>NW_021163136.1:0-685610 GCF_004324835.1 Dendronephthya gigantea | reverse complement strand
TTGGGGTGGTTCACCTCATGTTAAGAAGATTAATTTAACTCAAAAAAGAGCAGCCAGAGTAATTTTAGACATCACGGATAATCGTTACCCCAGTAAAGATATGTTTTTAACCTTAAATTGGATGCCTATCGAGGATCGTATTAAGTATCGTAAAGCTATTATGGTCTATAAAAGTCTAAATTATTTAAGTCCGGATTATATGACAAATATGTTTAGGTTTGTCAGACAAGTTCATACAAGGACAACCCGATCAAGCTCTGCAAATGATCTGTATTTGCCTCCAGGAAAACATAAACAGATATATACGAACACGTTTGGATATAGTAGTGTAAAGATATGGAACACATTAAGTTCAAACATTAGAGAAAGTGTATCTTTAAACGATTTTAAGAGGAAATATTTAACTAATTACTTTTTAACTAGTAATTAACAATTTTTTACCTTTTGTAAATAACTTCAACTTGTATTTTTAACTAAATAGTGAGGGCCCTGGGGAAGATAAGTCTTTTGACTTACCAGGTATATTAGCTATGTAATATTTTTAACCCTCTGCAAATAAAGTTTATTGATTGATTGATTGATTGATTTCTGTTAAAGAGCAACTAGTGTTGCCTCAGATCTTTCTTCTACTGGTATCAAAAAAGACTTTCGGAGTTTTCTTCAATTCCACGAAGACCAACTGGCCTTCAACGAAATAATGCAGATGGTAATTGTGTTTACCAACTTTGGTTTCATCAATTTGTACTCATTTGCCAGCACCACCAATTTTCTGATAACATTGCTGAATAGTTGATAAACATACCTCCCGGCAAAACATTGACAAGTGAACTGCAGTGTTTGGGCCTATATTCAACTTTAGCCCAATATGTGAATTTTATTATTTCGGCTAGAGTCATATTACTGTTGTCAAACCAGGAGTGTTTTTGGATACTTTCCTCCACACAGTGACGTTTATTATTTGATGTTACTCTACACTGCCATTTGAAGCCATGGGAGTGATCATGACACCGTACGAGGCTCATTTCATTTTCACAAATAAGCTATTTTTGTATATTTTGATCGACCTTGGTCACTCAGCTGTCAAATGCAACAATAGACACAGTCGACATCATTATGACAGATGACAGCTAAATACAATAGGTATGTGATGAAGATGAGTACAAAAATACACAATACATGCATATATACAATGAATTATACTAAATTCTTAAGTGTAGAGCCTAAAATACAAATTGATTTTGGGATTGGCTTATGAAAACAAAAGTTATTATTGTCGTTGGCTTATTGTTTTGAAAGTTATTTCTATAGTTTTATTGTCTTCCATTGTTGTAATCAATGAATCAGAAAGCTTATTAGTATAGATGGGTGATGTCCAGAATTTTTATAATATGAACTTCAACAGCACTGCATGTATTATTACCTCAATGCTGAACATGTCGTCGACGAAGCTTGGTCAGTTTGCAAAACAACAGGAACAAACTTGGTGGGTTACAAAAGAGACTGATTAGCCTACCGTTTTCGTTTCAGAATATATTCCCAGATGAGGTTTTTCAGTTTAATACAGAATCTGGCTGTTGCAACGAGTTCTTCAGTTGAGTACATGGTGCCGTGTTTGTTAAGTTAACCACAACAGCCTTCTTCACAAGTTATAATGGTAGTTGTGTTTACAGTAGGTCAGGTCAAAGAATGTGGGTTAATTCGTCGCGTAGCGACAGCAACCTATAGTATCGGCTTGGTTTTTTTTATTATTTTCGTTTTGGGTCGACCCCCAGCGTCACTAGCTGCAGGCCATATCACCCTAATCGGGAACCTGCGCACAACAGGTAAGTTGCTTATATCACATGTTGCATTCACTTCGGGCATATTTTGTTTCACCTTTGAAGCAGTAAAGTAGAAGCAGTAAAGTAGAATCAATAAAGCGATAAATGCTAGTAAGTGCTATCTTTACGCTCATTACACATACAACTGCACACACCGAGCAGAGTAAGTCTGCACTAAAGGATGTCAAGCAGTTTCGAAATGGGCTGTTGTGTGTTTCTCCTGCTTTGAGTGCTTTCAACATTTATTTTGAACCAAAGTTGATTATCTTGAATTCGCTAAGTTCACTGATCAAACTGAATAAAATTACAATACAATCTCACGAGATCTCACTAGTATCACAAGAAAATTCTAGTACAGTTGTGTCAAACGAAGACGACAAGTCACATGAAAATGCTGAACACCAGGAGACAAACAGCGACTATCGGTATCATGGTCACTGTGGTTCACAGTCATAGAGAGGTCTTTATATTGAAATATTTACCATATTAACTTTTGTAGTATTTGTTTTATTCGTTATCGCTCATATGTACCGGGTAAAATGTTCATGCATTGTTGATCAGATTATTGGAATTATGATATATATTATTGTGTTCTCCTATGTGTTAATAAAGACAATTAATGCGATATGTTTACGTGGAAGTGAATTGATAAGCTCAAATAAAAAGTTGATGATATACCAGATAATGATATACCAAATGAATTGAAGTCGTCGGTAACTGTTATTAAAGACACCAGCACTCCTATAGTCAGTTGAAAAGACCTAAGATCACGTCATGCTAGATTTCTATACAATTAATGCTTGAAAATGTCGTCTGTTTACTCAGTAAATATAAGGCACGAAGCTAAGCGCAATGTTTATAGACCACGTGATCAAGAGCCTAGTAGAATCCCGCAAGAAAATATGTTGTCTTCTCAACAAATGTAGGAGGTTAAGAAAAGTGGTTCGAAGGCATATTAAAAAAAATGTACTGAAGTCTTCTCGTATCTCCCTGCTACTTTATGCATCAAGTTGTAAACGCCAAAGACTGCTAGATGATCAACTTAGGTATTTTTACAATCAATTTAGGTAACAGTCATACTCGTCATCATTGACATCATCACAAAAAAAAGCGTTTGCGACATTTTAAGACTTTTACTTTTAAGAACGAGAAGCATAAATTAAAAACACACAAAAGCCTCAAACACCAAAAAAACTGTTGTAAGTTATTATGGACATTGGTAATGAACTGTATTATGCACTAGCAAGACTATCTAAACAATCATATTTACTGTTAACTGAATTACCTGACATGGTTACAGTGTTAGATACAAATTGCCAACTTGAGTTCAGTAAAAGTTACACTGGTAATCTCCATGCAGTTAGTATGGATGAAAACATTCCTTATGTCATGCCTTTTGCCTTTGCATTACAAAGTTTGTTGCAAAGAAATTATAATTAATTTCTTTTGACTATTGCATGTAATACTGTATCAGTTTATTTAATGCCAAATGGCTCATTAAAAGTATTCGACTTGCATGCAAGAGATTCATTTGGTATGGCTCATCCACATGGGACATGTGTGTGTTAGAAGTAACTTCAGTTAACAACTTAACTGAATATTTTAAAAGCTGTCACAGAAGTGATGCTCCGTTTGAACTGAAAGGGGTTACAGTTACAGTTGCACAATTGACAAGTAACACAAATGATAGTATAAATCAGGGTGCAAAATCAAATCAACTTCTATTAACATCTGATACAAAAATTGCGGACAAACATAATGTCACATTTGCTGAATTGTGTGCGATATACATATCTATTCCATGTTTTTTCGCGGTTAAAGAATGTACATACTGGGATGATTCTACGTTAGGCTATTGCTGAGAATGCTATGTCATTCTACAAGAAATCCCTGAACATTGAAAATACGATTACATGTGAATACTTGCCAAAAAGATTGCCTATAGTTGATGCTAACGTTGACATACCTTACACAACAAGACAACAGGGAACTACTAAACATGATCTTGTGAAATCTATCGCACTGAATGCAGACCTCTCAACTTAGGAGATAAGTTAAGAGTGAGATTGGAGATGTGGTCATGTGGAAATGGCATTTCGTGCATTATGAGTACTTTTTAGTGCTTTTTAATGAAATACATTAATGCTTCAAAACGTTCTTTAGGACAAGGCACTTTATTTACAATATTAAACTGTATTTCTGTGACATAATAAATTTTAATTTGCCTTTGATCACTTTACATACAGCTAATTGCATTAAGGTTGTTCTCCAACAAAGTTAAAAGCCAAGTGCAAAAAGCACGATGGGCTTAATGTCATTAGGCGATTACCCTGTTGACCAGCAAATTGTTATTCTGGAAGTTCCCTTACAAGGAGCAATCTGCGTAACAAATGGCAGCAAAGAATTTAAAGTGCATATCAACCAATTTTTTTTATTTCATAAATTGGAAGTATAGGTGGCCAATATACCTAATTTGTATGAACGAGTTCGATATGCGTCGTTTTTGATAGATTTTGGAAGCCAAAATTGCATAGAAAATAGCGATTTTGGGTCGCCATATTGCTTTGGCCGTGGAAACTAAAATCTCAAAAGACTGGGTATAGTGACGTAGCGCGAGGAACCGGCGAGGAACATTCATTTGGAATTTGTATCTAGACATATACTCCACTATCGAATTTGAGATTTGATCTACTCTTTTAGTTTATGCCTAGAAACATCATGAGAGCATTTTAATGTATAGTGCACGCAGTTTATGTAAATAAATAAAGGAAATCAATGTATGTAGGTGAAACCGCATTTAAGGCAGCAATTATAGATTGCAAATTTCTAGATGGTCTCTCGGATGTCGATATGACGCATGTTTAATACATCGTGGTTTGTTTTTTGCGGTCGTCCGTGGAATTGAATGCCCTAGTCCCTACACAAATAAAATAGCACAGTCTGTGACTTGCTTTCACAGTCATAACAAAATAAATTCAGTAAGTCATCGACCTGCGATATTTCGCAAATTTGAATACACTCTACAAGCAGGCTAGAAGCTACAGCGTTCACTTTTCGTAGCTTTACAATGCTACGGTCGGTACTGTTCACGCACCATATATAAATCTAGGAACATGCGAAAATTGCGATTTTAAATGAATATATAGCTGACGCAGTTTATGCAAATCAACAAAGGGAACAATCTGAGTGCGCGAAACGGTCGCATGTAGATTGTATAATTTATACAGTTTAGGCAAGCTTCTGAAGGTAATATGATGCGATGTTTACATGGGATGTTTGTGTTTGTGGTCGACCACAAAATTATGCCCCCACGCAAATAGAATATGACAAACTGCGACTTGCTAGCACGGTAATTATAAAAGTTAAATACATTTGGCGAGTTTGTATTTACCCTTAGTCCTGCCGTGCTTGCTGTTTTTTTTTAATACAAAGTTGCACACGGTATTGCTTGCGCACAAAGTGCTGTGTAATTAACTCTCGGTAAGCCTTATAAACGAGGCAAAATGCCCAATAGATGTGTTGCTGGTGGTTGTTCGAATTTTCCTGACCCTTCAAACAACATTGGTCTTCATAAATTCCCTGGAGACAACGATTTAGACAGAAAGCGACGGCGAATTTGGGTTACTTTTGTACAGACAAAGCGGGCGAAATAATCTCCAACAGCGAATTCCAGACTTTGCTCGCAGCACTTTCGGAGCGAGGATTTTGAAAGTCCGTTCATTACAATTCCTGGATCGACTTTCGTAAATCGACCAGTGTTGAAAAAAGATGCTGTTCCTACAATTCACAAAATCACGAGCGCTCCTACATCAGGTGAACAAAGTCGAAATAGCCAGAGTTCACGGACAAAACAGCATCGTCGCGTAAAGTATCGAGTTGAAACCCTCCAAATCCACTTAAATATCTCCGTTTCAATAATTGTATATTTACCCGGATAATAGTTATATTCTGAATCATCATCCGGAATAGAGTCATTTTCAGAGTCAGCGGATGTTTTAGACATTGTTGATGTAGTATTATCAGTTAAAATTTATCATATACAAGTCTTTGCAATACCGTATTTATAGTATATTGGTACGCGAAGCTTAACACTGGTTCCTCGCGCTACGTCACTCGTACCAGTTTTCCGCTTATCCTTTAACTGACGGTCAACATTCACAATCTCGCAGTATTTGGTCAGAAAAAGACATGAAAAAATATAAAATCATCAAAAACCAAAACGAATCCTCATTATTAGCCACCTATACTTCCCATTTATGAAATAAAAAAAATTGGTTGATATGCACTTTAAAGTTTCGTCAAAAATAGGGACATCTTGCTTAGTATAAGTATCATTTTGATTCTTATCGCCTTGGCGAACAACTTTATTCATAATATTGACACGTCACAGTTAATTAATTCAAACTAGTCACTCCCATCATACTTTTCGCGCTTGGCTTTTCCCTTTTAGCTTTGTCAGAGGACAACCTTATTGCAATTAGCTGTATACAAGTACTGGTCACTCGCCAGAACTTATAACTAAAATGGATGTTTCACTATGCTTTGATTACATCTGAACAAAAACGCATTGTCGTATTGAATGAAATAATGTCAATACATAATGTTAAATAACTTATATGGTCATGCTTTATACCTACAACTATACAGGGTGTATCAGAAAAAAACTAGAAGATTTTAAAATGTCCAAAAAACTATAATTTTATCAAAATATCTTAAAAATATACTTAGCATCTTCTGGCTTATCTAACAGTAAAAGCTATCAGAAAAATTAACCTAAAAAAGCGGGAGAACGGTTTGTAAAAGCCTCATTTTTAACCGCCTGCGCAAAGAAAATGACAGGTTCAAAATCCAAGTTCATTTAAATAGATGAAAGTTTGGACCCTTTTGTGCAATGTATCAAAATTTCAGAAAATTTGATAAACATTAAGTCCGCCGTGAAACGTTTCAAAATTGGACTTTTTCCGTTTACTCTGCTCTCGCATAACCTTTTTTCATGCAAGAATGATTACATGCATGAGTGATGGTTCGAATGACGTACTTAAACATAACTAACAATGAATACTCTTGTTTCATTGTTTTATTTAACAAAGAGTTCTGGTAATTACACCTGAAGAATACAAAAGATGTCCTGTTTAGGAATTGCTAGCTTATTTTTCATATCAAACATTAAAAACAATGCCAAGGCTGCAGTTTACACCACAGCAAAGAGCTTTTTTGGTAACTGAATACCAACCGTAGTCATGGGAGCGTCACAAGAGTGCTCGAAAGGTTTCGAGAGAAGTATCCTGACGTACGCTGTCCATCACATGGTACAGTTTACATAATGTTGCTAAATACCGTACAAACGGGACAAGCTGTAATCTCAACCGAGGAAGATCAGGACGTTGAAGAACTGCGAGGTTTCATGAAAACATTGAAGCTGTACGAAATGCGATTGAAAATCAGCAGCCAAATGGAGCGAGAATTAGCGCTCGGCAAAATGGTGTTGGTTTATCTTCTGCCACCTTTAATTGTATAACATGGCTGGACTTAAGATTTCACCCATATTAGATGATACGACTACATCAACTGCTTGCAGGAGATTACCAGCAGGGAGAAAGGTTTTGCCAGTGGCTTATGAACAGACCAGCACGATCTCTTCAGGACGTACTCATTGGTGACGAAGCTGGATTTGCCTTAAATGCCTGTGTTAACACCCATAATATCAGAGAGTACTGCGCTTGTGGTGAGCAACCGTTGCACTTTCAGTATGAGCGAAATGATGACTGTCACAAGGTTACTGTTGGGGTCGGATTAATTGGTAATGGATCTGTCATTGGTCCTTTTTTCTTTCGCCACAACTTAGACGGCAAAGACTACCTGCAAATGATTAATGAGGAAGTCGTTCCTGCTGTAAGCGAAATATGCCGTTTCGCTCCCAAAGATGATGGCAGGTTCCAGCACCTTTGCTGGATACAAGACGGAGCACCACCTCATCGGAGACGCATTGTTTCCGAGCGCTTGGAACAATTATTTGGAAACCGAATAATTATTTGGAAATCCTTTGGATTTTTTCCTTTGGGGTTACCTAAAGTGGAAGGTTTATGTCACACCACCAGCAAACCTGGAAGAGCTTGAAGCAAGAATTCAACATGAGATGGATATCCTAAGACAGGACAGGCAAATGGTTTGGTGTGCTGTTTTTAGTATGATAAGTAGGGCAGAAGTTTGCATGCAAAGAAATGGAGGACATTTTGAGAACTAACAACAAATTTTGTAAACTCTGCTCTTGTTTGCAATTGTGTACTTTTTGACGTTTTTTTGTAGTTTATTTTTAACAATAGCATTATTAGATACAACATCAATGTAAGGTATAACAATAGCATTGTAAGTACGTCAATCGAACCATCACTCATGCATATAATCATTCTTGCATGAAAAAAGGTTACGCGAGAGCGGAGTAAATGGAAAAAAGTTGAAATCTTGAAATGTCTCACAGCGGATTTAATGTTTATAAAATTTTCTGAAATTTTAATACATTGCACAAGAGTCTAAACTTTCATCTCTTTTAGTGAACTTGGATTTTGAACCTCTCATTTTCTTTGCGTAAGCGGTTAAAAATAAGGCTTTTACAAACCGTTTTCCCACTTTTTTAGGTTAATTTTTCTGATAGTTTTTACTGTTAGATAAGCCAGGAGATGCTAAAATACTTAGATGTAAGTATATTTTTGAGATATTTTGATAAAATGATAGTCTGGACATTTTAAAATCTTTTAGTTTTTTCTGATACACCCTGTATAGTTACGACTTCTTATGAAGCATGTTGTAGGTATGTGTAGCCTTTTTAGCATTTGTTAGCACCTCTACTGGAGGTTCAAATTGGTGGCAATTGGCAAGCTTAATAGTCATGAGAGAAGAAAGCGTTCCAACTCACAGCCAGCATGATCCACGAAATGGCGTTTTGTTTTTCCTTATCATTGAAAAAACTCTCTCTTCCCCAGCATTTGAATGAGGCAGGATAAGAACAATTTTTGCAACCCTACAAAGCCATCTAAACTTCAAATTCTCATCTGCTGGCTTCATAGAAGATATGTGAGCCCAAATAACATCCAATCGAAAAAAGGATGCTGTTTCCTCCGCTACATGGTCTTCACCTTCTTCTGTCTCCTTCCCCTTCTTCTGTCTCCTTCACCTGTGCACACTCCCAGACCTCATCTGGAATGTCTGACTTCTCCATCATCTGGTAATCCACAAACTCCTCTTGCATTTTCTCAAGTTCAGTAGCAGTTGAAAAGGGTAGGAGATCTGGATATTTCTTGATAAAATATTCAACATCTTCAAAAGAAACAGACTTCTCTCTGGAAAAAATCAACAAACTGTGCATGCAGGAGAAACTCGTCATTTGATGGAAGCTTTGCAAGTGATTCTGCTGTAGCTAATTCATAAAACTGGCACACTGCCTCATAGAACTCGGCCACTTTCCTTGGATCCACGTTGCCATCATTCAACAACTTTGTGATCTGTTGCTTGGTCATGAAACCAATGAAGAGTTGTTTGTCCTCCAGTTGGTTTTCTCTGTTATACTGTACATCCTTTATGTCTTCTGCTTCTCGTATGTGCTGTATTGACAAAAACTTGCCCAACAACCTTTTGACGAAATTGCGCAGCTGCTTGTAGACAGCAAAAATACATGGATCCTTTCTTTGCAAAAACAGATTAACAATCGTAAAGGCAGGAAGGACGGCTTGGTAAAATAGTAGATAAATTTCCACCATAGAATCCAAGGTGATTTTTCAGATGCTTAAATCGAGCTTGGGCCTCAAAATTTGAAAGAAAGTAGCTCTTTAACGCTGAGTACATCTGCAAGCTTCTCTTCACTGCAACTTCTAAGCTCAACCAACATGTGCTCACCTGTTTAATTACTTGACGGTACTTCACAACACAGAATTCAGCAAATTCCACACGGGAAGACTTTCATTTCGTGCTTTTGTCAAAGTGATAATACACATCTACACATGTCTTCTACGTTAAACCCGGATACAGCACTGAATGTACTCGATGCTCTGCAAGCCACATTATGTACCAGATGACATGGGCATCCCATAAAATAGCAGGTAGGATTTTTCTCGATTACTCTTGTGTTAATTGAATTTCTTATTCCAACATTCACACTTGTGTTATCAACGCCAAAACCAACACAGTTACTCCATGGGATATTGTGCGAGATCACAACTTCATCAATCTTATTGAAGATTGCAGCAGCTGTTGCAGAGTCTGTTCCTTTTGTAGCACACATGTCAAGGAAGCGACTTTCTACCTTACCACTATTGATATAAAATATCCGAACTGCCACTGGATTCATCTTGTCCAAGCCAACATCATTAGACCCATCTGTGAGTAATGAATACAGGTCAGATTTCATTACAGAAACTAATTCTCTCTGGAAATAAGGTGCAATGGAACCTTTGATCATGCAGGTTGTTTTTGTTGCTGCAGAGGCATATTTCTTGGCGATTTTAGAGTCTGGAAAAATATTGGAGAAAAGTGGACTCAAATGATTTGCAAAATGCTAAAGGAATATTTTGATTTGCCAGCAATGTTGCCATTTTCACTTCTGCACGGATAGTCTAAAAAAAAGGCAGAAAATTACAATATACGTCAAGGCGGCAAACATTCAGTTTATTTGTTGTACTTTAATACAGTTGCATCACTCACTGAAATATTATTACTTTTAATTTGCTCAGTCACTGTCACATTGTTTGGAAAACTAAATAGTAATGCTAAACATTTGTGTTTTCTATAATGCACCAACATTTATAAAAAGTGAAGAGTTTACTGTTTTTAGTACCTTGGTTTTCATTTCAGATGGTTCTGCTGCAAACATAGATGTTATTGTTGGGTGTTTGCTTTGCACTTTTACAAGTTGCATATGATTGCTGCTCGCGATTTGACATTTCACATCTGCTTCACCTTGATGCGAACGTGACAAGATCCGACAGCAAATATTGCAGCGGTACGATGATGGATCCTTCTCTACAGAACTTATGAAAGGATATTTCTTAACCCAGTGTTTATTAAACTTCGTCTTATATATAGCAGCACCAGTGAACTTCGCCGTTTTTCATGCGGACATTGGTCATCATCTGTTTCGTCATTGGAATCAGAATTCTGCTCGAAACTCTGCCTTTTCTCCGCCATATTTACATAATCTGCGTACTATTTAGCATCCAAATTGCGGGCAAAATGTCAGGCGTATGCAGGCTATGCAGCAACAACAACACACGATTATATATTCAACTCGCTATCCATATAATGATTAATTTAGTAACCTGCATTTAAGCAACTATGTTATATAATTTAAAACATGCTATGAAACTGCTGTATGCGTGAGATTTACTAATCGTGGTGTTAGAAAAGCGAATTGTGTGAGACTCACGCTGAATGCGTGAGAGTTGAGAGGTCTGTGAATGTTCAAAACTTGCATCTTCATCAATAAAGAAACATTACAAAATATACTTTAGTTGGATACAATGGATTCCTAAAAAGAATTGGACTTGAAATGTGTGGTACCCTAGATTGCATGATTGATAAACTCTATGATTTTTTTATGAAACAAGTGAAATGTGAAAATGTGTTATACACTGTTCAATTTCTATTGTGTTCCCATAGATTGTCAAATTCAGACAGGCAAAAAATAGTACGAAAACATAAGTCCTCCAGACATAAAAGCACAATGCGCTCTAAAATTGAAGAAGTAGTTATGCAAACTTGGAACCTGCAGAAAAAAACAATGTTTAGATAAGTGGCAAAAAATATCAAAAGCAAACTATGAATAAATGGATTCTTCAAAAAAGAAAGTGCTTCTCAATACAAAAGCAGAAAAATACATATTGATGTTAATGCTAAGAAATATAGCTCAATGGGTCTTTTAAAAAAGAAAGTTCTTGAAAAAAATGCTAAGAAATATAGCTCAATGGATCCTTTAAAAAAGAAAGCACTCCTTGAAACATATGGAAAGAAGTACAGTTCAATGGATCCTTTAAGAAAGAAAACACTCCTTGAAACATATGGTAAGAAATATAGTTCAATAGATCCTTTAAAAAAGAAAGCACTCCTTGAAATATATGGTAAGAAATATAGCTCAATGAATCCCAGCAAAAAAATTGAAAGTATAAAAATGAAAGATGAGAAGTGTAAAATCCGGAACTTAGATTTAGATAACTGTATATCAACATTGAAAACTAAAATAAAAGTTGGTCCATTTTTTGTATGTTCAGTTTGCCAGCAATTACTGTATAGAAAATCAGTTGTTTTATTACAGGACATGTATGATGATGGCATGGCAAATTTGTTCACTGATATCAAGTCATTTGATCAAAAACTGTACATTTGCAAAATATGCCATTCAAAAGTTTTAAAGGTAAAACACCATGTCAAGCTGTGTTTTATGACATGTATGTTGATGATGTACCAAATGAATTGCTGGCTCTAGAAAAGCTTCTGCAGATTCTTATAGCACAAAGAATAATTTTTGAAAAAATTATAGTGATGCTAAAAGGACAGCAGAAAAAAGTGAAAGGGGCTATATGTAATGTGCCTGTCAAATGTGATTAGTCCTGTAATATTTTACCTCGTCCACCAGAAAGATCTGGCATTATTATGTTAAAACTGAAAAGGAAACTGGAGTTCAGGGGTCATGTGTATCTCCAAGCAGTGCACCCTCAGCTTGTTCTTGATGCTTTGAACTGGCTCAAAGTCCACAATTCATTGTATCATAGTATATAACAATTGATATTGAGAACATTGGAAGTAATTTATGAAGGTTTAAACACCTGCATGAAGATAATCTTGCAAATGAAAACGATTTGTCTAGCACCACAGAAAAACATGATGATGACATTGAAGGATGTGATGACCCATTGAATGAGCATCGTCAAGCTCCTAATGAAACCTGTTTACAAGCTGTGTTACCTGATTATCCAATAATAATAACACAAAATAGTTCAAAATATTCATCGGGAAGTGAAGTGTACAACATTGCGCCTGGTGAAAACCAGCACCCTGTGTCATTGTTGATGGAAAAAATGTGAAGAAATTGCATTTCCTGCATTGTTTCCAAAAGGAAGATTTGGTTTCATGCATGAACGGAAGATTAAATTGTCACCAGTGAAATACTTTAACGCTAGACTTTTACATTATAGTAGAAGGTTTGCAATTAACCCGGAATATCTTTTCTTTGCACAGTTTATAACAGAGCAAAAGAAAGTATCTGACAATATTAACATTGCCTTGAAGAAAATGCAAGGACAGCCTGTCACTGCATCACAAATAAATCAAATGTAAACAGACTAAAAGATTTGATTTGTCAAGACCAAGCATATCTGTTTCTAAGACAAATTCCTGGCACACCACCAAATTGGCAAAAATTAATGTATGAAGTAGTAGCAATGGTAAAACAATTGGTATTCCAACATGGTTTATGACATTGTCATGTGCTGACCTAAGGTGGCCTGAACTGTTTCAAATTATAGCTAAAACACAAGGTAAAAACATGATAGAGGAGGAAATTGAAGCTTTGTCCCACAATGAAAGGTGTTCAATGTTGAATCATAACCCTGTTGTTGTTGCAAAACACTTCCAGCACAAAGTGGAAACATTTTTCACTGAAGTTTTACTTCGTGAAAGTAAACCAATTGGTAAAATAATATACTATGCACTTCGCATTGAATTTCAGATGAGAGGCTCTCCACATTTACTTGCATTGATATGGACTTCTAACACCCCGAAGCTAACTTCTGATAACAAAGAGGAATGTACAAAATTTATTGATAACCATGTACAGGCTAATCTCCCAGACAGAAATGAATAAGCAGAGTTACACGAGTTAGTCAATACTTATCAAAAACACAACCACTCAATCTTATCCATCACATGCACTTCATATATGGGCAGAGAACTTGCCAGTTGACAATCAAAATAATGCAAAATTAGAACAACTTTCTGGACCATTATTTGTTTTTCAAGCTAAAGATCAATTTCCAGCAAATGTGAAGAAACAAGATATTGACAGGGTTTTAGGAAGAAAACAATCTGAAACAGGGGTACTTGATTACAAAATTCACATCAAAGAAAGTGCCAGGGTAATGTTAACAACAAATATTGTTATATAGGTGCTGTGTATTTTAAATGTGATTGGTTCATTTGTAGTCACATGACTTTAAATAAATGCAATGTTTCCCGCCAGGGAAACAAGTGAAAAATTGTTGCCCTCATATTGTCATAACAAATGTATGTTTTTGTTCCTATATAACAAAACATGTATGTTTTTGTTCCTATATAACAAAACATGTATGTTTTTGTTCCTATATAACAAAACACTTAATGTTCGCTACACCTCGGGAAATAGTAAGTTTCGTTTTCCCTCGAGTCTCAATGTTTCCCTCGACTTCGTCTCAGGAAACATTCAGACTCTTGGGAAAACAAAACTCACTATTTCCCTCGGGAGCATACATTAAGTGTATATTAGTATTTGTGACAGACTTATCAATGGACAAATGGGAAGTGTGTTTAAAATTGATGTCAATCCAACTAACCAGAAACCAAGTGTTCTTTACATTAAATTTGATGACCCAAATGCTGGAAAAAATCTGATCACCTGTAGTAACAATCTATTAGCAAGAGAACACCAAGTTGTCCCAATTGAGCCTGTGTTGGCTAAAATCAAGATTAGACCAGGTAAACTATCTACCTTAGAAATGCAGAGAGTACAATTCCCTGTGACTTTAGCCTGGGCATGTACTGTACATAAAGTTTAAAGTTTGACACTTGATCAAGTGGAAGTGTAATCGCCTCATTTTTTCACATTTATTGCTTCGTCGTTTATTTTACATCAACTGCCTGGAAGGACTAGCTCTATCTTATTTATACTCTCACACACACACACCTAATTATACACACGCGGGTCTATTTACATATTTACATTTATTACTGCAAGAGCTGTGTCGACATACTCCCTACCGATGAATGGTTTCCTACCATTTATCCAAACTTTATAAAGACACAAATAATTTAAGTGTTACATTAGTAATTCATAATTTAAGCAATCTGTCTATTTAAATGTCTTGTTCAGTTATCGCATTCTTCAAGAAGGCTAATCTTCACGATCGGTCGAGTCATTATAGTATCTTTTGTTTTAATTTCTACAGTTCGAATATTATTGTCTGGTCCAGGGAAAACTCGATTTATAATGCCGATGGGCCATGACGCTCTAGGAATTTTTTTATCATGTAGTAGAACTAAATCACCAATGCGGACATTGCGTTGAGGTCTTAACCATTTCTGACGTAGGTGCAAAGTCACAAGATATTCTTTTATCCATCAACTCCAAAAATTATTCGAAAGAATTTGTGCTTGCTTCCATTTTTTCTTACCAACGATAGTTTCTCGATCAGAATTTTCAATAAGAGGAG
Organism: Dendronephthya gigantea; assembly: GCF_004324835.1. Lineage (NCBI taxonomy): Eukaryota > Metazoa > Cnidaria > Anthozoa > Malacalcyonacea > Nephtheidae > Dendronephthya > Dendronephthya gigantea. The sequence goes on along the minus strand of NW_021163136.1, from coordinate 670,342 downwards.
TACATGCTGCAGGTCTTTGTAAGAGGAAATGGGCAGGGGTAAATGCTGTAGGCATCAGATGCATCTTCACTCGATCTAGATCTAGTCAGCGGACGTGAATTTAAAATAGATTCTACTTCCGTAAAAACAGTTCGTAAAATGTGTTCGTTTACTAAAGCTCCTTTTAAGATTGCCTTCAAGGACTGTTTGACATCTTTAATCAGACGTTCCCATACTCCTGAGAAGTGTGGCGCATTTGGCGGGTGGAAAATCCACTTGATGTTCCTTTGAGCCAATTGACCTTCCAGATCACAATCCTTCAAATTAGTTACAGCTTTCAGTATTTCTTTGTCGGCTCCGCGAAAGTTGGTACCACAGTCTGTTTCGAATTTCTTTCGGTGTTCCTCTACGGGCGACAAATTGTCGTAAAACATTGATAAAATCATCAGTTTCCAATGACGGCGCAACCTCTAAATGAATTGCCCTAGTGGTCATGCAAGTGAAAATACATTTCCAACGTTTTGGTGTAGAGCAACCTTGTTTAATCTGAAGCGATCCAAACATATCAATCCCAACATAAGTGAAGGGGGGTTCGTAAGCTGCCACGCGACATACCGGTAAAGAAGCCATTTGTTGTTGGAGAGGTGGTGCGTGCCTTTTCCTACAGGTATGGCATCGATTTATAATCTTGCGAACAATAGAGCGAGCGTTGCAGATCCATACCAATTAAGTGAATGCTCTTGGCCGATGTGGATGTGCTGGCAATGTACATATCTTGCTAACAACTCTGACACTTTAGGATGTTTAGGTAGTACAGATGGGAACTTTGCATCATAGCTTATTGAAGCATATTCTAATATACTTTCAACTCGAATTAGGCCACCTTCGACGATAAAAGGATTAAGTTTTGCAATACTGCTTGAGATCTTTACTCTCTGCTTTTTGCTAAGATCGTTGTACTCTTCGGGGTATTCTTGTTTTTGTACCATTCTTATAATATCGTACTCTGCATCTTGCAATTCTTGAACCGTTGGCTTAATGGTGGAACTAACAGAAGAGGGGTTAAAGCGTCGAGTTAAAAAGGACTTAAATCTCGTTAACCAAACAATTCTCGCTCTCAGGGTGTTCCATGTTGAATATCTGTGCAACAGTTCATAAATGGCTGGTCTTTTCTTTTCTGTCAAAACGTTGAATTGGACATCTGGTATAATTTCCGAATCTAATTCTGCCTGTTGCACGTTGTTCATGAGGCCAAGTTGATTCTATGTCATAAAGAAATGAGGGACCGAATAATCTCACTAATTCAAATTGATAATACTGCGGCTTGCAGTTCGAGTCGAGGTATAGTAACCTTACGTAATGGCGCCGTGCGAGATTTCCCAAAAAAAATGGGAAAGAACATGTAACTGTTCCATCCGAGAATGTGGTTCGGATATACAATACAGTTCCATATCCAATTTCACTAGCATCGAACAAGTTATGGAGTTGTACATCTTCTACACCTTGTATCATTTGTTCACTCTTTATGCTTGTCGTTGAGTCGGTTTTGTAACAACGTGGGATACTGACTTCTTGTAGACACGGTAATTCCTTCTTCCATCGTTTCCACTCAGATAATATCCCTGTGGGTAATTGGTCGTCCCACTCAATTTTCATTCTCCATGCTTTCTGTAATAGAGATTTGGCTAAAAGTAATACAGGCGGAGCAAATCCTAGTGGATCGTAAAGTGAAGCAACAGTGGCTAGCGTCCCTCTCTTGGTTTCTGGTTTGTCGAGTTTGATTACCTTAAACTCAAAACTATCTCTTTTGACATTCCATTGCAGACCAAGAGCTCTAGTAACAGGCAAGTGATCTAGGTCAAGATCAAATGTGGATTCGCATGTTCAGCTTTTGGAATAGTTGCCAAAACCTTCTTACTTGTGCTTATCCACTTTGTATTGCATCAAACGACTAAGTTTCTTACTTTCTTGTATCGGTTGTAAAGCACTTGGTCGCGAAATCGGGTAGCAAACCTCAAATATTCCTGTGGCTCGCCAGTAAATTTAGTAACTTCAACAGTTGGCATATGTGCTAAATTGGCGAACTTTTTCGGCTAGTTGTTGAAAGAATTAGCGTCCGTCCCATTTCCATAGTTATGCGGTGCCGGACTGGTATTATATACAGGCAATAATATGGTTGTTGCTCTGAAAATATGGTTGTTGCTCTGATCTTATAGGAACTTTACTAGATACCATTCGCAGGTGATAATATCTAAATTCATAATCATTAACTTCTCTTAAATTTGTCGGCTCGGAGGGGTATTTAGATTCATTATTAGCCGCTGGATTAAAATTAGTTGTTTGAGAGCAGAATTCAAATTCAGGCGTTTGTTGTAAATTTGAATATTTGTTTTCCAAACAATAGTCCTGTTCTTTCTCTAATGCGTAACGTTCCTCCAGTTCCTCCAGTTTTGCAATATCTATTTCATCTTCAAGTTTTCTTTGATCCAGGAGTTGTTGCGATTCTATTTTATAAAGTTTGGCGGCTTTCTCGAGACTCTGACGCTTTCGTAATAGCTGCAAACACAACTCGGCTTTCTCTCGTTTCAACCGTGTCTCATGAGACTTTACGCTAGTAAATGATTCTGATGAAAATGGAGAGTCTATACTAGCAAGACTAACGGTATCGAATTTATCAACAACGTTTCCCTTTTGCTCCACTGAGTTTTGAGTGCGAGTAGGCATTAAGTTACGACCAACATTGTCTAATAACTCAGTTCGCTTGACTAATTGTAGTAATTCATAAATACTTTTAGCTTTAGTCACAGTTGACGAGTCTCCACGGGCATACAGTAAAATCTCCTCATGCACTAGTTTAAAACGCTCGAACTGCCTTTTATATATCTCGCACAGTTCTTCAACGTTCTCTTTATTTGCATTATCAAGAAGTAGCACACTTATCTGATTATCTAAGTGAGTTAAACGTCCCAAATGTCCACTTCTTGATTTCTCCAGCTTCAGCAATCTCTCAACATTTACAGCTTCAATATCCAAACATATGTTGGGCCTTCTCTCTCTCATTCTTCCAACTTCAGTGTCTGGTATAACTGCCCCACCTTGAGCATCGCTTACTTTGTCAGTAACCCTCGCATTCTTCGATCGATCATACACAAGGTCTTAATTTTGTTCAAAACCTGAGGCTTTGTCTAGGTTGTCTGATAGATGTCGCTCTGCCATCATTAAAACAAAGTCTTTACCTTCAAGTCCATTTTACGAACGACATCCATTCACAATCCGGTTCGAAGAACCATTTGTAATCGCCTCATTTTTCACATTTATTGCTTCGTAGTTAATTTTACATCAACTGCCTGGAAGGACTAGCTCTATCTTACACACACACACACACACAAACACAGACAGACACACACGCACACGCACACGTCTATTTCCATATTTACATTTATTAAAATATTTTTTCATTGAGGTGATCTCGAAGTTTGCAGGAGAGATTAGTAATTGCTGAAAAGAATGTTGATCATGTACCAATATTGAGAAATTATTTATATTTTGCGAGTAAACTTTTGCTGTTTCTTTGTATACCCTTTGGTCGAGCATAAACAAAGTTCGTGTTCTGTAAATTCCGCTTTTATTTCTTTAATTATTCGTTAAGCTTGTCAATTTCCATTTTATTGTTTTCATCTTCTTTGTGTTCGTCATCGGAATCACTTACTTCTGCAAATAGACTTTCCAGATCGTTCAAACAGGAATTTGAAGGATGTGAAGAAAAAGATGAGAATGCTGAAAAATTAGCGGATCCATTTATTTAAAAAAGCAAATTGTTCAAATTGTGTTTGCGGATATAGAGAGTATGTTTTTGATAATAATGGAGATATTACTTCAGACTAATTTTATAATTGAACAAAGAAATAGTATTTGGATTGCACACAACGGAAGTCGTTTGGACACAATTTTTTGTTACGAAAATTTCCAACTTGCTTAGGTCGTTAGCTAAATTTCCAACTTGCTTAGGTTTTAAAGATTTAACCAAAGGGTATCACCCCTATTTTTTTTAACGATTTAAAATACAAAGGTGCAATGATTGACATTCGCTTTTTTGACTTAACAAAAATGGGTGATGATGAAAGAAAGGCATTCAATTCATGGTATAATAAGAAATGTGCCACACATAATATGTGCTGCACATTGCACAAAAGCCATTTGTAAAGGCATGCACCTGTAATTGGGCACGCCTGACATTTGGCAAAGCACAAGCTCTAGAGTACACCAGGCTTTAGTGCTGAGTTCCACTCCGCTTCCACTTTTTGGCAATTCGCCTTTCCGTTCGCACTTTGTCTCCAAGCTGTCAGGGGCTAAATTTTGAGATCAGGTGTTTCAACTTTGAGCTTCCTAGCTTTGATATGCTGAAATATCAAAGGATTCTTAAGGATTCTTTTTGCAACTCTAGAAAATTCAGGATGATACTCCTCCATAGTTTTGATGATATTCCCCTGAATGCTGCGAAAACCATTATCCTTGTACTGAAATGGAGTCCAAACTTTATATTTGCCCAAGGTAAGAGTTTCTGTATTTTTTTGTTCGATTTGAAAATAAATTGCTATAGTTTCCATATCGTGAAGAAATTACAAAATATTCTCTTCAGAAAAACAACGTCCAGAGAGTTTGGGTTTCCGAGGTTTTAAAACATCCTGAGGTTGATTGATGTATACCTTTCGTCATGCATGACTTTTCGTGATATATGAGATTTCCGCTAAAATATCTTGATACCTTTGAAAATGGTTATAATCGTTCTCATATGCTGAAAGAAATAGTTAAGGATTCTTTTCACAACACTAGAGAATTCGGCATGATATTCCCCCTATAAATTTGATAATTATATGCAAAAACCATTATCCTCATAATGAAACACGTCCAAACTATTGTGTCCCCAAGAAAAGAGTTTCGGTAATTTAAAACTGATTAAAGCATTTTTTTGTTAAAGCGTGCCTTTCTTCATGCTTTATTTTTCGTGATATATTAAAGTTCAGTAAAATGTTTTGATGCATTTCAAAATGGCTATAATCGTCTTCAATATGCTGAAAAAAATAGTGGAAAATGCAAGATGATATGCCCCCATAAGGCGGTGAAAACCATTATCTTCAATAATGAAATGGTTTCCAAACTATTATGTCCCCAAGGTAAGAGTTTCAGTAATTTTTTTGGAGGATTTGAAAATACCTTGCTTCAGTTTCCATATCCAGAAGAAATTGCATTCTTTCGTGAAAAATAAAAAATGTCTTGAAAGTCTCGGCTATTTGATATTCCGATGTATATCTTGATGCGTTTCAAAATATCTTGGTGCATTTCAAAATGGTTATAATCGTCTTTGATACGCCGAAAAAAAATTGTTCACAATTCTTTTCACAACGCCAGAAAATTAAGGATGATATTTCTAAATGTAAGAGTTTCAGTATTTTTTGGGGAGGATTTGAAAATACCTAGCTTCAGTTTCCATTTCCGGAAGAAAAATAAAAAACAGTCTTTTGTGAAAAAGAATAAATTCCTCTTGAAAGTGCAGACGAATTTATATTTGTATGTTTTTTAAAGCTATCCTGGAGTTGATTAAAACATGCCTTTCTTCATGCTTGATTTTTCATGAGATATGAGAGTTCAGGTAAAATATTTTGATGTGTTTCAATGGTTATAATCGTCTTCAACATGCCAAAAAGATTCTTTTTGCAACACTGGAAAAAACAGGATGATATCTCGCCATAATTTTCATAAGACTGTGAAAACTATTATCGTCATAATGAAATGGTGTCCAAACTATTATGCCCCTTAGGTAAGAGTTTCGGTATTTTTTTTCCATTTGAAAATACATTGCTTCAGTTTTCATATCAGGAAGAAATTGCACAATATTCTCTCATGAAAAATAATAAATTCTTCTTGAAAGTCCGGACTATTTTATATTGAGTAGTTTTTAAACACAACCTGGAGTTGATTAAAGCATGCCTTGCTTTATATGCTTGACTTTTCGTGGTATATAAGAGTTCCGGTAGAATATCTTGATGCATTTCAAAATGGCTATAATCGTCTTCAATATGCTGAAAAAATAGTCAAGGAGTCTTTTCGCCGCACTAGAAAATTCAGGATGATATTCCCTCATCAAGATGATCATAATGATGAAATGGCATCCAAACATGATGTCCTCAAGGTAAGAGTTTCGATATTTTTTTTGTGGATTTGAAAATACCTTGCTTCACGTTTCAATATCAGGAAGACATTCTTGAACACATAAAAACAAACTTAACCCATTTGAAATTTAAATCAATGGAAGATAATTTAAATACCAACACAGAAAAATTATATGATTTGGCAAGTTATAATGATAAGCTAGAGAAAATTAGTCTTGTCAAGGAAGATATCCCTGGGGCTTCATTAATTTATATTTACCCACAAACACTTGACGGTAAAGCAGCTGAAGTTTTGGCTATCATGCCAAGGAGCTATAATATCAGGGAAAAAAGGATGAGCTTGCACAATAGAAGCACATGGTGCATCACATGACACAGTCAATCGCGAAAGCATCAGCATGTTCTATCTCTCAAGAAAGAGATTTATATTATATACGATATGGTATTAAAACAATGATAAATACAATAATTTATTGAATACATGTCTTAACTTGCTTATGGAAAGTATCCATCAATGGTATGAACGTTTTAGTGCTCAATCTCGGGGAAAACAGTGCTCTTTCACGAGTCTATCCGCAATTTTGACTGCACACGTAACTACTTGTGTAATTGACTGGAAGACATCTACAATCGATGATGTCATATTGCAAGGAGATAACATGTATCTGAATGCTTTTGAGGATCACCGCATTCCTCATGAGATATATGTATCCATGAAAAATTACCTACTATTGTGCAGTGTCATTTTGTAGCAAAGAAATTAGCATCAATGGAAGCTATTTTCGACATGCCCGTCAAGGCACAAAATATTATTCAATCACCCATTCAGGTTAAGCACATCGAGGCACAAAATAATATTGATCTGCCTATTGAGGTGGAGCCCATCGAGGCACAAAATAATATTAATCGAACCATTTTAATTGCAACAGAAAATAGTATTGATGTTTCGTATGATGCACAAAATGAACAACAAATTTGGCTAATAAGCTATGGAGAGTATTGTCAAGGTCTCGTCACAAATGAGCATAAAGTTGAAGGCCCATACTTCACCCTTTTTTCAGCCCTGATGAATACTTTTGCATGTAGCAAATAGTGTTTTAATCTTAGAAGGATATATGATGGCCTTAATACATGGTTTAGACACCAATTTAGACACCACAATGGCTTTCCCAACTTTATTTCGATGTAAATGGGAACACCGTTTTGCATGAATTGCATGGAATGGCTGCCAGCATCAATGCAAATCTATTTATGTCTATAGTTTATAGATATGTTGGCAATATTGCTGGTACAAATGGATACTGGAATGGAGTAAGAGAGGAACTCAAAGCTATAATAACTAGTGTTGGAGCACCAACATTATTTTTCACTTTCTTGTCTGCAGATATGCCTGAGTTACAATGTTATGTTTTAAAGCTGATACTTACTGTGTAATTAGTAATTCAACCACTGAGGTAAGGCGACAAAATGTGATTAACAATCCTCATATTGCAGATTGGTTTTTTACCCAAAGATTAGAAAGCTTTGTAAAACACTTGCTTTATGATATACTTGGTGCAAAATAGCACTGGTTTAAATATGAATACCAAGGCAGAGGTAGTATCCATTGTCATGGTACTGCTAAATTAAACAATGACCAGGTTTGTGTCAACTTCAGTACTGAGACTGCTTTGAAAGCTTACTTAGCTCAGAAATTTAAAGATGAGAATGATGCATGTTCTGTGATACAGCAGAACTTCACCAGGATATTGAAGCTGGTAAAAAGGCAGCTGATTCAGTATGTCAGTATGTTGATTGGTTGTTATCAACTGTCAATCCTAATACACCAGACGAGGACATATGGATAAGACCTGACGTTCATCCCATGTCAGAGAAATTGTGAGGATACTTGTAAACATGAAAAACAATCAGATTATGTAGATCTGTTAAACATGGTACAACAGCACACTTGTTGCAACACAAGCTATTGCCTTATAAAAAAGTCAAATGAAACTGAATTGAAATGTAGATTTAATTTCCCTTTTGATCATTGTTCGCAGACAAAATTAGAAATTGAAAAAATTCATACTTCAGCTAATTACGAACATTACAGAGGAAAAATTGTGACTGAACGAAATGACTCACGTGGGCTCTAAGAATGCACAAGAGCCAAGGAATAACTCTTCCAAAAGCTTGGATAGATGTTGGCAAATCAGAAAGAACAACTGGAGTTTCTTATGTTGCTATAAGCAGAGGAAAGTCCATTTCATCTTGTGTCATTGAGCCCATTATTATAACAGTATTTACCCAGTGAGCCTACATCGCCAAAGCGGTTTTCAGTAGGGCCCTGCTAAAATACAATTATTATATTACATCTATTAAAACTAGTTAAAAAGTTAAAAAGTGCGAATAGTAAAACGTTCATAACCTAGATTTAAAAAGTTGTAAACTCTGACAGTCTCTTATGCTCTCAGGTAAAGTGTTCCACTCACATGCAGCCTGGTAAACAAACCTTTGTTTACCCCAATTAGTTTTTACCTTCGATAAATATATATTATTTCTAGATCTGGTAAAATGACTATGAATATTATTGTTCATTACAAAGTCAACAGGAAGGTTACTCTCACTCTTTAAACACTTAAACATCGCAGTAAGACGGTGGGACTTTCTACGTTCTAATAAGGGTTGTAGATTAAGGAGAGTAAGTGCCTCGGTTGCTGAACTATACTTTGGCTTATCCAAGATTATCTTTGCTGCTCTGTTCTGTAGAATTTGTAGGGCTTTCATTAGAGTGTCATTGTTTTTGTCTCCCCAGACAGTATCAGCATAATCGAATAACGGAGCTATCAAACTCATATACAAGGTTCTCCTCGCATAGACGGGTAAAAGGGTCTTTATTCTTCGTATTAAACCGATTCTTTGATTTATCTTTTTACTAATTTCATCAATATGATCAGCCCACTTCATATGTTGGTGAATTGTAATGCCAAGATATTTGAATGACTCAACCCTTTCCAGTTGATTTTCTCCGACATACACTGTAATTTTGTGAACATCCCGGAACTTACTGGAACGGTTACTTCCAAACATCATAAATTTAGATTTCGCGACATTTAGAGTTAAGAGGTTAGAATTGAACCAACATGCTAACTTGATAAGATCTTCATTAACCTTATCTTGGATCTCTTTCACGGAATTTCCACTATAATAAATTACAGTGTCATCAGCATATATCATCACATCACAGTTACTCAAGGATGTTGGAAGATCGTTTATGTACAGGATAAACAAGAGAGGGCCAAGAATGCTTCCTTGGGGGACTCCAACAGAAATTTCACAGCCCGCAGATTGGGCATTGCCGACAAACGTTCTCATCTGACGATTCTCTAGGTAGGATCGAAACCACTCAATAGCATGTACATTCACACCGATTGCCTCGAGTTTTTTTATCAATAGACCATGATCGACCGTGTCGAACGCCTTCGACAAGTCAAGGAAAGCTGCACCAGTCATACAGCCATTATCAAGATTATGCAAAATAGTATCAGTGAAATGTGTAAGGGCTGACACGGTAGATAATTTTGGGCGAAAACCAAATTGTTTGGATGTTAAAATGTTGTGATCCACCATATAATCATAAAGCTGTCGATGAACTGCACGCTCCAAGATCTTGCTCATTGTTGGTAATATAGTAATTGGTCGATAATTATTACAGGCCATGCTGTCTCCTGACTTAAATAAGGCTACGACTTTTCCACTTTTCTATATTGCAGGATAAGATGCATTCTCAAGTGATCGATTATATAAAGTCGTTAGACTTTTATAAATTACAGTTGCAGAATCTTTCAGCAACCGCGCGCTTATACCATCAAGACCAATCGCCTTATTAGTCTTTAGTCGTTTCAGTTCCATCAAGACAAATTCTTTTGGTACGGGCATAAAAGTAAAAGAACTGTTTGAGTCATCAGCAGTAACAGTCGAACTTGATGGTGATAATATGATTAGACTTTCCTTAAACTTCTGAGCTAACATAGAAGCTACGGATGAAAAGTGCTGATTCAGAATGTTAGCTATAGACTTTGGATCGGAATAAATTATACCATCGCTTTCAATGCAGGAAACAGATTCACATTTCTTACGACATGTAACTTCGTTTAGTGTTTTCCATAAAGCACTGTGGTTTTGTTTATTTTCATCAATTAGCCTTGTATAATACTCAGCTTTGCATCTCTTGACCTCTGAATTAACAAAATTTCTTAAGTCCATGACATATGAACAATTAACGAGCTTGAAGTCAGCTTTGTCTGACCTTCCATTAAACGATGCTGGGTTTGCAGCAAATTTTTTTATTGTTCGATGGTCACGACTAAGTTTTTTCGCTATTTGAAGTCAGTCAAAGTGACTTTTCTGCCCATGGTGCATCAAAATATTGGACAATTTCTGAGTGTTAAAAGTCGGAAATTGCAATAATTTGTTTACTAGTGCGCAGAACTGCAACGACATTTCAGATGTGCGCAGATGTCAGTGTTGCCACTTTGCACACAAAAATTTGTAAATTTCTTCTCAATACTGCCTTACATATTTTGGAAAAATATATTTGCATATAATTTTTGGATGCAGTGTACTAGTATTTGAAATGTGTAATGCGTATTTATCCAAATCACAGTTTTGTCTCCCAAGAGTCGTGGCGCACAGCTTTAGCTAATTTTTTCGATGCGCAATTCGAAATTCCTCCCAGAAGAACAAATAAACCGTTTTGTTGATGCTGTGTTTGATTAAATTTAGATTTAATTGGGGTCAGAATATATTTAATACATGTAGATTTCGTAAATATGTGTAAATTCCGAAGGCAAAGGGTAAGATAAAGTGAACATATCATGCGGTTTATTTACACTTTTAAAAAGTTGAACTTCTATACTTTTTAAAGTACTATGTGTTTCTGAATTTTGCGATCGAATATGAAATGAGTATGAACTGTATTGTTTATGTTCAAAAGCTTTATATTGAAGACTGGCACATGCACAGCATGCCGGAGTTAATGCCAAAACAGGCGTGTTGTTTAAATTTGATTAGTTCTGACAATTGTGGTTTAACAGAAGTGTGCACCAGATCCACACTGTTCGTACACAAGACACAATTTTTGTGCAACGAGTTGTGCACCAATGTAGACTGTTGTGCACCAGATATGTCCAGAGCACAACGCAATGAAAAGGTTGATATATAAGCAAGTAAACTGTGAAAAGATTACTTACAAGTACAAGTACATTTGAAAAGTTTTTATTCATTTGATTGAGTTCAAGCTGGACATGAGAATTGTGCAAAAAAAATTAGTGAGTATTTTTTTGTGTTGAAATTGATTGCAAGATGAGACAATTTCTTATTCACATTTTACGTTCCTCATTTTTTGACAATCTTCCTGATTTAAATGTTCCTGAAAATCAACAATCGATTGGAAGTGAATTTTGTTTTCTGAGAATGAGAAAGAGGCTAAGCAAAGAAGTATTATTGTTCATGATCAATTTCATTTACGGAAATTTCCTGCTTTTCTTCTTAATGATTTTGAACATATATTGTATTTCGAGGATGTAGAAATAATTACTCGATTTAATCCTATTGATGGCAAAAAATTAAACATATGTAGTAGTAGTAAAAAGTCTATTATAACATTTTGTAAGCAAGCTGATCATGAGAATTATGAACAAAACTTTTTTAGTAAAGGAAGACAAAAAATGATAGAAGAGAAAATGTAATTTGTACGCTTTGTAATTTAGGAGATTGTGAATGTTGTACACATAATCATTGTATTATAATCATTGAGATTTATACAATCAATTTATTATATCGAAATGTATGTGCTGAGATTGAGGATCAAAAGAAGACAAATTTTACAACTATGTTGTTTTAATTGTTTTTTTTTTAAAAATACTTTCATCTTTAATTTGTTTGAAAGCATTTATGGTTTTGCTATCTATGTATCCTTATCATTCTGTCTTATGGGTGCTGTATGATGTATGTTCAGTTTTGGGAAGAGCTAAACCAACAATTTCCAAGTAAAAGAAGACCAATAAAGTTAGGTGTTTGGACGGAGTCCATATATGGTGATTTATTGTCCCAGAATGTCAAGAATACTTTAAAAAATAACAGTTGCATTTAGATTACAAACTTTTAATCATGTTGTGTTGTTTTCCTAATTAAGTCGAGATGGGGGAGGATAAGAAAATCCGAGTCGTTTATACCCATTGCTTTTAAAAAGTTTTATATTTCTACTTCTGTTTTTAGTGCAAAGTTTCTGTGAAACTTTGCAGTATTGTGGTGAGTGGTGAAAATTCAAATCAGTCAGTCAGTCAGGCATCGAGTCAGTCAGTCATAGTGTTAACTTTCCGGGGGGTGAACTTGATATGTTTTTATAGCGATTTTTTGTGTTTGGTCAGATGATCATTTTGTAATCATTTTTAATTTTCTTATTTAACAATTCCTGGGCCTTTTTGTCTAGTTCATAGAAAAGAATCGAGGAACTATGTCGTTCCTGTGAATTTTACGACATTGCTCCTCTGTGGTTAATGGTTTTGTTTAAAAGGAATTTCCCCCCGGAAAACCCGATTTTTTCGAACGTTGCAAATGCGCATGTGCTATCGGGCCTTGATCAATATTCACATTTCACAATGGCAAACACAAGCAGCGACGTAGGTTGCTTCTAGCATTTGTGCTGCAAAAATGGAGTAAATTCTTCAGATTGTACGCAATTTATAGATTCGTGTTATGCATTACGAGCATTCAGTAAGACACTGATATAATTTGGAATTTCAAAGAGCTAGGAAGAAACAACGGTGTTGTGGTTTATATATATATAATAAAGCCCGGACATCCGATGCAGTACGGAAATAAATTTGGCGGTGAACAGGCAGTTCAGCATTCATTATACAGAGCAAAAAAAAATTGTAACCAACTATTGTTAAAGAGGATCGTCAATTTAGTGATACTAAGATTTAATCAAAGTTATAGCAAAGAACTGGCGATTTTAAAGCGACTGAAAAAATCACTATACGATGGATATACGATGGATAGCTCCATCGCGCTATCCTGCTTTTATACAACCACACAACCGACCCCAGATTATATTGACTATTGACCGTAGTAATTTAAAGGAATTTTTTTCCGGAGAAGGCGATTTTTCCTGACTTGTCTTAATGCGAATGATAGGGCCAGATAAATATTAACGAAGGAAAGGAACAAAAAAGGAGCGGCAAAGTTTTCTTTTCAAACGTTTAACACGCGAAAATCGACTAGTCTCGACAATATACCTATATAGTCAATAAATTTGTGTTACGGCATACAGGATTTCAGTCAAAGGGCAGATGTTATTTCGACGGTTCATTCATTATACTGAGTACTATATAGAGGGATAAGGCAGTGTTGTTGTCAAATCCATGGTAACCAATGGTACTAACATATTTGACATAATAGCTATTTTATAAAGTGAATGTCGAAGGAGTCATGCGCGACCATTCACACTATATACCGAATTGCTTCCGTAGTCGTCAAATTTTGTAGCTATTAAATAACGGTTCACCTTTATTTGTCTCAAAATATTTTTTGGCCTTCAAAAGTTGCTTACTGTAGGTTGGCTATTTTTAGCCTTTGTGTTGTAGTAAAAATAAAAATGGAATACATTTTAAGTCAAAGTTTTCATGACAGGTTGGGTAATTTTGAAAACATGTGTAGTAAAGCCCACTCTTATTAAGCTGTAACGAATAGTATCGTTTGTTCATTGTCAAGTCATAATTAGTATCGTTTGTATAAAGCAGTACCACTTTGACTCCGCCCTCCGGTTGATTTGCCATTATATTCTATGGCTATGAAAAACCCGGCGCTACTGTCTCGTAATTAAAAGGCAAATAAACAACAACATCAAATAATATATTCTCGTATAAAACAAAACGTTACATTAAACCATAAATCGAACTACAAATATGAATTATCAGCCAGGATGATCACACAAGTTTACATAAAACAGAGTACATTTTCGACTTACGTTAACATTAATGCAAGTTATGCAACTCGATAACCATCATTCTGTTTGGATCGTATTTTATTGTTACGTTTTCTAAGCACAACAGTATTTCTGCAAGTTCATCCTCACTGAGTCCCTCAACATTGCTTACCACGCTCTCCAATGTATTTTGGAATATCGTTAGTTCCATCGCGAATTAGTTACAGTATAGACAGAACCAACTTCTATTAGAGCTATGTGCTTCTCCCACACGTCAAGACGAAATTTTGCCTGTTACGTCAACAAAGATTGTTTCTGCCACTTTCAACTTCTTTCCCCCCACGACGGCGGTTTGGCCGACATGTATTGCCTTGCCACGCAATGCAACGCCATTGAATTCATCACTTCTGTCTAAAATCTCTTTAATGGAGATGATCTCCGCCCCTGGATCACTTAACTGTTGGAACTGAAACTGGTATTCGGTCGGGTCAGGTTTGGTAATCCTCGTCATGTCGTTAATGAGAATTTTCTCGTCTTCAGATTTTGGAAACCGTTGAATTTTCAACGGTGTATGGGCGTTTGCGCTATCCATCAGCAACTGCCTTTTGTGTTTCGAGTACAACAACGCATTCATGTTTTCATTTTCAGTCTGTAATACCAGGGTTGAATAATCCATAGTATTCCTCTTGTTTCGTTTGAGCGGGGATAATTTGTGTACGTAGGCAATAATGCTGTCTTTGTCTGTCGCCGTGCTACTGGAATGACTCGCCGGCACACTGGAGCTTTTCCCAGCCGGACTAGTTGCAATATCATTACCAGTAACATGTCTATTTGAGTTTTTTGGTGTTTCGATCAGGTTTTTGGTGTTTTTTTCTTTCGACGATGTTCGCCTTTTGGGAACTTTTGTAGTCGACATCGTATTCGATAAATTAAATGCAACAAACAAGCATGCAAGAGAGCATTCAGAGCAAGCAAACTCACAAACTCGTGTACACATGGTATAACAAGTTCTTTATCCTGATTCGTTAATCAAATCATGTGACAGAGTCACATGATCCTGCATGTGACACCGTGCACGTGCACACATGTTTGCTTGTACTAAATATAATTGTGATGCATCATATCTAAACTTGTTCAAAACTATAAAAAGAAACGCTGAGAAACATCAAAAATTATAAAAGTTGGTTTTACCCCTGCAACCGGGTCAGCCCGCTTGGAGTGTTTATATGAAAATATTTTCATCCCGCTAAGCGAGATATCGCCTCTTTCGAGCGGTATCTCACCAAGGGGGCTAGCCTGCCTGTCCATATAAACGCACAGAATTCTTATTAGGGAAAATTAATTCTTATCTATTTGCAATGATTCGTCAGTTTGGGACACCTACGTGGTTCTGTTCATTTTCAGCTGCTGAAACGCGTTGGATTCATTTGATTAAAATTCTTGGTCGTCTTATTGACAAAAAAGACTATACTGACAATGAGGTTAAGCAAATGACTTGGCAAAAGAAGTCTGAACTGATTCAAAAAGATCCAGTAACATGTGCGCAAAATTTTGAACATATCGTTCAATTATTTATTCACAATTTTATAAAAAGTCCATGCCATCCAATTGGAGAAGTTGTTGACTTTTTCTATCGTGTTGAATTCCAGCAAAGAGGTTCTCCACATATCCATGGATTATTCTGGATCAAAAATGCACCCGAGTATGGTAAAGACTCCGATGAAGATATTACCAAGTTTGTAGACACCTACATTTCGTGTAAGACTGAATCAGATGGCTTAACTGAACTAGTAAATTTACAAAGACATAAGCACTCCAAAACGTGCAAGAAAAGAGGAAATGCTGTTTGCAGATTTAATTTTCCATTACCACCAATGCCAAGAACTATGATTTTAGAGCCTTTATCTGAAACTGATCTAGACGAAAATATCTTGGATACATTAAAAAAACGCTTTAGAACGAATATGTTCTTTATTAAACTCCATTAAAGCTGATGAAACCATGACCTTTGAAGAGTTTCTCGAAAAGTTAAATTTATCGGAACAGAAATATTTAAAAGCTATAAGACTTTCACTTAAACATAACACTTTATTATTAAAACGATCACCTGCTGAGATAAGAATCAACTGTTACAATCCAAACTTACTCAGAGCATGGAAAGCAAACATGGATATTCAGTATGTGTTAGATCCTTACGCTTGTGCTGTTTATATCCTTTCTTATATTACAAAAGGTCAAAGAGGAATGAGCAAGTTACTTCGTAAAGCATGCGAAGAAGCAAAAGAAGGCAATAAGAACATTGTTAACAAAGTGAGACATATTGGTAACAAATTTCTCAACGCTGTCGAAATAAGTGCACAAGAGGCTGTCTACTTAGTAATGCAAATACCTTTGAGACGATCATCTCGAGACTTCCAATTTATCAATACATCTGACTCAAATGAAAGAACATTCTTATTAAAAACCATGGATAAAATTAAAGAACTCCCTGATAATTCTGTTGATATTGAATCAGATAACATTATTAAAAGATACCAGAGAAGACCAAAGAAATTGGAAAATTTATGTCTGGCTGATTTTGTCGCTTGGTTCAATTGTAAAAGTGACAGTAATCAACAAAGCAAACAAAAATCAAATTCACCATTAATAGATGACTATCTTGTAGAAAATAATTTCGATGATAATGTAGATGATGATCCTTCTGAAAAAAAACAGGAAAAAAATGAAAATGATGAATATGAAGTGAAAGGTGGAATAACGCTGGTGAAAAGGCAAAAGCCAAGAATAATACGGTCAGTCAGATTTAATAAAAACAAAGATACAGAAAATTATTGTAGAGAACAGATAATGCTTTACACTGCTTGGAGGAATGAAAATACAGATCTTTTAAAGGATTCGAAAAATTACCAAGATCAATATGAAATTGTCAAAGATGTGATAGAACAAAACAGAAAACAATACGAGAATCGGACCGAAGTTCTTGATCAGGCCGTACAAGATATTGAAAGTGAAGATAATCTAGTCGCTCCAAATATACAGTATAGAGATGAACAAGACAGAGAAATTGGTCCGAAGGCAAGTGAATTATTTGGATGCTTTGATCCCGGAAAAGATAAACAACATGCCCAGTACGACTTGATAAATGATATTGGTATATATCCCCGAACAAATGACGATGAAGAACTTGTTGTAAAAAGACTGAATGACGTCGATTTTAGAAAACTTGTCCAATCACTTAATGTTCAACAAAAAGAGTTTTTTTACCATATACTGAACTCTATCAAGAGCGATAAGCTGCCAATGAGAATATTTTTAAGTGGAGGTGCTGGTGTAGGGAAAAGTACTGTCACTAATGCTTTGTATGAAGCTCTTATAAGATACTTAAATTCTCAACCTCAGAATGATCCTGATGATGTCAGTGTTGTAAAGGTTGCCCCTACAGGGAAGGCTGCTTTTAACATAAGAGGAAATACACTTCATTCCGCCTTTAAAATTCCCGCAAACAGAGGATTTAGTTATTGTACACTAGATAGAGACCGGTTAAATACAATAAGATCTCAGTTACATAGAATGCAAGTTATCTTTATTGACGAGATATCTATGGTGGGTAGTGGTATGTTTAATTTTCTTGACCAAAGATTATAACAAATCATGGGCACAAAAGAACCATTTGGCGGTCTTAGTATAATAGCTGTTGGCGACTTGTTTCAACTGAAACCTGTATTTGATAATTGGATATTTGAGAATTCAAAGGACGGTTATGCTGCATTAGCAACAAATCTCTGGCAACAATATTTTCAAATGTTTGAATTATCAGAAATTATGAGACAAAGAGAAAACAAAGAATTTGCTCAAATTTTAAATCGTATCAGAGAAGGAAATCATACTGAAGGTGATCTTGAAGTTCTGAAGGAAAGAGTTTTAAACATTAGTCCACAACATCCTGATTATCCAATATCGTCAACCCATTTATTCAGTACTAATATGGCAGTTGATCAACATAATCACGACGTTTTTCAAAAATCTTCAAACGAAAAGGTCAACATTAAAGCAATAGATATTGTACTTAGAGACTTATCTGACGACTTGAAAGAAAGAGTCAAAAAGCAAATTCCAAACGATCCTTCGAAAACCATGGGCTTGTACTCAGTGTGTTCAATACTTAAAGAAGCAAAGTATGACCTCACGACAAACGTATCAGTTGTAGACGGTATGAGTAATGGTGCTGAATGTATCATCAAGAAAATCGATTACCGCATAGAAGGTTCATCAAGACCAAGTATCATCTGGGTTTTATTTCAAGAACAACACATTGGGAATGATTATCGCAGAGAATACTCTTATCTTTACAATCAGAGTATAGAAAATATGTGGGTTCCAATTCTGGAGATAAAACGACAGTTCACAAGAAATAAGATACAAGTTCTTCGCAGGCAGTTTCCTTTAAGACCATCCGCAGCTAAGACTATTCACCGTTGTCAAGGAGATACATTAAATAAAGCCATTCTTGACCTTCCTTCGTTAAAGCGAGAGCACATGCACTACGTTGCACTTAGCAGACTTAAAAGCATTTCGGGATTACATATTCTTAATTTGAACGAAAAGAAAATAGCTGTGAGCAAGAAGGTACAAGAAGAAATGGCAAGACTAAGACAAAATTGTGTACTTAAAAGCCATCTTCCATTTCTGTATAAAGATGGTAGTGAGACATTCAAAGTATTATTCCAAAATGTGAGATCATTACATCTTCATGTTGCTGACGTTGCAAGTGATTATAATGTACAAGCTGCAGATATCAATATGTTCGTAGAAACTGCTCTATGTAGCAATGACGACAGTGAATTATATCAGATTCCAGGCTTTCAACTATTCAGAAATGACTTCATCCCAGACGGTGCTAGAACACCTTACGGAACTGCTGTTTACCTAAAGGACAATATACAACTAATGTCAGAACCTTTGAGGTGCAACTATAATCATGTAGAAATGACATTAGTTAAAGTAAACCAACCAGTAAATAATTTACATATTATTGGAATTTATCGCTCTAAATCAAAAGTGAAAATTTCAAGTTTCATTGATGCTTTAAAACATTTACACTCTACGTATATAAATGATCCAAATACTCCTGCTATCATTCTTGGTGATTTTAATGTTAACCTTCTTGAAAATGTATTCGACAAAAATACACTTAATAAGTATTTAATCCAAGAAAAGCAATACGTGCAACTTATTAACCAAGTGACAACAGACTACAAAACACAGATTGATCACATATACACTAATGTCCCTGAAAGAGTAAACAGTAGTGGAGTTTTAGAATCGTACTTTAGCGACCATAAGCCTATTTTCCTCTCATTAACTTGATATTTAAGTTACAATAATAAATACAAACGCCCAGAATGCCCCAGAATTCCAAAACTAAAAAAGTTATTCTTCAAAGCAAAGATAAAGTGTCCAGAACACTGCATACACGGCTTAACAGATCCTTGCCCTCCTCTAATTGAAGGGTCTATATGTCCCTAATTACATGGGACAGAAGAAGATTTCCCCATTGTGACCTCAAGACTTTGTGCAGGTAAGTTTTTTAAATGTCATTTTCTTATTGTCATTACGTTTATTCTTATATTCTTTTTTCATTATTTCAGTGACATGATCATCCATCGATCGTACTCAGTAAAGATTAATGTTTCGTCCACAACAGTATAAAGGAAAGCTGCCTAAGAGCATGAAAGCAATGACCAAGGTATTGGAACAAACTATAACGTTAACTTTGTGATCACATCTAATGACTTAAGAATAATATTCCTTCCGCTGTTCAAACTCCTGTATTGCATTGATTTGAACCAAGCTAAGTAAGTGCGTATTTTTTATTGCAGAAAAATCACACAAATCCAACTACTAATTTATTGCATCATCAAGTCTAAATGTTATCATTTAAAAAATTTGGATTTTAACTTTAATATCAACATACCACATCTACTCCTGGAATACACCCAACAATTGTACACTGTCAGCTATCCCCTGACATGAAAACTACCGAACTACAATCAAGTTCAATCATAAAGAGCGAATTCCACACAGGGCAAAACATAACAAGAACGCACACGTTACACAAAGAAGCCACAAGCAATTAATGCCAGAAACGCGATACTATTGGTGATATTGTCAATTTCTAGAAACGGATTTTTCTATTGAGAACTGACGTCATTGTTCTATCTCAGACGAAGAAGAATGTGATGAACGTAAATAACTACGACTTATCTATACCAATGAATCTACCAACGCAATTATTCATTTTAACTCTGTTATTCAAGAACCTCTTCTCTGTGTATAATTCCATATGTATCTTGATTTCTTTATAGCAAAAAGTGTGAAATAGAATAGATAAATATTATACCACAAATTAACTCTTATCACAAACACTAAATGGGGAAATAAACCGCAATTAAAACAGTCTTGTCGTATTTCTCTCAACGTAATTCGTAAGTACTGATTCCAAGCCAAGTGATACTGTCAACATATTTCCGTCCAATCTTTTCAAAGCCACTCATTAGGCAGCCATAACGCATACTCTAATTATTAATAAAAACTTTGCACTTTCCTTGGATCCCTAGTTGTTATTCCCTATCAATGGTATAGGGTGTTTTGTGTTTGAATTTCAGAAATTATGATTTATCCCCAATTTTGTATTTCCCATCTTTTTGTGAGTGTTAAAGAGTGTACGGGAAGGGGAGAAAAAGTTTAATTTCCTGTTTCGATAAAATGCAAAGGACATAATTTCCTTATTTTTTTTTGTTTAAATTAGTTTATTTATCATTGTGGTGCCTCTGCATGTGTTTTATGGGAAAAAACAAAACAAAATGATTTTGTTTTTGTCAAAACAAAAAGTCATGATTCATGATTTTTTACCACCTCATATTCAGAAATTCAATCAACATTTGTATGTGCAAACTCAAATTTACCAATGTTTAAGTATTTATGTTAAATTGGGTTGAAATATGGAATTATAATTTCAGCGTTTGATATACAGATTCAGATTTGTTTTTTTCATCTTTTTCATTGTTCTTGATGTAAACAAATACTTGTTTTCGTTTCGTCTTTTTTATATTTGGTGGTAAAAAATTAATAGTGTTTTAATTCTCTTAATGAGCATGGAGTTAAGTATCAATTTAGTTTAAATACTGTTTTGCATAAGATTTTAAATTGTGAAAAGTCTAATTTGAAATCCTTACTCGCTCTACAACGTCTTCATATTTTTTCTTGTTTGTACAGTACCGCTCGCGAGTAAGGGTACATCCACTCGCGAGTATCGAGTACTCATGAGTACTCTCGAGTCAAACGAGTACTCGATAGCACTCATTACTTGCATGTACGCATATCAAATCACCACTCGAAATGACTCTTTACTCAAAACTTCGGGTGGAATTGAGTATGAATATTTAAGTATCAAGTGTCGCAGCAGAATTTCAACACACCGTAACAAAATATTGATAATATACTATATTTGTAATACACTATTTGTATACAAATGCCACAACAACTTTTTTCTATGAACACAAAAGGAACAGCTTTGAAATACTTACGCTTATGAATACAGCATCCAAATGAGGCGAAAAAATATCCACTAATCTCAGCATGCAATATATGTGTCAAAAGCTCCAGGTGAAGACACCATTTGTATTAAAGCATCTAAAGTGATTCCAAATGTTTCACAGCCGATAAAAAGATTCAAAAGCGGCTAGTTGTGTTCAATTTTCATAACACGTGCATTGGCACAAGTGAAGCCAAGGGTGATAAATATATTCTATTTGCATTTTGCATATTTATTTGCATGTGAATATTTTAAGTGAACCACTGTTGCTATGGCATGCCAGTTTGTGCCGTTCACTGCTATAGTTGGAAAGCAAAGCTTCTATTTTTAGTTTCTCGAAGTTTCTCAACTTTGCAGCATTGTGATGAGTGGTGAAAATTAAAACGAGTCAGTAAGTCAGTCAGACAGTCAGTCAGTCATAGTGTAAACTTTACGGTGGGTAGGTTGATTTATGCGTATAGTAACTTTTTGTATATGATCAGTAAATTAACAGTTTTTAAATCAGTTTAACTTGCTTTATTTATTAATGCTCTACATCTCTTTTGCTAAGTTCACCAAAATATTAAGAAATCTTGACCCTTACTGTAAATTTAGAGGCATTGCTTTTCCGCGGTTTTGGTTCAAAGGGATTTTCGCAGTATTGCCCCCTGGAACACCCGATTTTTTCTTATACTTCGCAACTGCGCATGTGCCATAGAGCCTTGAACATTTATATTCACGATATAAAGAAATGAGAAGCGACGAGCATTGCTTCAAAACATTCTGGCCGTAAAAATCGAGCAATTCTTTAAGAATCTACGCAATTTATCATCTTATGTTATGAATTACGAGCATTCAATTCAACACAAATATAATTTGGAAGGTTTATCCGTAAATAGAGCTAAGAGGTTAGGAAGAAACGACGCTGTGTTGTTTATGTATTGATAGATCTCTTACATGAATATATATTATGTCGATAGCAAGTCGATACCTGGTATTCTGTATACAGTACATAAATGATACTATACAAAACGAACATTTTGTGCAGTAATCAAATCATTTTGGCGGTATACAGTATTGATTATAAGTATATTGCTTTGTATTGATTTACGCGTCGAAGCATTCACATCATAGACATAAATATGCACCGCGGTTTATTTAAATTATTTACAACGCTACTATTTCGGCTATACTTATGAAATGACGGATAAATTGTTGCCATCATATAAATGTAGTGAATGTTGTCACAGTTGTTTGACGAAGAAAAGAGACTACTAAACTGGGAAAATTGCGCCCGGTTTACATGGGCAACTAAAATTATAATTTAAAAGTGACAATATCCGCGACTAACGTAACTTGAGTACTTTGAGTAATTTCCTTTTGATTAATGTTTAACCTAGTTACTCCGGCGTCAGCGACGGAGTTGAAAATTCGCCCCGGTTTTTTTTTTTTTTTTCGTCGCAAGTGTGTTTTGGCGCGAAATATACTAGCATTTGAAATAATCACACTGCTCACTTGTATCCAGGACTTGATGATGCGACTCTCTTAATTCGCATGTATACGAGCGTATTTATCTACCTCAAAGTTTGGTCTCGCAAGAGTTGTGGTGAACTGCCAAATTTTCAATGCGCGATTTTATTTTGATGATTTAATCATGTGATAGTGGTGATACAATTCGACCACGAGGGCGCACAACACAAATAAACCTTTTCGCTTGCTTTTTACTTTTATGTTGGACAAGAAGTGTTTGTATAGAGTTTTAAGAGGTTCCATGTCAAGTTTAAATATGGTAAGAGTATTTTTAATATGCGTGGATTTTGGTTGTATTTTAATAACATAGATCTGTTCATTTACACCATTTACATATTTAGGAATGCATCATTATATGAGTCATTTATACTTAGCGGATACACAATTACTAACCTCGTAGACACAATTACATGATCTTATATAAAGCTATTAGGTCATACATATAGTCAAATGTGAAAGGGCTGGTTGGATCGAGGGACATTTGAGTATTAAACTATATTCAGATGTATGAAAGGGAGAGGGGGGCATCTTTCATTCTTCTCTAGTGGGATATGGATTATGGGATATCTTCTAGGATATTTATGAATAGTTTATTTTATTTATTAAAATAAATACACACTTAAGTAATTAATTTACTTAATTTACACTTAGGTATATATTTCAGTAGAATTTTTTAACTGTTTTTTAGGTTAAATCACACTCAATATCTCATTGGAGGAGTTCTCACTTTTTACCTCATGCTATCTTTGTAAATTACATGTATGCCAAGTCACAAATTATGAATGCCAAGTTACCAATTATGTATGCCAAACTTACAACTATGAATATAAATATCTTGAGTATTAACACAGTGAAAAATTTGATTAATACAAAAATGATCATTTCTAAAGTTGTCCACTTGAATTTTAGAATTATATATTTGAACAAACTTATTTTCTACAATTCTAAATGCCAACATTTGAATGCTGAAGGTGATACAAATTGCAAAATTATTTGTGAGAAAACTTTGAATACCCAACCAGCTTAACTACAAACGAGCATCAAGTCACATTACATAAAATTTATATCCAAACAAGGCCAATCAGCAGTTATTGAAAAGATGCAATGCAATAGTAGTTTCCGTCAACCAGATGGCAGAGCCCTTCGCAGTATTCAATGAATAAAACTCAGAATGTTAGGTCAAGATGTTCAGAAGGTGATCAAGAGAAACATTGTTTCATCATGCATATATCAGTACACTAAAGTACAGAGGCATGAAGTTCATGGGAACGTTAATAAACATTGTTTTTTTCAATTCACTGAAGAAAAACAGTAAATTTTAAAAACAACATTGTAAGATTTATCAAGAAATTAAAGAAATTGATGTTCTATTATCAAATGAATATTAAACAGAAGCATTTTTACAGAAAACAATCATGCCAAAGTAATGAAAATACTAGTCTTACATTCCAAGATTTAAACCACAGGATGAATTATTGTGGAGTGTGTCTAATGGTCGCGGGTCGCGGGTAAAAGGTGCGGGTGCGGGTAAAAAGTGCGGGTGCGGGTAAAAGGTTCGGGTACGGGAAAAAGTGCGGTTGTCATGATCTGAGTCTGACCATTCGTTTACTACCAACATGCACGTGAACTGTCATATTTATTGTCCAGTATACATAAAGCTTTATAAATCTTGAATACATAAACATCAACTTTATAAAAAACTCCATAACCAACAAGAAACCGTAATAGAAATAACGACAAAGGTTACAGTCCCTTCTGCTCATGTAACTCACAAAATGAACAGTTTTTACCACGAAGACAACCTCACGAGGTTGAATGATTTTGCCGTTGATATAATTTGCTCTAAATCCCGAGTTTGGTATTTTCTACTAAGAAAAGCCTTCAAACTAACTAGTGCAGACCACACATTTGTTTACGTCTTTAAGACATGGGAAAAAGGGACCGTGTCCTACCCCACAGACCTCGATAGTATTATTTTAGTCCAAAACAAGTTTAAACGAGATTAAGAAGAATTTCGCCAGAAGTAATCGTGTTATGTTGTTCCTCATTTAACGAGCTATACAGATCCAACGAAACATTAACATTGCCATTGAACATTGGGTTTTTCCGACGTACGTGAGCAATATTCAGATGGTAGTATGTATTTTGGAAATCTACAGAAAAGTCTGGCTGTCCGGTTGTTGGATTTCGCCTGATAAATCGTCGATCAATATGTTTTATAACAATATTATGTGGAGATCTGCGATGTTGATCGGTGAAGGGTATACCACATCCATAGCAAACTTTTACATTTGTTGGAAGCCGAATCAGTTGATACGGATGTGACGAAAGTCCTAAATGCCAGATAGTGGGAGGCCGGTTAAGGGGTGGCGGGGTTCCATGGTTGGAGCCTGGATGATATCCGTAGGAAAACGGACTATGATTGTAGCCTACTGCCAAATTTCCGTTTGTCACTGGGGCGACGCTTGGAAGATTTCCATGGTTTGGTGCAACATGAAATGGTGGGATAGCATGACCAGACATGTCCGCACCAGCAACTTGAGGAGCCCCGATGGAACATAAAGGTGCATTGTGGGCTACATTAAACTGACCCACGTGTGTTCCTTGACTAAACAGAACAGGGCTTGGCCTTTGGGTGCATGGTGCTACTGTGGATTTGTTACTCGAAACGGTCCGACCATTACTTCTTTTCGCCTTTCTAACCTTTTTCGGTGCTGGAGGGCGATGAGCCGATGAAGGGTCAATCATGTTGCCCCTGAGTGCTGACATTTCTTTGCCCAGCTGTGAAGCCCGAGTAATTTCTTGGCGGTGGGTCTTTTCGCGCCGTTCTGTGACTGTGGGACCTTTTCCCCCCTTAAAATTTCCGTTTTCGAAACCCTCAAGTTCCGCCTCAAGTAAAATACTGTCTCTCGTATCGGCTTGGGCTGCATCTAAAAGTGACATATTCGGGCGGTCTCGGTGCGCCCAACTTGCATGCACAACTTCAGCGAGATTCATTCTGGGAGCATAGCTCGGGTTAAAGGCACGGAAAATGAACGTCCTACGGTGGTCCCACCAGTCTACCCAGGTCTTTAAAAATCCCCTTTCTGGCTTCTTGTTGATGAACTGATGAATGGTATCTCTCGCTGCATTGTATGTCTCTGGTAGATTCGCCATGAGCAAGTCGTCACAGAGGCTTTTAAAAATCTCGGCATCAACACCATCGCGTAATTTTGCTGCCATTTTATTCCTGTTTTCTTTGTAATGAAATTCGCAGCTTTTTACTCGCTGTTCCACAGCTTTGCTACCAAAAACTTTTTTTATGCCGTTCATGTTGGCTCCCGCCATGTCGGTACACCATCCAATTGGGGTGAACTTTTCTTGCCCTGTTTCGCTGTTTAAAGCTTCATTGAACAGCTTCCAAAACAATTCAATATTATCACTGTATTCTTTTTCGGCTTCCATCACTGCCAAAGGAATCTGGCGTTTCAACATCGGATGATAAACGCTGGCAGTCAAAGTGACGTAATTACGGCATCTTTTCACTTTGCCATCAAAATAGCAAAATTCTTTATTCAGAAAGTGATCGCAATCTCTCTCCATATTTTTGGCCATTTGCATTCGAACTTTACTTGTTTTGAATCAGTATGATGGAATATCTGGATTGCAGCGCCTGTCGATGATTCTATAAATCAGAAGCTTGTCCTCTTTGTCAACATATTGTTTAAATGTGGCCAGAGCTTCGAAGTTTTCGCCAGACGGGTTAACACTTTTTTTGAGTTCCTGCTTTTGGTTGGATATCCACTTTCTGTCGAGTACTTGAGAAGCTTCCTTCTTTACTTTAGCCAAATCATCTCCATTTCGTAATGCAGAGAGGATGAAGGTAGACTGAATTTGAGAAGGCTTCAAATCTGGATTCTTTTGTAACAGATCTTTGACCTTCTCTGTTGGTTTCGAGTTCACGTGCCTTATTGGGCACGTGTGTGTTCCAATGCGAAAAACTTTAACATTTTTCTTGCCTGATTTAACGTAACGGCGTGCAGCGCATGGCTGAAAGGTAACTGGTTGTTCGCATACGGCGCATACATCCACGCCATTATTTTTTTCATCTGAAGGACATTTACCACTCCGTACTGAGATCTATAAGGGCACTCGCTGTTTGGACATCTATGGGAGCCCAGACAGTCAGCATAACGCAGCTTTCCTTCACTGGACCATTCTGTTTGTGAACTTTTCTTCCATTTTCTTCCATCAGCTTGAAGTATTTCATTCTTGTTTTTTTGAGTGCTGTATTTGAATTTGTATGAGGAGAGTCCATCAATTCCTTCTGGAAGAGAGGTTACTTCTTCCGTCACCACACCATCCCACATGCTGGGGTGAATTTTCCTTTGCCCACTCCTTCTGGTTTTTCTTTCTTCAGAATCTTCACTATCGATACCAACACTGCTACGAAAGGACTTGTCATCAGTGCTTGATACTTCAGACATCTGATGTTCATAGCTATAAATAAAAAACAGTGTCACTGTGAAAATAATAAGCTTTTGATATTTTAGCACATGTCTAACCTTACACAAATAGCATTCTGCCATTCAAGTTAATTTGAGCATTAGTGATTTGGTATGTGGAGGCCTTGTTCCTGTAGAACGGTAAGCCCTAGCTAGCAGTTGCATACAGTAAAGCCCCGCATAAAAGAACCAGTGAATTTTGACTTCAGGCTGAAGTGGTTCTTTTATAACAGGTACTTAGAAAGAAATCAGGCTGAAGTGGTTCTTAACTGGTTCTTATTTCCAGTCAAAAACAATTGTTCCTGGTTTAGAGTTTTAAACCTCTTATTGTATACAATGAGACTAGTAAATGAACTGTAATTTAACTGTTAATTATATAAACTATAAATGTAACTTGTCTTTAACTAGAATTGGTAATTGTCTAGCCCTTGGGGGCAGATCTTATCATCATTTGAACCATCAGCTGTTAACAAACAGCCAGTTTTTTCAAACAATCTTCTAAAAAATTCTTTATTTTTACTTAGCTCCCTCCATGCCTCTGCTGTCCACTTTGTCATAAGGATCCTTCTTTCTCTGGCTGAGAGTTTGTCATGCCATTTTTCTAGATTTTGTTCCTCCTCCAACCACCTTTCCATTTCTGCGGCTATTTTTACTTTCATCATTTTTCCACATCCTGCATCAACTGGCTGGATCTTATCCGTGTGATTTTCAGGAAGCATGTACACTGATGCATTGATTTCATTTCTGCATACTTGGTGAAATGTCTTGCTTTGCTGAAAACCAACATTATCAACAAAGATAACCTTGTCATCTTTGTCTTTTCCAATCCCAGGAACAAGTGTTTGTTTGACCCACTGCATATTTACCTCTGTATCCATCCAGGCAGATGGCTGGTAAAACACATCAACTCCCTTGTCATACTGTTCTTTCTCAAAGATACTTAAATTCCCCTTTCCCCTGAATACGATGGCTGGCTTGACATTTTGTTCACCTTCGGCACGTATACAAAGTTGTAGGGTAGCTTGCCTTTTATCTAAGCCAGATGATGGTTGTGACACCCATACCTGCTTGCTACCCAATGTATCATAAGTTGTTTCTTGCCCAGTAACAAATGCAAGGGGCACCTGATCAATGTTGTATCTGTTCTTGGGTAGCCATCTTCCATATTTTGGATCAATAGAAGACCTAATTTAAAGATAAAAATTAATGCCCAGCAAATGACTTTGAGACAAGACATAATATATATAAGAAATTTAATTGCTAACGTTTCGTTGCTTGCAGCGCAACATCATCAGAGCGGTTTAAGATTATTACAAATAATTGGTAAAAAAATAATAAATAATAAAAATAATTAAAAATAATTAATAATAGAAGACCTGTTTCTTCTCCTTTGTGTTTTTAAAGATTTCCTCAAATTCCTGTGAAACTTCTGTATAGTACTCCTACCATCATCTGCAGAATCTTTCTTTTTGTTTGTGCGACGTCTGAGAACAATGCCATGTCTTTTCTTGAATCGCTGAAACCAGTTGTGACTGCCTTTAAACCTTTCTGCTGCTTCTTTACCGTAGCACATTTCGATTTTAGCTTTCATTGTTTTCTTAATCCAAAGTTTAGAAACTTTGCTGCCTGCTGCTCTACGCAGTTTAAATTCTGATACCAGTAATTTTGATGCCCGAGGGTACTTTTCCATATGTTTTGATCGGTTATCAGTAATTCTCCGCCTTCGTCTAGCAGCTGTGGTTGGGCCCGTGTTTTTCCTGTATTTGTTGAGGACTAGTTGTTCTTGTAATCGGTCTTTTTCTTTGTTCCATTTTATCACCAGGGATTTGCTGACTCCCCTTTCCTTTGCAACTGCTAAAAATTTGCCCACCTTTCCCTTGGTTTTGATTTGATCCAAACGGTTAAGAGTTTTTATTTTAAAGTCCAGGGTGTATGAGTTCCGTTTAGCACTTCCTCTTCGCTTTTCCTGTTGTTGTGGCCTTTGGCCTTGTCCCGACTGGCCATTAATATTGAATTCTTTGTCTGATTCAGATTGACGATTGTCAAGATTCTCTAATGAATCTGTCTGCAACACTCCAGATGGTCCTTGGCTTAAACTACGATGAGTGTTACCAGCCGCAGCAGCAGACTGAATTTCATGTTTTAGGCGCACGTGAATGTTAAGATACTGCTCTCCTGTAAACGATTTTTCACAGATGTTGCATTTCAAAGATTTGCTGCTCAGTTCAACTGACTTTCCTAATGTTTCTGTAATGTCGTAAAGCCGTCCATCTTTCAGTTCTACTGACTTTTTGATACCACAATCGAATAATGTACGATTCATTTGCATAAACAGTTACAAACTAGCTACAATGGCGCTGGATTGGCAAGATGTGATCATGTGAATGCCATGAAAGAGAGACGACTGGGTACGAGTCAGACACTCTTGTAAGAACCGTTCCGCCATCTTGGATATTTCTTGCTAGTTTTTCAAAGAAAATATACTAAAATACCGACATTTCTCTGCAAGAATGGAAAATGAGTATGGAATTTATGTAGAGGCAAGCATCCGTGGTTATCATGCATATTTTCAAACTTCAACTGTTTACATTGGTGAGATACTGACTTGTGAAGTGGAACCCGACAATGAATATGACAAATACGCTGTGGTAGTTAAGAATGAAGATGGCTACACTGTAGGGCATGTTCCAATCGAATTGTCAAAAATCTTTCACAAATTTTTAGTGGACTATGGTGAACTTGAGGCTGAATGCATTGGGAGTAAATACAATGAAGGGGAAGGCAAAGGTCTAGAAATACCAGTGGACTATAAACTTATTGGAAATGCTGGTTATCTGGAACAACTTCTTAAAAAGCTCAAGAAAATTGAAATATCTAGCAACTGGAAACTTACTGATATCATAAAATTAAGTTAGATTCCTTACTTCTTCACTTTTGTACTGGACATTGTCATTTGTTTTTACTGTTTATGTTAATATGGTTGATGCATAGCGTATATTTTATACCCATCAAGTACTGAGTGAACAAAGGGCCATCATGATGTAAGTTTTTTGAATATAGTTATGCAAGTTGAATTATGTTGTGAATTGATTGCTGTTTTGATAAAATAAATGCATGCATGATGTGGTTGAAAGACATAATTCCTGCTGGCAAGATTACAGTATTTTGTTTTCTTCTTAGTACCTGCTTACTAATTCAGCTAAAAGTTTAATAAGGTTTCTTAAGAACCAGTTTCATTTGTCAGCCTGAAGTGGTTCTTGTATTTTGGGTGCTTAATTGCCCAAATTTCAGGCTGGTGGTTCTTAACCCACTGGTTCTTTTATGCGGGGCTTTACTGTACACTACACCCGTTAACATGTCGTTGTCCAAGGTGCATGCCTCAAACATGTTTTTTAATGATTAACATGTTTTATATTTTGCAGTCTATCTCACATCCTGGCTGAATAAGTTCTTGGTACCTCGAATCCTGGCTGAATAAGTTCTTTGTACATTTTTTCTTATTCGCTAAGCTGCATTTTCTAGGTAATTCAAGTTTTTCTGGTGTACCCTCTCCTGAACTAAGGTTGCTAAAAGATGTGGTGAGGTCTATTATGTCACTATTTTTCTTTTCAACTTTCTAAAATTAAAAAGAAAGTGTCATAATTGGTGTATTTTATATACATGGGTAATTTAACTCGTCGGCAATATTACTGCTGGTCTGCTACTGATGGCAATCATGTCTGGGAAATGCTGGACCACAAGCTGCTAATTTCCACGGTAGAATATTAACCTGGGACCTATTACCTACCACTTTTTTCTTTTGGCTTTTGATCGGTGACATGCCTTGAGAGCTGTTAGCTGTATTCTCATCAGAGCTAATACAGATAATAGCATCAGGGTCATCAGTAGTTGAACTGTTGATTGGATCATCTTTGAACAGGTGGTACTAGTGAAGAACAAAAAAATTAAAGAATGTACACTATTGTAGGAAACTTTCTAACTTTATTTTTTTCGGTATACTACAAAATGTTTGTTTGACAGGTCTTTTTGCAGAATCAAGAGCTTCAAGAGAGCCGATGGGGGTCATAGGGCTTAAACTTTCCAAAATAGGTCAAATAATTTTTCAGAATCGCCCCCCCCTGCACTCCCGTTCATTTTGACCCAGCCCCCCCCTGTTTATTTGGCACCGCAAAGATGAATTTGGGTACAAAATAAGACCAGCGTTTGTATATATATACATAGTAAGTTAGTAAAATTACATCTAACCTGAGGCACTCCTTTCCAGACAGGTACACCAGGGTTAAACTCTTCAACTCCAGTAAAGTCCATCTCAGTTACCTTTCTTTTTTTGTGGGGTGCCTATTTTATTAACAAACATTACATAAAAAATGCAGATATTTTGATCAAGTTTCTTGTTATAGAGAAATTATTTTTGGAGCTATTATTCCAATTGATTTCTTCCCATTCCCTTCTTCTGTCAGTCTCACTGAGATACACACTTAAATATTAATAAATTAATAAATAAAAATAAATAAATCATAGATAAATAAATAAATAAATAAATAATACAAAAATATAAAATAATAATTTGAACATCTTTTAAAAATATTTATGAATATCAAATGTTTTCACATGGTCAGGTGTCAAAGGTCAAATGGTGTCATAAATATACCATGATAATACTTTAAGAATTTACCCAAAATATTGCATAAATTGCATGGGTTGTTACAGCTGGATTCTTGAAATGCAATCAACTTTGTGAACTGCACTTACTGTTTTTAAACAACGACTTTTATCCTTAATCCACTGAGTTGGGGATGATGGTCTGTTGATGTTCTGGTGATGTTCTGTAGTCTTTGACAGGTTCTCCTCTACATCTTTTCCATGAGTGGTGGGCTCTGGCCTTTTAACAACATCAGCGAATGTTCTTCTACTCTGAAACTAAATTAAGAATTGAAAGTTATTACTCAAGCAGCACTACACTTTTCCCAATTATTTCATTTGGTTATTAATTGTTTATAATATAGTGTGGTAATTTATAAACAGCTGTTTAATATGTATATTTACCTTACTCTCTGTAGGTTTTATTGCCACATAATGATCACCAGTATGACCAAAATATAATGTGCCCAACTTTACGCCTGACTTGGGAAATTTGGTCTCTGTGCATTCTTCTACATTATCCTAAAAAAGATCACCATTGGGTGACAGGGACAAATCTGCTGTAATAATGGTAGTGCTGTTAATCAGATATTGTTTTGAGATGCTGAATAATTAAATAACCTGTCAAACAGTAATTTCAGAATACAAGTCCACTTTGTAATGGTCATTTATCTAATATAAACAGACTACTTGAAAATGGGAAAATACAAAACATGGACCCCTAGTCCATGGACCCCCTATATAATTATATGCTTATTTTATTTTTGAAGGGTTAAAGTTAGGTTTAAGGATGGGGTTAGAGTCAGGCGCGGATCTAGGGGTAGGCAACATAGTCAAGTGACTATGGTAAATTATCCAGATAATAATTACCAAATTCCCAGTTCCCAATTCACAAAGTATGCATTCATAAGTGGAAACATGACAGTTAATTATTCATATTTTCATATCACAGTCCAGTTATTTATAGATATATAGCTCATTGGTATTTAGGCAAGCCATGAAGCAAGCCAATGAGAGGCAGCTATTTTGCCTATGCCTGGCGGCCGATACAGCCTTTTGATTGGCTTATAGCTTTTTTGCCTAACCAAGACGAATTTGCCTAACTTGACGTAATCAGGAAGCCTCATGATTGGGTAATTTTTTTAAATTCTATTATTTCATTGGCTTGCATTTTTTGCCTAATCTTTGGCGAGTTGAACCAATCACTGTGCTTCGTAAGCATGCCTGTGTTAGTCATGTTAGGCAAAGACTAGGCAAAGAGTGGAAACATGCCTTTTCAATCGCTCTGAGCATCGAAGGATTAAATTTCGAAGTTAGCTTCTGCTTTTTCGCGTTCGTTTTGTTATTGTGTTATTTTACAATGTCTTCATCGCCTTGTAGTGATTTGTACGAGCCATTCGAACGATTTAGAGTGTCTAAATGACGCGATATTAATGCGACGTTCGATCTTTGTATTTATGAAGGCGACACGCTCAAGGCTAAGCTCAAATGTTTGTGTGGAGTTATATGTGCCGAAGCATGCTCGTAATGGCAAGAAAAAGGCTTGTACTGCAATAAGTTAACTATATTTTGTTTATTCCATGCTACGCTTTTATATAACTGTGTTTTTAGATCTCAAATCGGCAAAATGATTGTCGAACAACAACAAGCATGGCTAGTTCTGTATGTATTCAAATATAAATTTACATATGTCTGCGCTGGCCGGGTCAAAGGTTGCTATAAATGAATATATAACTTAAATATGATATGAAAGACACAAAGTTAGCATGTTCACTTTTAGTTATTATTATTCCGTATTCCTGATGTATATCACATGTATAAATACGTTCATATGAAAATTATGAGTGAATATACATCATGATGTTGACATTGTAACTCTGTCGTCAGTCCGCGATATAATTGTCGGATACTTAATCTAGCGTGATTTTAATTTCCTGTTTTGAATATTTTCCTACTTCTCCTGCTTCAGCTTCGGCCCTTGTACTAGTTAGTAACAATAATACTCAAAGTTGGGACTACTCAAAGTAGGGACTAAGGAATACTTTGGGAAGAAGTAGATTCTCCCCTCAATGTCATCTCAAAAACAATTTTTAGCTAGCGTATATTTTTAAAAGTGTATTCTAGGCATGCTGATGAGCCTAATATGGGGCGAAGCAGTTCAGCTGGTAGTCTGAAGGCTATAATTTAAAAAATCGAACATGCTAGTAAATGAGTCATGCGTGACGCCATACGTGACGTCATAAATGACGTCATAAAATTTGACTAAGGTATGAAAAATCCTAGATCCGCACCTGGTTAGAGTTTTGGTTGAAGTTAGGTTTGGGGTGAGGATTTGGGTTGGGGTTAATGTTATTAGAATAGGAGTGTTGGACAGGGTTGGAGTTAAGGTTGGGTAGGGTTTGAGTTACGGTTATGGTTATAGTTACAGTTACAACTAACTATGTCAATATCACCCAAACACGAACCCTAAATCTAAGCCCAAGCCTACACCCAATCCCAACCCTAAACATAACCCTCATTCTAACCCTAACCCAAACAAGACCCCCCCCCCAATATATATATATATATATATATATATATATATATATATATCAGTACTCTATGACTATCACTATAGCATGTAACAAATATACCTCAGGCTTGCGTAGTGACAATATTACTAGCTCTTGCAGGAAGACCTTAGCCAAGGTTGTAATACATAAGTCGGTTGCATACTCCTTTTTGAGTTTTTCCACTGCACTCTGCCAGTCACTTGGTACACTCTTGTCACAGAAGTCAATATCACAAATAAAGGCAAATTTGTCATTACCCGAATCCTACAAAAAGGATACTGGATACTCAGTCAATATACATTATTTTGATCATCAGTACCTGCACTGTGTGATGTTTCTCTTGTCTGTAGCCTTTGTCAGTTTTAAGTTTCCTTCAGACAGTAACCTTTCGATGCCATTTAGAGACACCGAACTCCGAATTTATAAGAAAAAACATCGATCTCTATCATACAAAATTTAAATAAATTACATTATTTAAGATTATTTTTTTGAATTGTTGCAGTTGTACTTACATCATTTCTGTGGTTGAGCAGATGGTGGAAAACCATATTCTTAACCTTTTCCGTCTCCATACCCAGTTGAAACGCCGCTGCGGTGTAAAAACAGTCTCCGTCTCCCGGAGGATTACAGACTACTATATAGCCTGCCTTTTCTAGCGTCTGGTAAAAGTCGCTCATGTTTAGAAGGATAGCTTTGTAAGATATTCCTTGAGACACATTTGTCAAAACAATATGGAATCTCGGCCCTTTTCGCTACACGTGTTCTCGTCTCCAGCTGAGCCCGCAATTTTACCCGCACCCGCACTTTTTACCCGCACCCGCACTTTTTACCCGCACCCTGCACTTTCTCTTTGTCAAGACATTGAAACTAATCCAGGCCCTACTTTTGTCAACCCAAATGAAACAATTCATGCTCCTTACAGTCAAGGTAATGTTGATATCTTTGGTCAAAATGCAGGTCATCAATGTGTACCTATGAGTTTATGCTCTCTTATTCATGTGTATCACTATCATTCAATTTTGAACTCAAACAACTTGGTTGATATTATGCACCTTGGTAACGAATTATATTCTGCATTGTCTCAGTTAGCAAGGCAAAGATATTTGTTACTTAATGAACTGCCTACAATGGTGACTGTTGAGGAAATTGATTACTTATTTGAATTCAGTGAAAGTTATTCAAATACACTTCATACACCTAGGTTAATTGAGGGCAACCCATTTGTTGTGGCTTTGAATACTTCTTTTGAACATTTGCAAGGACAAGGTTTCAATTTATTTCTACTAACTATTGAATTAAACACTGTAGCTATCTTTACTGATTCGAATAATAAAATTAAGATTTTTAATTCTCATGTCAGAGATTCTTTAGGTATGCCTGACGCTAATGGAACATATGTCTTGTTACAATTTAATACACTTGGAAATTTACTAGAATATTAAAGTATTTGTATATACCTGGTGCTATCTTTGAAATAAAAGGTGTTAAGATTGCCAATCTTACGTGTGATGAACAAGTACATGATTTAAATAACACTACTGTCAATGAAAATTTTCCAAACAGGCACAAACTTAATAATGATACCAATGTACATTACTCTTCAACAACAATTGAGGATCAAAAATCAAATGAAATTTCTAAATGATCTTCCGTTTTTTTCCCGTTAATCTATTCAATTTGTTTTTCTACAATCATGATATGTAAATGTTGGAGAAATAATACTCTAAATGCTATTACTGAAAAAGCCACAGAGATTATGAAAGAATTGTTTAAAAACGGTGAGCACGGCTCTTCAGTTTTTAAAAATTTACCTGGAAGCATAGAAATATGCGGTTCTGGAATCAACATAGAATATACGTCTCGGTATCAAGGGACACTTTGGTTAACAGCTGAATCCAGTAACCTTGATTTCCAGAACTTACTGTTGGCAAATTCGAACAATAGTGGATTTTTGTTACGGTTTTTAGAAGAGTCATTGGGTTGCATAATGCAGAATAAAACCTATCGTAAAAAACACACAACTACGTACTTTTTCTTAGGTCTCGATTCAGAAAATGGTGTATGTATCTATGAAGAATTTACTGACTCGCTTAATTTTGTTAATAGAATAATATGTGATATAATAAAGTGCAATTATCCTAGCCTTAAAAAAGTACCATATATCATCCAGTTTTTATCAATTCCTGGCACAATTACGAAGTCTGAAAAACAAAAAATCTTAAGGAAGCACAAGTCTACTACTCAGATAGAAGCACAAAATAAGAATAGAAAAAACATGTATAGCTCTATGAATCCTACAAGTAAGAAATGTCTTGTTGAAAGCAATAAACTTAAATACCAAGAGATGGATTCTATGCATAAGAGTTTTCTTGATAAAAATGCGCATAAATACAAGAAAATGGACTCTGCAAAAAAAAAAATGCCCTTGTACAAAACAACAAAACTAAATACAAGGAAATGGACTCTGCAAAAAAAAATGCACTTGTACAAAGTAACAAAAGTAAATACAAAGAAATGGACTCTGCAAAAAAAAATGCACTCAGTGAAAATAACAAAAGTAAATACAGAGAAATGGACTCTGCCAAAAAAAATGCACTCAGTGAAATTAACAAAAGTAAATTCAAAGAAATGGACTCTGCGAAAAAAATGCACTCAGTGAAAATAACAAAAGTAAATACAGAGAAATGGACTCTAGTAAAAAAGAAGTGCTTCTTCAAAGTGCAAAACGTAAATACCAAGAGATGGCTCCCACAGAAAAAAATAGTCTTCTTGAAAATAAGAAGATGAAATACATGGAAATAAATCCTTTCAATAAGAAACATCTTCTTGACAATTATGCACGCAAATACCAAGAAATGAACTCTCACAAAAAGAATGCTCTTCTTGAAAAAAAGAAACTTAAATATCAAGAGATGGGTCCTGCAGAAAAGAAACGACTTTGTGAAGAAGCTTCACATAAATACAAAGAAATCGATCCATGTGAAAAAAAGGTACTTCATGAAAAACGCGCAATGAATTACGAAACAATGGACTCTGGTGAGAAAGAAGTATAACGTGAAAAAAGTAGAATGAGCAAAAAAACATAAGCGTCAAGCAAACAAGTCAAACTTAACATTGGATGATTTCATAGCAATCTTTAACAGAAAAATAAGAGAAGGTCCTTATTTCATATGTTCGGTCTGCAATCGTCTTTTGTATAGAAAGTCTGTAAGATCTCTTAAGAGAGAAAACTATGATTCCATTCCAAACTCTGTATTCACGAACGTAACATCATTTGACAACAAAGAATATATTTGTGCGACATGTCATTTAAAGGTTTCAAAGGGTAAAATTCCTTGTCAATCAGTGTACGACGACATGTCTGTTGATGAAATTCCAGCGGAACTTGCAGCTCTAGAAAAACTTGAACAAATTCTTATTGCACAAAGAATTGTTTTTGAAAAAATAATTGTTATGCCAAAACGACAACAGAAAGAAGTTGCTGGTGCAATTTGTAATGTATCAGTTGATTGTGATCAAATATGTAATGTATTGCCACGCCCTCCCGAAAGATCTGGTATAATAATGCTAAAACTAAAACGTAAACTTGAATTTAGAGGTCATGTTTATTTCGAAGCAGTGCGTCCACAAGTGATTCAAGATGCCTTGAATTGGCTTAAACAGAATAATTATTTGTACTCCAGTGTAGCAATTGACATAAATAATATAAGTGACAATCTTAAAGAATTAAGGGAACAGGTGCATAATACACCTGCAAAAACATCTTAAAACAAATAAATTACCAGATAATGATGATAGTGACAATGAAGAAAACAACGATCCATTAAATAAATATCGCCAGGCTACACATGAAACATGCCTACAGTCAACTCTACCAGACTATCCTGTAACTTCACAAGAAGTAAATGTGTCATTGGGTAATGAGATTTACAATATTGCACCAGGAGAAAATAGACATCCAGCATCAATAATGACTGATCATGAATGTGAACCGCTTGCTTTCCCAGTATTATGTCCAAAAGGACGCTTTGGTTACAAACATGAAAGAAAAATATTGTTATCTCCAGTAAAATACTTTAATGCTCGACTGTTGCATTACAGTGGAAGATTTGCTACAAATCCAGAATATCTATTTTTTGCACAATTCGTCATGGAACAAAAGAAAGTCGCTGATAGTATTAATATAGCTTTAAAAAAGATCCAAGGGCAACCGGTTACTGCATCACAAATGAAATCAGACATAAATAAACTAAAGAGTTTGGTCTGTCAAGATCAAGCATACCTGTTCTTAAGACAAATATGTACGAAGTTGTTGCAATGGTAAAACAACTTGGCATTCCAACATGGTTTATGACATTATCATGTGCTGACCTCAGATGGACCGAGTTGTTTCAAATAGTTGCTAGAACGCAAGGAAGAAATATAAGTGAAGACGAAATTGAAGCCTTATCTTATGCTGAAAGATGTCAATTGCTAAATGTAAATCCAGTTGTTACAGCAAAACATTTTCAACACAGAGTTGAAACTTTCTTTCGTGAGGTACTTCTAAGTGAAATTAACCCAATAGGGAAAATAACTTACTACGCTCTTCGCATTGAGTTTCAAATGAGAGGATCACCACATTTACATGCATTAATATGGACATCTGATTGCCCAAAGCTTACATCAGAGACAAAAACCAGTTTTGT
Organism: Dendronephthya gigantea; assembly: GCF_004324835.1. Lineage (NCBI taxonomy): Eukaryota > Metazoa > Cnidaria > Anthozoa > Malacalcyonacea > Nephtheidae > Dendronephthya > Dendronephthya gigantea. Next base: position 630,756 of record NW_021163136.1, on the reverse strand, counting down.
TGAATTTATTGATCAATATGTGCAAGCTAACCTTCCAAATGAAGAACACGAACCTGAGCTGCATAATTTAGTCAAAATGTATCAAAAGCACACCCATTCCAAAAACCTGTAGGAAATATAAAAACACAAGTTGTCGTTTTAACTTTCGACAGTTTTTTACAAAACAAACTATAGTTGCTGAACCTTAAGATGAGAACATCGATGACGAAGTCAAACTAAATATTATAAACAGACCTAAGGAGATTCTCTCCTTAGTTAAGCAGAAAATTGATGAAGTGTTAAACCCATCTAACGATAAGTACAATGCAACTTTAACAGAGAAAAATATCTTTGATTCAGTAGGTATTACTGAAGAAGAATACTACAGAGCACTATCGATTTCACCAGACTCTGATTTTGACCTATACCTGAAACGGCCAGTAGACAGTTGTTTTATTAACAACTACTTTGTTGCTGGTATCAAATGATTTGCAGCAAATGTTGACTTACAACCAGTTTTCAATCACTACAAATGTGTGACATACGTTTGCTCCTACTTCACAAAGGATGAAACTGAGTGTTCCCAAGCTATTGTTAACGCAGCAAAAGAAGCCAAGTCATCAAATTGAATGTCAGAGATGGGTTTAAAAAAATTGGTGCTGCTTTTCTTTCTACAAGGGAAGTTAGCTCACAAGAATGTGTGTACAGATGTATGCCTGAATTGTGGTTGAGAAAAATATTCCCCAAAACAATATTTGTTAGTACTGATTTGCCTGAGAAGGGAATATGTGTAACCAAAACTGAAAATGAGCTTGAAGAACTTGATGAAGAGAGCACTGATATATTCAAGTCTAATATCATTGAACATTATAGTTTAAGACCGAATTGAATCCCATGTTTAGCACAATTTGCTACACTATATTATAAGGATTATAGACCAGATGATGCCGAGACAAAAGATTCTCAACCTAGTTGTTTAGATGACGATCTACTTGAATCACGTAACTCAACTCTTGATAATGTTGATACTGGTCTTCCAGCTAAAATAAAATTAATTAACAAAAATGAATATATGAAATGTAGAAAAGTTAAAGCTGTTTTAAGATATCACACACCAAACAAAACAAAAGAACCAGAATTATACTTTCATCACTTGCTAATGTTGTATTATCCATGGAGAGAAGAAACAGAGCTATTATCTGCAGATCAAACATATTCATCTAAGTTTCATGAAGCTGACGTTCAAGCTGTCATTGAAAGGAACAGAGCAATGTTTGAACGCGGATGCGATAACGGAAGCATTTGAGTCAATCAGAAGCAATCCAGGAACAAACCATTCCTTTTCATACAACTCAATAAATGATCAAGAAAACTCTGATATTTAAGAAGAAGCACCAAACGATCTAAATCCTGACGAATCATTCAATGAACAACAGCCATCAGATTTAGGCCAAACACAACCATGTCAGCCTTCTTCTGAAACCATCACACACCACACCCAACCATCAGAAATTTCTGATGACGAGCTACGTCAATCAGTTAGATCTTTGAATCCAGAACAAAGACGAGCCTATGATATAGTTCTGTCTTGGTGTAGAAAATTAATAAAAAAACATGAATAGCTTGAAACCTGTTGAAATAGAACCAATCTATCTCTTTCTTACTGGAGGTGGCAGTGCTGGTAAAAGTCATTTGATAAAAACTATATACCACACAGCAGTTAAAACGTTTACACATCCTCCATTTAACCCAGAGTTACCAACTGTTTTATTAATGGCACCAACAGGAGTTGCAGCAATAAATATTGATGGAACAACAATAAATATGGGACTGGCTATCCCTAAAGAAGCTAATGATTACATTCCTGCAATGTCTGATCAAAGGAGAACACAGTACAGACTCACTTTGAAAGACGTAAAACTTGTGTAACACAACTCTTACACATCCACCAACGATTAAAAAAAATTTTTGGATGCTCATCTTCCACCTTATTTGCAGGCATTAGTATAATAGCTGTTGGCGACTTCTATCAACTTCCCCCAATAAAAAAGAAAGCAGTGTTCGATAATTACAAAAACCAAGTTCAAAATCTTTGTCATCCATGAAGTGTCTTTAAAATGATTGAACTAACAGAAATCATGCGACAAAAAAAACGATGAAGCATTCACTTAACTCCTCAACAGAATCAGAACAGCCTCCCATACAGAAGATGATTAAAGTTATTCAGTCAAGATCCATTGAACCATCCAATCCAAACTATCCATCTGACGCGCTTCATATTTTTGCTGAAAATGCTCCTGTAAATGAACATAACCAAAAGAAGCTTGAAGAAATTCAAAGACCTCTCTTTATTCTTAAAGCAAGAGATCAATATCCAAAAAACATCAATAAAGCAGACATTAATAAACTTTTAGCAAGAGGACGGTCTGACACATGTGGACTTGATTATGAAATACGAATTAAATAAGGCGCCACAGTAATGCTTACGACAAATATCAACATACAAGATCGACTTATCAATGGTCAAATTGGAACGATATAAATTAGTATTAATTCCATTAACGAACCAAATGTTTTATATATTAAGTTTGATGATGAGAAAGCTGGTAAAACTACAACAAACACTACTGCCAACATATTTGCAAGAGAGAATCATGTTGTACCGATAGAGCTTGTTCTTGCAAAAATCAAAGTTAGACCTGGAAAAGCATCATCTCCAGAAATACAGAGAGTACAATTTCCTATTCGCACTTTTGTGGGCATGCACCGTTCAAAAAGTTTAAGGTCTTACTCTGCAAAATGTAGTTGTTAGCATGCAGTTGAATAAACAAAGATATTTTAATTATGGTCAGATATATGTAGCCTTTAGCCGGGCAACGTCTTTACAAGGTTTACACATCCTCGGAGAAATACAAAGTAAACACGTTAAGGCAAATCCTAAAGTTGACGAAGAATACGAGAGACTTCGAAACGCTAGTGATTTTATAGAAAGTATTAAGGAGAATGAAAACTCACATTTTACCATATTTCTTTTAAATGTTAGATCCTTAAGAAAGCATAATAAGGATATCAAGTCTCATTGTCAATTGTTTAAATCTGATGTTCTTGCATTTACTAAAACACAACTTTTACCTAACAATTCGTTACATGAAATTACAGAAAACTTAAAACCTTTCAAAATATATCGTCAAGATCATATCACAGACAAGTATCTAAGTATGGCAATCTGTATTAGGAGTACTTTGGAAATGGAGAATTATCAATATATACCTTCGATAAATGCGCTAAAGTTTGATCTGCTTCATACCGAACAACAACAAACACGTTCTTTTCTTTTACTGTATAGAAAAAACAACTTGAATGTTCCACAATTTTTGGAAGCATTGGAATATGTCCTTCGTAATTCCAACATTCACATGGTCTTAGGGGATTTTAACATAAACTATTTCAATGAGAATCATTCTCAACCACTTACGCTTTTGATGAAGTCATTAAACTATACCCAAATTGTTACCGAACCCACATTTATTTCCTCTGGTAGTTTGTTAGATCATGTCTACATTAAACCAACTTCCTTACAAATAATCAGGAATTCCGTACTCAGTGTTTATTTTTCTGATCATGATGCTGTTGTTACCTGCATAAAATACTAAATAATTACTTTATAACAAGTCATTGTATATTGGAACTGTTCTATAGTCTTTATTACAAATTAAAATGGTCAGCACACATTTAACAGATTTTTACAATGTTACCTTAGAATGCCTGTGTATATCATATGATGCCAACCACTTAATCCAATTATTACATGTACAATTAAACAATGTTATAATATATACGGAATATATGGACACGATATTTTAAGTTTCTCTCAGTTTTGGTTATTTTGAATAACGTAACTAGCTTTAAAACATGTGTCGGTGTATGGACAATTTACCGTTATTCAGTTACCATGAAAAAAAAGAGAATTAAGCCCTTGAAATTATTAGGGACCTTAAGCATGTAGGACGCGAATGCGACGACGACGGCTATCAATACAATGGATCATTGAAAAGAAATGAATAATTAAAGACCCATGACGGGTTTAAACGTCGTCTTCGTTCTGTTTACAACGTGAAAACGTCGTTTTTTACGTCTTGCCTAGAACGGTTGCATTTCAGGACCTCTACCTCGAATTAAGCTCTAGAGAATTGTTAAACATAAACACAATGTTTTTAACGCCTTATATCTCACTAAATCGGTATAATTAATAATATACAACAACCACTTTCCTATAGCATTTATTTAAAGGAGAATTTCAGCCGCGTCGTCGTCATGTTGCCGTCCAATATGCTTAAGGTCCCTATTTGATTGCCCGTACCTTACTTGTGGGAAAATCGAAATCATTTTCAAAGCATTTGAAAGATGGTGGATATAATTCTACAACCAAGAGGTAAGGAATATTTTGTGCCTTAAAATACACTGTCGCTGATTGCTTTGCTAGGTTCACTCGATATATGATGATTTCTCAACCGTTTAATGGTTTAATTTCAGATAAAATCGTACACATCTCAAATTTCACCATGACCAATTGAGAAAAATGAATCAAATCTATTGGGCTTTTTTTCGACTGGTATGAAATCTGTTTTAACTAGGATTTTAAATGTAGCTATATGATTTCCAGTTGCAACTGTTAACTTTACCAATTATTAGTAGCCTTACATTTATTGTATCTTTTTGACATTAAACTTTCCTCATGTAACATAGATAGAATATATTATACAAGAAACCATGGCTGATAATATAACCAAGACTTACTGATGACTAGTTGCTGATAAATTCCGTATAATGTTACATGACGTATACAACTTAATGGGTAAGATATCCTTTATGATATTAGTTCAGAACTAAGTTACATATTCTTTATGGGCTCTATGTGTCCATATATCAGTATATATCACAATAGAATCCATAGACTCAAGGTTTTCCGATTGGGTGCCACTAATAGTACTAATTAAACTTCATTTTACGTCTTAATTATCAGGTTCAAAGCAACTAATAATCAAGGACGTCCATGATGAACAGAAATGTTTGTAAGATATAGCCTTATGTGCTCAATTCTGCACCACAAAGTTTATCGAAACCATTGTAATTCTCAATAAACACACCGTCGTTTGGTAAAGAGAATTTTATACAGAATGGTACCCAAACAGCAGATGTGTAGCAGCGTAGCTCCTCCTGATATTACGACAATATGACAATAAGGTTCATTTTGGAAAGAAAGAAGCCAGGATCTCGATCAGGAATTTTGTTTTCAAGTCTGTGAGTTAATCTTAATCTTTATGAAATCAATCTAACAGTTGTGTTCACAGGCAACATTTTATACTTAGTAGCTACGCCTACTGAATTCCGAAACGTCTTCTATTAAAAACGACGGAACGTGCTTGGCAGTGCAACGACTTTCAGTTCAGAACTAAGTTACATAAAACGAACTGTTTAAAATTCAAACTGTAAATAAAAATTCTTGCTTTTTCTTTATTCTCTTACAATCCCAAGGTCGACCCTTTCTGTTCTCTCTTCTAACACCTTTACATTACTCTGATAAATATTACGTTTGTGATGTCCTCTTTGTTATATCGTATGACTAAGTAACTTTGTGTCATTTGTATAAAATGTGACGTGTGTGAATACTCTTATGTTCCTTTTATTTCGGAATAATGAACACCAGCTTTCCTGTTGTTTATACCATTATGTGTGGAATACTGCAACACCAAAGTTATCAGACTCATTGCCAACCTCCAATATGTAAAAATGCATCTGGATTACCAAAGACTCGTTACCACCATAATAAAAATGTTACGTATGATAGAAAACTTAAACTTCCAATCTACCAAACGATACTGCTTGCTCCATTTTCCTGAGTGCTTTGACAATCCAAAAAACAAGTTCAATGAAACTCAACAAATATAATCAACATATTTGGAAGATCGACTTTCGTGACAATGATTTCATGCAAACGCAAGTTACACCTCAGGAAAATTATGAAAATTAAAAACAATGGAAGATCTCACAAATATTTGATTTTACTATGGCTTATGGAATCATCTTGTTGCTTCAATATAATACACAGATTTCGAAAGAATATTGCTACACAAAGGATCGACTTCTCTCAATCGAAACGCCGAGTCAATATTATTAATTAATCCATATGAAATCAACAATTTTCAATAAAAGGATCACTACTCGACGACAATGAGAGCCAACGATTATTGCAGAAAACTATGAATGAACCTTTTCTCCTCATTCCCAAGGTCGACCTTTCTAATATTCTCTTCTAATATTTCTATGTTAATAAAATGTCTAACATGTTTGTTATGTGTTGTCCTGTTCGTCCTCTGAGGAATGAACGCAGCCAGACAAATTTGTCTGATTTGTAAATGTGACGTCTCAAACGTGACATTCTTCTTCTGCGTCTATTCCTTTTCCACTGTCATTTTCCTATTCAACTTTGTCATTTTGTCAATTTTGTGATTGTGTTTATTTTAGTGTCTTCCTTAATATCTTTAACTCAAATCGAAATTAAATCTAATATCCACAAATTAAAATTAAAACCTAATGTAATTATGAATATATTATGTCACTATTCGTAGAACTGAACAGAAACGTGTATTATACCAGCTTCCATATTACTTTTACCTGTCAATTGTCTAATACTATTAACTTACATATAATAAAATCGATGATTATGTAAAAATATACACTCTAAATATCAATGGTTTCTTATTAACAAAAGTTACTTCAAAATACGATCTCAATCAGATTTGACTCTATTTAGAGGTTTTAATAACACAAAGGTTCAAATATTTTTTGCAAAAAGACGCTCAACTTCCCCATAGAGGAAACTTCCTCATAGAGGAAGAATCTAATACCGGCAAAGCTACTACCACCGACGTGTGCTAAAACATGATCATACCTTTCTTTACGCTTTTTTCAACAAAAAAGTTCAAAAAATCTAAAAATTTTGGCACTTCTACTACACTTTTTAATTCTTTTTGCATTTTTGTAAAGGTTTTCGATTTTTGGTCCCCAATTTTCTTCCCATATCTCACCGAAAAAGAAATCTGTCCGAAAATCGCAACAAAAATTGCAATTGTAGCAGGGGACAAAACGACACCAAACAACAAGATCACCTCAATAAAAATACTTAAAATGGAAGTATAAAGAACATTCTTGCTGACATAAGCTCTAATGAAACCCCTCTATTAACCCTGATGAAAAAAGGCACCTGCTGAGGCGTTAACTCCGGCTTATGAGCCGCGCCAGTGGATGGGCCAGCAATATAATAATTCTTATGTACAATGTTCCCAGTTCCTGAAAAGAAATTATTATATAGCTCAGTGGCCAGCATCCTTGTTCCCAGATAATTGGCCAGTGATGACGTCATGAAAATTTAAAGCACGCAAAATGAGGCCGAATAGAGGCTAGTTTAACCATCGAATGCTCGATCCTCATTTTTATTATTTTGTTTAAATATTCGAGGGATTGAGAAAGTTTTGTGCAATTTTTTATGTGAAAGGTGAGTTACTTGAAATGCAAGGGAAGATTCTTATATTTGTCAGAAATTTGAGTTAAACCAGCGTATAGGACCAAGGTGTATTTTATGGTCGCTCACCCCACGTGTTAGAGGTGTACGTATTAAGAAACAAAACGTATTCATAAGTGTTTTTTCTTAGATAAAGATGATTGTTAGATTGGAAGTTTCATTATAAGACATGGTGACTTGTGTTGACAAGATGTAGTTAAAAAGGGACAGGTATTTTGAGTATTTAGTAAGCTTAAATGTTCTGTATGAGCATGTCTGGCTAAAAATTTAATTTTTGGGTATGAAAAGGCAGTGTCCAGTGAACTTGTTTAATATATAGGAGATGTCAGACTTTAATTGGGAGAGGAATTTTTAATTGTGAAAGTTATAAACATATATAGGTCCTGCTCATGCAGCTAGGAAATAATTAAGGCACATAGTTGTGATTGAAAACTTAAGTGTAAAAGAAACTAGGAAGTATAGAACAAATAATGAAAGTGAACAATCGGTTACTATTCAATTAACTTTTATTTAAAAATGGATTTTTTTAGAAAGCAAGTATTTACAATGATGAAAATTATTCAGAAAAAAACTACAATTTCAAACTTGAACAGCCTGTATGAGCATATAAAAGACTAGAATGTCAATTAATAACTTAGTTAATGTCCAAAGTTTCAAGGTCATCTTTTGACATTTCAGAATCTTAATATTGGATAGCACTTTCTATGATGTTTCGGTTTGGGTCTATCTCTAGTGTGCATTTTGTTGTCAGCAGAAGAAGCTTATATTTTTCATCCAGCTGAGGTTTTGGCTCTGTCCAGTTCAACAAGCTCAAGATAACCTAAGGAGAGAGTAAAGAAATTGTTAATTTAATCTGCATATAAAGAAGGTAACCTTGGTTAAGCCTTAAAGAAGAATAGTTGAGTGGGTTGACATGATTTAAAATTATTTCACTGTGACATTAATATACTTACAGATTGAGTTGCTGTGTACCAGTTATTATCTGAAAGCATCACCAGGCACTGGTTTGTTACAGTAGCTAGTCTTGATAAGAAAGATCCCTTGCAGGATGCACAATCTGTTGTGACCGAGTTGACAGCTGTTTGGACAATGGTTGACTTACAGAGGAAGCACTTGCGTGCATACTGAAAGTTTTTTATTGCCAATATGGCTGTTGTCATTTCGATCTTTGTAGCGAAAGTTTCCAGATTCGCAACGACTTGCCATTGAAGGTAGTTGTTACCGAGTTATTTAAAAAGGATAACATCGTCGGTGTTAAAGGAGACTTTTTGTGCTCGTTGTCTCCACAGGACCAAGTTAATCTGGCCGGTCTCATCAGCTAAGACGACTTCGCGTTTGGTTTTCGTATCAGGAAACGCACCGACCTCGTATGGTTCTTCAATCTTCATGACCTTTGCTTTAACGTTGATGAATCTGGGATGCGTTAGGTTGTCTGACTCAAGAAGTTTTTGGATTTTCATGGTGGAGCAGCCGACGATGGGGACGTCTTTGGACGCGTTAGCCATGAGCAGTTCTTTGTCGAGGAGTATCTCTACGGCGTTGGGGTTGTTGTCGTAAGACTGCTTGATTTTGAACGAGCTCAGTTCGTTGCTTTTCTGTGCTTCGAACTTGCCGAAGAATTTATCATCGAAACACACTGCGCGCAACGTCTCCTTGGTACTGTCAACGCAGAAGTTCATAGAGAACATCGAGCCGTTTTTCGTTTGACGCAAGTTACTTTTGTTAACCACCGCGCACGTCAGGCTTTTCGAGACTTTTCTGGGAGATTTGGTAACTGGCGATGCCTTTAGTTTGTCAATTGTGGTGGACTTTCGTTTGGTTGACGTCATGTTGCTCTTCTTTCTAGCGTTCTTGGATTTCTTCTATCTTCGTCTCCGTCGCAGATGAATATTCAAAATCGAATGAAAATGAGAGTGTTTGCAACCCATATTTATAGAGAAGCTCAGCCAATCAGTGTGAAGATGATGTCGTGGAAAAGTTTAAAAATAATTGTGGAAATATTTTGAGTTCAATGTTAAAAATAGAAACAATTTATGGGGTAAAACCTAAATATAGACTTCAAAGGACGATGATGTAATTGAAATGCACATCTTTGTATTTAGTTTTTTTAACTAGAAAACAAAAGATTTAATAAATCCTTTTTTCACAGGATTCTATGGATCATACTGATGACATAGGAGCAAACATTAGAGAAAATATATCTGTTTTTTGGCCATTGTTAATATTATTTATTGTTCATGTCTATTAACGTAACAGGCGTGGTTTTGGCGTGTTATTCAAAGATCGGATGACGTAATATTTTAGTAAATTTCAGATTTGTCAGTCTACTTAAAGAGGGCCGGGTGCAGTGATTTCTGTGCATCACTTTTGGTTATAATATTGAGGGACTCCATCATTTATTAATAATTGTAAAAATTTTGCATGTTTTGAATTTTTTTTTAACATAAATTTAATGTCATTGTATTCTGCCTATAACGCTGATGTCATCAAAAAGTTTTTGTGACAATTTATATTTAGAACTGAACAGTATTAATAGTGGCAGTTCATGGCTAAATATATAAGCTGAGGTGTCTGTTACTTCAGGAAACGATGATGTTATTCATCAAGATCCATATCTCTATTTTAGTCTTTCTAATTAGAAAACAAAAGATTTGATAACTCCTTTTTTCACAGGATTCTATTGATGATACTGAGCACATAGGAGCAAACATTAGAGAAAATATATCTGTTTTTAAACCATTGTTTACATTATTCATTGTTCATGTCAATAAATGTAACAGGCGTGGTTTTGGCGTGTTATTCAAACATGGGATGACGTAATATTTTGGTATATTTCAGATTTGTCAGTCAACTTAAAGAATGCCGGGTACAGTGATCTGTGTGCATCATTTTTGGTTATAATATTGAGGGTCTCCATCATTTATTAATTGCCAAAATTTTGCTTGCTTTGAATTTCTTTGAACATAAATTTAATGTCTTATTCATTGTATTCTGCCTATTAACGCTGATGTCATCAAAAGGTTTTTTCTGACAATTTATATTTAGAACAAAACGTTATTAATAGTGGCAGTTCATAGCTAAATATATAAACTGATGTGTCTGTTACTCCAGAAAACGATGATGTAATTCATCAAGATCCATATCTCTATTTTAGTCTTTCTAATTAGAAAACAAAAGATTTGATGACTAGGAGTAATGTTAAAACTCCCTCCCCACTGAAAATGATAGCTCATGGAGGACCGAAATGTTGTTGGACATTGAGAGGACGGATTGTATTTCTAGAAAGTGTATGAAGTTTAAAATGTAAACGAACCCTATGTTCACATACGGAATTGACATTCATTTTAAGAATTTGAGAAATGGTTAACAAAAGTTACTTGCGTCAAACGAAAAACGGCTCGATGTTCTCTATGAACTTCTGCGTTGACAGTACCAAGGAGACATTGCGCGCAGTGTGTTTCGATGATAAATTCTTCGGCAAGTTCGAAGCACAGAAAAGCAACGAACTGAGCTCGTTCAAAATCAAGCAGTCTTACGACAACAACCCCAACGCCGTAGAGATACTCCTTTACAAAGAACTGCTGATGGCTAACGCGTCCAAAGACGTCCCCATCGTTGGCTGCTCCACCATGAAAATCCAACAACTTCTTGAGTCAGACAACCTAACGCATCCCAGATTCATCAACGTTAAAGCAAAGGTCATGAAGATTGAAGAACCATACAAGGTCGGTGCGTTTACTGATACGAAAACCAAACGCGAAGTCGTCTTAGCTGATGAGACCGGCCAGATCAACTTGGTCCTGTGGAGACAACGAGCACAAAAAGTCTCCTTTAACACCGACGATGTTATCCTTTTTGAAAACTCGGTAACAACTACCTTCAATGGCAAAATGAATCTGACCACCAGTTTTGAGACAACCATAAAGGTTCAGCCTGGAGAGAAAATAGAAGTCGTTGCGAATCTGGAAACTTTCGCTACAAAGATCGAAATGACAACAGCCATATTGGCAATAAAAAACTTTCAGTACGCACGCAAGTGCTTCCTCTGTAAGTCAACCATTGTCCAAACAGCTGTCAACTCGGTCACAACAGATTGTGCATCCTGCAAGGGATCTTTCTTATCAAGACTAGCTACTGTAACAAACCAGTGCCTGGTGATGCTTTCAGATAATAACTGGTACACAGCAACTCAATCTGTAAGTATATTAATGTCACAGTGAAATAATTTTAAATCATGTCAACCCACTCAACTATTCTTCTTTAAGGCTTAACCAAGGTTACCTTCTTTATAAAAAACAATTTCTTTACTCTCTCCTTAGGTTATCTTGACCTTGTTGAACTGGACAGAGCCAAAACCTCAGCTGGATGAAAAAGATAAGCTTCTTCTGCGGACAACAAAATACACACTGGAGATAGACCCAAACCGAAACATAATAGAAAGTGCTATCCAATATGAAGATTCTGAAATGTCAAAAGATGACCTTGAAACGTTGGACATTAACTAAGTTATTAGTTGACATTCTAGTCTTTTATATGCTCATACAGGCTGTTCAAGTTTGAAATTGTAGTCTTTTTCTGAATAATTTTCATCATTGTAAATACTTGCTTTCTAAAAAAATCCATTTTTAAATAAAAGTTAATTGAACAGTAACTGATTCTTCACTTTCATTATTTGTTCTATACTTCCTAGTTTCTTTTACACTTAAGTTTTCAATCACAACTATGTGCCTTAATTATCTCCTAGCTGCATGAGCAGGGCCTATATATGTTTATAACTTTCACAATTAAAAATTCCTCTCACAATTAAAAATTCCTCTCCCAATTAAAGTCTGACATCTCCTATATATTAAACAAGTTCACTGGACACTGCCTTTTCATACCCAAAAATTAAATTTTTAGTCAGACATGCTCATACAGAACATTTAAGCTTACTAAATACTCAAAATACCTGTCCCTTTTTAACTACATCTTGTCAACACAGGTCACCATGTCTTATAATGAAACTTCCAATCTAACAATCATCTTTATCTAAGAAAAAACACTTATGAATACGTTTTGTTTCTTAATACGTACACCTCTAACACGTGGGGTGAGCGACCATAAAATACACCTTGGTCCTATACGCTGGTTTAACTCAAATTTCTGACAAATATAAGAATCTTCTCTCTCATTTCAAGTAACTCACCTTTAACAAAAAAAATTGCACAAAACTTTCTCAATCCCTCGAATATTTAAACAAAATAATAAAAATAAAAATGAGGATAGAGCATTCGATTGTTAAACTAGCCTCTATTCGGCCTCATTTCGCGTGCTTTAAATTTTCGTGATGTCATCACTGGCCAATTATCTGGGAACAAGGATGCTGGCCACTGAGCTATATAATAATTTTTTAATAAAAAATTATTATATAGCTCAGTCATGCTGGCCCATCCACTGGCGGGGCGCACACGCCGGAGTTGGCGTCTTGTTCATTATATTTTTACTGGCATAAGTCAAAATGTTTATGTTGGGAAAACGTCTGGTTGCTTAGGTATTACAGGGCATGAAAACTTTGCACTATCCTTGGGTCCCTAGTTAAAGTATAGGTGTTCTTTGGCAGCAAGATAATTTATCTAAAGCTTTCTTGAATGTGCCCGTGTTAATATTATCAGTAACCCTGTATGAGTAAGCATGCATTAATAACAGTATCATGACTTTGAGAAGGGCGGTTGCTAAGGGAAACCCAGACTAACAAACAGCTTCGAGATTATTTTTGAGTTAGGATATACGTGAAAGTTCAATGGCAATGAGCTATTAAAAAAAGGTAAATGGTTTGTGCATGGCTGTGGACTCAATTTATTTACAAGCGCGGAACACAGTATAAAACACACTCGCAATAGACCTTTCTCAATCAAATTTCGTGTACCATCAGAGTTTTTGAGTTTGACGTCATAATTTACGTCTGTGCAAAAGAAACTGTGGTGTAGAATTTCAATTTCATGAATATATCGTAAAGTTGCAACTAAGGTGGAAAATCACAAAACGCAAGCTACAAACGTTTACAAGTTCAATTATGCCTTGAATGACTGTGGAGTTGAAGCTCAAAGTAATATGGTTGCACAGAGAGGGACTCCGCTTATGTGATATTTCAACCTTGTTAAAAGAACAAGACAATTTTTTGATTGGGAGACATCATTTTGCTGCATTTATTCGCAGACACAAAGCAACAGGTGATGTAGTGAATACACAGCCACAAAGCAGATCAACTAAAGTATCTGACGAAATTTTAGACTGCATTGACAGAGCAATGGAGAGTAATGACAAAATCACTTCGCCTGAAGTGTCGAAAATGATTTTGGAACAGTATGGCATCAAACTATGAGCGAACAGTGTGTCATGTTTGTCGTAAACTTGGATGGTTGTCAACTGGAACAAAATATTGCCAGTTGGTCAGAGAAGTAAATCGAGCTAAGCGTTTCGAGTTCTGCCAAAGTTTAGAAGCGACAAATGAAAATTTTGACAATGTAATTTTTAGAGATGAAAGCAGTATTGCCCCGGATTACAAGCAGTTGTCAGCAAGCTTATCGTCGAAAGCGTTCTCAATTATCAGGCACCACCTCCACATCTCAAACTGACAAACATTGAGAAATATCACAGTGTGGCAAAAATCAAGAAACCAACAAACATTGATGTCTCCGAATTTATTACGAAGCATAAAATTAAAGATCAAACATCACTCTTGGCTTTTGCAAACGAACAGAATGAGCAAGGAAAAAAAGATGTAGCACAGTTTGTTCTATCTCATTCATCAAGGTCTCTCGATGAGCTGTTGGAGCAGACATGGAAAATGAAAGAGGCGTCCGAAATTATACGCCGCAAAAGCCAGTCACGTATGGACATAATTAGTGAGTTCTCACTCTCAACATTGTCAATGGGAGAATGGGAGAATAGTCAATAGTTTAACGAAATATGTGACAAAATAGTTGTCTAAATGAAAAAAAATGTGTTTAAAATACGTAAAGTGTCATAATTTTTGCACATGATTGTAGTTCATTTGGTGGAACACCAAGATTTCCTCTTCGTAAAATACGAAGAGCAAGACCAAGGCCAAAATGTCACACCAAAAATGTCATTTGTATCCCACCATGCAACAGTTCAAACAATAAGTGTATTGCAATTCCAAGAGGTGAAACCAGGGCAAAATTAGTTGAAGATGGTATGGTTGCAAAGATAACATTTGAATCATCATGGAAGGAAAAGCAAATGTCTGCAGAAATTTATAACTTGTTCAAGCATCTATTCGAAGATGATCATAATGCACCGATGTTCACTTTTAAATATTTGAGGTGCAGTATGATAACAATGCTTATGCAACAAAATATGGATCTGTTAGCCTTGTTCATGCAGGTCCTTCATCCAATGATCCATAACTTTTCCAGTAATATACAGACAAATATAATAATTTTGTTTGCCTTAAAAATTTTACCCATCTTCTTAGTTAATCATGTATTACTGTTAGTGTGCTCCTTTATTATTATTATTGTTACTAATGAATATTTTGACAGGATAAGAACTTCAGTTATGTAAAAAAAATTATTTACAGCAAACTGCTATCAATGTTCGTCATGTACACTAAATAAATAATTGAAATAGCATACAATATTTAAAATAGACTATAAATTGTAAAATATATATAAAATGTATAGAAATATAATTATAATTACTGTATGCTTTGTTAAGCTAGTACGAAGTTGTGCATTCCAAGAGTATCAACACTGTTTCAGTGGGATGCGAAAGAAGTTTTGTCCATCTGCATAAGGGACACTCTTTACATAATGGCAGAGCAACAGCCCAAAATTAGTGTGACACATACGAATATTCTACCGTTTGTAAGTATTAAATAATTTTTTGATTGCATTCATATCAGTTCAAGTCGTTTCTAGTGACTGCTATCTTTTAAAAATTTACCTCAGTTTGAAATTCTGGATGCAGACTCTGGTTTGAATCAAAGCTCGCCTTTGAATGAAAAATCTGGTTTGAATGAAGACTCTGGTTTGAATGAAGACTCTGGTTTGAATGAAAACTCTGACACAAATGAAGAAATAAGGTGGTTGTCCTGTTTTTTTTTTGCTTTTGGGTTGTTTACCTTTTTGTGTTTCTTGTTACAAACATTAAATGTAATATGCTAATGGTATTGAAACTTATTTAACTGTTTTATTAGACTCTCAAATTAGTTAAGAAAACCTGCAATGCCGCAGGCAATACTTATTGCCATCAATGAAGTACATGGTTAACTTACAATAAACTCTTTCTAGCCATTACGAAAGCATTGTAGTCGAAGATGAAATAGAAATTTCAGATGAAGATGACAACCAAGCAATAACACTAGCACAGGAAAGGTGCAGTATTGCATAACAGTTCGAATAATTCAATGAGTTCTTCTTACCACAAGGGCCAGAAGTACAAATTGTTGTCAGTTTTTGTACTACACTATCTGGTTTTTTTAGTGATGATAATGTCTCATTACAATCCATTTTGGTGGATATTCGCTCAAATGAAATTCACCTGGAAACTAGATCATACATAAATGTCCGACGTAGTCATCTGTGGGCTGACTCCTGTTGACATTTTAAAAAGTCAAAATTTAGTCCGAAGACTATAGTCTCTGTTAAATTTGTGGACATTAGAGGAAGTAGCGAAGGAGCTGTTGATGCTGGTGGTCCCAGACGAGAATACTTTCATTTGCTGATTCAAGCTGTCAATCTGGAATCGGGAGTATTTTGTGGTCCTGATAACAATCGCGTTATCTTCTCCAATGCAGTCGGTATATAGTTATTCATTATAAATTTTGTATGTAATTTTAAAAGGTCTGTTGGGGAGGGGGATGTTACCATAAAGAATCGAATTGATAAGCACTGTAACCTCGATTCTAAACTGAATTTTTGGTTTAGCAAGAGAGAAAGGCTTCTATAAGTTGTCTGGTAAACTTATTGCTTGGTCACTTATTCATGGTGGGCCTGGTGGTAACTTTTTGAGCAATTCCTTGTTCATATTGTTCTATTTTGAAGACATTGCTGATCATGAGCTTCGTAAAGAAATTGATGCGGTTTGTTTGAATTTTTTATTACAATCAATATTCTCCTGGTCTCCTTCATGTCAATATTTCAGGAGAATGTGCACACAGGTGATAGTGTCACTAAATGCACTACTAGTGTCACTACTGATAGTGTCACAAAATCCACAGGTGATAGTGCCATAAATAAATGTCACTTAGATACATCATGTATTTTAATTACATCCTATTCAATGACGTCACAAAGAGTAGACATGGTAGAAAAGTGTTATTAATCATATTGTTTTTGGTGGTATAAAATTTAGTGATGTTTTCATATTTCACTGATAAAACTCTTGAATGTTCAATAGATTGTACTTCTTATGATCGGTAATTCAGGTGACATTGCTGTTTCTCCAGGTTTCATGTTTCGCATATAACTAAAAAGAATAGCAGTGTCATGTGTGTGACCAGAAAATCACCCTGATGCATTAAGTTTTCTCTTTTCAGATAAATGCAGAGACTCTAGAGGATCTCAACATAGCACTTCGACCTCCATCAATACGCAATATTTTAGAGGCACAAGGGGTGATTCCTTTTGCATCATCCATTAGTAAAAAAGAACTGTTCTGTGCATTGCTAATGCACCATATCTTGTTGGATTCAGTTAAATTCCTTATCAGTTAATTTAAGGAAGGCCTTGCAACACTCGGTGTTTTACAATCCATTCAAGAACATCCAGAAAAATTCAAAGATGTGTTTTGTAAGTCTAGCATGCCGGTGTTAGATGCGCAAATGATCGACCTACTGTTTCTTCCCATATTTGATGAAGAGGGTACAAATAGAAGACCTTTACAAAACAAGCCATTGTCTACTGGAGAGACTACTTGCAGGACTGTGGAGGTACTGTATGTACTATGTCTAAAACCCCTCCGCTCTATAAATCAAAAGACGATGAATATGCAATGAATTTGCAAAAACTGTTTATATATATAAATTTGCAAATTGTGTACTCATCTTTTCAGAGGGGGAAAATCACAAGCAAGTTTCGCCCATGTGTTTATTTTTTCAACTGGAGCAGAATCTCCTCCTCCATTAGGCTTTGACAACAAGCCGATAATTGAATTCATTGACGGGGAGTTACCAAAGGCAAATACATGCGCACCGACCTTGTATTTGCCATTAGGCAACAACGAATTCGAAAAATTCAAAACAAAGATGGATTTTGGCATATTAAATTCTGCTTGCTTTGGATATGCTTAAAACAATTTTGTTATAACCTAAACTTTGCAGGATTTATTTACATGTTCATTTCAAGTTCTGATTTACGTTCCCATAATAGTTCTGATTAACGGCTAATATAACTGTTCATGATAATGTGGTGTTCTATCTTGAATTGAGGCGATTCTATAACATTTAAGTTCCGTTAAAATGTAGTTAAAAGTAAACAAGTATATTCACGCATTAGCCTTTACAGATAATCTTGTTGTTACGTTGAATATACATATAAACAAAGCTAAAAAGGGTAACACATGGTTCACAGATCGATATTACCATTTGCAAGTAAACGATTACCCACAAATTGAACTGCTCTTTGATGTAACAATTTGCCATTTTCGGCTGATAATGGGACAACAGTTTGCATGAGCTCTTGAATCTTGAAGAATATCCTCACCTAGGAAATTTTCCACATCGCATACTTCCAAAAGTCACTGCCCTTATTCAATGTGGCAATGACTAGTGCCAACAATTATTTTCTTGTAAGATAATGGTATAATACCATACCTTTTAAATTTAACAGGCACATTTAACAGGCACATTTAACAGTCACATTTAATAGTCACCACAGTTTTAACATATTATAGAAACATTTTTTATTATTTGGAGCAGTGTCAGTTATTCAATCCACTAGATGAAATTACTATGTATGCATTCCATTACGTTTATTGCCCATGCATTAAAGTGCCTATATCACTTGTGGGGTCTTTACGGATTTGAATAGAGCTTGAAAAATTAGTTTATAAGTTCTACAACCCTTTTTGATATAGTTAAATAGTTTCGGAAATATTTACATCTAAACATGACGATTTGCCTAAATTTCCGTCGTGCTCGGGGGCCTGGGACTCAGGAACCAAGTTCTTGTCAAACATAATATAATCAATTGTTATTTTACTTGGATCTTCCCATAACGTAAAATATTTTGAGAAAAACTCGCCCAGTTGCTACAGCCATACACAACGCACCGCCCCCGCATTTTTTTCTTGAAAAGCGCAAACTATATCGCCAGTGAAACTCTTTATGTTGGTTGACCCATTGGTTAATGATAATCATGGTATAAATGTATATAACATGATATTAGGGATTGTTAGAGAATGGTTCTGATTTGGGGAAGGTACATTTCTCACATGTGGATATAAAAAATTTAAATGGACATGCTCGTGCAACATGCTAAGTCTGGTAAATTTTTTTGTGAAAATTGCAATACTATGTTCCTATTTTTTCATGTATTGGAATGAATGTATCTCACCCAGTCTACTTCCATGCTAGATGAAATCTATGACTCTTGGCAGTATGTTGACTTCACATGAAACACAAAGTTTTGTTAATGAACCTAAGATTAACAGTTGAAAGCTGAGTGCTTTAATCACTGCACAACCAAAGTTGGGAGCGATTATAGAATATCCGGCCACCGGGCGAGCATTACCTGTTATCACGATACGATGATACAAAGTCAGAATAATACGTCATGTTAGATGTCGTGACACATAATGCTTAAACACTAACCCATTAGCAAAAATGCATTAGCAAGAAATGAACTAAGTTAAGTAACTATATCAACTAAAAATAAATTAACACGAAATTTAATGTGAGGGAGCAATTTTAATAAGACTGGGCAAGGTATATTTTTTCAATGATACTACGATGATACAATGATACGAAGTGAAAATAATGACGTAATGTGAATGTAAGTGAGAAATTTTAATAAGACTGGGCAAGGTATATTTTTTCAATGATACGATGATAAGAAATGAAAATAATGACGTAATGTCAATGTGAGTGAGAAATTTTAATACGACTGGGCAAGGTATATTTTTTCAATGATATGATGATACGAAGTGAAAATAATGATGTAATGTCAATGTGAGTGAGAAATTTAAACAAGACCATAACATTTAAATTACTCTATAACAAACTATTTACAAGTGATGAAATATGTGGCGGATCTCGAAGCAGTCTGAATAAATTACACAGTTGAATTAAAAAAAACCTTAATATCAACGCTATTTGTTATATGTTTCAAAATAATATTTTTGAATAAAAATCTAGCAATGTAATTCGATTTTAGGCTGAAGTAATTTATTCTGAGTATCCCTAGATTCGCCACTGCATAAAATCTTGCATAACAAACGTGAAACGTGTTCATATAACATTGGTCTTGTTAGTGGCTACATGCAAGTACATTCGGCAAATTCAGAAACTCACTTCTCAGGAATTAACTTGTGTCGTTTTTACGTTGAAGTATATAGACAATATACATGCCAAGGATATACTCATTTCGAACCTACATCGATCATGCATTTGCTTGTTCTTCCGATAGCATACCCTGGTTGACTAGCAATCGCTTTATGTGGTTTGAGATAGCCGTGTGGCATGGGCGGCTATACTTCTGTTCGTAAATCTCCCGCGTTACAAAAGCATCAGAATGCCAGGAGTCGACTGAGGTAGGGATTTTCTTTACGAAAACCATTGTTGGTTTTGGAGCTCTTGCCACTCTTGCGACGACTAATGTGCCATACTGTTGACACAACTGTTGCAGGGCATTATCGAATTCAGTTGCGGTTACCAGTCGAAGAGAAGAAGGCGACGCGGATTGTTTGAAAACCCTGTATGTTAAGACAGGACCGGAAAAGGACAGTATTGCTATCTTTATATCAAATTGTGTGGGTTGATGCCTCACCTTGTCGCAAACGTCATTTGTTATGGATTGAATAAACTAAAAGATTAATTGAGATGATTTGTCAAGGTTTGCATACAGCTAGCCTTTTACAATTATGTTTTAGCAATAAAACGTTAGTATTATTTAAGGTATTTACGATACGATTTACCTGGGAGATGGCGTCCTGTTGTTGTTCCAAATGATTTACCAAAGCAATTGCGCGGTCAAGTGTTTCCTTGCTGATCTCAGTTGGAAAATCTTGCACGTCTTGGCCATGAAGTATTATTTCTGTGGCATGGGTGAACACATGTCTCAAGGGCGATTCGTGGTACGTGGTCAGACTTCTTTGACTTAGGAGGCATTTGTCCTTCAAGGATAGCCGCATTGACTTCAGCGGCGAATGATGTGTTCATGTCCTGAAACTGTCATTGCGCGTCGTTGTCAAAGGTATAGTTGTAGGCGTGCTGTTCATGAATGTCATTTATCGCGTTGAATATCTCAAGGAAGCTATCGATCGGCTCTGTCTCAATATAATCGTTAGCATCAGCCTGCTGTTGTGGTGTAGGACGTAGAACCAAAGGAATAGATATGAAAAAGCGGTCAATAAGTCCATGGCCTTGGTCCATTCGTGCAATAAGTTTTGCTGCGTTTTGTATTTGCGTGCAGCCTAGAATTGAGAAAGGAGTTTTTGCAGGTATTTCACGCGTCTTTTCCGTGCTGTAGTGCTAAGTGACTCGTTCTCCAGAAAATAGTTTACATAGCAATTGGACGTCGCCACTGGCAGTTTCATCATCTGACTTTAACAGTTTATTGAGCATGTCATATATTTCTGATGACACAACGTACGCTTTGCCGTTATCTGCTATCTGCTTAACCAGGGCAGAAGAAGTCGCTCTACCTATAAGTAGATCGTCATCTGGTTTCGTGACTGCCAAGATAGGTGTTGTCGCCCCATGGTCCACTGCTGCTGATTTTCCAGTCCCCAGATAGCCGACGAACATGGTAAAAATATTTGGTTTTTGTTCGTGGTTCCGGATTTTAACTGCGGCTTCGTTCTTTGCAAGGATAAATGCGGTTGTTGTTAAGAGTTGGCACAAAGTAACCAATTGAGCTTCCAAGCAAAATAACTTTATTCTTTATAAAACGCTCTATGTCAAGACTGAAGAGATTGGTATAGTCGTAGGCAATACCCGAAATGCGTCTCTGAAGAGCTGTCCAAGTCCTTTCATGTTGCCTTGAAACTTTAGTCAAAGGATTGCCTGCCATAACTATTTATTTTATAAGAGCACAATTGTAGATGTGACCAGTTCAGAGCGGTGTGTGGAAATATGAAACAAGAGCGTGGCATCGTTAAACAGACGCAAGTTTGACAGTTTGTGAATTGTGTAATCCAAACGGAGGTGTGAGTATCCGATGTGCATGTATCTGTGTGCATGATGTGTGATTAGCATTTCTCGCAGCTATAAATTTTTTAGTGTCAGGAAATCCATGTCAGGGAAACGGCGCTAAACAGTGAAAAAAAATGTTGTCCAAGACATATTTTGTTTATTATTTATGAATGTTTTTTGACCAAGTTTGAGGCTAAAGATTGGAGAATTGCGGCAAAAAGCCTTTTTAAATTTTACCAAATTCAACGGTGACAATCGCTATGTGCATATTCTGCAGAGTTTTTTTTAAAACGAAGAGTACAAGTCATATAGCATTGATATGTGAGCTAAATTTATGATCCGAGGCATTAACATAATAGTATAAATAAGCGCAGTTTTTTAGAAGGAGAAAAAATCGTATATATAGCATGTGTTACACATATCTGACCACGGATATAGCATCTCCTTTAGTTACTCTGCCGCGAATAGTGTCCCCGATGTTCAAGTCCAAAAATTAGTTAATATTTACGATAAAATACCTTTTATTAAAGTTATTATTAGGCTAAACCCCAAGCCTAAAACACATTTTGCGTCGCAGATTGTGTTAGGGTGCCCACTAGGGAGCCTTAACAGTTGATGCGAATGCGCCTGAAATTTTCGAACCTACTACTGTTAATTGCATGGCATCAGTGGTACCACTGTGAGGAGGAAATGTTCACTGCTGCACAAAAATCTTTAACATGTTGAATATCCGACGCTGAAAGCACGCGTGCCAGAAAACACAGAATACGACACCGCACACTTGTGGAAACAGCTCAGCCACCAGCCCCGAGTGACATTCAGCTCAACTTTTATCTCAAGTGTCTGCATGCCGTGATTTGTAAAATGCAGTTTTTTAAGAACAAAGAATATTATATACATGTGGTATTTAGGTTATATATAATGCAGATTTTTTAAAAACGAGGCATATATTTGTGTCATATATATTATTAATGATGCACGGTTCGGTTATTACAAGACCTACGTAAGCTATGCGGAAATGGTTGTCATCGCAGGACTGACTGACAGTTATAGAGGAAGTGGCAGTCATGAGGTGCTGTATTCATAGTAAACTGAGATAGCGTGTAATACTTGAGTAATACCATGAATGAGAAATGAACTTTGTACTGAGAGAAATTATATGAATTTATTATCAAAATAAAAGATAGCTTTTAGTTTATGGTGTTATTTATTAGTTTATAATCAGTCTGTTTAGAAATCATTGGCTTGTAAAGTTAGGTGAGGGGACTCACAAGGGATTGATTGACAGTTAAGTGAGAAGTGACATGCAATAATGAGGTGATTATTTAGGTCACAAAACTTTTGTATTGAGAGTAATTCTGTGCATTAATAACAAAAGAATCAGTTCGCTTTTCAATTAACTTTTATTTATAGTTGCTTAGAATATTTGACAAAATAGAAAAAAGTTAACTAATCATGATATGCGGTATAAACGGTAAAATGAGACAGCGCGTAATCCCTGTATGACATGAATAAAAATAATGTGAAACATTGTATTTTTGTGAATGTAATATGCGTAAAATGTAATAATATCCTTAAAATCAACCTATGTGCATGGGTAAAAGATGATATGCGATGGTAATGTATGATAAATAGGAAATTGAACTTTTAATATAATTTTAAAAAGGAATTTAAAGACACATAATATGAGAGTCGATTATTAGCACTATTGGGAGGGGCTAAACTAGTTATGGCTTATGACAAGAGGAAACAGTTATTCATTAGGCCGTAGAAAGCGAGCAGAACAAGTAAGCAAATTGCATCTTTAAGCAGCAAAATGAACAGTCGAGCGAAATAACGCGATGTCGCTGTTCAAGTATCGAAGAAAAAAAGCAAGTGTAGAAGTCCAAACGCAGTTGTCCTTGTTTCAAAATGTAAGTACTGGAACTCAATGCGGAGAAAGCGATGGAAGCTACAAGCGCAAGAAGAAAGACTCGAATGGAAGGTGGACATACGACAGGCTGAAAGATGAAGTCCTTGTAAGCAAACGGCGTGTTATCGATTGGCTAATGGAAAGGAAGCTAATTGCTAAAATTCGCTTGTGCCCTTTGTGCGACGGTGAGATGAAGTTAGTTGACTGTAGTGATAGGTCGGACGGTTGTAAGTGTGAATGTAGAAGGCAGAGTGAAGGAAAAAGGCATAAGGTTGAATTGGCAATTCGTAAGGGAAGTTGGTTTGAAGGCAGCAATTTAACTTTAGAAGAGATTCTGAAGTTGAAATACTGGTGGTGTAGAGATGTTGTGCAGGAGACAATGAGGTTTGAGACTGATGTTAGTGGTAATACGGTTGTAGATTGGGACAGTTTTTGTAGGGAAATATGCGAGGTAAATTACTTAGAGTGTGAAGAAAAAATTGGCGGTCCTGGTAAGCGTGTGCAAATAGATGAAAGCAAATTTGGGAAGCGAAAATATCACAGAGGTCATAGGGTGGAAGGCCAATGGGTGTTTGGCGGGATTGAAGAGGGCAGTTGGAAAAGTTTTATGATGGCTGTTGAGGACAGGAGTGAAGCAACGCTGCTTCCGATTATCAAAACATTTATTGAAAAGGGCACAACCATCATATCTGATTGTTGGAAGGCGTATAGTAATTTAGAAGAACATGGTTACACACATTTGACAGTCAACCATTCGAAGGAGTTTGTAAACAGAGAAGGAGACCATACAAACAAGATTGAAGGACATTGGCGTCAAGCAAAAGCAAAGTTTCCTCCATTCAGCATCCGGAAATACACCTTTTCTTCGTATCTCGCCGAGTTCCTCTGGAGATACAAACATAAAAACGAAGACCTATTTGAAGTGTTTCTTGAGGATTGCAAGAAAATTTACGGGACATTTTCATAGGGTGAAAACGATACAAGCATAATACACTGGCATTATATATTGAATAATTAACATTTGTATATCTTTTAACATCGCAGGCCTTTGTAGCTTTTATAAATATGAATTTGGTGGGTAGATTACTAAGTACAATTTAAATTTGAAAATTTTATTATAGATAGGTTAGTTAGCATATTACTGTTTTTAGTCAATATTTTTATTTTATATGTAGTTGCAGGTATTCGGATCCTGTGGAGATGGCTATGCCCTCATTGTAGGGTTGTTGGAGGGTGCCTTTTGAAAATGAGATGGTGGCAATGATGAAGATTGATGATTGGTAACATTTGATATGATTCCTTTATAGGAATTGTGTAGTGAAGAATATTGTGGATAATTGTGGACTTGAAAATTATATTTATGAAAAGCTACGAATATGTGTTTGTTCTGGTCAAGTCCCTTTGTTGCCAGATTCGCAATCAGATGCCAAAACGAGAACCATAATTCGAACACACTGGATATCGGCTTCAAGGCAACGTTGGCAACCATGAAGAGATGGTGACTAATTTGCCCTTTACCATAACAGTCATCACAGACAGAGGTGGCCCCTATGCAAACTGGGCAAGCACTTCTACAAATCATTGTGGCAGCATTATCAAAAATATGCCATGATGAAGCATTTGTCTTGATACAATGATACAATGATGGCAGGTCTCCACAACTTCAACTTCATTAAGAAATTGTTCTTTCATGTCAGGTCCAGTTTTCCCTGCCTTGGGTTTGTAAGTGACACCAACTGGCATAGCAACCCTATTATCTGTCGTTGACAAAAAAGTAGCATTTCAGTAACCACATTCTCTTTCAGCAATTCAGATTTTGGGACTGGATTAGACTTCACAAATTCAATATCAGCTGTCATCTTCAAACCAACGTTTAACTGTTGTTTCTCGTCGAATTGAATCAAAGGTTTTAAAGCTGTCATTCGCTCACACCAACTGAGGGGTCTAACACAAGTTTCACAAAGGTATCGATGATCCAGGCCTGAATTATGCCACTTGATGTAGTATATCCTGATGAATGTTTTAATCTTGTTGTTTGACCAGGTCCTCCGAGGTTTAACTTAGCATTCTCCAGATTGAAAACTCTACCACTGCCACATCCATGCCACATAGGTCCTCGAATAAAGTTCACAGTTTTTTCTCCACCAAGAAATTTAATAGTCTTAAAAAACTCGATGACTTGTTTATCATATTCATGATTTGGGTCGATCATAGCATACGAGATAGGATCAAGATACTTGTAAAATATTTTATCCTTTGGAATTTGGCCGCTTTTAATAAAATTATTTAGTCTTATACAAACGTCGTCTGCCTTCTCTAGTGATATGGGGAGTGTGAAATATTCCTTGTCAGTGTCATATTCGATGCAAAAGGGTTATTAATTTCCCTTATCACCAAAGTTAAAACAATTCAGCTGAATTTAGTAGTTGGATGGTTGACCACTAATTCAGCTGAATTTAGTCATTGGATGGTTGAATACTTCGTGTCGTAGACCCCTTTTGATTTATCCATAGAAAATTATTCCAATGTTCTCAATTTGCCAAAGAAAAATATTTTGGTTTAACTTTCCCCAAAAATATTCATACATCAAAAGCTCTTGTTTTCTCAAATAAGACGTTTACATCCATACCACTTGGAAAGAACCAGTTCTCGTCTGATCACCGAAGTTAAAACAAGTCAGGCGTATTTAGTACTTGGAATGGGTGACCTCTTGGGAATACCTTGCGTTGTAGACCCCTTTTGATTTATTCATAGAAAGTTATTCCAATGTTCCCATTAATTTTTCTTAGAGGATTTTGTTTGTTAAAATTACCCCCAAAGTATTCATAGATCAAAAGTTCTTGTTTTCTCAAACAATATGTCTACTTCCATACCACTTGGAAAGTGTTGTGCTTACTAAAACTACATCTGTAATTTCAGGGATCAAAATTTAATTGTGTTATGTGCAATGTTTCCAAGTGTACCTGTAGTTGCCATGACTGCTACAGCAAGTGATAGAGAATCTATTAAAAAATCATTGGGCCTTAAAGGTCATGTTACATGCTGCGATTTTTCTTGCAACTTGCAATGCAATCCTACTTCAAAGAGATGTAAATTAGTGCAGAGTATTCAAAATGTTAGTGTAAGAAACGTACATTGAGTGCAATAAACATAAACGTTTTGTAGTTGGGAAATTTACATCTCTTAAAAGTAGAATTGCATTGCAAGTTGCAAGAAAAATTGCATCGTGTAACAGGGCCTTAAAGAATGTTCAAACAGTTCAATGACAAGAAAAGTAAAAGATATTAAAATATGTATAAAAACTAAATTAACTTTTAAACATTATTTAAAAATATGTATAATTCATGTTTCACCATACATTTATATTATATTGCTTCCACTTGCAGCAAATTTGATTTTAACGCTAGGAATATGCTAGCCTTTGAGATCTGCATTCCGGTTTTCCTGCAATAAATCAATCTCTATGTTTTTGTCTCTACCTCCATTCCAGTTAGCCAAAGCTTGCCCACTTACACTGATGTGCTTCTTGAGGTGATAGCAAGACTTCATTCTGGATGATAAATATAAGCATCTCAATGGCATAAACATTATATCCAGAAACAAATGAGAAATGGAATAACATCTGTTTCTGGATTGTGGCCAAATGCTCACTATTTCCAGAAGCTACAGCATCCTTGCAATCAAGAAGGACCATAAATGACTTTAGTAGGTTGAGAGCATAATTAAAAACAGCAATTTAGGTAGTGCTGTCGTCATTTAAAGAGTCTGTACTGTTGTCATCAATATCAGTTGAACAAACTTGTCCAGCACTTCTAGAACATGGGCCTTCTTTTCTTCATCACTTTCATCATGATGGAGAAAAGGATCATTCTGATACAGCATTTTGTAAGTCAGAAATTATTACTATGCCTGTACTAATGAAAGATGAGAAAAAGTATAGCGATTGTGTGTTGAGGTTCTTGACCAGCTGGAAGAGTGGACACACAAGATATACAAGGCAAGTGTAAAGATCAGCTAGACCAAGCATGTGCTTCCCATCCCTTGGTAGAAGTTCCAACACGACCAGATCAACCGAGATCCCACATCCCACCTTCAACTCAAAATTCTGATCCAATTCAAGGATTTAACGTTCCTTGTTTTGGCGACAAGTTAACAAGAGTGATGTTTGCTGGAGCATGTGACGGTTGTACAAAAACTCAAGCAGGGAACATGGCACATTGAGATACTTCCGGGAAGTGCTCAACAGAAGAAATGTAACAGTTGACATCAAGCACTACGAACATTGTGAGCAGTTCTTAATGAGTGTTGGTCACTGTTACCTCATTGAAGCACTGCTTCAGTTCTTCAAGATGGAAGATATTAAAGAGCTGCCAAAAGAGAATGTTCATGAATGAGTATTCCTCAGATATGTGCAATTTAATTCTGCTGAATTCTGGAAATATCTTGATTAAGACTCTTACTACCAATATCTTGTAATATATATATATATATATACACTGATTTTCAAACTTCTATAATAACTGAACATTTCAACACCTCATTTACCACAATCAGTCAAGGAGTTCTTCAAGGGGATTGTCTCAGTCCTTTACTATTCAATATGTCATTCAATATGTTTATACAGCACATCAAATCCGAAAAATATCCTCAGCTTGGATTTTGGAAACTAAGCCAATTTGGCATTCCATGTAACCCAGTCCATTGGTTCCAGTTTGCAGATAATGCTGCAGTTATTAGTAGCCAAGAGAGGAAGAATCAAATGCTTCTCAATCGTTTTAATATCTGGTGTCAGTGGGCTGATATGATCATACGTGTTGACAAATGTTCAACAATTGGCATAAAAAAACATTTAACCAAATCTATCCAGTATTTACCCAAGCTGTTCATTAAGGCTAATTTCCACTCCGGAAAACGAGCAGCGGATCAGATCAGGTTGGAACGAAAGATAATCCGCGCGTTCGCCGTCTGTTGAAATTTTTGGCTTATATTGATCCGAAAGAGTCCGAGACCGGATAAAAAAAAGTTCAAATAGTTTTAACTTTTTTTGATCCGATCCAAAATCACTTCATGGATCAGATCAGCTGGGAAAAAAATCTGATCCGATCCGCTGCTCGTTTTCCGGAGTGGAAATTAGCCTTTGATAACCATCTAACTTTAAATAACTTTAAATACCTCCAAGTCAAAGTTTATATTGTTTGGTAGCAGTCGTTCATCAAAATATCAAAATGTTCAAGATCTGACTATCTGTGTAAATGAAGTTCAACTGGAAAGAGTGGAGTATTTTAAATATTTAGGCGTTGTCATACATCAGCACTTAACATGGGCCGACCATGTTGACGAAATTACCAGAAAGATTCGTCAGAGGATTGGAGTACTGCAGAGGGTTAAGTATCTTTTAACACTGGAAACAAGAAAAACGCTATATATGAGCTTAATTGCCCCTTTGTTTGACTATGCTGATATAATTTGGGGAGACAAGAATAATGACACCTTGATGGCAAATCTGCAAATTCTTCAGAACAGAGCTGCGAAAGTTATCCTGGATAGACCAAAACATAGCTCGGCGAGTGAAGCTCTTAATCTCTAGAATTGGCAATCCCTCATCACGCGTAGACGGCTTCACCGCATTGTTACAATGTATAAATATTTAAATTATGAAATTAATTATGATATTAATCTTAGACGGAACAGTACTTTTCATAACCATGATACTAGAGGGAGAAATAATATCCATCTTCCTAAAGTGAGAACCAACTGGGGCAAGCAAAGATTTATATACCAAGCCTCAGTCGAATGGAATACCTTACCAGAGAACATAAGACATGCCCAAACTTTAAAAAGTTTTAAAACTGAACTACAGCGATTTTAAAAACCCACTCTACGTAAACCACGACACCTACTATAAATACTATTGTAAATTAACTTAGACTGTGTATTTCTCTCCTAACTATTAATTGTATATGTTACCTTTTTATGAATTAACTATAGATTTGACATACTCTTATAACAGGGCCCCACTGAAAATCGCTTCGGCGAGTGGGCTCCCTGAATAAATATTGTTAATAATAATAATAATAATAATGATAATAATAAGACTGAGCTGCTCGATACATTCAATGAAATGATGGTTAAAATTGATCAATTACCCTTACATCCGAAAAATAAACTTTTCTGATATCCCTAAGACCTGGATCTGTGAAACATTAGATAGTGCCACATCAAAATATATCCGGAAATGGTTAGAACTTCTTGTAACTTCAACGCTTAACAACATGCTTCTTCCACAAAATAAATTTGGCCTGAATCTTAATCTCCCCTCCACAAATTTTTGCAATGTCGAACAGTTTGCCGAACAGCTCTAAAATCCTCAACTAATAGACATCACTAATCTATGAGCAATCACGAGTACGAACAAGAACATTCAGTACGATATCAACAAAAGACACTAAAGACGTTCTAAAGGCTGTTAGAAAAGAAAACGAAGAAAGGCCTCAAAACCGTTTGTTTTCGCGAGGATCTTTCTTCTCCAATGTCATTAACAATTCAACATCTACATTTAACTCTTTATGGTCCTCAGCCCAAACAAAACTTCCGAGAAACATTTTTAATTTCACCATCCGACACATCAATAACAGTTTCCCAACAAGAAAAAACCTTTCAAAATGGGGCGCGTCACCAACCCCAGCTTGTTGTTTTTGCTCGTCTCCTGAATCCCTGCTTCATGTCGTTGCTGGTTGTCAAACGTACTTGAAAGAAGGCCAATATAAATGGCGACAAGATTCCTTCTTAAATTTCCTTGCATCAACTCTTACTGTGGTACAAAGTTCGAGAATTTTTGTTGATTTACCTGGTTTTATAAACCCATCTGTTCTCACCGGTATAGCTTGCAACCTGATCTTTTACTTGCCATTAAAAACAGATATTTATGTATTCTTGAGCTTACTGTTGCATATGAGTCAAACATGGAAGATAACGCCCATCGGAAACATCAAAAGTATATCCACTCAATTAAAGAGCAAGAGTCAAGATTGTGTTAAATTTTCAACTTATCCTTGAATGCACTAGGCGTTTTTAGTAGATCAGCTAAATGCTTCGATGAAATGCTCAGAAACCTGAAATTTGACGGCCAGCATAGAAAATATATAAAAAGAAAAATTGTAAATATGTGCAAAAGATCATCGATATATTTTGCAAGCAAAACAAGGAGGGGGATAACCCAAAACTTATGACACTATAATATTTTTATAACCGGAAAATAATGACATATAGTAGATTTTAATCATTACATGCATATTAATATAGAGTCAGTTCTTGTAGTCATTGATAAGCTACCTGTAAAGCGAGGTTTATCAAGTTTATATTTCTTATCAATTCCATTATTGAGCAGTAGCGGCAGGTCGCATGCTGTACATGTCTTACGTTTAATCAAAATTTTTTACTTGAATTACAACCAAACATTTTATATTTTTGAGCTATTGATCATGATTCGTTCGGGAATCGTTTGTTTGTTAATATCTTGTGCAATCAGTTAATTTTGTGGAAAAGATTTTGTAAGTGTTGGTCGACATCAATGGCGCTGTAGACAAAAGGTTAATGATGATACTCAATACCAAACAACGACACCTAATAGAATACCTGTGGAGCCTGTTATCAACTCGCCAGGCGTAGTAATTACTAAAAAGAGTGGTGTGAAATGCTGTTGTGGAAAAGTTTGTAAAGGTGGCTTGAGGTCTTAAAATGCATCAACATAGTTGTAGAGTCATCATCCATAGCCTAAATGACAAACTAATTGCAAATCTTTAAGACCAAGAAGAGGGTACTGACATCCAGTTGGAAAATACAAACGATATTCAAGACGACCCTGAAGTTATAAACGAGAATGGCGATGAGTATCCAAAATTAAAAAGGGTATCAATCTACCTAAAACTGATTCAGAATGGCTAACGGCTAATGAACATTTCAAATTATCTTTAATCTTGAATCAACCAATCAGAACTCTCAATACGAATACACCAATAACCGCATTAAATGAAACTATAAATATTTCGCTAACCATGGAATTCACAATCCTTAGCCAGGCATCGTAGTTCAATTTCAAATTGTGATATAGTTTGACCCGCCTCTATTTTCGCTCTATTGAATCGAAAACGAGCATGAAGGCAAGATTTCTTAGGTATATATATCCTCTCAATTTTTTCAATCAGATCTATGTATTTGTCTACATCTCTACCATCTGTCTCAGGAGAGCTAATAATAATAATAAAATCTCTATAGCGCATATTCACTGCTGTCCTATGTGCTTTACATTTTAAAATTAATTATATATTTTACACTTCTTATATGAAAAGGTTAAAGTTCAACCGCTATAAATCCTATATCAATACCAATACGATTTAAAACTGCAGTAAAACTTAATAATGAGAATGTCTATAATTATAAGTCATACGTTGTAAGCTAATTTAAAAAGATACCTCTTTGATTTTGTTTTAAAAATGTTAATGTCAGTTTTAGAACTGATATCTACTGGAAGTGTGTTCCATAGTTTTGGCCCTGCTACCAAAAATGTCCGATATCCATAAGTTTTAAGACTGCATTATAGTACGCTTCACCGGATTTCTAGTCTGGCAATGCCAAACAGATTGAAGTAGAAATCCCGAAAATACAGTAAACGACACACCATCAGATGATTGAAAGGTTGTATATTCAACGTGTGAAGTTTCATGATAACTATTTAGTAGCAATACATTTTGGAAAAGCCATAAAATCAGGAATAATGCGAGAGCGATATTAAACCACGGTGCCATGTTGAAACCACACGTTGCTTAATATAATAATTGCTTTGGTTCAGGGCTTGACTTTGTGCGACTTGTTAACACGGTCATAACAATTGACGAATCTTGTTCTCCATGTAATAATATCTTTTCCTTTTGGTGTAGTCACTCTCAGTTTGGTTGGCGTGCCGCAATAAATACTCATTTTTAATTCCTTGGCTGGTATATTATTGCTAAATATAACCCAGATAGAGTTCTCATCTATAGACAAAATGTGCTCACCACCGTGAACTAATAAACACATTTGCTTGTCTTTCGGGTCTTTAATTTCAAAATAATCCATTTGTAACTCGATTTTTCTCTTCCACAATTTCCATTTCGACAAAGTTTCAAGTGTTTCATCTGTCGGCAAGAATTCATCGACTTTTAAGGGCTTTCTTCACTGGTTTGGGAGGCATCCTCGTTGCCAATGTTATAATTTTTTATTTTAAATGCCGACCACTGCTCCGAGCAGAGGTGAAGTCTATCTATTTATTACTTCGAATGTGTCTAGGTTTATGTACAGTGATTTGCATGTATTAGTTAACTGCACCGTAGCACGAGAACGAACGAATAGCCTCATTAACTGAACGACAGAGTCGTACTCAATCGTATGATAGAGGTTTTCAATTGGCTGTGACATTAACTCATTTGAATACTCGTTACCTTTCGTATGCATGTTGTTTATATAAATTTGATAGGCATTATTAGAACCTCTTGGGAATTTATGCGTTTATATAATAACGTAAATACACAAGTCAGCTAAAAATTCCCATTATTCCCAGTACTGCAGTTGGCACCAGCTTGTGTCAGACGAAAACTTGCACGGTGAACTACACTCAAAGCTATGGACAACGAAATGGAGGTCCTAAATCTCTGTTTTATGCAGCTAAATAATCTCTTCAACGCTTTCTTCTTGATATATTTGCCAATAATTAACGGATCAATGGAAGAATCGACCAATGTCATAGACAGAAACAACGCTTTAAACTCATTACTTGCCACCGTTGGGCAGCTTTTTCGTGCTTTCTACAGCCTACTTGTCTTAACGTCAACATGCGCCCAATCTAATTTACCGAGGGCTCGCGTCGAGCGAATTCTATATCCCGATTTTGTTGCCTCTTATTTCTCGGGAAGAGACTTTTACAATCAACTGATAAGATGCGAACAAACTATTTTGGAGTTTGACTGGCGAAAGCGTGGAATCTTTCAGCCAGATTGTACGAGATGCTACGCCTTATGTAACCATGTACACTCGACGCCGGCGGTTAAGGGTTCGCGATAACCCTTTTACCCTTGACATTCGGAACAGAATACTAGTGGTGTTCATTTGGCTTCGAATGTACCCAGAAGTTACAATGCTTAGTGGGCTATTCATGATCAGTCCAACAACTGTTGAAAGAGAAATTCGGTTTCTGCTTCCTGTGCTTTGGAACTATTTCAAAGAGCAAGTAAAGTGGCCGACAGCGGAGCAATGGTTGGAAATGGCCAATCATTGGGAGATGTTTCCAGGCGCAGTGGCTGTCATAGATGGAACTCGTCATAGAATACAAAGACCGCACACTGAACCTCAAAACTTTTCAACCCAAATAATAATGGATAATCATGGGAATATTGTATTCATTCAGTCAGGATTCTTAGGGCATAACAACGATAGCGGCCAGTTTCAATTAATGGCTAACATAGGAACTAACGAAGAACTCCATCTACCACCTGGTGTATATATTTTAGCCGATAAAGGATATCTATATATATATATATATATATTTTATATATATTTTTATATATATATATATATATATATATATATATTATATATATTATATATATATATATATATATATATTTATTATATATAAATATATATAATATATATATATATATATATATATATATATATATATATATATATATATATATATATATATATATAATATTTGTTGTGTTAGATAGGCCAACATTTAAATTAAAGTTAGCGAGTTTATTAATTGCGATAGAAATACCCCAAAAGAATCTATAAGCTACCCAGGTTTATGTTATAACATGCACGTTGGCTGGACTGAAGCCGGTAATTGTAAGATAATACCTCTTACAATATTGATATATTACCGTTTTGCAAACTCTACATTTTATTCTTATATAATATACAGTGGTTTGGATTAAAACGCTATACAAATAACGAATAAAGTTTAACAGAATGAAACGAAAAATTTACTGTTTTTAGACTTTTTGACTTAACATATTTTAATTATCCAACTGCCGCCTGATCAGTTGGTTCATAAGTTCCATTGTCTGTTGCAGTTGCTGTGTCATAACTGGAACTTCTCGGGTTAAAAGGGCATTTAACGCCTCCGCATTTTCACGAGCCAGTGCATGATACGGACGCCGTTCGCCATTTCCAGGCACGGGAATGGGTATGGGCATTGCTGGAGGATGATCTTGAGCTGGAGGAACTTGGTCATCCTGATTACCGCCGTTGTCGGGTCCGAGTGCCTGTTCCTGTAGAAAGACGTTTTCATCATTTTGCGCTGGAGGGATAGGGATTTCGTCGATTTGATCGTTATTGCCTGCTATATTTTCATTTTGAGCTCCCTGAATTCTTTGGCGAATTGCCAAATTTGCGGCTTCTCGATGAAACACATTTTGGTGTTCGGCATACTGCATCTCATTCACCCTTTCTAATAGTCCACTACATTAATAATTTGAAATTAATTTAGCCTTACGCACATTATTTGTGCAATAGGAAACATATAGATTATGCCATAAGAAGAAAAAGAACTATATATTACTGAATTTATACTCACTTTCTTTGCTCTCTTGCGATATATTCGCGAATTCGTCTTCGAGCAGCAGGTCGTTGACCGGCATTAGCATACAGCACCTGGATGTTATCGGGTATATTTATAAAACGTTCATCTCGCGCGATGTCATTTATAACAATATCCCAGACTGGACCATTTCGTCGATAGTTTTCATGTATTAAGGCCCTTTCTACCTCTCCAATGCGTCTAACTCGCCTTGGAGGCATGCTTCAATTTTTAGATCTTAACAATTGCTATATACTGTATGTACGTATTATTGCAATGGTGTCAATTTTATAGCCTAAACCTACGTCTTAACTTTAGTATAGTTTTATTCCCTTTTGGCCTTTTAATTTGAAAAAAATGTCATGACTCATGGAATTTAATTACATATTCGTTCGCTCTCTTCTTCACTATCGTCCGACGCGTACGTGATTAATTATGCAATCCAATCAGATTTTAGCTTCTGACCAAAAATATTTGCATACCTGCATATTCGTTCGTTCTCGTGCTACGGTGCAGGTTAACTATTAAGATTCTAACTAATACAACCATTCATGCGTAATATTGCACAACATTTGTCAACAGGTCTATGTTTTGTCTCAGTTCTGATACTTCATCTTCAGTCAAATGAATTTCACTTTCCGGAATTACGATTGCATCATCCTCATAAAGACTGGCTCTGTCTGCTGGAATCTCATTGTCAATACCATAATTGTCACCAATATCAATGTCATCACTGTTGAGAGTGAGCATACCATAGTTCCAAAGTGATATTGGTGAGCTTTGTCTAGTGGTTCTCATACCAAGAAGTGCAGGACCCAAAGGTCAAGTTCATCAGATGGATCTAAAATACCATGATGTTCCATATGCAAAAATGTAAAAACTAGTCACAAGTCTGTTAACCTCTCACCACAGCCGTTCAATTCTTGTGTTATGGACGCTTCTCCCTGCAATGAAACTCCCCTGATTTAACCCTCGTTTTGAAATCATAAACCTGGCCACACCATAGTTTTCCACTCCACGATCACCTCTGCTGGGTATGCGGTAATGCAAAATCCCTTCTTAAAAGTATTCTAAGGTAGCTGCAGACAAATTATTAGTAGCACATTTTAGGTAGATGATTGTTCGGCTATAACCATCTACACAGCCGTGAAAAACAAACCTCCAAGCAATTAGTTTATGGTTTGAATCTATGTGCCATAGACTGTTTGGTGCCCTATTTGCAGCCGTTTTCTTACTCGCCAGCGCTGCACACGAATACCTCTTCCACATAAACTACCGCAAATGTACGTTTCCCTGCTTTGGGAGTAATATTCAAAATTCCCCTAAGTAATGCATCAAGTTCTTCATCACTGATATTGGAGTACTCCAGTTCCATACCAAAGTTCTGGACCCTCCTATACAATGTTCTTTCGCTTACATTAAGACACCATGCTCCAGGTCGTGCCTGTTTCAATAAGGTGTTGAGATGTTGAGCTGCTGAGATGTGATCACGAATTTAGGACAGCCAGACATTTTTTCTATAGGTAAACAATAGCTTGAATTCGGTAACACTGACTCTACTGATGAAATTCATTCCTTTACCATCTCCCCCTTTGAATTGGCAAAATCGTAGAACATTTTCAATAAATTAACTACATGAGCAGATTGCGGATGCTGCTCATTTTCATCATTTTCACAGGCACAAATAATGCCATTTACTACAGTGATAAAATTTTCCAACCTCCTTTCCAAATGCTCAGTCAATAAGTTATCTGTAACGCTATCCAAATGTTCCATCAAATCGCTAAAATCTCAAAAAAAAGCTTCCAATTCTTCCCTGTCGGACGCCATGATACATTAAAAGGAAGCTCCGAGAGCAGTGTTTCCACATCCAAATTTAAGAAATCCTTAAATTTCCTTTTCTCTGCAGAAATTCCTTGCAGGCACAGATAAAAATTATTGCGCATTTTTTGTGTTTCAAATACACTTTTGACGAATCGGAATCATCTATATTTATGACATGATTAAAATTTAGAATCGTTTGTACTTACAGTGTCAGAGTGTCAGTGAAGTGAGCAGCAAAAGTAAGTGGACTTTGACTGACCTCCCAACACACTGAACTATATTGAACTATATGCACAGTTTGCACACAGAAATAATCAGTAAGACCAAGTTTAGAGTTATGTGTATTGTGCGTATTAGGATTGTGATTTGTGCTTTTGTTCCGAAAGCCGCTCATATTTACAAAAGCCGGTTTATGTTACTTTACTTTTTTACTATTTTACAAGATATTATGAGTATCCTTGCAATATCCCTACATAAGATAATTTTTCCTTGATAAACTCGCTGGCAAGAAATGAGTCTTGACCTTGGGAAACTCGTTAGCAAGATATTTGTGTAACTCGCTAGCGAGATTTTTGTAAAATTGCTGACGAGAATTTGTTAAACTTTATTTTTAATTTAGAACTCGCTAGCGAGATATTGGTGAAACTCGCTAGCGAGAATTTGAACCATGTCGTTTCGTCCTTATGATCCTTTAATCTGTATTTTAACTAGTTTCTAAAACTTAATCGACTTTTGGCAGTAAAGGCTTTCCATAATTTTTTACCTTCTCTGCTGACATGCATTGGCCCAAGTTACATGCTTTATTTAAAGCTGATAATGGTAATGGCGTAAGTGACATACCTAGTAATGTGAGAAGGAAAAATGTTATTAACACTCATATTGTTGACTGTTTTTTTCAGACAGACCTAAAAGCTTTGTAAGTACTGGCTATATAACACACTTGGGGCAAAGTGGCATTGGTTCAGGTATGAATACCAAGGTAGAGGTAGTATTCAGTGTCATGGCACTGCTAAACTGAACAACGACCCAGGAGTGTGTGAATGAACTCAGACGGCTTTAATGGGGTTCTTAGCCCAAAAATGTAAGGATGATCATGCCAATGACTGTCTTGATACAACAGAACTGGACCAGGATATTGAAGCAGGTCACAGGGCTGCTGACACAGTATGTCAATATGTTGATTGTTGATTGGCTATTGTCAACTGTTAAACCTAATCCTCCTGATACGGATATATGGACAAGATCCAAATACACCCATGTCAGAAACGTCATGTGACATTCTTCAAGATGACGTGGAATCAGACTACGTAGATCTCTTAAACATGGTTCAATGACACACTCGCTGTACAACAAACTATTGTCTAAGGAAAAAGGCAAACGAATCAGAATTAAAAGGCAGGTTTCACTTTCCTTTCAATCATTGCTTTAAGACAACATTTGAATTTGAAAAAGTTCACACTAAAGTTGATATCAAGCTAAGATTCTCACTAAAAGAAATTATTCCTTAGGATATGTCTTGACTATACTGGATTCGCATGGTAACATAATTAGTAAGGCAATGTGTGTTTTACCGCCAAAAGTATGATAGCATAATCGCTTTAAATTAATAATGTTGAATAAGTTCTGGGAACAGCAATATCGTAAAACGACTTAAGGTGGCTCCCTACAATTTTTTGAAATATTGAAAACTTGTGGTTTTGATTTAAAATTTTAGCACGAGATTTATTGGTAAGGAAAAGAAATTTCCCAGATATATTAACCAACACTCTAACAGTCAGAAATTACCCATAAGCATGATGTCATTACCGTCGTTATGGTAACAATGGCGATTCAATATGGCCGACATTTTACCTATTCATGCATTTTACTCGAAAACAAGTTCGGTTACCCCAATTTTTTATTTTATAAAAAGTTTTCTTACAAAAAAATGGAAAATATGAACCAGTTAAAAAAAATTATATGGAGCCAAAATTATTAAAAATGAAAAAACGTGATTTTTTTTTAAAGAAATTTTTTGGCTCCATAGAATTTTTTTAAACTTGCTTAAATTTCCAATTTTTTTGTTAGAAAACTTTTTATAAAATAAAAAATTGGGGTAACTGAACTTGTTTTCGAGTAAAATGTGTGAATAGGTAAAATGTCGGCCATATTGAATCGCCATTGTTACCATAACAACGGTGATGACGTCATGGTTATGGGCAATTTCTGACTGTTAGAATGTTGGTTAATATATATGGGAAATTTCTTATACTTACCAAGAAATCTCGTGCTAAAATTTTAAATCAAAACAACAAGATTTCAATATTCTTAAAACTGTAGGGAGCCACCTTAAACTGATCTTGTGACTATGTGAATGTGGTAGAGTATAAATAGGATGTTAGAGGATGAATAAACATCACAGCAAAACTGCAAAAGCATGTTAAAAGACCTTTCTTACAATGAAGTCAAATGTAGAATTTTTGTAACAATTTTATAAACATAAAATTGAGATTGTTGTTTTTTTATAGGAAGTTTCCTCTTTAATATTTTCCTTATTGCTGCCGAGCGTCAGCGAGGCAGCACACTATTCTTGACATTCTGAGGTTTCTCCAGAGTTCAGTCGACCCAGGCTTTTGCGCCGATTTATGTATTGTCAAAATGTGGATTTGTGTCTGTCCGGAAAGATGTTTGTCGTAATTCCGGGGGCATATATTAAGCTTCAAGTATGTTGGGAGATTTAGGGGGGGATTCGACTTCGAATAATTTTTATTGCGTATGGCAAATTCGACATGCTTGAGTCCGAATGCAAACCACAAAGACATTGTACGAAAAAATTCCTGAAAATATACAGGTAAGTATGGCTTTATTTCTTTCTGCTGATATCCATCAAGGCGATGAACTTTTTAGTAATAATTCTAGAGGCAAACAATGTGCTTTTATGAGTTTATCGGCGCTTCTTACAGCCCGAAATTTCCCTTATCGTTGTGGTCAAAAATTACATTTAATAATGTCTTATTACAAGGAGACAAAATGTACCTAAAAGCGCTGAATAGTGACTTCATAATGTTAGAATCGGATGAAGATTTTTTGTCTGTGGAAAATTTACCGATTTTTGTGAATGTTTCATATTGCATGAATATGCCAAATGACTTTTCGTACGATTTATGTCGATCAAATCACACCATATCGCCTGGCCATGTACAGGAAAAAACTACATTACCTGTGACGGTGGTAAACATTGAGGCACAAAATATTGTTGACCCACCCATTGTGGTTGAGCCCGTTGAGGCACAAAATATTAATCATCTGCCCATTGTCATTGTGGTGAAACCCCTTGAGGCACAAAATATTGTTGATCCACCCATTGTGGTGGAGCCTGTTGAGGCACAAAGTAATATTGATCCACCCATTGTGGTGGAGCCGATTGAGGCACAAAATGAAAACAAAATTTGTCTCATAACATATGGAAAAGAAATTCAAGGTCTTGTTATAACAGATCGAGAAATTGAGTGCCACTACTATGACATTCACACTGCACTGTTGAATATATTTTCAGATGAAAGTTATGCTATTATTATATTAGAAGGTTGTATGATGGCCTTGATTAAGGAAACAGATGATTTTTATCTTATTGACTCACATGCTAGAGATTCTAGTGGCATGCCTGATCCTAATGGCACTGCTGTTGTCATGAAATTTTATAATATTCTGGAATTAGAGCAATATTTGTATTGTCTGTCAGTTGAACTACATGCCAACTTATTTGAAATTGTACCTGTGCAATTCAGTATGTGTAAAATGCCTGATCAAAACAATAAATGTGTAAAAGATCGAGAATACCAGACTAGGGATCCAAGGATAGTGCAAAGTTTTAGCTATAATGCAAATGCTGTTATACTTGTGATTGTGCAAAAATGCGCGGTTATCCGTTTTAAGTATAATAAAACGCTTTTTCGTGAGTCTAGGTAATTGTCGAGAGTCGAGAGTATACAGTCGAGAGTCGAGAGTATAAAGTCAAGAGTCGAAAGTATCAGGTCGAGAGTCCTAAAAATCCCAATTTTTGCACACAATGGGTATTTCTACTTGTATATTACGTTTATTTTTACTAATATTACACTGCAGTTTACTTGTGAATTGACGCTTCATGTTTCAACTTCCGAGGTAAAATATTATGATGCGTATTATATTATCAATATATTTAATCTATTATCGAGAAAACAAAAGCTACGGCAAGGTGTGCGTCTAGCTCAATTTTTACGTACATCATTATTTTGCGAGTTGTGCTTTTGAAGAATATAGCTCAAACAAACAACCCGTTCTCGCCTGAACTGAAGTATTAAATAAATGATGTAAACATTTTATAATAAAATATTTCCGAGAAGAATCCCACAAGATACTTTCAAATTGAACTATACTGTATAAACATAACCAATGCGTGAATCGATCACTTGTCCTGACAGCACGAAAATTTTTTGCGAGTTGTGCTTTTGAAGAATATAGCTCAAACAAACAACCCGTTCTCGCCTGAACTGAAGTATTAAATAAATGATGTAAACATTTTATAATAAAATATTTCTGAGAAGAATCCCACAAGATACTTTCAAATTGAACTATACTGTATAAACATAACCGATGCGTGAATCGATCACTTGTCCTGACAGCACGAAAATATAACCAAACATACTCAAATTACATTACTATAGTCGCGATATTATATATGGATATCAACCATAACAATATAATTAGCCTTGAATGCCTACTGTGTGGATCCACAGTTTTCATTTTGAAGCATTTTTTATGACAGTTAAATTGGTTTGTGCACAGGCGTACGGGACTTTTAAAATGTTGTCGCGCAGATGAAACATGGTCTAACGTAATTAATGTAATAGTTACTTTGCCCTTCTTTTGGACTGATTGGACGCCTGTATATATTCAAAACCGATCCGTCTATTTACATAACCATATGTGCGCAATCGCACTATAGCCTACCTAAATAAAATACAAAGCACTAAATAAATATAGCTCTATGAAGTTGTGCTGTAAGAAAACGAACTAAATAATATTAGCACTTAATTGTCAACATTTTAGCGTGAATTAACTGCAATACGAAAATACAAAACAATCCTATGCTTCATGAAGTTTGTGTTGTCTAGCACTCTATTCAATGAAGTATACGATCTAAATAAATCGCGCAGTGTAATATTCGATGCGTGTGTTTATAACACGATGCGCGCATCAATGGATCAGTTCAAATATAGTGTTTATTACGTGTAGTAATAGTGCATGTCGTGTAGCACCTTAGCATACCATTTAACCTGATAATACTGATCGGCACTTGCTAGTAATATCGCCATTTGCTTCAGATTTGTACATTTTAAACAGAACTGTCTCGCTCCATTGTTTCTCTATAACAAATAGTAATTATTAAGCACTGTTATGGTTAAAAAATTTTTAACCTCCATAGTCAATTATACAGCAGTATCAATTGCTATCAACACATGTTAGATTCGTGAAGTACATTATCAAAATAAGTCGTGTATATTATGTTATGCGTGTAGTTAAAATACGATAGTGGATGTGGACGTATTCTATCTTGGTTCTGTGTTTAATGAGTTCACAAATTCTCGAACATTTGCTCGCTTTTCGCTTAAAATATTTCAAAACAACACTTCGTCGCTCCATCGCTCCTTATTGTATTTTGTGCTTCTGAATATTAATCGCGGCCTTATGCGCATTAATGCGCTGTTCAAGATTAAATCGCGTGTACCGGGGGGAACAACACACATATCATCGTAACGAATGTTATAAAATTTACAATAACCACAGTAATTCTTTCATATTTTGTTTAAATTGAAAAATGCTAAAAGAATATACAAATCAGAAAACTATATACTTGATCAAACAAACTTCCTGATACCCACCCACATAGGATCAAAGACGACAAACAAAAAATCATCCGCCCCCCGGAGTTTACACTATGACTGACTGACTGTCTGATGTGAATTTTCGCCACTCACCACAATACTGCAAAGTTTCACAGAAACTTTGCACTAAAAATGAAACATTCAGTAGAA
Source organism: Dendronephthya gigantea (assembly GCF_004324835.1). Taxonomy (NCBI): domain Eukaryota; kingdom Metazoa; phylum Cnidaria; class Anthozoa; order Malacalcyonacea; family Nephtheidae; genus Dendronephthya; species Dendronephthya gigantea. The sequence continues at coordinate 587,433 of NW_021163136.1, read as the reverse complement.
ACTGATCATGATATAAACAAGCTAGACTTAACAAAGTTAATGAGTATAATAAAAGAAAGCAGTCTCATGAAACTGCTTGTGAGAAACAATTAAGACTTCAAAAAGCTAATGAGTATAAAAAGAAAATAGTCAGAGGAAACTGACAGTGAGCAAAAAACAAGACTTCAAAAAGAAAAGGAGTCTAAAATGAGAAAGCAGGCTGAGGAAACTAATAGTGAGAGAAAAGTGAGACTTCAAAAAGAAAACGAGTGTAAAAAAAGGAGGCGGTCAGAAGAAACTGACAAGGAAAGGCAAATAAGACTTGACAAAGACAGATTATCTAAAAAACAAAAGCGAGCAAAGCCGCAACACAGAATAAATCAAGAGGATTACTTAAATTTGTTTGATATAAGGAATAATGGTAGAATTGAGGAGCAATGTTGGGCAAAAGCTAATATAAACAAGTTTCATATTAAGTCAATGCAATACACTGTTGCTCAGTGTACAGTTTGCCATGAGGCATGGCCAATAAAATCTAAACCTAGTTCACCATATGTGTGTTCAGGATGCTTTAGAGATAAAAATCTCCTAAAAAATTTTCTTGTGAAAACTTGATGATACCTTCTTATGTTCCAGATGAATTACAAAATTTAACTCAGGTTGAGGAAATGTTAATTGCTCGTGCTTTGCCAATCATGAGAGTGTATGTTAAACCTGGGGTCAACGAGGTTATTCAGGGCATTGTATTAACTTGCCACAAAATGTTACAGAACTTGCAACATCTTTGCCAAGATACCCCAAAGACTTGGCTGTGATTATTGTCAAGGTTTAAGTGCCGATAAACTCATAAAAGCGCATTGCTTGCCTCTAGAATGATTACTAAAAAGTTCATCGCCTTGATGGATATCAGCAGAAAGAAATAAAGCCATACTTACCTGTATATTTTAAAAAACTATTTGTTTTTTGTTATTTCTGTCCAGTTTGCTTGCATTTGTATGTGTTAAACCCAAAACTTATTATCTAAAGGCCATGTTACATTATGCAATTTCTATTGCAACTTCAAATGCAAATTTATTGCAAAGATATAAAATTGTGAGTGTTTTTTGCTAATGCTTTAATGAATTTTGACATCTGAAAACAGTAGCCCAACAGCAGCAGTACATCACGACCCATGATATAGTGCTATTGTTGTGCCACCTATGCTCAAAATTGCAATTACATTGTATCACCCCAGGTAGCTCAAAAGTATTTGGACACAAATACTTTTCGGCTACCTGAAGTATCACAGAGGAACAATAGACTATTGCTCTATTGTTCTTCTGATTGTATTGAAGTTGCAATTACGTTGCATACCATTACGTTGCATACCATTACGTTGCATACCATTACGTTGAAGGCAGCAATCTCCTTGTGATAGCAACTCCTAGTTTTACATAAACAGACAAAGAGAATTCAATATTATACATATTACAAATTGTATTACAAAATGACAAACTATTGTGGTGGAATGCTACAACCCTCCCAGACAAGGATAGATAACCCCCCCCCCCGGGATGGGAGGTCATGTGACATTGTGAAGTAAGGGAAGGAAAACTGTTATTTTAAAATCATGAATTATTCATAAAAAATATACTGAAAATGACATGGAGTTGTGAACATTTTGGCTTGAAACAAAAGTTCGGGTCATAGTGGTGCCGTGACCAGGATTTTAGAACGATTTGGAGACAACATTTAACGAGATTCGAAGGGAGGCGTGCGAAAATGACGGACGAAGTTGAACCTAATGAGAAAGAGAGGGAATTGGAGACAAAAATGAACAAAGAGATCGAGAAATTAAAGTATTATCTTGAACAAACCGATGAATTAATTGAGGAGAGAGACTACAAGGAAATGGAAACAGTAAGCAAACGTTCAGAATCTATTCTCAATGAGATATATAACTTAGTGTTGACGATGCAAGAATTAAAAGTGGACAGGGCGAGTATACAGCAAGAGCGATACGACAGTGGAAAAAAACTGCCAAGGAAACATATTCACCATGGGTATTGGAACTCAGTAAGTTGCAAAATATATTAGCAAAGAGAAAAGAGGAAATTACTTTTAAAGAAACAAGCTGGAAACGTGACACAATGCGAGAGGAAGAGGAGCATCACCGAGAGGAAATTAGACAACAAGAGTGTTAGTCATGGCAAGAGAAGTTACAGGCAGAGTTCGAGACAACCAAGAGAAAACTTGAGATGGAAAAGGCAGCTAGAACATCCCATGCCAAATTGCCCAAACTTACCATAACATCATTCAAGGGTACGGCTAGCGATTGGGTAAGGTTTGAGAACATGTTTTTGACTCAGATACATTTGAAACCTATTTCCGACGAGGAAAAGTTTGGTTATTTGCCTGAGATGGTATCCAACAAAGTGCGAGACAGGATTTCCAACTTAAAACCAGGTCCAGCCGGTTACAAGACAGCCTGGGATCGTCTGAAGAAAGAATATGGACAGACAAGGTTGGCAGTAAATTCCCATATTGATGAGATAATCAATTTGGAGACAGTTAGGGGATCGTCCCACGAAAGGGTTCAAGTGTTTTATGAGAAACTGAGTAGAAATTATGACGCATTACGCAATTATGACGCATTACGTCCTGGATGAACATGCCAAACTAGATGAGTTTGTAATGTGCACCCTTAACAAGTTACCCCAAGTCAAGCCGGACCTAGTTAGAACTGATGACAATTGGGAAGACTGGAAAATGGAAAGGTTGATTGATAATTTATAAGGGTGGCTAAGAAGGAACGAATCCCCTCAATAACAATAGGAGGGACTCTCGGGAACGAAGCATGTACACTCGCCGAGGGGGAGCCAAGGGCGGGAAACGAGGTAGTCAATGCATCTTCTGCAAAGCAGAACACTGGAGTGACAAGTGCAGTTCGTATACTACCACTGAACAACGAAAGAAGTTCTTCGTAGAAAACAAGTTGTGTTTCAATTGTGCCTCACCCGGACATAGAGGTAGCGAATGTCGTAGTTGTGGATGCTTTCATTGTGGTTCGAAACACCACACAAGCCTCTGCATTCAAATCAAGAATGAGCCCCAACAGAGAGGTGGGGAAAGTGATCCCATACTGACGGGATATACCCCAGTCGTAGAAGAGCCAACTCTACCGCCGATAATACCAGTAAGATTGAAGAGGGAGTTGTTCTGGGCATATCTGGACTCTGGTTCCGGAAGGAACTTCATTTCGAGAGAAGCAGCTAAGAAACTCAACCTAAAACCTGTACAGTAAGGAAGCTAGAGAAATTATTACAGTCAATGGTTCCAGCAAACAGTCAATGCCTATCTTCAACGTTATCGTAGAATCGCTGGATGGCAAAGCCCAAGAGAAAATCGAGCTGACCGGATCCAAGTTGAATGATTTTACCACAGTAACACACACGACCAGATAAATATGAACAAGCTGAAACATGAATTCGAGCACACCAAAGATAAACGATTCTACATGAATCCAGGAGGGAAATATCCCATTCATATGATCATCGGAGACAAGACATATTGCAAGATACGAACAGAGGAAGTCTTCAAAGGCAACCCTGAAGATCCGATGGTGAAAGGATCATCGTTTGGCTGGATTATTCATGGTGGTAACTATTCGAGTGAACAATGCATGTTCACAAGAGAAACAACAGATTATGAGAGATTGTATAGTCTGGATGTCCTCGGAGTGGAGGATCAAAGCGAAAACGACCAGTTGGATATCCATCGGGAATTTCGAGAGAACATAACGAAGACAAAACAGGGACAATATGAGGTTAAAGTACCATGGATACCAGGGACTACTATAACGAATGATAACCTGGAACCAAGCAGGAAGCGACTGGGCAATGTTTGGAAGAAGATTAATCAAGATAAACACTGAAAGATGAGTATGTTGAGATAGTACGAAGCCAGTTAAATGACAGTATTATCGAGAGAGCACCAGATCAACCAGGAGGAGAACTTTTACTTTATATGCCACACAGGCCAGTCATTAAGGAAGATGCCACGACAACTAAAGTAAGAATGGTGTTTATGCCAGCATGAAGCCCCATCCCATGACCAATAGTTTAAACGACTTATGTAGACGGGACCCCCACTGGAACCACTGCTGTGGGACATAATGATTAGAGCGAGAGTGGCCCCAAACATAGCTTTAGCAGATATCCAAAAGGCATTTCTGCAAGTCGGAATAAAAGAAGAAGATCGGGATGCCTTCCGATTTTTGTTCAATATCAATGGTAAAGACGAACATTTGCGGTTTACAAGAGTCCTATTCGGAGCGGAGGCAAGTCCATTCATGTTGGGAGCAACAATACAATACCACCTGGAACAACAACCAGTCGAGTTTGAGAGTACCATCAAAGCATTAAGAGAAAACACCTACGTTGACAATGTGATGAAAACGGGAAGTGATGTTTCAGAACTACAGGGTGTATCAAAAAAAAGTAGACAATTTTGAAATGTTTAGAAAACTATAAATTTATCAAAATATCTCATAGATTTGTGCTAGTATGGGTACTTTGGCATCTTCCAGGGGTTTCATTAGAAGCCGGCACCTGGCGATTTTCGCCGGCTACTTTCAATATCACTGCCGGCTACTTTGTATCGTGTATTAAATTTTTCAGTTTTAATAGAAAGTTTTAAATTGGTGTATTTAGATAGCAATTACAATATCAAATACGTGGTCAATTCAAACCGTTCTATTTTGTCTTGAAAGCGTTGTGAAGATTATTTAGTGTTTTAAAATTGCCTTGTTATTCACGTAATATGACAATTTTTCCACTTGTCCGCCATCTTGAAATAGTGAAGAGAAACCGGAAGTAAATATTAATTACGATGTTTATCTTAAAACGGCGGAGAGGAAACGCACCAAAGACAAAACGCACAAAAGTAATACAAATATTTTACAATATTTTAGCAAACGAGCAAGACCATCGTTGAGCTCAGTCTGCTCAGATGCAGGTGAAGCAGCATTTCATTTCATTTGATTGAAACGTTTTACTCGTATCAGCAGGAGTTGAGTTCAGTTGACAGGAAACAGATTAAATCATTAATATTAATAATACATACTAAATCGATACAATTGTGACACATATGTAAATTTTTAATTGGAGCATGGATTTATAGTATGGTTGTAAAACTTTTACCGCCTTTCTGTCATAGGTACAAGTTCATCTTGCATTTTTGATCAAAACGAGACAGACCGTAGGTCAAACACAGCACTTGTTACTGAAAAAACGTCAAATAGCGAAAAAGATTTTGCAGATGACACAGACGAGCAAATTTCTCAGACCTCTAACTCTGCTAGTATTTCCAGTTCCACCCGCATAAAGCCTACGCCCCCGAAAGATTGTGAATCTTTCATAGAGTCAGCATTCAAAAATGTCTCTATTGTTCACAGTAAATATACATGCATTCCAAAAAACTGTTCACACCTGAGCTCTGCGAAAACAAAATCAAATCGCGCGAAATCGTCTGGGAGTAGCAAGGACCGTTTCCAGCATCAATGGCTACTTGATCCGAATATAGCCTATTGCGAAAAGACTGGCTACTTTATGAAGAAGGCACTGGTATGTTTTGCCTAATTTGCAAAAAGCACAACGCAATTAATTTGCAAAATAAATCCAGAAAATTTAACACGGATGCCTCAGTGAGATATAAACGTTCTGCTGTAATAGAACACGGTAATTCACAGCAACATAAGTCCGCTATTCAAGCAGAATTAACAAGAAGAACATCTACATTCCAAAAACAAATTGATCAGAGAAATCAATCGAACGACGACGTATATTTTAATGCTTTTCTTTCGCTTTACTGGTTAGCTAAAGAAGAGTTGGCAAATAGGAAGTTTGTTAGTCTGCTTACGCTCACAGAAAAACTTGGAGTAGTTGATATGAAATTTTTTCAACATCGTTCGGACGGTGCTGTGAGAGAAATGTTTCTCCTGCTTGGTAAAATGATAAAATTAGATATTGTTGAGAAGATAAAACAAGCTAACACATTTGGCCTTCTTACTGATGAAGTATGCGATGTTGCTAACGTAGAGCAGCTAATTACATTTGTAAGATACGTGGACATGAATTCCAATAAAGTATCAACCAAATTTGTTGCTTGTGATGACTTGCTGAAGGATTCAAATTCAGCTAATGCGACTACAATCAAAAACACTCTTATGAAGCAGGTGGATGAATGCGGCTTAGATGTTGTAAACTGCTCTAGCATAGCTACTGATGGATGTAGTGTAATGACTGGTAGAAAAAATGGGGTTTCAGCACAACTTCGTAAAGAGTCTCCACTACTTCTCAATGTGCATTGCATTTGCCATCGACTTGCTCTAGCATGTGGTGATGCAAATGATGATGTATCATATATTACCACGATTGAAAAGATCCTTAATCAGTTGTGGTCCTTCTTTAAGAATTCTGGCAAGCGAACCGCTGCATATGGTAAAGCAGCTATGGCGTTAAAAGCTATAAATTTGCCAGCAAAAGGAAGAAAAAAGGTGGTCAAAAGTATCAAGAAAGCTTGCAGAACAAGGTGGTTATCTACAGAAAAGGCAATTGATGGCATATTTGAAGATTTTGAAGCATTGTGTCAGACCTTGCGTGTCATAAAAGAGGATGGTGATGCAACGGCCACAGGTCTTCTGAAGCTGATTGGAAACATTAAGTTTTTATCAGCAGTGTACTTGTTACATGCCGTCTTGCCCACACTATCTCACTTGAGCAAAGCGTTTCAAGGTGGCAATGTTTCATTTGCAACTATTGCTCCTGCAATAAAGTACACTTTGGACAAATTGGATGATGTAGCTTCAAATAACAAACCACTAGAGAACTTGAAAAAAGACCTTGGTGAACAAGGAAGGCTTGCCCAATGTGACCTTCCAAAATTAACAGATTTACACAAGCAGAGTTTGACTAACCTCACTAAGAAATATGTCAAAGCATTGAAAGAGAACATTACTAGTCGTTTTGAAAACAGCTTACCTGTTCTTACAGCCTTCAAGGTCTCTGACCCCATTACAGTTCCTGAGAGATCAGATCCAGAGTTTAAGGAGTATGGTGTTCGCGACATTGGAACAATGGCAGATTATTTCTATGCAGGTAAAGAGAATAAAGAAGAAATGAAGGAAGAATTGCTGTGTGAATGGCAGAAATTCAAATATAACCTGCAATTAAAGATTGAAATACCATTCGACGTCTTGAATCCAACGGCCAAGAAATGTCTCGTAGCAAAGACTCCTTTAGAGTGGACACTAGAAAAGATGTTGGCGATGCGTGCAACATACCAGTACTTTATACCAGGGTTACTGTGGCTTGCAGAGATTTGTCTTTCGCTTCCTGTAAGTAATGCGTGGCCTGAAAGGGGAGCATCTGCAGTTAAGAGACTTAAGACGAGAATGAGAAGCGCAATGAAAAATGACATGCTGAGTGCTCTATTGCACATCACCATAAACGGTCCAGAGGTGGCGGAATCCGAGTGTGATAAACTAATTGAAGCTACAGTGAAGGAATGGATGAAAATCAAAGTGAGAAGGAAAATTGCAAAAAAAAGTGAAAGTAACTTCAAGAAAACTGTTTCCTCATTTTCCGATGCTTCGGTGCAAGTAGACCTTTCCTCAACTGACTGCAACCAGGTTATGGATTTGACTGACACGGTGGATATAGTGGAGGGACGTCAAAAGAGCGACGATGAAGACGACGTTATTGATGAACATGAACTGTTGGACTCGGAGAGTGAAGTAAACGATGCCCTAAAGTTGATGAATCTACCGCATTCAGGCAGTGACCTTTACAGTTCGGAGTCAAGTTCTGACGATGATGAATAATTGGGTTTATTAAACTCCAATTGTATTTGTGTTCATACAGAATACGCTGAATACGTTTTGTTTGTATTTGTTCCAATACATCAATATGACTAATACTATATTAATAAAATTAATATTTAAAGTGAAATTTGATACATACTATAAATCAGAATTGGTGGCAAATGCCGCAATAGGTTTTGGTAATATGTCATGTAGGCCAATGACAAATCTCATCTTTCTATTTTAGTACTAAAAAGGTATTTTATAGCCGCATCTGACTCAAATTATTTGCGGCGTCAACATAGCCTACCACGTCCACCATCGGCCCCGACCTCCTCCTCCCCCCCTAACAAATGGCGCTGCTACTGCTAGCCCTGCCGCCTACTTTCCTTAATGCGCCTGCTACTTTCAAAAATAATGAAACCCCTGATCTTCAGGTCATTCTAACACTAAAAACAAACAGAATTAAAATCGAAACAAAATTAAACAAACAGAAACAAAATTAACCTCGAAAAATGGAAGAGCGGTTTGTGGAAGCATCATTTTGAATTGCTTGTGCAAACATGAATGAGACGTTTAAAATCCAATTTGAATTCAAGGGCTGAACGTTTGGGTATTTGTTTACAAAGAATCAAATTTCAGAAATTTTGATGAAAATTAAGTCAGCCGCGCAACTGCGTAAAAGTGGGCTTTTTTCCGTTTAACTCGCAGCTTGAGTAACTTTTTTCACAACACCATTGTTAGTTTAATCACCCGAGCAATCACTCATGCATGAAATCATTCGTGCATGAAAAAACTTACTCAAGCTGCGAGTTAAAAGGAAAAAAGCCCACGTTTACGCAGTTGCGCGGCTGACTTAATTTTCATCAAAATTTCTGAAATTTCGATTCTTTGTAAACAAATACCCAAACGTTCAGCCCTTGAATTCAAATTGGATTTTAAACCTCTCATTCATGTTTGCACAAGCAATTCAAAATGATGCTTCCACAAACCGCTCTTCCATTTTTCGAGGTTAATTTTTCTGTTTGTTTTTAGTGTTAGAATGACCTGAAGATGGTAAAGTACCCATACTAGCATAAATCTATGAGATATTTTGATAAATTTATAGTTTTCTTAACATTTCAAAATTGTCTACTTTTTTTTTATACACCCTGTAGAGAGGTTTAAGCAAGAAGCGACAACGATATTGGAAAGTGGTAAGTTCCCGTTACACAAATGGGAGTCGAATGTGGAAACACTTGAAAGTGAAGGGATGCCAAATCCCTCAAAGATTCTAGGACTCAGATGGGACAAAAAAGAAGACGAACTGTTAATTGAAGTACCTGAATATCCGGAGGAAATGCCTGTGACTAAGAAGTCCATCGTCAGCCATCTGGGGAAAATGTATGATCCATTGGGCATTGTGTCGCCGACCATGGCCGAAGGGAAAAGAATTTTCAGAGAAGTATGCGATGACAAGAAAAGCTGGGATGTGGAAGCATCTACGCCTTTGAAAAATGATTGGTTAAGGTGGACTAAACAGCTTCGAAATGTGAAAATACCACGATGTGTGGCGGAAGACCTAAAGGAGATCAATGCGATTCACCTTCATATCTTCGCTGATGCGAGTAAGTTGGCATGCTCGTGTGTGACAATAGCAGTAATAGAACAAGTTACTGGAACAGTGAAAGGTCTCCTTGCATCGAAGTCGAGGATCTCGAAAAGGAAGACTTCAATCCCGAGATTGGAGTTGGTAAGCGGCCAGATGGCAGTGAATATGGCGAAAAACATATGCTCTGCACTGAAACAAAAGATCTGTTGCTTCAATAACTGTTTGGATGGACAGTTTGGTAACCCTATTCTGGATATCAAATCCAAGGATAGATAACCCCCTCGGGATGGGAGGTCATGTGACATTGTGAAGTGAGGGAAGGAAAACTGTTATTTTACAATCATGAATTATTCATAAAAAATATACTGAAAATGACATGGAGTTGTGAACATTTTGGCTTGAAACAAAAGTTTGGGTCACTATTACGAAATTACATTATAAAATTACATTACAAAATTACAATACATTACATGTTACATTACATTGCATTACACTAAATAAAAAAGTTTACATTACATTACATTTTAACATACATCACAACTCAAAAGACAATGAATTCTATCTATATGAATGCAACAAAATTATGCAACAACTGTATATATGTGTATAATTTATCAAATGTTCATAGTGGATAGCAGTTTACTGTAATTTCATTATATCATAATTGGTGTGATTGGTGAAAGTTTGTGTGCCATTGGTAGTTCATTTAGCTTTTTTGCATGAGGAAGTGTTTGGTTTGTTGACGTCATCTGGAATCAGCTTTTCTTTATTGAAGGATGCTGTTCTCAAAGAACACTGTGATTAACATTTAATTAAATGGAGTACGTTGCATGGAGTTGGTTCAGTTGTTTGCCACCAGTGATATCACAGTGATATGTACCATGCACCTGACAGGTATAGCACTAGCTGACATATTCTGTGTATTTTCTTGAATAAATGTGAATTCTTAAATAAATGTGAATTCTTGAATAATTTTTCTTGGTAATCTTGGCAGAAGTTTGTTTTGCTGCTATTCTCATCAGACTTTGTGATCAACAACTAAATGAAGTTGAATGAAGTTGGTTTAATAATGTCCACTGATCAAGTATATCTGTTGCTGTATTCTTCAGGTCAAAATCACATTCTTTCCTTTTTGACACAAGTGATTTTCCAAACATGTGGAACATCATAGTTGTATTGCAAATTCATTGAAGTTTTTTTGTTATTGATTGTAGTCCAATTATTTGAAAGGTGAAATTCCAATATTTTGTACTGAAATGCTATTTGCCATCTTTTATATTTTTATCCAGAGATAGAAATCTGTAAAAAAAGATAATTCATAGAATACAGTGCAATAGCATTAGGTCATTGAATGTGGTGGGGAGTGGGGTTTGCGGTGAAGTATTGAATGACAATAAAAATCACTACCATAGAATATGTTGATGATGATATCTTAACACATTTTGTGACAACGAGTATTAACGTAAAGATAATACGTTTATGATAAGACAGACATAGACATAGATTAAGGGGAATTAGGATCTACAACATGCAATTTTAGTATCCAATTTAAAGTGCAGTGCTTTTGGTAGTCTCTGCTAAATAATATAGGCAGTTTCCTTCTTCGAGCCTGTATTGTAAATTAGCTGATGATCTCAGGCTTGTTAGTCGTTCGTACATCATGGGTTCAATGACACAAGATGAAAGGGATTTTACTCTGCTTATGGCAACGTAAGAAACTCCAGGAGTTGGTTCTGATTTCCCAATATTGATCCAAGCTTTTGGGAGAGTTAGTCCTTGGCTCTTGTGAATTGTCATCGCCCAAGCGAGTCTTAGCAGTAGTTGTTGCCGCTCGTAAAAAACAGTTTCTGACTGTGATGAAACTGTGATTGGACATATTGGCACACAATGTGGTTTGTTCATATAAAAAACAGGACCCCCATAGTTCTTAAAGTCGATAATGACCACAATAGGCAAGCCTGGTGGTTGATGGTTGTTCTGGTACACAATGTCAACAACTGTTCCAGTAGCTCCATTACATAGACCAGCACTTGACCACAAGTTCATAGTTAACATAACTCTAGCGCTTTTGGCGAGAAATATAACGGTTTCTAACCCAGACATATCATCTGGAGATATTGCTTTCGCCATTGCAGAAGAATGGGAAGCATTGATATGAGCAATATGATTCTGAAGTTTTTTGAGTTGTTCGTTGTTGTAACTGGCAACTTGTTCATTACTATAGAAGAGTCCCGTAGCATTTTCAAAGTCACGTAAATTATTGAAATTTGACGGTTGACGTGTCAGAAGTAATTTCCAGTCATGCAGTGTTGACTCACCTTTGCAAAGTTGTAACAACAAATCTCTGAACTGTATTTGCTGAGGTGTCATACCTTGCACACATTGATTTACAGGGAGCTTAACAACTTTGTCAAACATATGATATGCTTGATAACCTTGTTCACTAATAGCATTTGATGGTTTAGCATAATAAAGAGGCTTTTCTGCAACTGGCGGCAATTGACCTGGATCACCAGCTAAAATCAATGATTTTCCACCAAAATTTGTGTTATTATAACCAGTTGGTTCTTTGCAATGCTTATCTATCCAACCAAAGGTAACTTGGCCAAGCATGGAGTACTCATCAATAATGATGTATGTAATGTTGTTAAGACTCTCTGCTGTAATCTAGACAAATTTTGTCCTACTAGCTCTTTATTACCTCTTGACCCCATGGCTAATTTTAAGCAGTAATAGCACATTTATTTTGGAGAAGATTTCTGATAGCATTAATAAGGTAACTTTTACCTGTTCCTGCAACACCATTTATAATTAGGCATAATGGCTCTTTCTGAGGAGATACATCATCAAAATCATCACCAAAATCATCATCAAAATGAATTGTTAAACACTATTGATTCTGACTTTGAACCACCTTCACTTATGGTCCCACTGCGGTTTGAACAGCTCGCCAGGGAGTGTGATGTTAAGTTTTATACGGGGATCCCTTCAACTGAAGCATTCCATTGCATATTTGAACATCTGCTCCAAAAGCACTGCATATGCAATACTGGAGAGGTATGCAACAGACACAGAGGGAATCTAGACCAGTATCTCCATTTGAAGAATATGCTTGAAGAATATAAGAAAGCTTGGATTGGAGGAGGAGTTTTTATTAACATTAATGAAACTTAGACTTGCTCTGATGAACCTGTATTTGGCATATAGGTTTAAAATTTCAGATGGTTCTGTCAGCAGTATATTTATTACCTGGATAAAGTTGATGTCAAAAGAGCTGGCAGTATTGATTATTTGGCCTACCTGTGCTCGAATAAAGGAAAATCTCCCAAAGTGTTTCAAAGCACTTTATCCAGAGGTGAGATGCATCATCGATTGCTTTGAGTGTTTTACCAACACTCCTAGTGGGATAGATTTGGCTGCAACTATGTGGATTGAATATAATTAAGCACCACTATACCTACAAGGTTTTTAGTCGCTATCACTCCTAATGGTGCCATTTCGTATGTGTCCCCTGCATATGGTGGCAGAGCAACTAATGTTTTCATTGTTTGTGATTCTGGGTTTCTCAACCTTGTTGAGCCTTTTGATGAGGTTATGGCAGACAGAGGGTTTAAGATCAGGGAAGAACTAATGATGAAGATGGCTACATTATGTATCCCACCTAGCAAAGCAAAGTCCATGCAGATGTTACCATCTGATGTTAGAAAAACATCTAATATTGCTAATGTCAGGATTTATGTGGAGCAGGCTATAGGTAGGATGAAAGTTTTTCATGTTCTCAAAAATGAACTACCAATTTCAATGGTCCCACTTGCTGATGATATTGTTTGTGTTTGTGGTGCTTTATGCAACCTTCTGCCTCCATTGTTTGTGTGATACATTGACAAAATCATTTATGCTGTGATCAGCAGTAGATTTAGTCATAACTACCTAAAATTAAATTGCCAAATTTTTTTGTTTGGAACACTTTTATTATAATAATCACATTAGAACAACTACCCAAACTACCCAAAAAGTGTTTAACAAATTTTAACATAATTATTTCAATAATATAAATATTTTATATTATTTACATTCATGTGGGGTAAGAATAAATTTTGAAAGTTAAAAATGTCTAATTATTATTTGTTCTTGTCTCCAATTAAATTATACCAAAATACCAATACCATTTGTGCAATATCTAACCAACTCAATAGTTTCAACTTGAAGTTATTCACATGTGACACACTGTTTTCATAATTCGTTTAACCAACACATTGCCATTGCAGTTGATGAACTTTAATGTCCTGTCATTCTAAAGACATTAATAATAAATTTTGAAGTATCTGTTCCATAAAAGCCAGTTGTCTGTATTCCATAAAAGCCGATGTTTATCATTGAGCATCACTTTGCTAACATCCAATGACCTTTTTATACTTTGGTAACAGAGCAGACTGTCAATGATTTCTGTTTAGGTAATTCCCATTCATATCTCAACTCCATTTGTTTTTCATAACATAGATCAGTGAATATCCTTGTCATCTGCATAAAAGAAATAATATTTCTTGCTGAACTTTATCTTAAGCTCCATTACCAATTTTCTATAGCATCATCACAGAAGAAATTAACATGTTCTTCTGCAAGCATCCTGGTTGAGCATGTGAACATTTCTCAAGTTGAAATATTATGACGGATTTCAATGCAACATTTTGTATTATATTAGGTAAAATGGTGGTGAGTTCGTTTATAGTGGTAATTTTTTAGGTTCCATATTTTCAATATAATCATATATACAATCGTGGTATATAATTTTTATATAATTTTGTTATCAATGTACTGGGACACCAGACAATAAGAAGGCAAGGGTGCAATTTGAATCTATGGCCATTCTCTTCTCCATTATAAAATCAATAGGGGTTGCAAATTGCTACTTTGCCTTCCCTCTGGTGCTGGTGCGCACACAGAGTTGTTTTTATAGACCTTGATTTTTTATATAATTAGGAGTGATGTGGAAGGTTAGATTATTTCTATAATTCGATCAACTCCTTTGGCAACCAAATTTGCCGAATTTGAAACATCTTCATGGTTGCTACACCAAGCATGAACTTTCTTTTCACATATGGAGCAAATGTGTGTTCCACCCACAGGAATATTCCTATCAAAACAAACAGAACATATATTATTAGTGCCAAAAGCAGTTGAATGAACAACAGGTTGGTTGAGACCTGAACTGGTGCTAGCGCCAACATTGATATCTTCATCCTCAAGATTGTCGGTATCACTGCTGCTGGTATCATCATGAAAATCACCTGCAGGATCACATGAGTTTATAAGGCAATTGAAACATAGCCAGTTATTTAGAGTTTTGGCTGTGTTTTCTGTTAACTGGGCACAGCAGAGATGCCAACATGTTTTGCAACTGGAGCAAGTAATACTTTTCTCTTCCCCAGGATTGTTGATTTCTGCCTCCTGTAAAATAACTTTGTCACATTTTGCACACTCTAGCAAGTTCCTAAAACCTAGCAAACATGGTAAAACATGTTTTATAAAATATTGTGAGCTCGGGATAAGAGGACATGTACACCCCAAGGAGTCATTTATGGTTTTGCATCCCTTTAGCAACTCGAAATGATAATGAAGTCTGCTTGAGTTGGTCTCTGCTTGGCGGTGTGAGTGTTACAGTTATATGATATATAATTTTTACATTAATCATGCTTATTAGAAACTTATAAATATATGACCTTATCTAAAACCAATGCTATATCTGTATCATGCACATCAGAAATGTCAGTATATGATATGCATTTACTGATGTCCCCATGGACAAAATACCAGTAACAAGCTGGTGAGAGTCTGGGAAATCCTACTCCACACTGGGCAATCGAATGGGCCATCATCTTTCCCATACACTTCATAACACCAGAAAAGGCAATCCGGCTACTGTAAATTGGTAAAAGCTTCGTAGGAGGCCCCTCGAACAACCTGAAACCTTCCTCTCCATTTGCCAGTTTGGCAAATGTTTTTTCAAAAAACTCCCTCCTAGGACCCCCGGTATCGACTGCTGGTTGATTCAAAAAGGTTATCCTCAGTGGACGGGTAGCATCAAAACGTGGATCTTTATAGATGGCCATAGCATCTGATACCAGGCTCTCATCTTCTGTTGATACTTTTAATCTTGGACCAGTTAGTCCTTTTCCCAAAGATTTAATGATTGATGCAATATCTAAAAAATATTAATTTCCATCAAATCCTGGCTTTTACGGTAGCAGTCCTGGCAGGGAATTTTGATTTCACCTTTACTTCATACAGGGTTTGAATGTACAGTAGTTGAGGAAAGTGATGTGGATTTTTTTGCATCACGTTTGCCAGTTTTGTATATTTTTATGTCAAAGAAATCAGCACAACTGTTATTTCCACAGTTATTTTTACACATCATTTTGATTACGTGATGCTCAATGTTTGCATAATACAAACAAACACAAAAAATTTGTTTGGGGATAGAAAGTAATACAACAGCACAGGAAGATTTGATATTTACAGGTGTGTGTAAACTAAAAATATCAAATATTACTTGCCAGGTTCTTCTGGACTATCTTCAATTTTGTCAATAAAAGGACTAACAGATAATAAATATCTGTCAAGCTGCTCATCATCTGAGTCATCACTAATTGCCACTTAAAGGAGATTATTAACAAACAATGTTAATTGGCAACAGTTAATATGACTCACATAATTGCCCCAATAGGTAATGCTGTAGCTTGCTAGTATGTATGGTCAGTACACTACCTGAAACAGTTGGATTGTTAGTACATTGGTACGTTTCAGATTCTTGTAAAGACTGGCAACCATTTCGAGCTAGAAAAAAAGGCTATAATTAAAGCTGTTCTACTTTATTTACCTTCCCATGGGTAATTATATTTCTATCTACCATAGATAAGATTTGGTCTTATGGTGCATTTGCCCATAGAACACATTAATAAGCATAAAGCATCCATGAATGGTCCAAGCAAAATGTCAGAGTCAGGAAGGCAATACCCTGTAGTTTTTACCTAACAGAATTTCAGCTGCTGCATTAACATCTCCCATGGCTTCAGCAACAGCAGACTGTAACACATCATCCTCCACACCTGGAAACATTTTCTGCAACTGCTTGGTATTTTCTAAGAAAAGGAATGGCATGTGCTTAATATTCTGATGCTTAACCATTAATGTCAGTGCTGGCCAGGGGATTCCCCTGGCCTATCAGTTAAACAAAATCTGTTAAGATGTTAGTTTTTGCTGGTCAGGTTTAATAAGGTGATGTTGTATACATATAATGTGTAATATTGTGCATTCCAGAAATTGTGTCATGATTTTTGGTTGGAAACTTATTTTCTGACTGGCACATGACAAAACCCATTCATGACTATGGAGCTCAGGACAATGTCAGGAAGTGCCTGAGTCCATAATTAGTATATCCATGATATAAGTAATACAGTATAAGTATAACTACTGTAAACATATAAAAATATTACTGAATCATATACCATTATTTTCCACATTCTCATCTGGCTCGCCATCATCTGGGTTGATGAATGAAGTTATTTGCATTTGCCCTGAACCATCACACCTAAGAAATTAATGCAGTATTTTGAGATGATACATACGAGGGAGAAAAGAAGACCTAACAAGCTGTCCATTTATTATTTCCGCATCTCTTTTCGATCTGCTATAAATATCAACAGCATAAATATAATTCAAATTTATACACAATGGGATCTACAGTCTGTACATTAGTACAATGCTCTAATGTCCAAGTGCTATATATTTTTTTATAATTAGGTTGTGAATGATGGTCATTGGCCATTTTCTAAGTCAAACAGTGTTCACAAGCAAGCAAAACACTGAATTTAAAGCAATTTCATTAATGCTGTATTATAAAGGATAAGGGCCAGGACAGGTGCTATAACAAGCTTGCAGTACCTGGAAGTGCCACCACCACATTTCTCCATATGGATTCTCATTTCTGACATTACAATCTCCTCTATGCAGTTTACACACTTCACTTTTGGTGACTGATCCATGCCCTCAAATGAGACAAAGTACACTTACAGTAACTAAAGGTTATTTATCTAACCATTTAAAATGTTTTATAGAGGTTGTTATTTATTAACAGTTATTGTAGATTTATTTATTTAGTAAATGACAATAACTTATATTAGATACATGAACATGTACTAGCAAGTTAAAATTTCAAAGCAAAAATTTCAAGGGGTCAGTGTCGGCATCTTTGATCTTTTTTAAGGGGTAACATTTTCAAGGATGACCTGCATTGGGGTGTGTGGATAAATGAAATGGCCCATGGAACACCCAGTGTGAGTGTAGAGAATATTAAAAAATACCAAATTACATAACCCCTTTACCATACAACATACCTTTGCCTGACCAACCAGTAACGGTAGATCCTTTTGAAGTGGTCGCACAAATGCTTTTGCCTGGCCAAGAGCACTCTTGATGAAACTGACAGTGTAACCTATTGGAGGACTTGGTACCTCAATCAATGCCTTAGAGTTGCCCTCAGCTGTTCTTAGGATCTCGTATCCTCCACCTTCCACTAGACTAGGGAAGGTTTCCAGCAATTTTTCATTGACATGTCTAGCATCCCCATCTTTTTCAAAAACTATTTTTGCCTCTCCAAGACCAGCCAAACTGAGACTTATTCTGTCGCTAGCAGTTGGAGGATGGGATTGGTTTACCTTGGCCAGACAAACAAATGCTTTTGTGAAGGTATTTTTAGGAGTGTACCCGGTCTTGGTGGAATATGGCACAACCCTCCCACGTGTTGAGCCAGAACGTCTAGGAGCCTAACGCCGTGTACTATTTGTAAGCGACGATGGGGGACGAAAGCCAAATATTCGTCGATGTTCATCCAAAGGGGTTGGGCGATTCATTCCAGAAGTATTTGTACCACTTACCACAGCCTGGACATCAGCCGAGCCCGATGCAACACTACTAGTAGAACTAGAAGTACTTGGAAATCGCAATGGCGCTATTGCCATGGCTGTGGACAATGGTGACATCAGTGTTGCATTTCCCTGAAACGATTGCGTTGTTGACGACTCGGACGTGTGTGGGTGCTCTCTACCACTGGAACCAATATCATTTGCAGCTGAAATTAGTCTTTCTGCGCATTGTCTTAGAATATTTTCCATATTTATATTCAACAAGCGATGAAGCATGAAGCGGGAAACTGCAATGACAGTCGCAACCAGTCACAAGCACTGAGCTATATAATAATTCCATATATAGCTCAGTGGTCACAAGTCACTGGTCGCAACTCGCTCGCTGGTAGTTACTTTATGTGACCCCTATTATAATGTATCACATATTATTGTGTATCACATACCTTAGTCCTCCTCAGTCTCCCTCAGCCATCCTTAGCCCTCCTTAGACATCCTTAGCCCTCCCTAGCCCTCCTTAGACATCCTTAGCCCTCCTTAGCCCTCCTTAGGCCTCCTTAGCCCTCCTTAGCCCTACTTAGCCATCCTTAGCCCTCCTTAGGCCTCCTTAGCCCTCCTTAGCCCTCCTTAGCCCTCCTTAGGCCTCCTTAGAAATCCTTAGCCCTTCTTAGACCTCCTTAGACCTCCTTAGACCTCCTTAGACCTCATTAGCCTTCCTTAGACCTCCTTAGACCTCCTTAGACATCCTTAGCCCTCCTTAGCTTACCTTAGACCTCCTTAGGCCTCCTTAGCCCTCCTTTGACCTCCTTAGCCCTCCTTAGACATCCTTAGCCCTCCTTAGCCCTCCTTTGGCCTCCTTAGACCACCTTAGCCCTCCTTAGCCCTCCTTAGACATCCTTAGCCCTCCTTAGGCCTCCTTAGCTCTCCTTAGCCCTCCTTAGGCCTCCTTAGCCCTCCTTAGCCCTCCTTAGACATCCTTAGCCCTCCTTAGCCCTCCTTAGACGTCCTTAGCTCTCCTTAGCCCTCCTTAGGCCTCCTTAGGCCTCCTTAGCCTTCCTTAGCCCTCCTTAGACATCCTTAGCCCTCCTTAGGCCTCCTTAGCCCTCCTTAGGCCTCCTTAGCCCACCTTAGACCTCCTTGGCCCTCCTTAGACCGCCTTAGCCCACCTTAGACCTCCTTAGCCCTCCTTAGACCTCCTTAGACCTCCTTAGCCCTCCTTAGCCTACCTTAGACCTCCTTAAAAGGTATGTTATGT
The DNA here is from genome assembly GCF_004324835.1 of Dendronephthya gigantea. Taxonomy (NCBI): domain Eukaryota; kingdom Metazoa; phylum Cnidaria; class Anthozoa; order Malacalcyonacea; family Nephtheidae; genus Dendronephthya; species Dendronephthya gigantea. The sequence continues at coordinate 567,850 of NW_021163136.1, read as the reverse complement.
ATTTCCCGTGTAATGTGATATATTTTTGGAAAGAAATAAGAAGATGTATAGGCGGCTAAGGAGGTCTAAGGAGGGTTAAGGAGGTCTAAGGTAGGCTAAGGCGGTCTAAGGAGGGCTAAGGAGGGCTAAGGAAGTCTAAGGTGGGCTAAGGAGGGCTAAGGCGGTCTAAGGAGGTCTAAGGAGGTCTAAGGAGGCCAAAGGAGGGCTAAGGAGGCCTAAGGAAGGCTAAAAAGAGCTAAGGATGTCTAAGGAGTGCTAAGGAGGGCTAAGGAGGCCTAAGGAGTGCTAAGGTGGTCTAAGGAGGCCAAAGGAGGGCTAAGGAGGGTAAGGAGGCCTAAGGAGGGCTAAGGAGAGCTAAGGATGTCTAAGGAGGGCTAAGGAGGGCTAAGGAGGCCTAAGGAAACCTAAGGAGGGCTAAGGAGAGCTAAGGATGTCTAAGGAGGGCTAAAGAGGGCTAAGGAGGCTTAAGGAGGGCTAAGGTGGTCTAAGGGGGCCAAAGGAGGGCTAAGGAGGGCTAAAGAGGGCTAAGGAGGCCTAAGGAGGGCTAAGGAAGGCTAAGGAGGGCTAAGGAGGGCTAAGGAGGCCTAAGGAGGGCTAAGGAGAGCTAAGGATGTCTAAGGAGGGCTAAGGTGGGCTAAGGAGGCCAAAGGAGGGCTAAGGAGGCCTAAGGAGAGCTAAGGATGTCTAAGGAGGGCTAAGGAGGGCTAAGGAGGCCTAAGGAGGGCTAAGGAGAGCTAAGGATGTCTAAGGAGGGCTAAGGAGGGCTAAAAAAGGCTAAAAAGGGCTAAGGATGTCTAAGGAGGGCTAAGTAGGGCTAAGGAGGGCTAAGGATGTCTAAGGAGGGCTAAGGATGTCTAAGGAGGGCTAAGGAGGGCTAAGGAGGGCTAAGGAGGCCTAAGGAGGGCTAAGGATGTCTAAGGAGGGCTAAGGATGTCTAAGTAGGGCTAAGGAGGGCTAAGGATGTCTAAGGAGGGCGAAGGAGGGCTAAGTAGGGCTAAGGAGGGCTAAGGATGTCTAAGGAGGGCTAAGGAGGCCTTAGGAGGCCTAAGGATGGCTAAGTAGGGCTAAGGAGGGCTAAGGATGTCTAAGGAGGCCTAAGGAGGGCTAAGGATGGCTAAGGAGGGCTAAGGAGGCCTAAGGAGGGCTAAGGAGGGCTAAGGAGGGCTAAGGATGGTTAAGGAGGGCTAAGGAGGGCTAAGGATGTCTAAGGAGGGCTAAGGAGGGCTAGGGAGGGCTAAGGATGTCTAAGGAGGGCTAAGGATGGCTGAGGGAGACTGAGGAGGACTAAGGTATGTGATACACAATAATATGTGATACATTATAATAGGGGTCACATAAAGTAACTACCAACTCGCTTAGTTGACAACTGCTGTCTGAAACCCGTGGGCTCATTTTGAAGTTTGCAATGCACTATCGACGAATTCATCGTATCGATTAATTCGTATCAATGAATTCGTGTCGATGAATTCGTATCGATGAATTCGTACAGATGATTCATTTATACGTTCGATGAATACAAACATGACATTTACAAATCTTCGATGAATTCGCAGTATTCACACAGTTTCTTTGGCAAATTCATATATACTAACCATAGACGTCGACAAATTTACATATATGGTATTTTGACCCCGATAAAGCGCCATAAGAAAGTGGGTATCAAATTCCGAGATGGTTATGAAGGAAATCCCAGAAGATGAGCAAGCAGCACAGCTTACGATTACCAACGACAAATACCCAGTTGTCAAAACGCTTGGGGTGTCTTGGAACAGCAAGAAATATATTCTTACTTTACTGATGTCCACAATTCCCTCTGACGTCCCAATAAGCCCCCCCAGCAGTGTTTGATCCGCTCGGATTTATCAGCCCATATATTATGGTTGCCAAAGTTTTATTGCAAGAACTTTGGGCTTGTGGTTATGAATGGGAAGACACAATTGAAAACAAAATCCAGAAAAACCAGATAGACAAATGGTTCGGACAGTTGCACAAAGTCGCCACAGTGCAAGTGCCGAGAAGTATATGCGAGAGAGCAAGTTAGTGGTCTGTAGAGAGATAGTGACATTTGTTGATGTGTCGTTAAAGGCAAATGGTGCAGTTGCATACTTGAGATGCACCTATGAAGATGGTAATTACTCCAGCCGATTAATCGCTTCAAAGAGCAAAGTAGTGCTGCTGCTGCCAATGACAGTCCAAGACTAGAGCTATTAGGTGCAGTTCTAGGGTTACGACTTACGCAGAATATTAGTCTGGCGTTTGAAATGGATATGCACGCTGTTACTTTCTACTCTTACAGCACTGACATACTGTGGTGGATCCATGGTTGTGGGAGAGACTTTTGAGCGTTTATAGCAAACTGGATTGGCAAAATACAACTGTATAGCAATCCTGGACAGTGGCAGCATGTTCCAACAGACAAAACAGTTGGAACCGTTTCAACTATCAGAATCTACACTATGTGGAATGGTCTAGCATGGGTGACACAAGATGCATCACATTGGCCGTGCATGGAATTAATGAAATCGTCAGCTGCACTTCCGGAAAAGAAGACTGCTCGAAAGAAAGGTGGAAAAGCTGATACAGAAGTTAGCCATAATTTGACCACACAGGTAGAACAAGAAGAGGAAGAATTGGCAGCCATCTGGAGATTGGATCCAAAACCTACGTACAACATTATCATGCATTGGCTAACCACGTGGCTGGAACCAATTTTGTGTTTGCCCAAATCAGTCAAAGATATTGGATTGTAGCAGCCAGAGAAGAAATAAGAGAATGGGAGAACGAGTGTTCCACATATCAAAGACGAAGAAACAAGCTTAAATCTCAAGTCATGGGACTGCTTCTAGAAGTACGTCTTCATTTCACGTATCCAGCATTTGATCAGACAGCCGTAGACTATGCAGGCCGTTTGTGACAGTACAGGGACGAAGGAAGCAAGACCTAAACAGTGGCTGTGCTTGTTTTACACACCTAACAACGCGGGCTGGGGGCTTGACACAGACAGTTTTTTTAATACCTTCACGAGATTTACCACCAGAAGAGGAATTCCTAAAGAAGTGATTAGTAACAATGGCACAAACTTTGTGGGGGTGGGGAATGAATTAAAAGATCTGATAAAGTTAATGGACCAAGACAAGATTCGATGGGAGACAACACATCGTGGAACTACATGGGTGTTCAATCCTCCCGGAGGTCCTCATTTTGGTGGAATTTTTGAGGTAGTGATCAAAGCAGCAAAAAAGGCCATGTATGAGGTGATTAAAAACAGCGATGTGACTGATGAAGAGCTAATCACCATCTGTTCCGGCATCAAAGGCCTACTGAATTCTCAACCAACCAATAATCAACGAACCTTGCAGATGATGTACCACTCACACCTAACCATTTTTTTATGGCCAAATGCAAGGAGATTTCCCACTGCAGGTGATTGATATGGATGCTAACCCTCGGGAAAGATGGCGTAAAATATAAGCAATTATGTCGCGGGTATGGGATCGCTGGTTGAAGGAATATTTACCGACACTAAACACACGGTCGAAGTGGATGAATGTGGTAAAAGATTTAAAAGATGGTGATGTTGTCCTATACTTAGACAAGGACTTGCCAAGAGGCAAAAGGCCTTTGGGAAGGATTGTGGCAACATATCTTGGAAAAGATGGGCATAGCAGAGTGGCCAGAGTCCAACTAGGCAGCAAGACCGATTCACAAGCTTGTCCCTCTAAGGGTGTAGAACCTTATAAGTCTTTTTAGTTTGAAGACCTCTGAACCTAACAGGCTTACATTGATATTCTAGTTAATTTGCACTGCAATTAGTCAGCAGTGCAGGAAGGGGGATGTTTTATAGGGTAAGGATTCCACGCGAGGCGTGGGAAAAACTTAAGTAAAAAACTTATGATCAGTGGGAGCTGTACCTTTTTGTATTTCCGCTCACTCATCGCTTCAATTCGTTTTGTATATTTGAATAATATGTTAGAATAAAGAGCATAAAAGACAATAATCGTTTTCCATCGTAACAAGCCCTAGCATTGTCCTCCTTCGATAAAGCATTATTCCTCGTTACTAGCGGCTAAATTGTTTACGTTAGCAATATTGGTGATACTGTGCAAGGTGCTTCCACTTGCAAACAAAGCCGCCTTCAATGTTGAATTTTGGCAGGGATTTCACATGTTCAATTTGCCAAAATTCAACTTCAGTGAAATACAGACATTAATATCGTCGGATGTTTCAATGTTGGAAATACAAACTTTAATGTGGTAAATACAAGCCTTAGTGTTCAAAATACGAACATTAATGTTGCGAGTCATGACTTTAATGTTGAAAATACAGATATGAATTTTGGCGGAAATATGACGCCATACAAAACATGTATACAATTGATAATGTCAACAATTTATTAGCTACAATAACAATTGTCTATGTCTAGTCCATGCAGTATTCTGGGAAGATATCCAAATGGACTTCATTATGTTAAAAAGGACTTGTTAGCACACTAAAGTTGACCATGTTGAGGAATAATTGTTGATCATGCAACAAAAATCCCAGGATAAGCTTGTTTGAAACACGTATACGAGCCAGTTGCTCATCATCGAAAAAAGCAATGTAATGTAAGTTCTAAAAAACAATAAAAAAGCTTGTAACTGTCCAAAATAATATTATAAAAGCAATTTGGTACTAGTTGATAGCAATTTAAAATTATTGAAAATAGCACAAACTAGAAGGGCAATTTTTCTCAAAAGTATTGACACCATTTTCGCGAACATGGATTTGACAACAGTAAATTCAATGGCCAATATCTCAGAAAATACCTGGGGATCACCGGGATCATTCCAGCAGATTTAAAGCTTATATGATGGTCTTTGCAATCACCGAGAATGAAGAAAATTGAATAACGGCACTCTAGATATTTCATTTTAAACCTTGTAAACAGATTTACAACTAAGTCAACCATTCGCAGGGGGTCAAACAGGGGGTTACCTCTATCTAGAAACTGCTAGATCTTTACTTCGTCTGTAGCTGCACTTAAAAATTTACTTGAAAATGTAAATATTTCTATTTTTTCTTGATTTATTTTGCGACAAATGAAAAAATTATAGCCAAAATTTTTCTAAAACGAGATGCGAAAATAGAGCAATCTCAATGGTTGAGAGCTCATGTGACAACTTGCTATTTGCTTGTTCAACCTGCTCTGTGTATTCACGAAAGGTAGAATTGTGATATAAGAATGTGTGTCATCTTAAAAATGTTTTGTTCTTTAGAAAAAACGAGCAGAAATTTATCCAAAAAGGTTTTGATACACCGAAGAGCAGAGCTTGTAATCGTTCAAGGAGCTGTATCGAAAAAGGGCAAGGGGTAGCATGTGTGTGCATAAAATGTGTCGGTATGTTATGTCACTGCGCTCAGGTGTCAAAGTGTATGTTGAGGATAGTGGGGGTTTACGTATGGGTTATAATGGTTGTCAGTGGTACTTCATGTAGTACAGTTGGTTGTTATGTTAAAATTTCGTCTTATCACCATCACAATATCGTTATCTGTGGGTACTAAAACACCCTAGGTAGTAAAACATTCTGTGGATTGATGTTTGGTACTACTTCAGATGTGAGGGTTTCGATCATGATTAGGATGATCAATTTGACATAGTCAAGGTTTTTGTATTTTTGTATGTATATTTGAAGTTTTAGATAACAATTTTGTGTACATGCATATATAATTGTGAATACAAGTTCTATGGTTTGGGTTGTGGGGTGTTATTGTTTTGGATTAGTGTGGACTCTTGTGTTATGTTTGGCTGTGACAAGTGTGACAGACTTTCTCTTGGCAGGGTCGCTTAGGAATCCCTCTATACAAACTCTAAGGCTTTAAGACTTGAAGTTGGTCTGTTATACTCAGTAGCAACAGCTGTGCGAAGGATCTTGCCATCATCAGATGCACAAAGTTTGTCTAAAAGGGAGCTGAGAGCTTGAGAGATCTCAGATCTAATTGATACGAGGGTGTGGGCTCTCGTACCATATCTCTGCTTCGCGAGCCTATGTAACTGCCAAGAGGATGAGCTTTAACCATGTGAGGACCACCAGGTTTTCACATGCAGGGCTGAGCTCCACATCCTCTATCATATCTTCACCATGATGTGTGAGACTGTTGGTTCGCAGTAACGAGTCTTCCACAAAGGTATTTGTAATTGATAATTTTCTACTTTCTATTTATGTGCCTTTTTTGACTGTTTGTATATTGGAATAGTGTACTTCAATTCATTCTATATTTAATTTAGCAAGTGAAATTTTCTTTTTGGATAGTTATTATTAATCAAAATGGCATTGTTCACCATTACATATTGAAAATAGTTGTGCTTTACTGTAATGTACTGTACTGTAATTACTTAAGGTCGCTCCCTACAGTTTCTCAAAATATTTTGATATACATTTTAAACAAGGATATTCAGCATCTAAACATTTGACTAGAAGACTAAAATTTTATACACCTTTCTGGCAACATACCTAGAGCCGAAATCTATTCAGAACTTGTGCTTTGCAGTCATTGCTATAGCAATAGAGATGTTTCAAAAAGGCTCATAAATAGAATTTAAAGTGCCTATATCACTCGTGGGATCTCTATGCATTTGAAAAGAACGTAAAAAGTTAGTTAATATATTAAAAAAGTTTTTTGATTCAAGTCTGTGATTTACATACGTATGTGCTTTTCCGGTCCAGTCCAGTCCAGTTCGCATTTTACAACTAAAATATAAGCAACAGGCTTTTCATATTAAACGAGATTCCTGTTCTGGTGTTAACTTCGGCGTGCCATGCCAGTCTTCAATATAAGGCTTCTGAACATAAACAATACAGTTCATACTCGTTTAGATGCCTTGCCAACCTCCAGGTGCGCTCAAAAATTATTGGACACACAGTTTTTTGATAATTTTTTTGTCTGGTGAGGATTTGGTCGGATAATAACAACTTATTTTAGCACAAAATTTAAAATAAAATATTTTAGTATTCAAAAGTTTATGCTTTAATACAACATTTACGAGCTACATACTATATAGCCTTGTCATTTATGCAAATTGCACCATTATCAGTAGCACATCACACATCACAACAACCTTTTTCACGCCAAATCAGTACTTGGTATGCCATCCTTTGGCCTGAATAACTGCCTCTATACGACTGGGCATTGATTCTATGTATTTAATCAGTTTATCGTTGGGATAGTTATTCCAAATTTGCTCAATTTTCTCGAACAAATCATTTGCATTAGAAGGAAGAGGTTCCTCCAAAAGTACTTGTTCTATTGCCTACCAAATATTCTCCAATGGATTTAAGTCAGGTGATTGGGCAGGATGGTCCAGCAAGTCATAGTTATTTTGCTCAAGGAACATTAGATTCTTCTTAGCTGTATGCACGGAGGCATTGTCTTGCATGAAAACGAAAGACAGCCGGCCACACCTTGGAGTTTCATAGTGGGCGCCATTTGGTGACGTAGTATGCGATAATAGGCTTCAGCGTCTACTTTTCCTTCCAACCTTTTTATTTTGCCCATACCAGCCCTGCTCACACAGCCCCAAACCATGATACTTCCACCTCCGTGTTTGACAGTGGGTTTAAGACATTTGCGTTGGAACTCTTCGCCAGGTTGCCGCCGCACATACACTTTACCACAATTGGGAAAAAGATTAAATGTACTTTCATCAGACCACATCACTTTTAACCACTGATCAGCTGTCCAATGTCTCTTCGCTAACGCATATTTTAGACGGGCCAGCGCATTGACTTCACTTATCAATGGTTTCTTTCTTGCTACTTGTCCATTCATGTTACCTTCTTTCAAACATCTCTTTATTGTTGATACAGACACTCGTGTGCCTTCTGCTATTAGGTCTCTTCTGTGCTGGGGAGCTGTTTTAAATCAATCGCGCTCGCTGGCACGCACGAGTGCTCGGTTTTGTCTTGTCTTGGGCTTTCTTGGCGCTCTAGTTCGTCGTCGATCATTACGCTCATTCAGGCTACCAGTCTCGTTGTACTTCTCCCAAAGGTTTGTTACAGTTGAAGGACTGACCTTGCAGCACACAGCAATCTGTCGGTTGCTCAACTTTCCTTCCTTCTTGAGAAAAATAGCACGCCACTTGGTTTAGTCTTTCAAACGTCTTCCACCAATCTTCTTAGTTTTCTGATCACGTCCCATTGTAAGATCATGAAACTTTGCATGGATGAGGCAGCTCAGACTCGTGGATATATATATGAATGAATCCACGTTACACTTGTGGGACTGTAATGCTATTGGCATTTTCGCATATATCCAGACATTTCCCACTCATCATTTCTAATTCTGCATAAGGATAAGTCGATTTTGTAAGCCACAACCCTTAAAAACACATTTCATTCATAAAAAAAACAGATGGCCAAAACTTATTGGCGCAGCTGTATGTAATTTGCATAAATGACAAGGCTATATAGTATGTAGCTCGTAAATGTTGTAATAAAGCATAAACTTTTGAATACTGAAATGTTTTATTTCAAATTCTGTGTTAAAATAAGTTGTTATTATCCGACCAAATCTTCACCAGACAAAAAAATAATCAAAAGACTGTGTGTCCAATAACTTTTGAGCGCACCTGTAAATGTTATTTGATCTTGAAATTCAGAAGCACATGGTACTTTAAAAAGTATAGAAGTTCAATTGTTCAAAAATGCGCTTATATAGTTATATTAAATCTTCAATCCTGTGCAAACTGCGACGTGTCAACACGCCCATACACAACCACATCTTGTTAAATGGCGAAATAGCAGCGATGTTATTAAAGTGCCTGTATCACTCGTGGAATCTTTATGCGTTTAAAAATAATGTAAAAAGTTAGTTAATATATTAAAAAAGTTTTTTGATTTAGTGCAATAATTTTGAAGATACTAGCCTTTAAACTACCTGCAGTTCCTGAGTCCCAGGCTCCTGTAAGCAATGGGCAGTTTCAAATTGAATAGCCGTGTTTAAACCCAGGAGGTTGGGACTCAGGAACCGCAGTAATAAATAGGACCAAAATCTAAATGTATTAAATATATTCTTACCCTAATTATTCAATACTGTTGCCAGAGATGTGCCGGGCGGGAAGCGTATTCAAAGTATAAATATTAAAGCCCAACATAGTGCTTTCAGTAAAGCCATAAGAGACAATTAGACCATTTGAGAATAAAAAGAATATATTTGGTAGTAACATTTCGTCTTAACTTAAGACATCTTCAGACTAAATGATAAATTACAAGATAATTTGAATATATGTAGACTAGTAATATTTACAAGGTATCAATTTACAAAAGGTGATAACAAGGACAACGTAAGGACAAGCAGTACATGAGACGGCAAAGGGACAGACACGTCACAATGACAATACGAAGTAAGGACTAAAATAAATTGAGAGGGATAGAGTTGCCTTGAACATTAAGAGAAGGCTTAAGTTTGGTGATGAGGAGACTCTCATGTATCATTAGCTCATAAGAGTCAGATGAGGAAGAGAGGATTCTAAATTTGTCAAAGCTAGCCGGGTGTCCGCAAGCCTTTAGGTGCGAATGTATACTGGACAAAACAGGTCTGTGGTCTCAAAACAGGCTTGAGGTCTGTTTACCAGTGGTAGATGATATTCCCAAGTGCTCTAATATTCTGGTGTGTAAATGACGCGTGGTTTGACCCGCGTACAACGCAGAACAGCATCGACACTTAAATGGGTAAACTACCATATTTCACGCCAAAACACACACTTGCGACGAGGAAAAAAAATGAAAAGAAAAGAAAACAAAACCGAGGTGAATTTTCAACTCTGTCCCTGATGCCAGAGTAATATTGCATTTTTTTGACAATTGCCTCCTGCTCTTGTATTCTATAGTAAAACCTGGTATGAAGAGCATAACATGCTCTTTCTTAAAGTGTATATGAAATGTCACCACGATCTCCAATGTTTTTATGGATTATTGTATTTCATGATTTAATACATTTTTAAATACGTTTTTAATACGAAATTTTGAGAAGAAAACAAAAAAATTACATTCAAAAGTATCCTTGTTGAGGTAATTGTTCAAGCGATGGAAAAGTATATATTGGTTCGATAGAGCCTTACCAAGATGATCCTTTAGCATCTGAAAATGATAGCAGCTCCAGCAAGTCTGAAAATCTGTTAGAGAATGATGACTCTGACAACATCCCAAGAATTGTTTTAGAATGTCGTTTTGAAAGGATAATATCGGTACAAGATTGGTAGGTTTAATTTTGGATCTTTTTTGGATCATCAAATAAACATAAATCTATTTACATAAAAATGTCAAAATCTATTAGCATAAAAATATCAACGAACTTTAAACCTAAGAAGCTTTCTCATATTTTTTCACCCTCACTCTCGCATGATTCAATGTCTAGAAACATATCACTGGCAGAGGCATCCTTTATTGGTTCAGCACATCCTCACTCTAAGAATACCTATTATAGGTATAAGTTAAATGCTGTAAGAATATGCATAATACATAGTTCAAGCCTCAAACACTTGTGGGACCCTGGGCCCAGAGATTGATTTATAACATTGATTCATCATCATAATCGCAGAATTTTATTGCGGAATTTAATCGCGGCACAAATTTAGCGGTAAAATATAAATTCTTAAACAATATTCACCTGAAATTCATCTGATCATGTTATTATTTCATTGAACCAATGGCAAATGTTAACACAGAAAATGCACAAATGCAAATGGATGATTCTTTGCATAATAAATTTGCATATACTGATATAAAAAATCGTGGATATAACTCATATAAGTAATATATGTAAATTTGATATTAAAATTGCCTTTGCATAACAGACCAACCTTCGATTTAAGCGTAAAAAATGGAATTTCTGAAAAGAGCATACTGACCTTAGTAAAATTGCCAAGTTTGGCTGAGAAATATCGCAGTGTACGGAAAATATAGCCATGCGAAGTTGCCAAATTTTGTGTATTAATATACTTTTGTATTATCACTATTATGGCTGGAATAGGCTATATTTTCCGTACTACATCACATTATGCAGCTAAACATGGCAATTATACTAATTTAGTTTTAGGTGTGATGATTTATTTCCTTCTTGTTACCTAGATCATAAGTTGGTTTATTATGCAAGTGGTCCATTTATACTGGTCATGCATAATCTGGATTACACTGTAAATGGTCACTTCTAAATGCAGTTGGTGTAAACCAACATGGTCTCTCGTTCTGTATGATGATATATAACATACAAACATGAATGCACCTATGATGCTTTGCATCATACAGACGTTCAAATTCATTCATTAAATTTGTACATAGTGCTATATCATTAATAATGCAAATATACTATTGTATATATTGTATATAACAGGATTTTGCACTGTTGTTGCAGAATTTTGCACTGTTGTGACAGAAATTTGCACTGTTACACATTTTTGCACTAATGTTTGGGATTAACTGCACTCAAATCAACCAATCAGGGTCGAGAAATATTTCTTTTTATATTATTAAACAAGTTACATAGCGCTGGATTTTCAATATTTTACAATGATAATCGATATTTTAAATCGACAACTTAATATTGAGTGTATAAGCAATAATGCTGCAGCCTTTTTCTTTATATAAATGAAACACTACATTTGCATTTTTTGGATTTTTTTTGGGTGAACACTGTCTTTGTTGCCTTGCGCCAAACATTGTCTTTGTTCCCTTTTGTACGGTTGTGCACAGTTATGTAATTTTGTAATAAAGTGTAATTAATGCTATTTACAATGTAAGATCAGGCAATCAGTTCACAACCTTAAAGACAACCCTGCATACCAGTTAAGTAAAGGCAAACTGAGAACAAGAGCAAAAACAAGAGCTGGTAAAAAATGTGACTTTCTTTACCAACCAATTACAAGCTTTGCTGGGGTTAGTGGGATATGTGCACAAGAATTTCAATTATGATGAAGAAATGTAATAATGCACTTGAGTAGGTGTAAACATGTGAATCATGTGCAATCATACAATTAGATTTATCATACAGGAATTAAATAGCATGTACTGTAGAAATGAAAGCCAATATTCATGTTAACAGGCTGTGAAGACAATTGATTTGAAAAGAAATTAATTCTGCATATCATGAATATTAGAATATTGCCCCCCCCCCCAATTATCGTTCTGGTTACGCCACTGCCAAGGGTACTTCAAAGGCCAATATACATGAATTTCTTTGTTGCCCTATCATTTGAAAAGGCATGAGCCATTATATATCAGCTATTAGCAATGTAATGTATGGGGTGTATAAGTTGTATTGTATACCCCATTTTTTGTCCATATAATTAGATCCAAGCTATGCCTTAATTTTAATACATAATTTACAATAGCAACTCAACTTATGGAGCCATTTTTGTCCAAATAATGAAATCCAAGCCATGCCTTACTTAATTTTAATACATCATTTACAATAGCAACACAACTTATGGGTCCAGATGTACTATAATTGTTAATTGTGTATTTTATAAGAAGTGGTTCTTGAAATCCTTGTTTGTGAATTTTGTAACAAATTAATATTCAAAACTAGGCGACTAAGCTTTGATTTAAGTTTCTTTAACCAATTACAGAAACTGATAGTGGGCGATTGCTGTTTTTTCAGGCTTCATATATTCTGTGTTAACAGAATAGCAACAAAACAGAATAGCAGTGTCATGTGTGCGACCAAAGGATCACCCTAGTGTTATTTTGCCAGTAATTTTACCATTAATTTTGTATAAGAGTAGCTATAAATTGAAATAAAAATTTAAAAATTAAACGAGACTTACCTGCAAGTGTTAGTTGAAGTTTAACTGTAATTCTATGAATTATCAGTAAGGAACTAGGGAGTCACATGAGATATGCATGTGCAGATCGAGTATTCACCCAAATAGGGTGGGTCTGTTATGTGTAAATTTCCCACACAGTGTGTTGGGTGGGTGACTCCCTAGTACCTTACTGATAACTCATAGAATTACAATCAAACTTCAACTTACACTAGCAGGTAAGTCTCGTTTAATTTTTAAATTATATTTCGTCATCAGTTACGTCACTAGGGAGTCACATGATACTTCAAAGTCGTGCAATCACAACAAGTTTGGGAACAAAGTTTATTGTATAACTGTACAGAACCAAGTGTACATAGTAACAACTGGAGAAGAACTAAAGAAAACGATGTCTGTCATTGACATTCTGACAATATATCAGTTTAAACATTAATTTGAGCATAGTTTAATAATGTTTCACCAAAGTTGGTGTCCTGCTCAATAATGGGTTTTTTGTAGAACTTTGTGAATGTATTTTCACTTGACCATCCTGCGCTAGCCATGGTAATGTCTATAGGTATCTAACTTGCATCTGCTGCTGATGTGGCAGTGGCTCTAGTGCTGTGAGCTTTAAAGATAGAAATGTCGATATTTGCCTGTTGCAAGACAGTTTTTATCCATCTTGATATGGTATCTGTAGAGACCGCTTTGTGGGGCTTTTGGTGTGCCACAAGTAGCTGTCTTGTGTCTCCCCTGACGCCTTTGGTGCATTGTGTGTATTCCAGGAGGTGGTGAAGGACACAGTTTTTTCTGAAAGGCTTCTTGTCGGAATCTGATCGTCGTCTCCATTGTTGTGTATTTTTGTGTTGTCTCCTCGCATCACTATTCTTTGTTAAGGTGTGGTTTTAGCGTTTCCCGCCTTCGTTGTGACATTTCACACGGCATGTGTCCCAGTAGAGCAAGCGTCTGTGTTTAGCGTGATGAGCTCTCAGTACTCGGGCTTCGAGTCTTTTTCGTAAAGTGACAGGAGTTTGTCGGTTGATTTGACAAGAATAACTCCTGCTTTCTTTGGCAAGAATAACTCCAGATTAGATTGGTTTGCGCTGGCGCGAAGGTCCAACTGCTTTGCTGTGTGGTCTATTCTCGCCCAGATTTCTGGGTTTACTTGTGGCACCACAAGTCTGTCACAGTTGTCTGGCCGGGGGTTTTGATCCTGTTTTTCTTTCAGCTTTTGATTATGGCAGCCAGTTTCTCTGTGATAGCTGGACCCATATCGTCCTCTTAGGAGAAACCATTCTCAATTTCTGATAGCAATGAGTCATTGCAGTTGTCAGGGACAGTATCTTGCTCGAGTCAAGCGTTTTGAGAGCTTCCTGCCAAGTCGGCCTTTGATGGTCCACAAAGTGCCCGTGTGTCTTCGTCACTGCTCTGGTTGTCTTCCACTTCTTCAGGCTCAGGTGTCACTGTAGCCAGGCGCGATTTCTTTCGTTTCGCAGGAGGTGTTTTGTCTTCCTGTAGGTGTTTCAATGACTTTTCCATGATCGAGCCGAACATTGTTTGTAAGGACTGGTTTAACTGTCGAAAAAAACTACTTGATTTCACTGATAGGTCATCAATTTCGGTGGGTCCATCTATGTCTACATCGGCAAGGAGTTCGTCTTCTTTGGGTGCTTCGGCAGTTGGTTTTTCTAAGTCGTAATTCTCCATTGTGTAAAAATAGAATTCTGAGTTTTTTAACAGGATATTATATTATATTATTGCTATTATATATATTAACTAACCTTCAGATGAAAGCGAAATAGAATTGCCCCTCAATTAATATGGTTTCTTGTTACCCCCTAATACACAGTCACAGTATTAGGAGACAGCCAAGCCAGTAGGGCCACTTGGGGAAACAAAAGTGTGCATTTTTTTAAAATAGATCCCAGACGTCTTGCGCGGCTTCTATAATACAATTGTATTGCTGTCGATATGTAATTACGTTGGCAGCCATTAAAAAATTGCACACTTTTTGATACTGTGTTGCCCTACTGTTGCTCCCTATACTACGCCCAGTAGTGGAAAATAATATCAGATAGCTATCAGAATATTACTTGTGTAGCCTATGTCTATGATTGATGTGTAAATCTTCAATGACCTTCTATATAAGCACCCTGATCGCTACCATTAATGTAAAAATAACTTACGGTGACAATGCAAAGTAACTTACAGTGTGGGTTTTTAAATCGTGTCCGCCGGAATGACTGCATTGAATGTCACCAACCCTTTCCAAATTGCCATGTAAAGGAGCTCACTCAGCACAAACAGCCAGCATCAAGGACGAAAGAGAGGATGCTCCCCTATGTGAGTTGTGATGCAAATACAGTTTTCTGTAGTAATTTTTGCACAGGGTTGTTTCATCAGCGCTCAAGATATTGTCTCAAGGAATGGGCAAAAATGCGTTACTTTAAAGCAGTATGCAATGTTTTGCCTTGGAGACATTGCAAATGCCATTTAGCATTTTAACTATATTTAATGTGGTCTTGAACAAAATTTTGCCATAGTTTTCATTTTTTGTAAAAGCCATGGCTCTCCCCTGAGCCATACAGGTATAAGATTTGTTGGTTCTATTGTTCTCCTTTCCAATATAATTGTTTTACATTGTCTTACATAATTTATTTTAATGATGTAAAAGGTTTAAAGTAGGTTTTCTCAAATGCGCGTTTGCAATCTTCGGGGCATTCTTCCATGCAAGGTTAATAATTAATGTTTTCTGAAATTTTGTATGAGTATCTGTCAATATGAGAGCCATATCATGAACCTAAAATATCTTTCAAACAGGCTTTTTCCTCGCTATCAAAATGCATTTGTGGCGCCTTCTCTTCCTGTAATTTATAAATAACAAGATAAACCATGAACGTTCAATGGCTTTAGACGTAAAGTTTTAAGGATATCTGGTGCGCCAAGTATTTCAATGACTATTGCTGCAAATGACATGAATTTGCCTACTTCATCACCTTCAATCACCAAACATGCATCACCCCCTATTCATCAAGAGTCATCACCCCCTATTAATCGAGTCTGAAGTGTCTCATTCAACATGAAATGCCACTCAGCTGACGTTTACTTCTCATACAACTTATTTATCAAGGTTAGGAATAGCCTTAAAGTAGTGTATATTGATTGTTTTTTAGAATATTTAAGCAGCAATATGGTGCATTAAGTCGTGTTAAGTTGTTACAATTGAACAATGTAATGTAGCTTTACAGCTGTCGTAGGTGGTTGGTTGATTTGTGCGGATTTGATGATAAGATGGTTATTTGTTAGATCTGCAAGTTTTTATTACATACAGTAATACATCTATTAATACTAATTAATGATTTGATTCCTTTTAGGAAAAACTGTTGCCTTGTTAGACCAAAGTAAAAAGGTTCATGCATACGGTGTGGTAACAGGCCAGTCAACTGTGCATGGTAAAACTGTACCTTCAGGATATTTAGCAATAAATATCACATTGGTTTTGCCAGGAAGTAAGATCCTATCTTTACTTATTGTTGGCAATAATTTTGAAGAACCTATTTTGGAAGGTGGTTTTTATATATGGCCATTAACTAGATTAGCGTTGCTTAGTCAACTGAGACCAATTAGAAACCCTAAGTAGATGCTAAAGGCCCCATTTCATATATATATATCCACGGATTGTTGAGCGTAGTAAGAAATTTGTATGCTGGAAAATCTATTGGGTATACCTTTATAAAAAATTCTTAGTTTTGACACACTTCAAGCTGTTTAGATATCCAGATAAAACAATCTCTCGAGTGTATGGCATGCATTCTCTAACAAATCCAAATTCATAATGAAATTTGTCGCAAAATGTTTCTCTAAATACTAGTTAAGCATGTACAGGGGCAAAACTAGCACGGTAACTGAAGGGGTGAATATTCATATATTCTATTCATGTAGACGGATTTCTTTTGTTCGCATATGTTTTTAAAAGAAAGCCTTCTCGCAGAGCAAAATATACGAATATTCACCCCCCCTCCAAATGATTGCGCTAGATTTGCTGCAGAACATGTTGTGTTTTTTAATTTCAGTCTTGAAATATGAGTTTGAGAATGGAATCCAGTAATTCGTGGGATTTTACTGAAACGTGCCAAGATGTTTTGGTATTCCACATGCAATTTTGCATATACCAAATTGAACATTGTATGTAAATTCTCTCAGTCTCATTGTAAAATCTCTGCCTACTGACACACCGGATGATTCCAAAAAAAATACACATTGGGGACTTCAGATTTTGAGGATTTCTGATTTATGCATTGTTTTCTATAGATATGTTTTAAAATTAAAGATAACTTCACACCATATTATAGTATGCCGAGTACCTTTGCATGAAAATTATTCTAAAATTGAAAGTCATTGCCATTCTCTTTTCTGGTAATAATCTTGAAAATAATTAAGATTATTTTCAATTATATGTGCAAAAACTGGATTACAATTTATCTGCACGTCAAAGGCATAAAAGAATACTGAGTTGGCAGAGTGATGCCTACAGCTTCACAAAAACATTGTGTGGTATACATGTTCGCATGCACTTGCGAATTACCGCATGATGCCATTTCTGCTGACGCTATTGTAGCTTGTTTTCATTACAGGTCCAAATCAAATATTCGTAGTATCCTCATTATTAAAATAGTTTCTTTAACCTTTGGCGGATTGATACGCACAATGACACCCCATTGCAAACAATGTAACAGATATTAAACAAAACTGTGTCTAGTGATTATTAAGTAATGTTTACATGAGGATTTGTATGCGAATATGTTCGCTCAACAAATAATCACCCTATAATTAAGTTCGTGTTCAAGAATTTGACATTTCCTTTCAAAATAGAGACGAACATCCCATTAACAAAGGTATCAATTGCGTGGAAAATTAACAGCAAATGTTTTTGTGTAACATCACTTTAATTAAAGTTGGTTCAATTCCAACTCGCAGTTGAGAGTTTGTCTACAGTGTGAATGTGAATATGTGTATGAACATGAATGTGAGTGAGAAGGCGAATGTGAATATGAATGTAAATGTAATGTGAATACGAATGTGAATGGGAATATGAATATGGGAATATGTGTATGAATATGAATATGAATTTGAATGTGAGTGTGAATGTGAATATGTGT
Source organism: Dendronephthya gigantea (assembly GCF_004324835.1). Lineage (NCBI taxonomy): Eukaryota > Metazoa > Cnidaria > Anthozoa > Malacalcyonacea > Nephtheidae > Dendronephthya > Dendronephthya gigantea. Next base: position 549,916 of record NW_021163136.1, on the reverse strand, counting down.
ATGAACATGAATGTGAAGGCGAATGTGAATACGGATATGAATTTGAATGCGAATTTGAGTGTGAATGTGAATATGTGTATGAATATGAATCTGAATCAGAAGGCGAATGTGAATATGAATATGAATGTAAATGTAATGTGAAGACAAATGTGAATGGGAATGTGAATATGTGTATGAATATGAATGTAAATGTGAATATGAATGTGAATACGAATGTGAATACGTGTATGAATATGGGTTAGGTTAAAATGCGGATGCGGAACGGATCGACGGAACGGATATGGCGTTAAAATGCGGACGGATATAGGGTTAAAATGCGGAACGGATATGGGGTTAAAATGCGAAACGGATATGGGGTTAAAATGCGGAACGGATATGGGGTTAAAATGCGGACGGATATGGGGTTAAAATGCGGAACGGATATAGGGTTAAAATGCGGACGGATATGGGGTTAAAATGCGGACGGGTATGGGGTTAAAATGCGGAACGGATATGGGGAAACAGGATGGAGATAAATTAATGCATGGAACATCTTAGAACATCCCTTTAATTTCAAATATAAAAAGAATACAAATATAAATTACTCTCAGCAATCACTTTCGCATTTCAGTAATCACTTTATAAAAACTTATCATTCTCATAAGGCAGTTCAACCATACGAAGCCTATGTACACATTTGAACACAGTCAGTTGACCGAACGTAGAAACAGCAAATGTAAGTAATTCGATCATGCATTAAAATGTTGCGAAACGGCGGTTCTCTGATCAATAGATCCGGAAGTCGACAAAGAGTGGGCAAAGTCTTGGGGGCTACAGCAATTTTTAGTTTTGTACTTTACTCTAAGTATTTTGCAGTAAAATGAATGGCTATCATGTATGGTTGAAATGCAAATTAGTATACACACGACACTCATGATGTTGCAAATTCGAAACAAAACACAAAATATTGATATTCCAGGGGAATTAGTCAATCCTTTACAATAAAATTAATGTCCATAATGTATAGTTGAAATGCAGAATAGTTATACACTCGACACTCATCATGTCGGAAATTTGAAACAAAACACAACAAAAATTGATATTCCAGGGTAATTAGTCAATCCTGATAATGTTAAAACCGCATACCAAACTGCTTCAAATATGTGATGTGCTCAGGCAATAGATGTGGTGCAAGTGCTGGTGGTAATTGGACTATGTCTGGTACAAAGCAGGGCTGTTTCATTCTTATACAGCTGAGTTGGGGGGTGAAAATAGACGTTTCCTTTTCTAGACATCATTTCTCCATTCCGTGGAGAAGTAAAGAACCTGTTCATTTGTGTTACCACTACCAGATCAAATGGTGGATGAGATATGTTACCTCCTGGCTTTAAAGATTGTGAGCACCCAAAGCAATTACGAACAAGTGGGTAACAGAATTGCAGAAGAGCGAAAAAATATTCTTCACCTGCAAGTGGTATGCTACGAGCCATTGTCGAAGCAAAAACCGGTGAAAGTGTTGAAAGCAATAATCGAGGCTGTGGCAAATTCATCGCTGCTTGTGATGTTGTTAATTGTGGTGTTAATGGTACAAGGTTGGGTCGGTCGACGGTTGTGGTGACAGGGCTCTGCTTTGAGGAGCGTCCGCCTTTTCTCCTTGCTGTTGATTTTTGCTTTCCCTTTTTACCGGTGCCAGCATCACTATCACACGTTACTAAGGCTGTAATGTTCATGCTGCTCGGACCTTTCTCCTTAAGCCACTTTAAATATTTCGCGGTCGTTTGAGATTTCTCAGCAACAGCAACAGCATGTGCACATATTTTCGAAGCTTTCCACCCTGGACAGTCACTGCATGATATCTTTCCATTTTTTGCAATTGTAACATAGTGTGGCTTTGTCGATGTTTGGCTTTCGACCACAAATGCATCATTAGAGCCTGGTGCACGAAAAATAGAATCTTCCTTGTTAAGGAGCTCCTTTGCTTTATTCGAAATTGCCACTAATGTTACATTAGGCACTGATGTGATGTCAGATTTCAAAAGATCAACTGAAAGCTGGGATTCATTTGATACCGTTGTTACTTGCTGATCATTGACAGACTTGTCAGATTCACCAGTGTCTGCATCAGAGATCTTTGCTGCATGGAATTTCTTCAAAGTTGCTTCCTTTTGTTTAACGGTCATCCTGAACCATTTTTCTGGTGAAACTTGATAGGTTGAAAACCTAGGCGCCAAGTTAAATGGGCCATGATTGAAAACGGCTGACTCCACATCTTCTTTTTGTTGTAAGATGAGAGTACTCATTTTATTGCAAAATTCCAGCATCTCATTCTTTTTAAAATTCACTGCTCTCTTGATCATCGCATTTGCTGCCTCAGGGACGTTGTTATAATAAGCTGTGGGCGGATCTCCTAGGCCAGCATGTCACCGAACAGGCTTCAACATCGTCTTAATAATCATATCGCACTGCAAATAAGTGAGAAATAAATAAACATGGAGTAACTGATATTTTCGAGTAAATATTGACGAGTAAAAAAAACTGAAATAATATTATATCATGTGATCATGATTTTTGAACCTTTTCCTTTATATAGTTAAAGAATGCAGGAGGACATTCGTGTGGGAGATATTGCTTTTCCTTGGCATTCCAAGAATCTTTAACCTCGTCTAACTTCTGCCTAAAATCGTCTGCATCTTTTGCGTCAACTAGGCCTGTACAAGTATAGTGATAAGGGTAATTTTCCACTGTTGTTGTTTAAAAATATTAACGTAAAGAATGAATAAGGTATAAAATAAAGACCAAGCGATATACCCTGCTCCCAAACATCCCCAATGCGACGCCCAAATATATCAGCCAGATATTCCTTCTGTATCTGCTTCGGAATATTAGATGATCTCAACTTTTCTTTACAATTTTCGCGAAAATGAATGAAGCATCTTAAATGTAAGGCGTGAGGAAAACTGACACCCAGTGCTTTATACAATTCCTCTCCTCCATCTGTCCCATACGTCAAAATGCCGCAAACATATTCTTGTTCAGGCTCACTAATTTGCTAAAGAATTGGTTATAGGCGTCAAAAGCCTTCGTTTGACTGAGCAGCAATGGTCCAATCATAACCGGGTGAAGACCACTTTTCCGGTCAATGACTTTTAAATTGCAGAATGAGGTAACAGTGACATTAAAATGGCCGAGATTAAATGTTGGATCGACGCCAAATACAGAAAACTGAGCAGGATCACTACAAAACGCCGCCAGATCGTTTAATTGCCAGTCAAACGCTAAGATACATCTAAGTTCCGGAGCGCAGGTAACTTCTCGGATAAATGGCGAAACATTACGCTCAATTTGCTGACGCTTACATTGTTCCAGTAGGATGACTAGGTAATCATCCTTGTCTATGGTACGGCAATCCAGATTCTTGTGTCTCATATACTTCGCCTGTGCCCGATTCCTTGGGAGATCGCTTATTGAAGATGCCCCCATTATACCGCCGTTCTTTTTTTGAACTGCATGATATGCTGCTTTTGGTGCGCTCTTGGTGGCTTCGTCCTCTAGCATATTCATTGTACTTTCCTTTGTTCGTACATATCCAATCGAATTTAGTTTCTTGCAGTTTCCATGCTTGGCAGGTATTACCTCGTGTTAAATGCCATCAAATATATATTGAACGAATACCGGGCCTCGCTGACCTAAACATGTAATGAATAGTAAAGTATAAAATAAACCTGACTTAATTATAGGTGCTAAAAATTACTTCTTCGTCCAAGTTAGCGGGGAACATTATAACTCACCTTCTAAGTATGAAACAATTTTTTTTTTTTTAAATGATAAAAATCTTCTTCTATTAATAAAGGAAAAAAGATTTTTTCGCAAAATCAAGTTAAAAAGCGTTCTACATGCAAAGTAGTTTTTAACTTGAAAACAATTTTAGGCCTAATTTTTTCACTTTTTTGTGCTTTTAGGTACAGTATTTTCATCTGTCACGTTTGCAAAAACAACTCGCCGCCATTTTGAAAAATCCGCTTAGGTGATTGTCGCGTAATATTCCAAGGTCACTCGACCAATCAGAGGCCAGAATTTTCAATATTAACCTTTGTAATTATAAATATGTACCTTTTTTTATTTGAAGGTGGACTGTGGCAGGAGTCATATTCGGCATCTGTATTATCCATCACGACCTTTCTTCTAAAAGTTTATAATTGCTACTGTTTATAATTTGGAAAGCTAAGCAACACTACGAAATTTTAAATTTAACATTTTGAGTTATCTTGCATACTTTCGGGCGTCTGAATCAGAGTCATCGGCAGATTCATCAGACAAACAAATCAATGTAGCTTTGAAAGAAGTTTAAATCCAATTATATATATCACAAGGAAAATTCATTTTATACTTCCGAAAGACAATCGTGTGTTTACCAGCGTTGAGGGAAACAACAATGTTGACAGTGACAATGTTTGGTTGTTCGAGCTGCGCAAGAAAGATTAAATTTTTAGAATATAAGTAAATGTTTTTGGAGGTAGCTACACGACTTATTAGTACCTATGCAAGCAAATTGATATTGTCAATAACACCATTCAAAATTGCAGGTTACAATTAGCACAGTTAGATAGAAATCTACTGAATAAGCAATCAAATATATACCTGTTTTTAGAAATTGGGAAATCGTTTATCAGGTTTTGAAACTTTTCATGAAAAGAAAGGTCAATATTCTAAACAAAACAAAATAATAATTTTGTATTCTACACTTTTCTACAATATCATACACTGCAGATATAAATCACAAATTTTGACAGAATATCTTCAATTATGTCGTTGCAGTTGGTACTCCTAATCGGAACCTGTTTTTTATGAGTATTAATCCTTTCTTCACTCTTCTCGCCAGAAAAAGTATCCAATAAGTTATCATCAGATTCATCAGACAACGAAATCAAAATAATCTAGATCAATTTTATATAAGTTATGATACAATTTATAACTAAATAATTTATACCACAGATGAGCTAATCACAAATTTACCGAGTTTTGTGTTGAGGGAAACGAAAGTGGTGTTTGTTGTTTTTCAAAATGTGCCGTTGGAGATGGTATGCACACTTCACCTCGGCCGTTTACACTGCGTAGGAAGGACATTTTTTTAAATTCGTTAAAAAATTTACGCACGAGCTTAGGCTTTCATATAAACATAGTTTTATGTATATCATATATTATTGCATATAATAATATATACCTGTTTTTGGAAATTAGGAAATCTTTTCTCAGGTTTTGAAACTGATTGTCGTGAGAAGAACAATTAACATTCTAAGCAAAAGTATATTTTAATATCGTGTTCACTCGATTCTGGTGACATCAATTTAACTCTTTTGTCAAACTACAGTTACTACTTACCATATTTGACGGAATATCTTCAATCACATTGTTGCTGTTAGTACTCGCAATCAGGGCCTGTTTCCTATATTATCATATTAATATTTATTATTTTACATGGCAAGTGTCATTTCCGGTTAAATAGAGCTGAGTGATTGGCTGAGAAGAATTTTCACGGTCCATTACTTTCCCGTAATGGACCGGCACTTTCCCGAAAAGACCAGCGTTACCGGCGATCCATTTACGAGATGAAAAACAGACAGATAAATTCCGAATGAAAAAGGCCCAAATGAATACTCAAAAGAAATTTTAATTGCTTTTGATTGTATAAATTAATAAGACGTCTCTGGACTGTTTTGGTAAACTAAATAATTCAATATTTTTTGTTTTTATCAAATGCGTACCAGGTTACTAATACACATTTCTTGTTTGCCATATGCCACATAATAAACTAACTAATAAAGTAACTCTTCGGTAAATGTATAGTCCGATGAAAGCAATTTAGCGTTTTTCAATAATGTGTATGCTTCCATAACATCATAGGTCAATGAGATCTGGCGGATATTATTTATATCTTCAGGAAGAGTTAAGATAACACTTTCAGATATCTCAGCAACATCTTTCCATAAATTTGTCGAAGCGGTAACATTTGCTCGTAAAATGCTATCAGCAATTTTTAAGCAAAGAAACATGCAACTATTAGTGGCATCGCCTGATGTTACATACGAGTTTAGCTGATTGATTTCTTCTCGGTCAAGCACAAGACCTGCTTGTATTTGGTTTGCTGCAAGCTTGTTACATTGTTCAAAAAATGAGGCTTGGCTAACCTTAAGATGTATTTCACCGTCTGAGCGTGAGGCATCTTCAGAACTTCTTTTAGCATTTAATGGTGACTTTCGTAAATGTAACCTTTGAACAATGTCCTCGATATTGGGCCTATGTGGTATCGGTTTTGAACGACACTCCATCATCTTTTCTAAACACACAACAGCGCTCTTGATATTCCCTTTCATTTGGATGTTTAACTCGTAAGGATGTTTCAAACCTGGGTTAATGATACAAAACACGACCATTCCAAACGACCACAAGTCGGCTTTTTGCAAAAACGGTAGTGAGGCTTTTCTGACAGACGAGTTTTTGACTAAGATTTCCGGTGCTATAAAAACTGGTGTGCCTCTACTGATACTACTTGTTTTGCCTTGATGGTATTGGGTTATGATGGTATTGGTTTGAACTTCTCGTGATCGACTCTCACCAAAGTCGGTTAACTTGCACACTAGAGGTGATGTTAAACTTTCTCTTTCGATATCACTTTGGTCTGTCATGCCACTGTAATGTTGGTTCGAGACAAGAACATTTGCCGGCTTTAAATCTCGGTGGGCAAGTCCTTTGACGTGAAGGTATTGGACTCCAAGTGCCACATCTTCCACAGCCCGATAAAACACTTTTTCCGAAACGTGTTCACAGTCGGATTTGTCAAAATGACACAGTAGTTCCACAAGAGAACTCACCTGCAGGTCTATCCCAAAAGGCTTGAAATCGAACTGGACAAACTCTAGAAGTAATGCGTAATTATCCTTACAGATATCTTTAAATCCTACGATGTTTGGATGTCGTAAACTGTTTAAAAGTTTTGCCTCTTTCAGTAAGATTTTGGCGTCTATTTGATCACTTCCCAAAAACTTTTTCACAGCCACCTTTTCTCTACTTTGTGGTAATTCCCCTGTAAAAACGGAGGAAAACCCCCCGCGTCCAATCTCATCTTTGTTCAAAAGCGCTCGAAATGAAAAGCTCGGAAAGTTCGCGTCTTCAAATGCTGCAGAAGTAATTTCGTAATAGCACAAGACAAGTTAAACATTTGAGGTAAACGACTAAATTTTTTATGGCAAACATGTTTCGGCTTACACTAAGCCATCTTCAGTGAGCTAATAATATTTACAGCAGGATGTGTGATACAATAAAGTGACATATGATACAAATATTAGATTACAATAACAAATACATGTGTCAATTATTATTTACAAAAGTGGGATTTTATATTAAAAAATAGGGTCAAGTATATTTACAAGTTGAAAATGGTATTAAAATGCTGTATTTGCTTATTGAGATCTGGTTTGAGTTTTTTGATGTAGAGAGCTTCTTTGAGTTTGAGAGAGAACTGAGATTGTGCATGGTCTAGTATGCGGAAGCAGGATTCAGTGTATGCAGCTTTGCATTGTGGTGAATTGTGGAGATGTTTGTATACGTGTGAGTTCTTATCAGAGGTGGTGTGTTCCTTAATGCGTGTAATTAAATGACGAGTGGTTTCGCCAACATAACGGGCATTACATCCCGCACATGAAAATTCATATACTACGCATGATTTAAGGGTGGAAGGAATAGGGTTTTTAAAACAAAATAGGTTTTTGATTTTAAAAGAAGAATAAACGATTTTGAAGTTGATATCAGTGCAGAAGCGTTTGATCAGGTTGTGTAGTTTCCGTTTAGTGATCTGTGACGATGCGTAGACGATACGTAGACGATATATTTTGTATATTCCACAACGAAACTGATGCGTTATTATTTTTTGACTATCTAAACCGACAACATAAAAATATCAAGTTAACTATTGAGAAAGAACAGGACGTTTAACTCTTTAACTCTTTAACGTCTTTGCTTAGCATGACAGCCTTGCTTTCATATGATTAGCGAAATTTAGCAAACACAAGGTGACGCTTGAGACGCAGTGAAAATGGCGTTGACATGGCGTAATCACAACCATGGATGGGACATACCACGCCATATACACACCATTTTCACATCTTAGTTGTCACGTTGTGTTTCCTAAATCTCTCTATTGCCGGACATAACGTCTATTGGCTGGAATGTCGGATAAACCGCAGGAATGACTACTACTTGGGGCCGGTTGTGCAAAAGGCGTTTAAACTAAACGCTGGATAAGTCCTTTCCTACAACAGACCCCAGATCGATTACTGAAAAGTATACGCTTGCTTGACTGTTATACTTGTCTAAGAAATAAATTCCAGAACAAGTACCTGCACATCTTCCCATATTATATGTGCAGTACCGAAGTGTTTATCATCTTTGTAGATCGCGAAGGCACCTAGAGGAGCGCAAATTTGTCAGTTCAATTCTTACAGTAGGTGCTATTATATTGTAAAATAATTTGATCTCTTTATGTACTTATATGCTATCTGCTATCTAGTATACACCTACCTGGATTTTAAAGACTCTTCCCCAGTGATGTTTGCGTTGATATTATCATCCGGTGAACAATTAAGTTACAGTTGTCCCAAGCCATGGTCAGACACTTTCTTTGTCACACCTCTCACGGTTTTTGGATATAATAAACCTGCAGCGTCACAGACTGATTGCGCTTCTAAAGACAAATTTTCCTGAGCAAGAGGCACCAAGGAAGAACTTTTCATGTGACGACAATGGCGTTGGCTTGTGGCATAATTCTTTTTCTTAATTGAAACAAAATTAAAAGTCAAACAATAGATTGCTGATAGCAGCGGCCACTTCTTTTCTTGGAAAAGTCGTATGCACAGTCTTGGTAAACATTGTTAACCTGGCTGTGTGCATGGTGTTTGTTTACAATATGGAGGACTAATAAAATTCACTTATGTAAAGTAATATTTTTGCCCAAGTAAAGATCACTCCAGTTTAAATCTTTAGTTAATGGAAAGTTTTAGTTCTAAGTTAAAGTGTATATCACTTGTGTGATCTTTACAGATTTGAATAGAGCTTGAAAAATTAGTTTATAAGTTCTACAATCCTTTTTGTTAAGGTTAAATAGTTTCGGAAATATTTACATCTAAGCATGACGATTTGCCTAAATTTTCGTCATACTCGGGGGCCTGGGACTCAGGAACCGAGTTCTTTTCAAACATTATATAATCAATTGTAATTTTACTTCGATCTTCCAATAACGTAAAATATTTTGAGAAAAACTCGCCCAGTTGCTACAGCCATACACAACGCACTGTATCCACATTTTTGTCTTGAAAAGCGCAAACTATATCGCCAGTGAAACTCTTCATGTTTACATTATAAAAGACGGCGTGTTTGCAAATCATTGCTGAGTCCCATTCCCCCCAACCGACGTATTTTCAAAACTATTTAATTATATCAAAAAAGGTTGTAGAACTTATAAACAAATTTTTCAAGCCCTATTCAAATCCCTAAAGATCCCACAAGTGATATAGGCACTTTATTCATATAAGCATTTCAAAAGATTATATAATGCAGTGGAAATCTTGAATTCGACAATTTTGTTGGTATTTATTCCGTATTTATCATAACATGTCATTAATACTTAATGAAATCGTCTATGTAAAAGCCAATAATTTCAATTTTTATTTCCAAATTGTGATATAAAAAAGAAGAGAAAATGCCAAACTTTTAATACATACAGAAAATGTAAGCTTTTTTTGAAAAAAAGTGAATCAAAATTAATTATTTCATAATTTACCATTTGTCCAATATATAATGTCGGCAACTTTAGCTAGACAATATTTCATCATATGTACCAAAGATAGTTAAATTTAATGTTTTTCCACATGAGCATTTATATTAAAACAACTTCATATATGGGTTGATTTGTGTTATATTCCGCGGTGACATAGTGATACAGCTGAAATCTGGTTTCAGTTAAATATTAGGTTTTATTACTAACCAGCCAGGCACAGTCTAGCAATGCTTAGGCACGATCTTAAAACTACTTTATATATGAGTTGATTTGTGCATGGTATATTAACTAAGAGTCGTCCACCGTTATATATATAGATTATGACGTGAAAATTATTATGCATGAATGGACAGATTGATGCAGTACAAAAGCCGCCACTTTTTGCTACCCTTTTAGTTGATTTATAGAAATTCTCCGATCGACTTTTACAAAACTGCAATCTGCTTAACCGTTTAGCAAAACCATTATTTTCTTTTTTGCACCTGTAGGCTGTCATTCGAAATGTAAAAGAGCTATATGAGTTCGCAGAGAGCACAATGAAAGATCCAGCACCCTCACGATACTAATCTGAAAGCGTTAAAGTAAAACAGCGTATACTATTCTCCGATGAACCAATACTGCGCAACCGAAAAGATTGATATTTCAAAGAAATCAAAGGGAACAGATTTATTCATGCAGTCATGTCAACAGACGGCGGTTGTAGTTTAAGTTCGAGGCTCCTATCCTGTTAATGTGAAGGATGTTTAGATTGTTCCTACGATGCATGTGAAAATTCTGCATATGTTGATGATTGGGAAGAGCAGGAACTGGTGGCCATCAACCCACCGTTGTTACCAGAGGGAATGTCTTGAGGACACTAGAAGCAATAAAGGACCTAGCAACGAAAGACACAATTGTCGCTATTGCTTCCGCTGATAGAGGAGAGGAGTACTATTTACCTCAAGTAATTGGGGAAGGTCCAGAGATGCTATCAACGGAGGAAACCAATGATTGGGGAGCCAAATACCCACCAGGTGCAGAGATCATTCGCGGATTTTTCCTTATCAGAAAGCGCGCTTTACGATCTACGTTTCATTACGAGCTTGTAAGAGAAAAGTGCTGTCGTTTATGCTGCAACTGTCCAGTATATTTGCCCCGAATTGTCTGTATCTGATATCCAACCCAACCCAACGTTATACGAAATTCCCGAAGAGTCACATTTGGATATACTGGATTCCCTGCATGGATTTTAAGTAATTTTTTAAATCCATTAGAGGATGGCAAAGCATATTTTAACATGTATACAGATAATATCATAACATATGATTACATTACACATTATATTGTAATATCTAATTATATACTATTGCAATTTAAATATTGTACATACACAAAGTTATTTTGGGTCTTTTGTAGAACAGTACTTTCTCGTGTGATTGTTCATTGCTTTAATAGCATCACCCTATGACTTTTTCGAATAAAAATGTTCGTTAGCCTGTTTTAAATTTTTCTCAAAGTATCTGTACTCAAGCCTTTTGACTTGGGTCCTTCCCCATACACAGTACAGTTCATGCGTTCTTCAGGCGAAGTTTAGGTCTTTAACAGCAACACTGCAAAATATGCATCCGTTGACCCTCTTTTCTTCTTGAAGTTCTTCAAAGCTTTGAGTTCTGCTACCGTTAGTTCTTTTGCGTGATCATGTTCGACAGATTGTTTTGGCTCTTCAGGTGGATGGGAATAGGTTTTATTCCGGCGCTCAGCTGAAACAGAAACTGGCGTCCTACTCACAGCAAAGGGATTTAAGAAACTGTTGTTTTGCAGGCAATCGATGAGTCATTGATTTGCTAACAATTGAATCAACCTTTTGAGAAATGCTTTCAATTTTCTTGTTTATTTGGTAAATCATTGGTGGGTTTTTTGCCTGACCAGGCAAAACGTTGTCGAAATTATTTAGTGGGCTGTGTGAACGAGGAAAATTTTCTTTCTCCGAAAATCCAGTCAGAAAACCCCATAGCACAGGAGTAGAAACCCAGGGCTCTGATTGTTCCACAGAATCAAAAGAGATATTATTAAATGAGGAAGTATTCCATGATGAAGAAAATGCATTTGAGCTTGTAGATTCTGGACAGAAAGACGAAACATCAATTGTGCGCGAGTTTTTAGACGTGGCATGTAATTCGCTCAGAAACGTGGAATATGGAATACTATTTCAGAGGTCACACTGAGGGTTAAGGGAGTCACAGGTTGCAAGTTAGAACTCATTCTTAAAGGGACAGATGGCTGAACAGTGGAATTAAAGGATGATGTGACAAGAGGCAAAACAGAAAATATATTGTTTGCAGCAGCTAAACTTTGTGGAACAGACGTTTAGCGGTGATGTGATGGTGGGTAAAATAGATTCAACAGGGTGTGTGGATGAGCTGTACGATGATGAAAGAGCAACAAACATTGATGAAACAGGAACACTGGGTGAAGCAGTTGTGTGATCATCGGCGTCTGGCGGAACAACGATAACAGGATGAAGTAGCAGATAAGGATGGAACAGTCGAATGATTATTGGCTGCAAGGATCATTAGAGGTTGCACAGCAGTGATGGGGGAATTGACACAAGAAATATTTGAAAGGTCATCTCTATCAGAAACAGTTACAATTTCTTCGATAGAGGTGACGACTGGCCGCTTATCTAGCGCCACTGCTTTCTTTTTAGCCTTTGCTTTCAATTCAGGCTTTTCGGCTGGCCGTTTACCTAACATCTTCGGGTGATTTTTCCTCCAAGTTTCAACAAATTCTTTATTGTCTACACTCATCAAACTATTGAAATTGCTGTTGCAAACTTCGTTTCTTTTTCTTTCTAGCTTTTTCATATCATCTGTAATTGGTAAACAATTGAACATGTGTCTTCTTTATGTTGTTTATAGGCCATTGCCATACATGACAAATCTATATTTTCTGCTTTTACAGTATTTTTCACGTAAATAGAATACAATGTATATAATATCACAATGTATATAATACAATACACACCTTCTAAAAAGATAATTTTTGCCGGTAGATCTGGGCTTTTCTGATCCCAATAAAGCTAACTATTTGTCCCCTCACGAGCGGCACCCTCCTTGATCAACGACGTCTTGCATGGCTCCAGTGAATTATCAAGCGGAGAGAAACACAATGCCAATTTTTTTGGTTGCAAACTTGTTATTTCATGTCTTAATGTAGTCATGGTAAAACTCTGACACAGAAAATTTGTTCTGTATACCGTTACCTAAGGAAACTTTAGCTTTTAACTTTATAATTATGACTATTAAAACACCGCTTCACAGGAAAAAACAATTTTTGCGGTTTACAAGTAAAGCTTAAAAAACAGTTACACCCCTTTCCTTATTATCAAGGTATTTCCTTACTTTGTTGATTGAAAAAAACAGAAAGAAAAACACCCTCTACATACCCTAATAAACCACTTAAAGATAAAGCAGACAAAAAGGAAATTGTGCGGTAGCACACAACACGCATTGAAACTTAAATAAGCTCTATAAACTTGCAAATATTTTTGTGTATATCTACTCTCTGCACTTCTAAAATTTTTTTTTGCATTCTACGTCTTTTGTCGTGATATGTAACACCCACGCGCATTACGCATCACTATGCGGCATCATATGTTAAGTATTTGGTTCAAAATTCACTAGTAAACTATATTCTCAAATTTATATACCCGCACAGTCTAGGTATATCGCATTACACATAAGTGTGATGTTCAGACAATTTTAAATTTAACTATATTCTGTTGCCGACATAAGTGATTCTTTTATAAGTATTTTTGAAATATTTTTTAATTAACCGAAGTGCCATACACACACGACATAGATACAAGAAAACGCACAGTAGCGTAACGCACGCTTACGCACCCTTACGCACAGTTGTCTGTTTAAAAATTGTGCCGGTCGGCAAATGTTATCGCTTTCAAGGATATATGACACTAGTCCAATTAACTTAGGCACGGTGTGCCGTGCTTAGACCTTGCGTGAAAGCGCTTTACGCACGGTTTCGCACGGCTGACTGTGCCTGTTATATGGCTTTGGGTATCAACACTGTGCACACAGCCACCTTTGGCGATATTTTTCACATCTCTAGTCCAATCAGATATCTTTGCATTGATATGATCGATTGGTAAATCGCCCGACAACTGGGTCATCTCGTTTTTAGCTTTATTCAATTGAATTTTCGCCTGCATAAAATGTAAATACACTGATTTACTATTCTATTTTAACATACAGTACCTGATGCACCCAACAGACTATGACAAACAGGTCAAACAAGCCTTGGCATAACGCTTTGGCAGTGAGTTGGGTAAGTCAACAATTTTTTTTTTGTTCCAGGAAAGTGCACATTCCGTCAATAGCTCTTCTCTCCCTAAAATAAATTATGAGAAAGACAGATTAATAAAATTATAGCTGTTCAAATGCCATCTTTATGAACATTGAAACTCTTCTGGGAATATTGGAATATCTTACTTTCAGGAAGCATGTGTTTTGTTGTAGTACCAAGACTGAGAAGTGACTATTTACCAACTCTACCTCTTCACCAGTAGTTCCACATGCCCTGTCCTGCATACAACCACCCCATAAAACCTGTAACATAGCTAAAACATTATATACTAGCCTGGTAATAAAAATTGTTTGGATGGCTTGATCCAACACTTGGGAATGTTGCTCCAGTTAAGAAAAGCTAGCATAGCTAATTGTTTAGGAGCTGTTATGATACACAGGTTAATTAGTTGTAACAAACTGTACTAATATATTTGATTCACTGAAACAGTAACAAGCTTTGTAAAATCATAAAGCTATAGGCAATACACAGTATCAACATAAAACAATACCTGACAGGACCAAGAATGGACTTTTGCATGCATTACTGACAATGCTGGCTTCATTGTTTGTGATATGTCAGAATCATGATTGACAAGCCATGGCCAATATTTACATATAACATCATACCAAAAAAAATAACACTTTCTTATGAGGTATAGATACTGTCTGCAAATAATGAGCATAACCATACAATTCACCACTGTACATATTAACCGCATGTTGGGCAATAGCATGACGACAAGCAACAATTTCCAAACCAGTCTCATCCAAACCCTTTTTCGTTTTTAGACTATTTGCAGCACCACGCCATATAGATTACCACAAGTGTTATCATAATACCAACCCTAAGTCAAACAGATGTACAGTAGATTTTACAACAAATAATACCATACACTGTATAGTGTAGTATGAAACACAAACTTGATGAGATCCACTGACTTATTAATTGTACTACATCATTTTTTGATTTCTTGTACACTTCCTGGATGTGTTGGTCAACTTTTGTTTTACATGCAATAAAATATTCCTTTATAATATGGCTCACTCGGCTGCCTGAAATTAAAATACATACTGAACAGTGAAGTCTTATATGAATAATCACTACCAGTATCAACCAAGTGTGCATATGCCCTGTTATGCAGTCTACTCAAACAATTACATTTTGCACAAAGCATTAGCATAAAAAACATACCATATAGTACTGGCAATTATTCCACCCATGATATTAGGATCATAATATTTAACACTTATATTTAACACTTCAAAGCAAATCTTCAAAGTAAATATTTATGTATACTGTAACAAACAATTAAAACTTACATTCCAGCTGACTTGAAACGATAAAGCTTCATATTACCATCAACATGAGCAGAATGTTGACTTGGGTTACATGAAGGACACTCCAATAAATTTTTTCCCATATACTGATCCAACTCATACCTGCAATACTTCCACTCTCTAAACGAACTCCCAAATGTTTATGGATTTATCTGCCCAACCTTTAAATAAATTTTCACATTGCTCAAATGAACTTGATCATGCTTATGATACTGAATATCACTGTCATAGAAATTCACTAGTAATCTACACTGCTACTTGCAGCCAAAATAATTTAATCATTTGCTACATGTACCTGCTGTAGAGTATAAATGTTGGTTGACATTGTTATGTGTAACACATTAGGAGTTCATTGTCATGAATTGAAATACAATACATCATGTTGGAAAAGGAACATAGGTACATTAGGCCAATATTTGTTTAAGGGAATAAACAAATTTATAAAGCACATACTCTTCTCTTCTTATGTGAATAATCCTCCACTGATTTTAAAAACGACCTTTCTTCTGATACCCCTGGCATTCATTTCTGCATCAAGCCCCATTGCGATAGCAACTTCATGTTTCATAATATTTCATAATATTACTGGGAGTTCCTGGCCAAAACCCAAGTTTTATTACACTTTCCAGGTTCCATGGGGAAAAGACATGCTGACAAGCAAAACAATGGAATTCTGCTTTATCCAAATCAAATCCACCTAAAAACACACAGTGGTATATTTAGTACTAACATTTCCTTCTAAATATCTCAACTAAAATGTTTGTTATCAATTTACAATGTGTCCTCTTAGTTTAGTATTTGAGTTTTAATAGACAGAATTAGATTGAAGAATCAAACGATGACATCATTAAACATGGCATGAAAATAGCATAGTTTATCCATACATAGGAACAACAGGACATTTTCACATCCTCTTTGACATTTGCATCAACGATCCAAAACTGTCTAATATCACAGTTGTGGTGTCAATTATACGGTTACAGGTCACACAATAGTGGCAAACATTGAGACTTGAGAAAGACTTCATTATAAACAAGCTCTAGTAGGCTCTGGCAAGTTAGTCCTCCATAATATTATATATAACATAATATGTCATTAATAATAATTATCAATGGCATAATTATATCATACTCATGTTAATTATAACCATCATGGGTGTAAATAGCTGCACACCCTGATCAAGATAAAGCCCACAACAATACTTTATATCATTGACTTAGGTACTTGTAATTATATTATATTATATATATTATATTATATATTATTATAAATTAAAAGTGCAAATTAGAATTTTACACTACGTATTAGCAATAGTATATAAAATTACACATATGATTTATGCCTATAATAGTGACAACTATACATTGACTTTCAGTAGGAACAGGAACCATTGTTCCAGTTGACAAGCGTGAAGGGCAACAGTCAAAATGTGGAGGAAATAGACGACCTGTTTATAAATTAAAAAAATTATAAAAATCAAATAATATATATAGTGAGTTAACTACCATTTATGTTAATTAATGTACCAGCTAGTATTTGATATTACAAAAAATGCAGTGCAGTTCATTTGTGTGTGTCAGCTAATTGTGTTTCATTGTATGTATTATATAATAATAAACTTTACAAATGGAATTGAAAAATAAATTATCAAAATATCATAGGCTTATCAAGATTACTATACATCAGGCTTTAACTAGATCTTAAATTTATGGCAAATAATTGTGCCATACACAGAATTTCATCATGATTTCATTCAGACAATTTTAGGGACAGAACTCCAAGAAGTGCACAGTCTCATTGAAGACTGTTAAACAAATTATTAAGCTTTAAATATACTCACTTATAGTTACTAGTTTACCATCAGCACTGTTTAGGTGATAATGGTTTAGGTGATAATGGTTTATAGTAACAATTGTAAATTCCTTGTATATCATGTAGTGAGAACTTTTGGTGTACTTTTTTATCACAGGATGAGCATAGGTTTGTAGAGTGAACACAGTCCCTGCAGTGTATTCTGGTTTCGTGGATGAAGCATTTGGAGCAACTGGGAAGAACTGCTGTACAAGATAACCATGTTTCAAAGATTTTTTGTTGAGATGACTCCCAATTAGCTGACAAATTGGTCATCCTCTTTTTCCAGTTGTATTTATTTGCTTTGTTGCTGATCATCATTTAACAACTGTGCACACTCCTCAATTATGTTGTTCAGGATATCATCTACATAAAAAATATAAAAATCAAACCATAGAGTGTACTGTAAATGCTATATAATATATGTAATATGAATGCTGAACACAGATATACCTGGGGTCTCTGTTTGTTGATCATTAGTTAAATTATCAAATTCATCTTCAGTTACTAACTATATCGTCATCACATGCAAATGTGTCTACATAAAAATATAAATAATGTTTCAGATTATTGTTAAATAGTTTCTTAAAGTAGTACAAAAGCAAAACACAACAGGAAACGTTATCCCACAGGCGGAGAGAGAGGGTGAGCCTGTCAATTTCTCTGTCAGCGGAAATAAACTTAAGGAACATTAAGGAGCAATAAGGAACACAAGAGTAATTGAGAAATTGAAAATTATATTTCAAGACGAAAGCATATTAAAATAAACTAGATTCGTCTGTGATTATTAAAGGTGACTTTTTTTACATGTTTATAACATAACAATATACAATTTACCATCATTGTTACATATTTCAATAATTTGTTTTGATTTTTATACAATATAGTCAATATTAAATATAAATACAACTAGTTTATACCCTACAATCTACATACAAAAACTAGAAAATTATAACATGGAATAATCAGCACAGCACTTGGCTTGTTGGCAGTTTTGTGTATAACATTGGATCTTTATTATCAGCAAATATTAAATATCATTCTTTATATTAACAACTATTAGCTTTTTGTGCTACAGTTGATTCTGGGCCATTCCATTTAATATGTCTATCCCCCACTGTTCATAAGATCTTCAAAGGGAGATTATATATTCATTAC
Source organism: Dendronephthya gigantea (assembly GCF_004324835.1). Classification (NCBI taxonomy): domain Eukaryota; kingdom Metazoa; phylum Cnidaria; class Anthozoa; order Malacalcyonacea; family Nephtheidae; genus Dendronephthya; species Dendronephthya gigantea. The sequence goes on along the minus strand of NW_021163136.1, from coordinate 531,418 downwards.
AGTATAAGACAGGCTAAAATGCAAATGTACATGGTGCATCTGGGTATTGAAAAAAACTGTTAGATGCAATTTCTTAAAGTTAAAAAAGGTTGTGTTAAAATTTCAGGGGTTGGTTTAAGGGAGTTAAATTCTAAGAGGGGAAATTTATCAAAAGCTCATGAACAGGCAAGTGAGGGTGGTTAGATATTAAATTAAATGGCCCTCTTTACTTCACCCTATCCCCAAAACAGACATCATTTTATTAATAATGCTCTCAGTCTATGGGTATTTGATATTTGACATGAAGTAAATTGTGACGTAAGTGATCTGGCATAAGATAAAGTAGAAATATGTTGCATCTGGATGGAATGGGTGAGTGTGGATGGGTAATACTTTGAATTTCATGAGAGGCCCAGCCAAACAGCTTCTCTTAATCTGTTTTGAAAGTAATCAGCATGAAAATTGTACCTAAATGCACCCTGTACTTTTGCATTATAGCCTGTCTTATACTGTAATGTATAATCTCCCATTGAAGTTCCCCCTGCCCCCCTTTCACATAGTCAGTAAAATATTCGTAAACATGTACCCAATACATTAATTGTTTTTGAATATATAAAATAAGTTGTATAGATAAATAAGCGAGCACTCTCCCCCTCCAATAAGCACTGTCATCAGAGAGACTATAACACAAAAACTATGTAGTAATGATTATGGCCTAAGGGCTAAGGGTTAAGAACCTAAAGCACAGTCTTTAGAACCAACCACAATTTGCACTATTTTGCACACTAGTTTCTATAGAACGTAAGGCAAGGTAAATAGCATGGTTGAGCAACATCTTGAGGCCCAATAATAGACCTTTTCTGTAATTACGTTACAACTTAAATGGAATACATTTAACGTTTTTCACAGACTGGGCATGCGGAGAAGCAGAACATCCTTTGTCTATACATGCATGAAAAAGACTTTTAGATGTTAACCAACAGATGTGGAAATAACCTTTAACATGAAAACGAGGCTGAGGGGTCATAATCCCACATAGCCCCTCAGCCCCATTTTCATGTTAAAGGTTATTTCCACATTTATTGGTTAAAATCCAAAATTACTGTTGCCGCATGTGTTGACAAAGGATGTTCTGCTCCTTTTCCCATAGCCTGTGAGAAACACTTTTGAAATCCATTCCATTTAAGGTGATCCTAGGTTGAAAGCAGTGTTGATTGTGACGTAATTACCGAAAAGGTCTATTTATTGTTACATTTTATGGGCAGACAAAGTAGTTTGAGATGGCATCTGCAAAATCCAACTTTAAACAGCTGGCATGAAAATATTGCAAGCAGTTATCACATCCAATCCAATCTTCGCGGTCATCGTCCTTACAAACTTTACAAATGCTTGTGTTTCTCGTAAATCAAAGATATCAGCACTGTATAAATTTATTTAAGTATTCAATTGCCTTTAGTTATCAAACCTCTCATGAATTATAATGGTTAAGCGCGAGAATAAGTTGCAGCCTGAATAAGTAGTAAGTAAGTAATTTGCGAACATGTGCACAGTTTGTTTGCAACTCCTCCCTAGAGTCGTGATTTATCATGAACATCGTAAAAGATAAATACTTTGCTTTTGACAAGATTGGTGGAAAAAGTTGCAAGTCACTTGATATCAAACGATGTGTAACTCTAATTCAACATCAATACCGGTTTATAGTACTTTTTTCATCCCGAATATTTTTGACAATATCCCTGAATCAGATAATAAAAAGCATGACATGCAATGCCTACGTTTCGTTCGTAAAATCAGAAGGCTTAACCCCCCTACCATAATGACTGGTCCCTAAATCCTTTTGTTTAGACTTATCAATTAGGTCATGACTTATTTAAATAGCAGCGTATTTTCGCTCATAGAAATGCGCCTAATGCAACCTGATGCACCTACTTAATTCAATGCATTTGTCTACTTTGTTTACTTACTCGTGAATGTCATCGTAGCAAGAACCAAATATGACTGACGTGAGTCTTTCCCTTTCTTTCACCATATCAAATGACCTATTTATATCCGACCCCTCACATATGCACTTTGCAAACTTAGGAAAGGAAAATAAACAGATCTATTAGTATGCATAAATTATTGTTATACCATGGATAATTAAAAAAAATAGTTACTTAACAATCCATGGTGATACGTCATGAATTTTATATAACTGATCATACTTGCACGTACAACATAAATAATGACACCACAGTTAAAACTGTCTTGCTGGGTGAAGTGAACTGGTTCAACACATGGCCAACATTGGGAGTGCTAGCCAGTTTTCTTGTCTGCGATATTACTGCAATATATAATAGATCAAGAGGTAGTTAATAGTACATGTGTCTAAACTCAGATGTGTCGGTAGAGGTTTATAGACCACTTGAGGCATCTGTCATTTTGGGGACGATGTTATTGTTTTCAAATCTATCAGTATTTTAAAAGGCGTGAAATGTTTCTGAATTGAAAAAAACGCAAAGAGGAACAGGACTTTACCATATTTTAGCAAAAAAAACAGGGGAGTTAAAAGAGTAGCTGCTAATTAGTAAGCTTCTCAAGTGTGACGTCACACGAGCTGAGTCATAGCAAAAAAGTGCATATTGCTACGAAATTGTACTTGAAACAAAAGTTACATGTATAATACAGCTTACTATGCGCCTCAGCATGACCGATAATATTGTCATCAAATGTTTCAATCTAAAAAAAAATTGCTAAAATAATAAATAGTTATATCTTCTATATGCACCACTAAACATCAAGTTGCATTCCATGTATTGCTGATGCAAATCTGGGATAAAGCTCTCAACTATCGTGGTTGCAATGACGTACACAGATTTATCCACTGAACGTGGCAAATATTCATATTTGAACAACTTGTTCATGGCCTCCGTTCCATTATTTGTATTTACCACGTTTACTGCCTGCTGTTGCCGAAAAGCACGCGCCCAACGCGAAGAACAAGAAAACCAAGTGCTTTCCACGTAATCCTTTACCTTTTGGTTTTTGTAAAGAGGTATTTTCTTAAACATTTCCACAGCGGCCGAAAACTCGTGTTAAAATTGGCGTAAGAAATCTTTTGCATGTGGCGCAGGAACATTTCTTGTTGCTCAGAAGACAACCCGTTTTTCTTCGCTTTGGACCATCTTTGCATTGCCTGGATCCTATGGAAGTCACAAATGTACACAGTTGTAGTTGGAAACTGTTCTTCGATTGCACCAATCTCCGCTGTCGAGTAGTCAACCATGAAATATTTTGGATTCCATTTGGGGCTCCAAGCCTTTATTATCCCAAGGGCCTCGCTTAGTGCTTTTTTTTCCTCCGTCTGGCACAGAAATTCTGCTATCACTTTGTAGCCAATATTTGTATGGATGCAAATGAAGAAAAGTGGTATGGCATATTTAGTTGTTTTATACGTGGCGTCCATCAGAACAAGCTCATTTCCGTACCTTTCAAGCAAACGTTGTTGCCAAGGCTCTTGATGGACAAAAAGGAAGGTTTTCTCTCCAGGCTGACGTTTGTCGTCATCTTTTCCGGTTGTTTCTTCTCTTGTTTGGTAAAAAAATTTTGATGTGGGGTCCTTTGCCTGCCACTCTTTGATCTTGCGTGCTAGTGATTCCTGGTCATCGCTGGAGGATTTCAATGAGGAAATTGCTCTACCTATGTGGTTGCGTAAATCTTGGCGGCAGGGATAATATCTTCGGTTGGTCTTCTTTGGTCTTTGGCTATCTGGAACATCACGAAATAGATCGTTTACGACGTAGCTGTCAAGCCAACGTTTTACTTCGGTAACTTTGGTTATATTATTTTTGACCAATGCATAGATTTTCTCCACTACCCTGGAGTCAACGTATTGCCCAATCGATGACAATGTGGCGACAGGATGATCGTTGTGAGCAGAATTAAGGGGTATTCGCAGAAAGTGTCTCGTTAATCTGCAGATGTTGCTTGCACTCTCTCCAGAAAGTGCCTCATTCAAGGTTTTAATGATTGCCTGTTTCGCCATTTTAATGCTGTTTTCGAATGGACACTTTGCTTTATCCACAAAGTAGTCATCAAAAATGTCAATGGAGCGTATTTGCAAGGTGGCTGGGCAATCAAGCTTCTGAGTGTTTTGTAGCCTAAGACGCTGTTTCTTCGCGTAATCATGCGCCCCAGCTTGGTCTGAAGGTCTCCCCCCTCTCCCATCCTGCAATTAAAAAGAGCTTTGTTGTAATTTTTTAGAAGTTTGTCTTTAACACATCCATGCCACATATTCTAACTATCTCGTAATTATTTTTTTGTTTACACATTACCTTAGTTGATCCATGGATACAGTGGCGCATCTCTATCCCCTTAACAGAAAATGGCTTTCCGAAGAACTGTGTAGGGATGTGTCCTCGTTTGTCTTCAAACACGACATGATCTGTTATGATATTTTAAGAAATACCTTTTTATTTTAGCTCCACGCTCAACAAGATATTATCTAGCACTGTTTGGTACCTGTAGCCTTTCAGAAAACCTTATCCTGTGTCCTGGCTATGCATACGTGCCGCCCTCATTGCGCTAATGGTATAAGAGAGCTTAACGTTTGAGTACGACTACGAAATGTCAGTTTTTAAAATCAATGAAATCTGCCACTATGAAAACATATAACGTACACGATTTGGCTACTGCGTTTAACTTGGTTTAATTAACGTTATGCAAAATGATGTATACTAAAAAGAGCTGATGATATTTACAGAAAAATACTGTACTGATTTTAGTAACTAAAAATCGTACTGATTTTAGTAAGTAAAACTAAATAGGTTTTTTAAATAGTAATAGGTAAACGACTAAACGTAGGAAAGTCAGTATAATTGACAAAATCAGATAAATTCAACAATATTCCAGGTTGAACCTACCGGCACTTGTATATCTCTTATGGTGCTTATACTTCGAGTGTGCTTCAGATGTCATGAAACTAGTAGAATTAATCGCCAACAGCCTGTCTAATAGCTCCTCCAATTCCTCCTTTGTTCCATCGAAAAAACCCGTACAGTAATTGTTTTCTGCTAAAACGCCTTTGAAATGTTCCTTTAGAAAAGCTATTTCGACATCCCGCATCGATTTTAATTCCGCCATGTTGTGACAAAGGGAAAACCCTTCCTTAAAAATTTGCGCGCTAATGCAAACGCGTGCATAAATTATCATGTCTGTGATGTTAGGGGATATCAATGGATATATAATTAAATATTTCAGCTGACAGAGAAACTGACGGGCTCACCCTCTCTCTCCGCCCGTGGGATAACGTTTCCCAAACTCAACACTGAACCCAGTTTACTGACCGTTTGCACTCTTATTGTCACATTGAGCATTATTTTTCAGACGATTTATTCGTTTTCGTGGACCCTTGGGCACAGGTATGGGTCTTCCACAACCATCAAGGAATCTAACTTTGTTTTGTACTACTTGTCCTAGGTCCACGATAATTTTTACTGCTTTTGAGAAGCTTCTCGATTTTTGATGTGATACCCGATTGTGATACATCACTTGTTTTAAACCGAACAGTTCGAGATTTACCTATGCTAGAGCTATGAGATGCACTCTCTGAACTGTCCGCCATTATGCCTTTAACTCAGTACAAAATTGAACGTATGTAAGATGCAAAGCATCGTAGGTGCATTCATGTTTGTATGTTATATATCATCATACAGAACGAGAGATCATGTTGTGTAAACTTACAGTGTTTTCATAGGCGAGTTTACAATCTGATAGATGTGTGGCAAATATGATGTATAGCTTGGCAGTTTGTTCAGTATTGAGCAGTCTGTTTTAATTGGTTACAATAAATCACTAAATGAATGTTTACTATTCCAGGTCAACTGCTAATTATGCATAAAATTACAGATTCACTTGGCTAAGTCTAATTTTCCTTTTTTTCTAAAAATTTTTGCCATATGATGAAAAAAATACTCAATATATTTATTATAAATTTCCTAGGAAATAATGTTTTGTTACGATACGACATATTTCATTTCACTTACCTCCTTCGCCATAACACGATTTCAGCCATATTTTGTAAATTTGATCGCCGTTTTTCGCCGTCCATCGCAAGCACCATCCAAATACTGTACTTTAGAACGATTCTGGTGGACTAAAGAATTATTCAACCAATTTTCGATGGGTTTTGAAATAGTGCCATGTAATATTTTTTCATTTTTGTGTCCCTTGACATTTCATCAATTATGTCACCATTGCCATGTCTCGTCGCCTTTCTGCATGATAAATGCCAGTTCTTGATCCCCAGCTGTATTTTTTTACAGCATCGATAAATAATTGATAGTACAATAGCAGCTATCCAAAATTTAAAAGCATTTGTCCCACTTGAAAGTAAAAAACCACCCCTCGTTTATCAGGAATGAAATTCAAGTGTGAAAGATTCAAAATAATTTGAAAGTCTTGCGCAAACTCCGGGACGAGCCCTCATGGATAGCATTCCGGGGGGGGACGAAATTCAAGCATACATTTGTTCACAACCACAATCAGTCAACAACCCCAGTAAAATTTGTCCGTTTTTGCTGTTAATATTTCTCATAACAAAATTAACAAGTCTCCGCGTTTAAATTGCATTTTCTTGCTTTCACAAAGCTAAAAAACAAAACAGAAATGTATTCGTGAAAATAGCCCCCCCCCCCCTGCAATGTTGCCCACAAGCATTTGTTGTGAAGTTTGCGCGACACTTTAAAATTATTTTGAATCTTTCGCACTTAAATTTCATTCCCGATAAACAAGGGTGGTTTTTTACTTTCAAGTGGGACAAATGCTTTTAAATTTTGGATAGCTGCTATTGTACTATCAATGAATTATCGATGCTGTGAAAAAAATACAGCTGGGGATCAAGAACTGGCATTTATTGTGCAGAAAGGCGACAAGACATGGCAATGCCGACCCTGGATATTTAAATATTTAAGTAACTGTTACACGGGTTCCTGATGACTACATTCTATAATCCTGAACTACGCTCAAGGTGGACGTAGTCAATGGCAATCAACTGGAACGGAGAAGATGTGGTTATGGGGTGGAGGGGTTCACGGGTGGGAAGTACTGGTCGTTTGTCCTTCAAGCAATGGCAAACCCGATGGATAAAGTGTTGAATGTCTCGCCTCATATATGGCCAGTAGACGCGTTCTCTCGCTAGTGCTAGAACTTGCTCGACTCTGAGGTGGCCCATATCTTTGTGTAGTTCCTTGAGCACTCAACGCCGCAAATTCTGTGGGCAAACCACTTGTGACCGGTGGTACAGGATACCGGAGTTAGGATCTAGATGCATTTTTGGCAATTCGAACAGAAACCGTCTCACCTCGGGGCTCTCACGTTGTCGGTCTCTGGGAGATGGGATTTGTCGAGATTGAATTACTTCTTTTACACACTTGATGCTGTGATCTTTGTCTTGTTCCCCTGCTATTTCTACAATTTTTATTTGGTTACAACTCGGGTTGAGAAAAGCACCATTGTCATCTAACATTCGTTCTCTGGTCGTGAACGAAGTCAGCCAAATCGCTTCACCACTACCCAGGGCACAAATGGACGTGATAGATGCGTGAAGTTCTTCCTGCGATACTTTCCCAGTGCATGACGACATATATTCTTCGAAATGTCCGGGAAATCTGGATAGGCTGTCTGCATCTGTGTTACTTCGACCAGGACGATATTTGATATCAAAATTGAAGTCTGAGAGCTCACCGACCCATCGCAGCCCTGTGGCATTAAGCTTGGCTGTTGTGAGGACGTAGGTGAGGGGGTTATTGTCGGTGAACACTGTGAATTTCAGACAGTAGCACAACGTAATCACGAAACTGTTCGGTTATAGCCCATTTTAATGCCAGAAATTCAAGTTTTCCTGAATGGAGATGGTAGTTCTTTTCTGCCCGGGTGAGTGTTCTAGACGCGTATGCGATGACTCTCAAATCCCCTGATTGTTTCTGATAGAGCACAGCACCCAGCCCGTCTTGCGAGGCATCTGTGTGTATAATGAAAGGGTCGTTATATTGTGGATACGCCAGAATAGGCGGAGACGTTATCCTTTCAATGAGAATTCCCAAGGCGTTTTCATGCTCGTCTTTCCACTGTATTGGTGCTTTAGATGGTAGTTGACCATTGGTGTCCTTGTTGCTTTTGTTTTTGCTTTTCAACACCCCCGTTTGCAACGTTTTGTCCCCATTCAGCAGATTAAAAAGTGGTTTTGCAATCTTCGAAAAATTCTGAATTGGCCGCCGGTAGACGCCGAGTAAGCCCATTATCTTGCGAACTGCCCCAACAGTTTTTGGCGTAACTCCCTTAAGCTTTTGAACAGGTTCGGTCGCTTTGGGGTCCATTTGGTATCCATCTGCCGATACTATTCGCCCTAGGAATGACACCTTGTTCTTGAACAAATTACACTTCTTTGCCTTTAGCTTTACACCGTAACTTTTAAGCCGCTGAAGGACTTGTCGCACGTTTTGTACATGTTCGGTAAATGTTTTCGAGAAAACGATAACATCGTCCAAGTATGGGATACAAATGTTATCTCTGAGGTCCCCCAAACAGTTCTCCATAAACCTCTGGAAGTTTGCAGGTCCATTTGTTAAACCAAATGGGATTCGGATCCATTCATATAACCCCCAGGGGGTTATGAAGGCTGTCAGAGGTTGGCTATCTCTGTCCATGAACCCTTGGTGATATGCCTTCCCCTGGTCAAGCACACTAAACCACTGATTTCCCCCCAGATTGTCCAAGGTCTCTTGGATACGCGGTATTGGATGGCGATCGGGAATGGTTTTCTGGTTCAGAGCTCTGTAATCAACACACAATCTTAATCCCCCATCTTTCTTTCGTACACAGACAACGCTGCTAGAAAACGCCGACTTCGATGCCCAAATAAAGTTTTTGTTCAGTAGATCTTCAATATATGACTTTACCTCCAGATGCAGCGCTCTTGGAATTGATAGATAGTTCTTTTGTATAGGCTGTTTGTCCACTAAGTTGATGTTCATTTGAAGCTCTTCAATACAACCAACGTCTTCGTCGTCCACTGTGAACGCATTCGCTTCCTCACATAACATTTCGATCGCTCCTTTATGTTGTTCTTCTGTGAGACCACTCAAATCGACTTCAGGTATTTTAGTCTCAACGCTGTCCTCATATAATGGTTGTGATACCGCCTGTTTATCTGGTTGGGGTGTTATCAGTCTCCTTTGAGGCAAAAATAATCTTCTGGCAGATGGTGAGGGCTCTGATAAGGAAGGATTGGGGGTCTTCTTTTGTGTCCTGCGTAATATTAGCTAGGATTTGATAGAGCTCAGTCGCACTCTTTTCATGGAAATGAAAGCGAATTATTTTTCTGAGCTTGGGCAAGGTCAGTTTAGAGACACTTTCCAGATAACTTCGCAGAGGGAGACCAGGCTGTACCTCCCGGATCACTGCATTAACAATTTCGGGTTCCGAGTATTGCTTTCTTAGACCAGCTTCGATTTGGGATATCAACAACTGATACCCCAACTTATCCTTCTGACCGGGGTCACCGATTACCCCTTGTATTTTAAAATCACAGTGTAAAAGACTCGTCTCCAGGCTTGTGACAGGTATTTTGTAAACATTCTCGGCTTGACTAGAACTTTTCTTTGCAGCCCCAGTTTCCTTTGTAGACTTCTTTTGTCCACTCCCCAATTTAGACTTGACCACTTGTTGTTTGCTTAAGAGTTTGTCAATTTCTTCCTGCAATTCTAGAACTTGGATTTCTTCCTTGGATTTCTTGCTACTGCCTGGCTCTTCTGGGGGTTCCTTCTGGCTTTCTAACTCTCCACTTTCTTGTTCCAGGGGGAGTGGACCGAGAAACAATTTAATGCTGTTAAGATAGTCCACAATCTCAGCTTTATCGCTTAAGCTGGCGACTTTCTCTTCGATATCTTGCCATATAACCTTTAGAATCACAAACCTACTCTTATCCTTAGTACTGGCTTCGTTAATCTTCATGTCCGTTGCTAACTTTAACACATCTTCTATTTGTAGAGTAAACATTTCTGACTCTAGTTCGATCATCTTTTCCTCGACCTCCGAGTCAGCCATTTCGCTTTAAAATGTATTATTGCCGTACTTATAACTTACACAATTCAAACAAACATAACAATGTACCTTTCGAATGCAAAGTTGCAGCTGTATGAACAGTAAATCCGTTTAAATCTCAATGTATTCTGTCTCCAACTACACCACTCATATTACGTTTCGCGTTCCTGCTTTATCGTCGGTTTGTTTTGAGGAATTTCACTTTAGAGATTTCCCGCCTGAGCCCCCAAAATGTTACACGGGTTCCTGATGACTACATTCTATAAGACTTCAGCTCATCAAACGTGGTTAAAAACACTTTTATTTCTTTTTATACGGTAAAATCTCGCCGAAACAGAATCTCTTTTTATTCGATGTTATATTATCTTACATGTGCTTTTCTATGCCCGCAATACTAGGGTGTACTCACCTATTTCTATACTTAGTGTAACTCATATTAAATTACTCATCTTACATAACCAACCACAACTATTAAGCATCTGTTAGTTAACCACTATTTAAAATATATAAATCATCTATTACCTACCCTTTTGATATCATTAAAACTGAAATTTTCCCAGTTTGAAAGTGAATCACAATTATAATGCTCTAGAAAAAATTAAATGATAAAATGAAAATTAAATTAAGTCATACAACTACAACCTTTCTAAATACTTATGCACGTTACTCAACCCCGTTACCCCCTAACAACTACACCACTAAGGATTCCTTTTCTTTCATTGACTAAATACACAAACAGAACGTTAACAACAACTACATTGTCTCTTTCGACGTACAAAGTCTCTTCACAAACATTCCCCTAACCGAGACTATAGACATCGCACTAGACCGTATTTTTGCACACCACACTAAGCTCACCATCAACAGACAGGATCTCAACAAGTATTTACTATCGCAACATCCAACACACATTTTTTATTTAACAGTTCTTTTTATGATCAGACAAGACAAGGTCGCAATGGGTTCGCCATTAGCACATGGACTGGGCACATGTCCACATGGACTGGGTACTAGACTTCATCTCTTGGGTCAAACTTACACAATTTCAGACCTGTCAACTCTCCCGGTGCCGCCGGGAGACTCCCGGTTTGGGATTACTTATCCCGGTCTCCCGGTTTGGACGCCTTTTCTCCCGGTTGCATGTTGTAATTGTTAGAAAGTAAATTAGTAATTAATACTAATTTCCTGAATAGATAAAAGTGGCAAAACGCTTTTGCGAAACGGTAAACGTGTGAAAATTATGCGAAATACGAAATAAGTTTAAAAATGTTTACACATAATTTAATTTAAAAAACTTTAAAAAGTGTTTATATTGCGCTAAAACTATAAATATTCTAAAGCGCAGTTTACAATTTACAACCATTGTTATCTAACTTATATAAAATATATATGTATAAAAATATATCTTTACAGAAATCCAAAATAGTAAATCATAAAGCTAAAAACTACAAGTCTTTCTATTACCCGAAGGCCTTTATAAACAAAAAGGTCTTTAAATGTTTCTTAAATGTTAAAACATTAGAGATTTCTCTTATATTAAGAGGCAAGCTATTCCACACAACAGGACCAGCTTTAAAAAAAGCACGGTCTCCAAATGTTTTACAAGTTGTTCTAGGAACAACGAGTAGTTTCTGCCCGCTAGATCTTAGACGATAGGTTCCTACGTCCTTTAATTGAAGCAAGTTCACAAGGTATGCAGGTGCCTCCCCATGTAACACTTTGAAAACAAGGAGAGCAATTTTGAACTCCACGCGATATCGAACAGGTAACCAATGCAGCTCCTTTAAGATTGGTGAGATATGCCCAAACTTAGGAACAACACAGACAACTCGAGCAGCCGCGTTCAAAACTCGTTGCAGTCGATTAAATTGGTACTGAGGTATACCATATAACAAAGAGTTGCAATAGTCAAGATGTGAAGTGACTAAGGCGTGAATTAGTGTTTTCGTCGAGTCAGGAGTTAAAAACTTTCGAATTTGACGGATGTTATACAAACTATGGAATGCCTTGCTACAAACTTTCCCAATGTGGACACTCATTGACATTTGATTATCGAACCAAGTACCGAGGTTACGCACAGATGATATCAGCATAATCATGGATTCTCCGACCTTGATGGAGTTAGCGGTCACCTTAGACAGCTGCTGTCTCGAACCAATAATCAGAAACTCAGTCTTTGTGTCATTAATTAGCAGTTGGTGTCCAATTAACCAGGCTCGAACTTCAGCTATACATTCTTCCATTAGTCGAATAGCATCCAACTGGGAGGATGAAGACGTCGGTTTAAATGAAAGGTATGATTGGGTATCGTCAACAAAGCCGTGAGCAGAAGGAAGATGTTTTGAAACAATTTTAAATATTCCTGAAGTGTAGAGTAAAAAAAGCACTGGACCCAAGCAACTGCCCTGAGGAACACCAGAGGTTAAACCACGACCATCTGATTGAACTTGATCAACAACAATACGTTGTTCTCTTCCTAACAAAAAGGAAGCAATCCAATTCTGGACATTCCCCACTATTCCAAAGTCGGATTCCAAGGTTTTCAACAGAATAGTGTGGTCAATAGTATCAAACGCAGCGCTAAGGTCTAAAAGAACAAGTAATGTAATCTCTTGTTGGTCCATGTTCAGGAGAATATCATTATGGACTTTCAACAAAGCAGTCTCAGTGGAGTGAAATTTCCGATAAGACGACTGATGTGATGGCATAAGTGAGTTAGTTGAGCAGTGATCTAACATGTCTGGCAACACTGCGTTTTCAGCAATTTTGGAGACAAATGGTAAATTACTCACAGGTCTAAAATTACAAAACACCAGGTCAAGATTCTGCTTTTTCAACGAAGGTAAAACAAGGCCAATTTTCCATCTATCGGGTACGACAAAATCATCTAGAGACAAATTCACCATTTTGGTAATGACTGGAACGAGAGCATCAGAACATGACTTTACAAGTGATGTTGGAATAGGGTCAAGCTGACAAGTGGCATTAGATGAGTTCATAATAATTCTGTGTACATCTTCGTCAGAAAGGGGGGAGAAAGCCTCAAGCTTAGGAACATGCTGTGGGTACTCAACAACAGGAGTCTCAGTAACGATACTGTCGATTTCTGTTTTAATAAGTTCAATCTTCCGAAAAAAATATTCTCCAAACTGATTAGCCAAGACAAAGGGATCATCATGAGGTGGTAGTAGATTAGATTGACGCTTTTTCGATATCATATTTATTACTCGAAAAAGTTTTTTCGAATCCCCTGCACAATCTTCAATCAAATCAGCATAATAGGATCTTTTACTTTCATTCAGTAAGGATGAATACTCGTCACGCACTGTGCGATATGCCTCTTTGTCACATGAACATTGAGTTCTTAACATGATTCGTTCCAATTTTCTTCGCTTCCGCTTGAGCTTCTTAAGGTTATCGCTGAACCAGGGTACTTTGGGCCTAACAACCATGGTCTTACATTTAAGCGGAGCATGTTTTTCCAATATTCGCATAAGGGTGGTGTCATAGCAATTAGCCAACTCATTAATATCCTGCCAGGTTGTCCTAGAATATAATTCGGACGACAAAATATCACCTTTAAAAGAGTTCAAGTTTATCTGTTTTAACTTACGAAAACGAAGTTCTTTTACTGATAAATTGGGTAGAGGGACATCTAGTTTACATTCAACGAACAAGTGATCCGAGAGAAATGTGGTGGTAGTAGGTTCAGTTACTTTGATATCCAGACACGATCGTGTGATAACAAGGTCCAGTGTATGACCAGAGGAGTGAGTTGGCACATTTACATGTTGACATAGTCCAAAAGTGTCCAAGAGTTCAATAAACGTATTAGCATTGTTATCAGAGGCACAGTCAAGATGAAAATTGAAATCACCTGTGATTACCAACAACTGAGGAGACATGACAATAGTCTCAAGATAATTTGAAAACTCCTCAAAAAATGTATTAGGCAGTACAGGATGAGCTTCTGAATATGGAGGGCGATACAATGCCACTAATTTAATGTTACGTTTGTGTATGCAAACGTTCCATTCAGAATATTCAAACGATTTCGTTTCTTTCGCTTCGGCCATAGATACAGTTAATGAATCTTTGAACATGATTCCAGTTCCACCACCTGCTCGATTTGACTGTCTAGGAAAGCCTTTGAAACCGTAACCATTAGGCGATAATGCCGCGGTAGTAACATAATCGTAATCCTTTAGCCATGTTTCAGTGATAATGCATATATCAATATTCGAGTCTACAATATGCTCCACAATTTCTGCCGTCTTATTTCGTACCGACCGAGCATTAACACATGCAAACCGTAAGCCGTCATGAAGTCGAAGTTGACGATCCACAGGGGGTAGGATGGAACAACTAATAGGCATAGAAAACCCGTTCCTTCGCGAATTGTTTGAACACAAACTTTGAATTTGGACTAAATTATTATGTTCAGTGAGGCGTTTACTATTCCATCTATAATTTCTATAGCCAGTGTATGTTCTCCTTGTGTACTGAATGACGGGAATAGGATTAGACCCTGTGATTTTCATCTGCTCAATATTTCGTACTCTACATCGACTAACATTCGGGGTAAACACAGAGGGAAGCGAGTTAAAGTTATGATACGATGACAATGGATGAACAAAATAAGGTGGTGTGTTTGAATAATTCAGTTCAGCATGACCTCGCTCAGTTATAGTATTGATGCTGTTGCATGATTGCAAAGACCGTTGATATTCTGACTGATAGCAAACACCAGATGTAGGCCCAGGGTTTCTTGAAACGTCCATATGCACAGCAAGATCCAATCCTAATGAAACGTTTGGGTATGAAATATTTGCAGCAATAAGGAATATCTCAAATTTACAAAGCCGATCAGTATCACTTTAGCATGACACAGTGGAGCTATGGATTTTAGATAACAATGTAACAAAAATGTTTCACACCCAGTGGCATAGCCAGCCTGACGATTTTGTCCCGCTATGTAAATTTCGAGTTATTAAATTATTCATATCTTTAGAAATTTATTGTTTTCGCAGTCAATGAACACCAAAATATTAGCATAGCGGTACAAATTGTCAGGCTGGCTACGCTACTATTCACACATCAAATTCATTCAGCTGGTTTTTGAGTCTTAATATATTCCCGCTTCATTTTGTTTCAGCGCTTGCATTTGCTGAAAGCACTTCACTATCCATAGGTGTTTCAGCCGCCTGAGAAATAGAGGCTGTTGCATCATGTAAGATCAAAACATCACATAACAATAAGTTATGAATGAGTTTACAGTGGCTTAGCCAGCCCGACAATTTGGTCATGCTATGCTAATATTTTCGTGTTCATTGACTGTCAAAACAACGAATTTCTAAAGAAATGAATACTGATAATAACATTTGCATAAAATTTGCATAGCATCACTAAATCATCAGGCTGGCTACGCCACTGGAGTTTTAATAATATAATGTTTTATTCATTAAAAATAAATCATAAAAACCTTTCTGCGTTCACATTGCAAAAGTGTTGGAGCTATTTGACTGCTAGTGATCATGTGTACCAGCAACGTCTTGATTTAAGGTTCCCCCTTGAATGTGATTTATCAGAACCGAAAGTAAATTGTTGCATGTTTGTATCAATCCACGTCGGTCAATGCCTTTTGAACAAAGCATATCCATTGTGCTCAGATATGCTTTCCTCTGACGGGAATTTGTGCATTGAAATTCCCTCTGTGTATGCCCCATTTGTACAACAAATGTTGCCAGGGCCTCCAGCAACACAGTAAGACTCAGCCTCGTATGCAGGTGATTTAATTGTAAAATATTTTAATGTTTTCCCATCTATTGTTGACAATATGGAGGAAGCTATAGGGGCATTTCCCAAAACTTATTGGTTTTTACTGGACATTGTTGTTTATAGCTTTATAGAAATTGTTATTTAATGTTCATATTGACATCCAAACAAAATATTGTTGAAGTGTGGGTGGATTAAGCTAAAAAAAGTAAAGTGATTACCATACAAACCTGTGAGCATTTTGCAGTGGTGCACATGTCACATACATTTTACCCACACTGCTAAGGCCTATTTTTAAGTTATTTTTGAAATCATAATATTATTATTATTATATATCCAAATAACACAAACAACCAATTAACTCATCCCGGTATTAAAGAGCATCATCTGTTGGGTTGGATGTGCAATGCGGTAAGGTGCTTGAAGATGAGCCCTGAGTGGGTAAGCTGGGTCCCCATAGAGACACGAATGCGTACAATGTGGGAGGCACAAGGCAAACCTGTGAGGCATGAGCCACACCTGCGAGGCACATGCAAACCTGCAGGAGCAAAAATGATCTTGTTCTCTTCTCTCTTGCTCTGAACGATTGCTGGATTTGTTCGAAATTGAATTTGTTATTAATTTTCATCATTGGTTATATTTTTATTTGTCGCTTTGCAGTAAAGGTGAGTGGTTAAAATGGAGTGTATAATTTCCACTGAATTACTGATTCTACTGAGTGTTTGATTAATAAGTCATGATCGGAAATATTTGCACGCTATGTTAAAATTCATATTTTAGTATGTGCATGTTTAATTTACAGATGGTTAACTGGCGAATACTGTGTCTGCTGGAGGCAAGGAAAAAAGTCTTACCTTGTCCTACGATCCACCACCTAACAGAAATCGTTGTTGTCAATGTTTGGCAAAATCAATCGGCATAACTGAAGATTAAGTGGTCAGAATGATGGAGTCATTTTTGATTGCTAATCAAGTTATATCATTTACAAACAAGGTATTGAATTTTTAAAATACTGCTTATATAAATTTAGTGTAAAACTATGAGTGCAAATAAATTGTTTTGGTGGGCATTTGTCAACATTTTTTATGCTAAATACTGCACATCGTAACCAGTATAAGGGGGGTGGTCATTATCAAGGTGTATGATTATTGAATCAAGTTTCTAATGAAATGTCCATTGTTGGCAATAAATATTAGTCAAAATTATGCCACACCATTTGCCATACTGGTCCATTCCATTTAATATCCATTTCCCCCCCCCCCTTTATCGAGGACCTTGGAATTCTGCAGGGGTAAGGAAATTTTGCCCTGGAAGTCTGCAGGGGTAAGACAATTTTGCAGGGGTATGGAAATTTTGCCCTGGAATTCCTCAGGGATAGGGAAATTTGGCCTGGAATTCCACAGGGGTGAGTGTAAAAACACTAAATTCTTCAGGGGGAGATCCTTTATCAACTGTAATTCTTCAGGGTTTTGATTAGAGACAGGAATTCCTCAGGGGTATTGTAAAATATGTATCCTTGATAGGGGAGGGTATCAAAATTAAATGAAATAGCCCATTGATTGAGCCAAATACTATAAAGCTATCCAGAATGTGAAATGCTCAGATTGTTTAAAAGGGTGGTGAAAATATTTTCTTATAATTTGCTGGGTTTTTTATGAGGCTGCAATCAGGTTGGCCATAACCGATTGGCAACCTGAATTTGGAGGCTTGTATTTTCTTTAACTGCTTTACAGGAAGGGCAGATAGAAGAAAAGGATCTATTTCAGTATCTATCTGACGCTGACTTTCCTACAACTGGGAAAAGACCTGGATCATGGCAAGAAGCAGTGTGCAGGGGCGGATCTAGACTATATCAACTGTATCAAATAATACAGTCAGATTTTGCCGAAAATAATATCTTTTGACTGTAAGAATTCCTATATTAATATTTATAAATGCTTTTATTTCATCATTTTACATCATTTAGAAATCGCTTTTTCGCTTCACAAGCTGAAAAGCGGTTACGGAGCAATTTTTGGCATTTCGCATTCGCCAGCCTACGGTTCACTTCTACCTGCTAACAAGCCCGCTTTTTGGGAGTTTGCTTCTTCGTTCAACTCAATAACATAACTCAGAAAGACATCGTCGTAGCAGTTGAGATAAAAATAGAACATTTTTGATACAGTCAGCGGGGGAGTATAAGCTATATTTAGACCGTTCGACTGTATCAAACCAATCAGAATCGCGATCACTGATACAGTTTGATACAGTCAGATGCTGAGTCAGCTACATTGCTCTATTTGAACAATGTCCAACATTCCACGCCAAAGGCGCAAGTCTCATTACAAGCAAACTAAGTCTATACGCAATTTATCTGGCGCTCTGTTAGACAAGTTGAACTGTGCGCTCAATAAGCGAAATTCTTTGGTTGAGAAGGTCGAAGAGCTAACGAATATCAAAATTCATGCGAGAATGATTTTTCTGCTGCTCAAAGACGGGAATAAATCGCGAGATATACACAGGTCAATTTGCGGAGCTATAGTTACCCGAAAGCCAGCGATTGCGCTCTCATAACCATTATCCCGTCAGGTAATTACAAAGCTTTGTGAATATATTAATATCTTATTCAATGCGATGATTTTGTGAAGTTAATTTGCATTATGAGTGGAAAATCTGCATGGTTAAACATTAAATATTAATATTCATGTTTGATATGTATACAATAATAGCATCGCGTTAGGATCAATCCACGTGTTTATATTAAAGCCGCTATTATTAATATTTTCTTAAGGCTGGTATGCTAATAGAAATAGTACTAAAGTCGTTACTGTCGTTAGAAATTTGCCTGAATCATTTCCTAAGCTATGAGTTTATGAAACGGAGTTTGCTCTAAAATTTTGACTGTGAAATATGAAATGCTCACGATGAGAAATATGATACCACTATGCCCCATGAATAACCTTAACATTATATAAATCTAGTCAATGACTGCTGGAAGTAGAACTACCTTTAATTTACTGCAACTTCCAAATTTATCAATTTGATAAGAATATATAATCATAATCATAATAAATTTTTTAAGTACGCATTTTAAAGCCGGGAAAATCTTCTTTGCTAAGAAAAGCCGAAAATTTCGGTAATAAATATATCAGGAAAAGTACGCTCAAATCGCGGGAAATGGCATCTCCGGGCTTCCAGTTTCAAACGGACCCCCCGGACCCCCCTAGTTATGCGAGACCTAGTCGGTGATACAGTCAGATTTTCGGCCAGATCCGCCCCTGGTGTGTGCTTTACAGAATGAAATGGTGATGCATGTAGTCATTTTGTGAGCAGCATCGCTCTTTGAGTTACAAATAAATATCATTGACTGGGAAGGTGTAAGTGTTAAAATTGTCACATGCTTTCTTGTAAATGATAATTCTAATCATGCAGGAATATTGACATAATATGATTATGAATATGGACAATGGACATACTGTATGCAGTAATTTCCTTTGGCAATATCTCAAGCTTGTTTTTTCTTGCAGTAATTTATGGTTCTACCCAATGGACCTTTACCCAAGCATCGCAAAATTAGTAATATTATTCCAAAGTTTTGTTATAAAATGTAGATATTTTAGCCCTGTGAAGTTTGCAATCTTCAGTCATTTTGCATAGGAAAATGGGATACCTTTTGTGTTTTCCTATACAAAATGACTGAAAATTGCAAACTTTGTGAGGCAATATTAGCCACATTTTTTTAAATTTTTCAACATTTTGCAATGAAACTATTACTAATTTTGTGATGCTCCTTCAAGTTGTGGTAAAATTTCTGTCTAGATTTGTTCCAAATGTTGTTACTGCATTGTACATGTATGAATGTAGTGGATAAATTAGTTGCAATTACAGGCTAGCATATGTCTATTGATGGCTATTATTTTTAGCATATGAATAATTTAACTTTTAGAGAGTGGAGACTGTCAATGAATCTTCTGGACACTCGATAGATTTAGCCTACATAGGCGATCACTACATGCTTCTTCAACCTACATCTGCTTTGATAAATGTCAGCCATCAACAGTCAATTCAGGTACAGTAACTGACAAGCTCCAAGCACAGGTCTCCCAAGCTCAGGTGGTTTATATATATATTGAGAAATAATTAAATGACACTTATCTATACTACAAGCTGCTTTTCTGTGTTGATTTGGTGTGCTTTTAAATCCTCCTGGGACAAATCTCAATTATAAGAGTAATTTATTTCTCAATTTCTTTCAGAATTTTGGGATAATATATATTCATTTCTAATTCTGCTATTAATAGCCTCACCATAATAACAAACTATATTATATAAAACATCTGTCCTTGGGCCACCTGTGCTCCAAACTAAAACTCAAGACAGGTTTCTCCTATGGTTTGAAGGTATTTCTCCAGGTACTTTTCCTCTCTCACTAAACACTAACTTAGGCATTACGAACTACTGTAAGCCTTTGAGGCCTTAGTAGTGAAACATAACAGCCAATTTAGTTGGACATTGTCAGATGTCCAATTTATTTTTCAGCCCAATTTATTCTGTATGTTGTGTTTTAAGGCACTGAGAAACATCGAAAGGGATCCCATTTTAAACACGATGGTTCAGAACAAGCACAATCCAGGAATGAGCATTTTTAAAGGAAGATTATTTACAGTAAGTTTGATAAACCATTTTAAAAAAAGGTGGGTGTTTGAAATTTCCACTTGCAGTTTATCTTCTAAAACATACATTCATGCAATAATAATTTTAATACCAATATTTTTTCACAAGGGTCCTGGCGATTTTGTTGTACTCAGTTCAGACGAAGATGGATGCGAAAAAAATCAAAGTGAAAGTGCTAATTCAAAAAAGCAATTCCCAACCAAGAAACATAAACCCATTGAGAAACGACAAACAGTAAGACGCATGAATCTGAATGTGGTCTCACACACTGTGCAGTAAATTCGACTTGATTAGTGGTTTTTTAATGGTAGTAATAAAATGCCCACCTCTATCATGTTATTTTTTAAATGCATATATTCCCTGTTTGTAGGATAATATGATTGACAATGTCAGTGTGTTAGATACCGAAAACACTTCAATTAAAAGGGCATGTGTTGAATGCAAAAAGGAACAAATTGAAGATGATGCAATGGATTTATTTGAAGAGAAGTGAGTGGTACTACATACATTCTGCATCTTCAATAATGAATTAACCTAAGGCCCTATGGTACTGCAACTTATATGATGTTACTGTAATTGATGATAATATCGGGACTATACAGTACTAAGCAGTTTAAGTGAATTGGCAAACTTTAGTATTAATAAAGGTTAAATAATACCCAGTAACTTGCGAATAAACACACTTGGCAATATGCATAAGCCAGAAGCCCTTACACTTGTAGTTTTTACCTACGTCTCACCAATTGAGACATGCGTAATTTATTTTGGCTAGTGGTGTTATCGTGCTGAGTTCCAAAGATGAAAAAAGTGGTAGTCAAAGCAAGAAGTTTCGACACAAGAAATTACGACCCAAGAAACATAAACCAGGGAGAGGAATAACGGTAAGATAGCTGTTATAAAATCCCCACTATCATTTATTTTTGCAACTGTTTATTTTGCAGATAAGTTTTTCGTCAAACGTAAAGACGTTCTCCTATCTCGTGGTACCTAATTTTAAACGCCTATTTTAATTGGTTTTAGAAAGATATGGTTGAAGACTTGGTGGAAACTATGAGTAGGTTAAGCTCAGCCAAAAACACTCCAGTTAAAAGGGCACAAGTTGAATGTAAAATGGAACAAATCAATGATGCCAAAAGGCTGTTTATTTGATGACCAGTAAGTGCTCTATTATACAGTGTACCAATAATTGTAACTACTGCAGTGCAATTTTACGTAGATGCGAAACAAGAGAGGAACATAGTGTATAAATGGGTTTTGCATTACTGTCCAAGTTTTTAATTATTTTGTGTTTTTCATTATTTAGGGATGGTATACTTATTCAGAAAGGAAGCAGAATTTATCTTAACCTAAGATGAAATTGATGAAATGGAATTTGAAATGGTGGAAACAGTCCCATCGACCCCACATGGCCCAGCCAAGTTCGTGGTTGAGTATAATGAGAATGACCCGCTGTCTCCTGTCACGGATGACTGGAACTGGGGCCGTACCCAGCTTTGTGGCAGAAAAGGATTTTGTCCTGGAGGAAG
Organism: Dendronephthya gigantea; assembly: GCF_004324835.1. Taxonomy (NCBI): domain Eukaryota; kingdom Metazoa; phylum Cnidaria; class Anthozoa; order Malacalcyonacea; family Nephtheidae; genus Dendronephthya; species Dendronephthya gigantea. Next base: position 509,405 of record NW_021163136.1, on the reverse strand, counting down.
ACGAACAATGCGGTTATGTGGAGGATCCATGGAGTGTCCAAAAGTTTCTTGTTCCTTTAGAAAAATTCACCAAGCTGCCAACAAAGTTGACTTCAACAGAAAGAGAAAATGCTCACATTGTAAGACCGTTGCATCGAAGGTTGAATGTTGTGCACTTTAATATGTTGAAAATGACAGATGTCACAAAAAAAATGACAGTAATTTACGTTGGCCCCCATTCCTGTCAACCAACAGCGCGAGAGAAGAAACCCGATAAAGAACATGTTGAAAAGGTGTTGCACGTTCGTCCAACAATCACTGCAGGTCAACTTCAAATCGACACAGTACGAGAAGCTTTGTTAAGCAATAAGAATGGACAGGAGATCCTCGACATTGCTGCTCAATATAGTGACAAGCGCCACATTCAGAACATTCGTCACAAAGTTCAACAAACCACAAGGCCTGGTGGATCGGATATTGAAGCTGTTCGTGTTTTGATTAGTTGATTCTTGATGTGGGGGAAGACTTCGTCATCTTGTCTTCCTACCAGAAAGTCCAGTTTGCAGCATTGATAACTCTTGGTATTGTTCCTGAACCAGTTAGCTTAGACGGGTGCGAAAGTCATGCCAAGAACTTTACCAAATTAGAGATGACAACCTACTACCCGCTATTGCGAAGGAACATCAAATTGGTAAGCCTATACGCTCCAAAGCGGGGCAAAAATGCTGATAATGTTGCAAAGATGGTTGTAAAGTTTGACGAAGCAGTTAATAAGATTTTACCAGATATAGCAAAGGAACATGGGCTTAGTCCTCAGGATGGAAGTGGCCGTGGTTTTGACCCGAATGTTTATGTTGGAGATAAAGGTGGAGCATTATGGAGCAGTTTGTGTAAAGCTAAAGGTAACAGTGTAAAAAAAACTATCTCAGATACTTTTCATATAAAACAAGATGTCCGTTGTCATTTAAAGTACTTTACAGATGAAAAGGACAAAAATAAATTCAGTAGATTGATGCAATGGATGCCCCCACTTCTGTACAAGCTCGAGTAGCTGAAAAAACTTTAGAAAAACTAATCGATGGAAAGTCGACAGACAAGAAGAAAATGGAGAAGTTTAAAAAATGGTGGTGGAGGAGAAGAATCAGGTGGCAGCGATGGTGTAGGACAGACTCGTCAGTTTCTGCGTCATCAATGGAGGCTGCTAATGCGAAGTCAATTAGTGCCTCTGGCTATCGGAAGCGGCTACTTGATGTTGTAACCACAGAGTGTTCGTTATCACTATTAGAAGCTGGTGAAATTGAACGACAAAAAGTAGGTCTCAAAACGGTGGGACGGGGTCCATCTGCTGCCGATCGGGAGAACAACAAGAAGAGATTTTGTTGAGACATCAACAAGCGTGCGCTGATGCAATTCAATACATCGCAGAGAATACGGAATCTCTTGTCGAACAGCCGGAGTTTGCCGAAAGCATTAATACGACGAAGGATGACTATCGAGTTAACACTAGTGATACTCATAGGTCCGACAAGAAAAAGAAAGCATGTAAAAGTAACACAACAGTGTCAGACTAAACTCAACATGGTGCAACGAAAGCACAAGTAAAATTTTTTGAAAGATCTGTGGAAGAGGTGACTATGGATATAATTGAGTACAAGAGTGAAATGACATAATTTGAATTTCGTATCCTAGACACCATGGGTTACTTGCAAAATGTCACCATGTGCAAAGGTAATAGCACTTGTTCGAGTCCAGGATGTAAAAAAATTACCATCATTTAATGTGGATTTTGCATAAAGTTTTCAATATAGTAAAGTCCTGCCCATTAATGTACAAAAAAAGGTTTACAAATGCAGATTAGTCAGGTATCATTGACGCATTTCCAGAATGTGTTCCAACTACTGATTTAAGCAGGTGCACATCGGAAGACCAATTTTTCAAAATTGGAGTTAAGAAAACTGAAAAAACATCAAAGTGCGCCTCTTGTAAGAGCTTCCTCTCAATTTGTGATGTTCAAGCCAGTACCGAGGGCCCGTACAGAACGTTTAATTTAACATGGATAAAAAGAGTGTTCTATTTCTGTCCACGAAGAGAGTGCATTTCTCAGTTACCAAGAAACACCTTCATAAAAACATATCAGGATGGTGTTCGTGTAGTGTATGACCCAGAACTATCGTGTGAACAAATGGCACTTGTTAGCATTCATTAAGTATTTGTAATCATATACACTGCAACATTTGCATAACATTTATCAGGGTTTATGCAAAAATTTGGTCTTTCTTCGTCACGTGTGACGTATGTATTGTTTTGGTGTTTTGCCAAATCAAGAAATGGCGATCTTCGATTGGGAGAGGCCAAGTTTTTCGGTTAAAGTTTTTCATTTACCAAATTTCGTTGTAAAATAAAATTATTTTGAACGTTTAAGACGAGACATTTAGTTACTAGCCTGCATACGTATGTGTTTTTAATATTGTTTTTAAATGTGTTTTTAATATTGTTTAGTCCTCATCATTAATACATGCGTTATAATAAACGTCTGGGGCCGGTTGTATAAAAAAATTAATGTTAACTAACTTAAATTATTAACTGCAGTTAGCGCTAATTACGTTTTTATACAACCGGCCCCAGGTCTTTGTTTTCCTGACTTTTGTTGGACTTTAGCCCCGTTTACACTACAGTCTGCACTCATTTTTTTGGCACGGCATGGTAAAATTGGTACCCGTGTCGATTTTATTTGTGTTCAGACTACCTATACAAAAGCCGAGCTCAAATAAAATGGCACGAGTTCCAATTTTATCTGTGCCTTGCCAAAAAATTGGGTGTAGTGTAAACAGGCTTATATCGTAGCGATAAAAGTATAAACGTTGCACACCTTGCAAATGGGTTATAAGTTTTCCTCGTGCCTCGCAAAATTTGATTGTGCCTTGCAAGATTTGATTGTGCCTCGCAATATTTGCCTCGTGCCTCGCAAGTTTGCCTATCTGCCTCGTGTATAAACTATACTCTAGAGACACATTGGTTGGTTACTTGTTGAGTGCACATTCATTCTAATTTGCTGCAGCAGACCAGATTCTGCTAACATTCCTGAATCATGCCTTTTTTCCTTCTGTATAAATGTGTGAAAGAAAATGGGTAATTCAGTAATGCAATAACATTTTAATTCAGACAAATATAATCTAAATAATAAATCTAAATTAAAAATAATATAAATATACTCTTATGATTCCACTGTGTGATTCGATGGCCATGAGTTTGGATGTAATTTATGACCTGGTTTGTGATCATACTCAATACCGGAACTGGGCAAGCAAATTGCAGGATCATGCCACTGTGATGTTGCATTCCAAGCTTATCTTATGGAATCATATTTACTCTACCCTTGAAAGAGACAAACATAGGCATTATATTCTCAACAAATCTGAGGAATGCACATGCCCAACTGCATTGTGCCAGTCTTTCTTAAACTGGCAATGTAATGCTGAATCCCTAAAGGCAAGAAAGATATGGAAAAACATGATCCAAGTCCGCTTAAGTGTTTATCTCAAACTGTCAAACCTTGTGGAAAGTATTGAATGATAATACCACCTCATCAAATTATCCACAGATGACCGATCTTGACAATGTGATCAGATTTTTCAACAATTGGAAACATTAAGTTTCATTGATGTTTAAAACAAATCTGAAATAGCATCACATTTTATCTTATTGCAAACAATTTTTAATATAAAGGTACCATTGATAAACTGGAGAGCTTGTATATGCCTTTGTATGCTAAGTTTTACCTTGTTATTTTTTGATGGGGGTAAACCAATAAACATTTCAAGTTAGTTCAGTTTTGAAGCACTAAGGCAAGGCAAACATAAGGCTTTGTTTCTAGATGCTATAATTTCAGGTCAAACACAGTAATTTGAAACGTAAACAACCATTTAAGAATTCCCTGGCTTACAGGTTGCTTGCAAATAACAGTAACATATCTTTTAGGAGAAGGCAATTAAATATATATAACTAATTTAGATTGACATATTTTTCCAGGCTACAGTCAATGGCCTTCAAAAGAATTGTCTCATTCCTTAGAAGTTCATTAAAAATTTCGAGGAAAAATGTTTCAAATTGAAAAAAAAATAAAAAATAAATGAAAACTCTAAGGGGGGTCTATTATAGGGGGTACGCATCTCCGAAAACCGCGCTATTTTTCAAATTTTAACCGCAAACCGCACACTCATATCTTTTTTAAACGTAACCGCGTTTAAGCCGCGTTCAAACCAATGGATATGCGGTAACATATTTTGCAACATATTCCGCAACATATGGTGAGGCAATGGTCGGTACGTAGTCGCTATTCCTATTGAAGTATTGTAGCGGGAGCGCAATCGCTTACAAAAAAAATCCGTCGGGCAGAACCGAATATATGAATAACTGCCCCCCCCCCCCCCCAATTATCGAGCTAGCTACGGCCCTGTAGCAGTTCAAATAGTTTTTAAGGTGCAATATTCTTTTGAATCCTTGGCCTTGCCTGTGCCTCCTGGTTGCGACGGAAGCTACAGTTTACAGAGCCTAAAGATGCCTGGAAAGTTTTAATGCAAATTCAGAAATGAGTTTAAGAGATGCTGCTTTGAAAGCAGGTCGAGCTATAACTAGTTTATTGTCAAATCTATTGATTAAAGTCAAACTTACCAAAATATTGTAAATCATTTACTGTACAAATCTCCCATTAAACCTCACTGCTCTGCCAAATCTTGACCTGGAGCCGATCAGGAAGAAAGCCTCTCTTGCTAGTTCAGGAGTATCGGCATGTTCTGTTGAAAGATGTTGATTCTGTTGATCATTGTCATCTTCAGGCTCGAGCTCACTCTCATCGGAATCATACTCAATTTCCCCCTCACTGGAGTCAACATCTTGGTCATCTTCTACGTTTGGTTGATCCCCTGGTCCAACGATTCCATTCTGCTCATTCTCTTCATCCAGTTGAGCCAGTTGACGATAAAGAGTCGCTTCCTGTATCGGTAGATTAACCTGATAGCAAGTAGGTGGCAAAGTACCAGATTTGGCCATGGTCGTTTCCTGCCGCCCAGAACGCTGTCTGACAGCTCTCCCATAAATGCTAGAGAATTCCTTCAAAAGGTGGCAACTTTCGTCGCTTTGGTTAGCGGCTTGTAGAGGCTTCAATTTCGGCAATTCTCTGAAATGAATTGTCCCCTCGGGCAAAGGATACCAGCTGTTGGGATTCGTAAAATAGTGCACACTCCAAGATGACAATCTCTTCATGCTCTCCTTAACACAATTTCCGAATGACCGAGTATATTGAAGCATGGTCATTACTTCGCATTTAAAGTGAGTGGTTGAATGAAAGTGTTCTGTGTCCAATGTCATACAGCTGAGCAAATTTGTTTCCTGGTAATTGTATTGTTCTACAATATCCTTCAAACGGGATAAACCCCATTCAATCAGTCGCACAGAATCAACAGTCTTTGATGCAACGTTTCCTTGGGGACCATTTAAAGTCCGTGGTAGCTTTGAAGTGACATCTCGGTGTATAGCTCGCTCATTTTCTCCCAAGAAATCTTTACACTTTCTTACCAATTCCAGTGCTGAGTGAAGATCGTGCTTTTCAAAGCTGCCGCCTTTGTCGTGCATAGAAAAGCTTTTGTATAAGCCGCCAATAACTTGTAGAAATTTCACCGTGTTTTCCAACGGAGAGATGATGTGGACTGTCCCTGACATCGCGTCAGTTACGTACACGACGTGGTCAAATTCTACAGCAATACCGTAGGGTTGTCGATAACTGCATTGTGAAGCAGGTCCATCTGTGCAGTTTTCGTCTCCGTTACCAGAAATGATCTCTGTTTTCCCTGACTCGGGAGTGTACTGATAGATTTTACGGTTGATTGGGTCGGAAAATATCACGTCAGAACCTCTTGCTCTAATGTGATATGGATGTAAGCCATCTCTTTCATTATCAACCACGTGAACATGGCCAATCTGACTTTCAAGGTCGAGCATGTCCACACCGAAACTTGTAACGACAAAAATTTGCGTCGTAGAGCGAATGACACACAAGCTATGGATAGTTCGCTAGCTTTCGTCATACGAAAAAGTACGCTGAAGTGTGCCGCGCACCCCAATGCCATCTCTAGAAGTAACGACAGAAGCAACAATACTTTCCGTGGCACATGCTGCATACAATAAGTTGGCATCAATAAGACATATCGCCGTAAAGGAAGGCTGTTCATTGAGTCCTTTGCTCCAAAAATTTATCGTTGTACTCTGAAATCGTTTGGCAGCGTATTCATCGTTAACCCTGTTTTTGTATTGCTGAATGCATTCTTTCATCTGTGCAACAGTCCCATTAACAGGTAGCCCATAAGTTTGGAGGGCTTGCTTGGCCACTGCGCTTGTCTTTATCTTTCCGACGTCCAAAGCAAGTACACTGTTTTCATCTACAACAGTTATGGGACTGTTATCTCCAGATAAATACACCACGCCTTCCACGAAATGAACACTTGTCGCGTTTACTTGCTTCTTAACAATTGTAACCTTGTCTACAGGTGAATGCAATCGAGCTTTCAGTAAATCAGACAGTCCATTTACCTCGTCGTAATTGTAAAGAACGTATATCCATCCATAAGAACCAATTGCAACACTTATTGGTCTTGGGTACATTCCTGGTCGATTATCAATGGTGAATTTAGATGTCTCAGGTATTATCGTAGTAGATACCAATCCAACATTAGAAAGATAATTTAGCAAGGAATCACTTGTGAGGCAAAGAACTGCAGAGGGGTCTTGGCGGTCTCTATTTCTAACATGATCATTCCTTGGGATCAGCTTTCTCATGACTTTTTTCACGTTGGAAGATGATCTGTTTCTCATAGAACGAATCACAGCTAGGTTAGATCTTTCTTCGCCAATCTTTAGAAACCAATTTGAGAAACCAACCTTTAAGCTTTTTCCGACATGAGGAACATCAGGAATGATCGACAACAAAGACAACTCGGGGTCGATCGATTGATCTGCAATTGATTTTTTGATTATGTAGAACGCCTTTTTATTCCCTTCCTCGCAGTCAGCTGTCGCAACAAGAAAGACTCTTCGTTTGCACAGAATACCACAGCCCAAGCAGTGGTCGCATGCTCTGAGACATGGCAAATAGCTAGACTGTCCAGCTTCTGCACACTCCAAACACACAGATTTCATAGAAAGACACTCGTTACACCTACTGTTGCAAGTGATGGAGTTGTCAATGATATGTTCTGTTGGTACAGTACGCTTAACACAGGCTTCGCAAACTTGCAGAACCTTAATGGTAGACAGCAATGAATCACAAATAGCAGTGCCGGTTTTCCCTCCCTTAGACATGTAGTTAGTAGCACACGGCCTACTGACTTCGTTATCTAGCGTTGTTACTGATGTAACCAAAACCTCAGTTACAATATGTTCGTTTAAAAATTCCGGTGTAACAACTGGATTTTTCTTTACAAAGTCAATATCGACATCAAAATTTAGGCCAACGCACCTCTTGAGGCGTGGGTCATATTCAATACTGGGCTTGATTGCGTTACCATCACTGCTAAGTGAGCAAGGAATAACATGAACGATGTTAGACGATATGAGTGGTGTAATATGTCTAACATCGTTATTTGTTGCAAGCGTTAAATGTGCAAGACTCATTGGTTTGATAACGCCAGATTTAACTGTGTAACCAGCCTGAGCTTTGTTGCACACCGTCTCAGACGGGCCACCTAAGTTCATTTTGCAAGTCTCTTTGGGCTGCGCAGATTCTCGTTTACCTTGCCCTATAGGCATGGGCCCACGAATGAAGTTGACTGTTCTCCTACCTCCTAGGTGGCAAATACTATTAAAAAATTCAACGACGTCATTATCGTACTGATGGCATCGGTCATAAAATATCTCAACAACGTCCGTAAGATACTTATAAAGTATTCCATCTTTATCGATTAAACCTCTACGTATGAGGTCGTCAAACTTGTAACAAAGAGGGTCAGCTTTTTGCACACTATATGCTATCCATCGCTCATCTTCATCCATGTCAGCATCAACGTCATCTACTTGCTCATTTTCAGAATCAGCAGGTTTGCTATCTTTAGAATGTTCAAGCTCTTCGTCGCTATCAGTCCATGCAATACTATCATCTGTATCCATGTTGGATTCACTAGAACGTCTAAAAAGTATAACTAGTATTTAGACCTACAGTACGTGGTTCCTGTAAAAAATTAACCCAATTTCCCGTAGGATCCAATAACAAGTAGTTTTTTTTAACAGTTTGTATTTATTCACTCACGGCATTTACAAAATGTTATTCCCGTGATACTATCCCAGGCTATCCTATGCTATGGTATTCCAAGTATTACTGTAGTCTGTAGACCACTTTTTTTATATTATCTAGTATCCCTTTGTATGGTATTGAAACTTTTTTGAAGGTCGTTGAAAATTTGGAACATGAACATAAATAAAAGCAATTTGTTTGGATTTATTAGCGTTAATATGCGTTTTTAGTTGATTGATAATTACACTTTATCAAGTTCTTGGTCAGAGAGGTCAATATCAGAATCAATGTTATCGCCAGACTTTGTATGTAGGTGAAAAGCATCCTTTTTCTTCCTTTTGGGTGGGACTTTAGCAAGCATATCTTTGATTGATCGATTTCTCTTTGGTTGTGGTCTTTTAGCCTTTTCAGAACATTTGTTAAAGTGTTCTAATGTTACCTGTTGGTTGTGTGGTATCAGTGGGTAAACAAATTAACATCATGTTTGAAATTGTACCTGTCCTTTTAACAAAATCGATTCTACCCTTTCTTTCAATTCATACCCTTTCTTTCAGTGATCAAGATGGATTTTACACAGGGATATTCTAACATATAATTTGTTTTCATATATTCAAGGGGAAGTGAATTCAGAGAGGACTATGGCAAAATTAGGGGTATTATGTGCACTCTTTCCAGATGTTCCCTGTCTTGCCATGACAGCAACAGCAAGTCGAGCAGACATAAATGCCATTATTGAGTCCCTGGGGTTAAAAGATTGTAAATTAGTCATTGGCAATCCAGGCAGAAAGAACATTTTCTACAGTAAAGTCTTTCGACATGGACAAGATCTCAACGCCATTCAATCCATTTTAATGCCCATTGCGGAAGGTCTGTTGGAGCAAAGAAATGAGTATCCACTTACTATAGTGTATGTTCCTCTACAGTTATGTGGATTTGCCTACAAACTTTTCGAACACGTTCTCGGTTCCCAACAATATTTTCCTGTTAATTCTCTTCCAATCCCCTCAAACAGATTGTTTGCACAATTTCATTCACCACAAAAAAACCAGATGAAAGAAGAAATTTTAAAACAGCTCTGTTCAAAATGCAGCATTATTCATGTTGTTTTTGCCACAATAGCTATTGGAATGGGTGTGGATATGCCTGATATTCGCCAGATCATTCATGTTGTTCCTCCATGCAGCATGAAAGCTTATTTTCAAGAAACAGGACGTGCTGGCAGATCATTCATGTTGTTCCTCCATGCAGCATGAAAGCTTATTTTCAAGAAACAGGACGTGCTGGCAGAGATGGCAAGCGATCAGTGGCTTTGTCTATATTACAATAACCGAGATATCGCTAAGAACAGGCTAGCAATGAATGATGATATGCGCAACTATTGTTCTAATGCTAATATATGCCTCAGGAAATTGCTGCTGAATTCACTGGATACAGAGCAGAACAAATAGTTCTTATGAAGCCATTACACACCTGTTGCAGTGTATGCAAGCTAAAGTGTTATTGTTATAATTGTGTACAGGTTGATTTGAGTGAAATGTTAATTGACAATGTTAAGGCATAAATACAAAGGACATGTGCTTAAACTTGCACACATCAACAAAGACAACAAGTATTTATCTATATACAATCTTAGAAAGGTTTTACTGTTAAATATTACTGTATGGAAGCACATTTTTTAGCGAGAAAACTGTCTGGTGTAAAACAAATATCATTTGGCAAAATTAGAATAGTTTGAAAAGTGAGATAGAATGCATTACATAAACGTGACTGTTATGTATTCTCATATTGACTGTTTTGCCCCAGACAATTTATTATTCTACTTAAGTATAATTCTACTTAGCTGTTCAGTTTTTATAAAATGCAAATGCATTAATTTCTTCATAACAACTTTTGATTTGTATAGTTTATAATAATATGTTATGCTAATAAATGTTACATGTCTAATTTAATTCTTCCATATTTAATTCTTCCAAACAATATTTGTATGGGTGTAGCATGGTTCATAAAGGTTTAGGTTTTTAAATCATTTAAAAACATGATTAAATCTCATTTTTCTTGAGCTTATTATGCTGTGCATCCTAGGAATTTTTAATATTGTTCATATATGAAATCCAATTGAAATAATTTGTGCCCACAAGCAATCGGTAAATCTATAAAATATGCAGGGAGCATCATTAAATTTTACGGGATTTATAAATCACAAACCATGCACAGGATAGTGTTTCCCTAGAATATATAAATTACATAACACAAAAGTACATAATTGGTGTTATGTGTACAGCAGTAATCTACAAACTTATGATATTGTTCGTATGCCTCTTAATCCATTCTTTAAATTTGTCTTTGTCAAGTGTATGGATGGGGTCATGTGATACACCAACAAATGACTGGTACACTCTGTTGTCATTCTTCTTGAATGGCCTACTTGCTCTCAAATCATTAAGGATGACAAGTTCATCTTCTGCTGACGACCTGAGAGAGTGTGATGAAGACTTCTGATGCATGTTAACTTGACTCTCAAAAGCTTCCACAATCTTTGCCACTCCTCTTGTTTGCACCCATGGAATTGATCAGCTTTTTCATCTTGCAGTTGCGATTCTCCTGGAACAGGTCAATCTCGATATTCTTGCCAGCACCACCTTTCCAACTCACAGTAGCAGCCCATTTGCAACGATGTGCTTCAGCTTCTGACAATAAAACTTGACATTGCAAAATGTTTACTAGCATCTCAATGGCATACTCGTTGAATCCGGAGGTAGAGCAGCTGTTTCCGCAAGATTGAAAGGTACTCTCCATTACCTGTGGCAACTCCATCCTTGATATCAGCAAGCAACATGAAGGACCTCAGCAAATTAACTGAATAACACCAAACACCATCAGTTGTTGGAACATCATCGTTTTCAAAGACATATTCGTCGAGGAACTTATTTAAAACATCAATGATGTACTTCTTTCTGTAATCCTCATTTTTGACTTCATCACTATCAGGACAGTTTGCAGTTGGTTCGTGATTTGTATCAGCCATCTGGAAAAATTCCATCAGAGCTTCAACTACAAAACACTTACCAACACTGAAAAACAGCTGCTCACAATCCTCATAGTGCTTGACATCTACTGTAACATTCCTCCAATTGAGCTTCTCACGAAAGAATCTGAGGGTACCTCTCTCCTTACCAGAACTCTTGTACAGCTTTTTTAATACAGTCTGAAAAAAGGATTATTAAATAAATTAAGTTGCACTTAAGAAACACCCGAATAGCCCTACTTAAAAGCTATATCTAGGTTAAAAGCCATATCTAGGTTAGAAGCCAGTTGTATAAAAAGCTACAGTTATTAGCAGAAAGAATTAGCCAATCGGAGTTGTTAATTATGAAGTCCAATAATGATTATCTACCCGAAATGTAGTTTTATACTGGTCAGAATTCAGAATATTTGCAATGAGGAATCAATAGAGGAGCTCATTATAATTTTCAACTCTTTATGCCCATAAGCCCATACCAGAAATAAAATTAGCTATTGTGGTGCCAACATGTATTATCTTACAATTAGCCTCAACTCTGACAAATCATCAATTTTAATAAAAGCCATGTAAGGCTGCTAGTCAATAAACTGTATATACCTTCAAAAAACTCCTCTTTGTATGCCATTTAACTATACAAAATGGGTATAAGTGATCCAATCTTTGCTTTGGCAGATGGCATCCAACACGAAGATCTTTTGCTCCAGCCATTCGCACACAAGAAAGCTGGTCACCAAAACATGGTATTATTTTAATACCATGCAATGGATCACTTTCAGTCGTAGAGGGTGGGATATGTGAAGCCGGTTGATCTGGTCTGGAGGTGGCTTCTATGGTAGGGATGGTATCTTCATTTGAATCATTAGCCAAATGGGATAATCCAGCAGACAAATAAATGTCATATACCCATTTCTCCAGCTGGTCCAAAATGTCAACACAATCAGAGTATTTCTTCTCGTCTTTCATTAACACTGGCATGGTTAGAACTTCTGACTTTGCAAACAGTTTGACTTTGCTGACGTTTGCATACATGCACTCTGTGGTTTGTGGCACATATGGCTTAAAAATTCTGAAAGCCTCAAAGCAGTCGAACAAGAGATTTGCAACAATCGCTCATATCTACATCTCCTTGCTTCCAGTTCATCTTTGTTGACAGTCACAATATCAAGAACATTGCATTTCCTAATATCTTTCTGTGGACCAGAGTCAGGTAGGTTGTCAGCAACCCTGTTTGAAAACAATGCTAGTTGCAACCGCATGTACATTTCGATTCTGTATACTCTGTCTCATGTCATGAGCCTTCTCCTCCCAGTCGATGTTGTCCAATACAAACACAAACTTGAAGCCACTGCCCTAGCAAGAAAATGAGTCCCAATGTCTTCTAGAATGGCATACTTCTTGGCAGGTTGAAGGCAAATTCCATACTTATTCAACTCGGCAACTAGCTATAGAAAGATATAGTATAAATACAACAAACATGACTAAACCTCAAAGGAACAAAGAAGAATTTTAGTGGTAAATATCTTAGCTACAACAGAACATACTCATAAATTGTGCAGCACCTTGTCAACAGTGAAAACATATACTAAAAACACTGTTAACTGATAGTAAAATGGCACTCCTGTCTTCTCTAAGATCTATCTGGTATTGTGCTGGTCAGTGCAGAGTAATGATATAGGCTACATCAGTTGAAAAACTAGACAATTGTCTAAATGACATGTTTGCAAAAAATCTTGCACTATGCTTTACCATGAAAACAGAAAATCTCACAAAGAAAATGCTTACACTGACATGTTTAGCAGGGAAAATCAACCATATTAAATGGTCTAAAATTCTAAGGTGAAACTACCATATGGACATATTTCTACCATATGAACACATAGATATCCCATGAAATAGATAGATATCCCATGTTGGGTATAGTTTTTATACAAAGTAATTATAGAATGGCCAACTTTGTTTGCTCAGGCTTTGGTAGGCATTGTGCAAGTCCCAAACACTCCAAGTCTCACACATCTCGCGTGAGACTCACGCATTCTGGGCTTATCTCACGCGTGTTCATTAGAATCTCACGCGTTTCCTGGGGATTAGGCTGCACGCATTTCTGCAAATCAAAGTCCTGGGAACGAAAACACTTGAAAATTACAAAATGGCGGAGAGCCCAGAAACAGACACAGAATTAAGTGAATCGGAAGCGGGAAATGAACCACAAACGAGCCTCCCAAAGACTTCCACTAGAAAATTTACTGGTGCTGCACAATATAAATCGACTTTTCAGAAGGAATGGACAACCAAATACAAATCATTTCTTCGTGAAGTTCACGGTAATTTGCATGTCTTTTACTGTATTGTTTGCAAGAAGGCAGTGAGTGTAAAACATCAGGGAGAAAGAGATGTAATCAGGCACAAGGATGGTGAAGATCATAAAAGATGGGAGAAAAGCCTTAGAAATCAACCCACATTAAACCTAGCTACAAGCAGCACCAGCACTCTTCAGTATAATACATCAAAGGCAGAAGTTTTGGCAGCAAAGTTTATTGTTGAACACAACTTACACTGATATTGCAAAAAACTATGCTTCAGCGCACACAAAAACAAATTGCATAATAAATGATGCCATAGCTCCTCCAATGCAAAAAGACCTGATATCAAAAATGAAGTGTCAGCCATATTCCTTAGCGATTGATGGATCAAGTGACAATGACTTGGAGAAGATGAATCCCCTTACTGTACGTGTGTTCGACATGAACACTCACAAAGTAGAAGGTAGATTTCTAGATAGAACTGCATCAACTGCTGAAGCTATATATGATAAGATGAATGAAGTTCTTAGTAAACATGACATACCTTGGGTTAACTGTGTTGGAATGTCTGTAGACAACACATCAGTGAATATTGGGAAACATAACTCCATAAAAACTAGGGTCGAGGAGGCTAATGATGCAGTGTATTTCATGGGTTGCCCATGTCATATTTTGCATAACACTGCCTCGTATGCAAGCAAGGGATTTGAAGAAATAGTTGACTTCCCTATTGATGATTTGTGTGTTGACATTTTCTACTGGTTTGAACACTCTTCTAAGAGAAAGAATCTATTGTCTGACTTCTGTGAATTTTGTGGTGTGCAATACAGGCAAGTCATTAAACATGTAAGCACAAGGTGGCTTAGCTTGGAGTCTGCAGTAGAGCGCATTTTGAAGCAGTACAGTCCCCTCAAATCCTACTTTTTGTCAAATTCTGAGCAGCAGGCAAGATTTAAGAGATTGAAAAAGTCATTCAACAACCCAATGACTGAAATATACCTGTATTTCTATCAATCTGTGCTACCTACATTTACAAATTTCAACCAATTACTCCAGAGATCGGATCCATGCATTTTTCTTGTCTATGAAGGTTGTTGGAGTGTTTACAAAAAGATCCTTGGCAAGTTTCTTAAAATTAACAAACTTGAAGCATGCATGAAGGATGCCACAGGCGAGTTAGTTTCACTCTCAGAAAATCAGAAACCAGATAATGAACTTTTTGTAGGCATTGTAACAAGAATGAAAGTTAACAAGTGCCTTGCAGATGGTGACATTTCTGACCAAGAAGTTAAGAAGTTCTACTCTGCTGTACGTGAATTTTACATTGCAGCTGCTAAGTATATGCAGAGCAACCTTCCATTACATGATGATACATTGAAAAATGCACACTTTGTCAATTGGGAGAAAAGAAATCTCACCAGCTTTGAAGAGGTAGCATATTTTGTGCAAAGGTAAGTGTTCTTGTCATTTGCAAATAAGTATAATATTTTGGGTATGCTTAGTTTACATCTAGTATATGTACCAGATGATTACTTGGTGGTGAATTGGGAACTGGGAAATTTCAGTCAAATTGATAAGGGAAAATATATCTTATTTTAGATATCAACATATCTTCAACTTTAATGCAAAAGATAATGATATCTTGTATGATGAGTTCGTTGATTATCAGTTGTCGAATGACACAGACTTGCCTAAAGAGGTTAAAGAAGCTGCAACTCTACAAATTGATGAAGATAACAAAATTGTTGCTCTTCGTATGGATGTGGTGTGGGGGTATTTAGGAAATTTAAAAATTAGTGGCTATCCAAGATTCCAGCATCTGAGTAAAGTAGCTCAATTAGTATTAGTGTTGCCCCACAGCAACGCAGAAGAAGAAAGAGCATTTAGTCTTGTCAAAAAGAACAAAACGTGTTTCAGGGGAAACCTGAGTATTGATAGAACCCTTAGTGCTATCATGACGATAAAGATGAATTCCACTGAGCCATGTTTTCAGTACAAGCCATCAGATGAGGTAGTAAAGAACTCCAAGAAGGTGACATGGCAGTTTAACAAGTCACATATGTCAAAAAACAACACGTGACATTCTATGACACCATGATTAAAACAGAAATATTCCTTAAATTAACAGTGATATTTAATGAGATACATCGTTAAAAAAGAAACTACTGTAGTCTTTATATTTTTTTAAAGTGCCTTCAAAATGCAGGAAATGCAGTTTCAAAAATTTTCCCAGTCCAAACCCCTGGAACTCCAAGTCTCACTCATTTCAGAACTTCCACCTTGGAGTGTCTGAAGTCCTATAATTGATTTCTTAACATTAACTGTTTTCTAACACCCACTTTCATCTAATGCTATTCCCTGTCTTCAGACCTATCTGCTATATTGTTTCCTGTTTGATTCTTAGTGTTGGGACATTTACCCATTTCTTGGTGCATGAAGATTGATGAATGTCACTTGATATTAATTACAGAGGGTGATATAAGATATCAGATGCATCAGAATACTATCATCAGTCAAAAATGTCAGAGTCATTTTTTAGAGTCGACAAAATTTAGAATAAGGACTTACTGCAAAAGTGGCACTTACATTAGCAGATGCATGGCTTTGTGCAAGCAGGATGGAATTGATCCTCTGTACTCTGCTTAATTTGTGGCATCGTAAAAACATGATGATGCTGTATATTGAACACATGGCAGGATTCTTCTTTCCTGGGTATATATTGCTTTCCATGAGACTGTAAAAAATCATATGTACTGTAGGGCATCTTCTTTCCATCTCTTTACAAATTTCCAACATCCAACTCTGAGATGATAAACCAACATAATTTCTTTGCCTCAGGACAGATGGGTTACTTCTCCTTGCAATCTCAATGAGCTCATTGTTGGCCACACTGAGAACTTGTGTTAATATGGTTTCAACTGTCTCTCCTGGAAAGACACTCTATAAATAACATGACATAATACAGTCAAGTTTTTTTATTCAAAGTATGTCTAAATACTCTTATACAGAGCAACAAGGAATTTCTTATGTTTTAAAATAAATATTTATATATGAGATCTTCGTTATCTTTCTGAATTTTGTATGCATTTTGTATGCCAAAATATTTAACCACAATACTGGTAATATAATTGAATACCAAAATTATGATTGAGCATTTAAATTTTTGAAGAATATCACATGTATTTACTTACTGAAACTGGAATTTTAGCTGTAGTTTCGTCTGCCAAACTGAAATCGATACTTCAACGACGCGAAGTCCCAACTGCAGTAACTTTTGGAGGCGGCACTGTTGCAGATGGTAAAATCTCTAGGCAACGCTTGGTGCGGATATTTTCCTTTCCGTTAATGTTCTCTGGGTTTCTTTTATAATTTTCTTAAATTCTACCGCGTTTTTAAGCCTTTTCTCACATGGCACACATATTCGATAAGGAAGGTCGCTATCTTGCGGCAACTTTTCTCCGAGAATTATCTCCGTGTTTTGAAGGATTGTTTCGCACTGCTTTCGATAAAGATTTTTGCTGTGTTTCGGATCAGCAACACAATTCAAAGCCTACAACGCGAAATGCTGGCCGTCGATCCTTTTATTTTATAGAGCTTTTTTGGCGTCTCTTTACTAGCCATCAACCCGTTTAAATGAAATTCGAGCTTAAAGGCATGTTCAAGTCTGTAATTTGATTACTAAATGTGATTTGATACATTGTGTCCCCCCAAACAGGATTGGATCATTTAGCATTTACAATAAATGCAAGCAATGTCGAGGTAAAGTCGCAAAATATTGTAATGAAACTTTTAGGATATTTCACAATTTTTCACACACGCTCCTTTTCCACCCCACCCTAGATAATGTTTTAATTTTCCCCCAGATTTTGGGGGAAAATGATAATCACGTGACCAGCGGTAACCAGGGTCTTCGCCGCAGCGTGGGCCGTAGGTTAAAGACCCTGGGTACGAGGTTGCTCAGGAGACAATGCATCATTTGCTGTCTTTAAAACTACACAGCTCGTCTTTTAAAGTGATACCAATTAGTCTAAATGGTTCACATTGAGTACGTGATAATTCAGAGGAAGGTGAATCATGCACTGATTATTCACTACTTGATGTGTATGGTAATTGTGAACAATATGACAGTTAGCGTGATATAATGAGTATGAACCTTGTTTACTTTGTTAACAATGAATTAACAAAATTGCCAGAGAATGTTATACCTAGAATATTCCCAACTTATTCTCCTAATCTCAAAGGCACAAACTTTGGCTTATATTGTAAATATCAACTTTTAGGAATAAACCCTGGAAAACAACCCACAACAATGCGTGGGATGATCAAGAACCAACTGATGAGATTCTTATTAATTCATGGCAAGAATTTTTGCAAACGCCTTATGGACAATCTAATGTCCCAGATTGGTTTGACAAATTACAAGCTGTCATCCAAAGCCAAGAACCAGAAGATGAACCTTCTGAAGAACAAAAGAGAACCCGAGAAGAGTGGATGGTAATATCAGATCTTCACACTCCATTTGATATACACTCTGAACAAACACCAGAGTCGACACATGACTGGCATCTTGATAGAGCTGTCATAGTCTTCGACAGGCCATAGTTAATATAGGGGGAGGGTTTGGAAGACCGGCAAACTTCAAAGGCACACGTGACCCTTTGAGAGATAAACTCGATATGGTGCATCATGGCAACGATTTAATGAGCGAGTCTGCATTAAAAACCTAAAAATCTAAATATTTGTTTGGTTTCACAACTTTTTTTTTAATTTTGAGATTTTTTCCTGCATTATATGACTAAAAGGCAGCTTTTGGTCTATCTCAAGAGTCTACTCACCGTTTGACTTCCGCTATTTATACTATCGACGGGGTGCCAACTTGACGTATCAAATATCGTATTTCATGTCAAGCCTTAGTTCAAGCAAATTCATACCGTATTCACTGCTAGAGGAGGTTCTAAAAGTCTTTAAAACATGGATATCGACTACAAATCTGAATGTGAAGCTTTCGAAGGCGATTTTGAGGCAGAATTTGAACAAACCATCGAACTTTTGGAGATGGATGTAGCCGAAGTTGACATGGAGATTGAACAATCACTTGAAGAGGTAATAAACAATAATTTTTAAGAATTTTGCTATTCTCAAAACATATTTAATGAGAATGGCCCTCTTATACTTCTAGGTTGAGGGAAAGAGGGAATTTTCTTGCGATTTCTGTGGAAAAGTCTGCAAGTCTAAAGGTGGCCTTACAAAACACCAACGAAGCAAGCATGTGTCAGAAGTGGGTGAGCGATCCTCTAATGCCTCGTCTGTGGTAATATCAACTGAAGCAATTGCTGGTTTAATTCGCAATATTGGTCGACATTTAGTTGGTGAAAAACTTTACAAAGAGGATGATACAGCAGAGGTTTTTAAACTTCAACCAAGCGAGTCATTTGTCACTTTTATTAATCAGCTGTTGTCGAAGTTTAAGAGAAAAAACAACCAAGACAAGTTCCTGAAAGAATTTTATGGAAAAACTTATTCAAACTGGAAAGAGTATTTCCATCCATATGGCAAACAAGAGTTTGTGTTTCTTATGCTCATTCATTTACCTGAGCGCCTCATCATATTTTTAAAGAAAGACGAGCAAGGGCAAGGGAATTTAAAAGAGGTACAGTTTAAATATGTTGTAACTATATGTTTGGAATTGGAAGCAGTCTGGTTCAGAAGACAGCATGTAAATTACATTGTTACAAATGTAATTAACACAGCTATACTTTTTTTATGGCTACTCATTATGTCTTCCCTGCAAATTATTTGATATAATTGACTTATATAATTACACCCTTGTCTAAATTTTAGGGAGAATTATCATTACTGCCACAAGAAATTGGTCCTTTGTCATATTTGACTGGCTATGTTGTACGATCATTGTTTCAAAAAAGTAAAAACTGCTCAAGATGCAATTCTCCACGAAATAAATAAATTCAAGCCTTGATGCTATCAATGCGAGTGGAGACTCAAGGCAATGAATGCATTGCTGGTTTATCAAGAGGTGGACTTTGGTCACCTCACTCATGGATCATAAGCATTACAGAGGTAGCAGAGTTAACATTTAGGAAGCACACAGATAAAGACAAGGTCACTTGTCTACCAGTAGACACAATAGTGAATGAAGTTATAACTTCTCCCCTTGTTAAAAACTTGTGGTGCAACATTGTTCAAGAGTGTGATGTAGAAACCTCAAAGGAATGCCAGTCTCTCTGTTTGGAAAATGTTGTAAAATTATATGTAACTGTAAGGTGTTTTTCTTTTGCTAAAGATATTGTAAATAAGTATAAACTAAGTCAGGGAACTAAAAGAAAGAAAGCATTGCGAAAAGAGCTTAAAATAGCCAGTAAAAAGGATACTTGGGTATACAATGAATTATTAAATATAAAGTTTGTTTAAATCATAGTTTGAGGTAATTTTCCTCAGTACTGATACACACCAAAAAATCATGATGTTGATGCACCCTGTGAGCAGTATTGTTAATAATGTTGTTAAAATATGTTGAACAATCAATATTGTTGCAATATTGCATCAACTGCATTGATGATTCAACAAGCTTCAACAACATTGTTAATAATACTGTTCATGGGGTGCAGCACAACATTGTTCACCCCTGATGTGCTCCGATATATGTTGAACAATTTCAATAACTATTGCTGCTACCTAGAATAGACTTTTACCATAGTTGGTAGCACAAGCATGCAATCCAAGCAAAGTGAAATAAGGGGCAAAGCTGATGCATATTGGGTCCCTGAGCATCACTACCATGCATTTGTCATAAAACACACATGATTAACATGCCATCAACTGCATACACAATTCCATGTTTACCCAAAATGTTGATTATGGCAGTTTACAATATATTTACAAGTATTTACAATTTTGGAGCACAATTTACATATACAGGCTGTATAAAAAAATACCCCCTATTAAAATCAAGCTTTTGTTTGAATTTAAATGCCTTATAATTTAAAGTGAGATGCCAAATGCATAATATAATCATGCAATCAAATTTCAAATTCCCACAGAAGCTTAATTTCAATAAAAGGTACATTTTTTATACACCCTGTAATGTATTTCTTTCAAAGTACTTTCAAAGGATATGATCAACATAATAGTAGGTAAAAGTCATTTTGGTTCATTATGGTTCATGAAAAGTTAGATTTCACCAAACAGGGGGTTGCTTTGATCATAGTTAATAGAGGGGGAGGGTTTGGAAGGTCGGCAAACTTCAAAGCTTTCGGAGCCAATTAATTTCAGATGTTGAAAACGTACGTCACGTGACAATACGGGTGCATCATGGCGACCGCGTCTATATGGTTTTATATTACGGTAATGCGATATCTTGCTTTTAAAATGTTGAATCAGCTGAAAACAAGGCATTGTGCGTCTTGTTATGGCTTCGACAAGTTCGGTCGACGATGTAGAAAGTCAATTTCCCAGTATTCTGGCGTCTGGAGCGAAAGAGGACGATTTTCAGCAGACCATTGAGTTGCTGCAAATCGACGCAGAAGAGGTATCTGACGAAATATCGCATTCTGTGGCAGAGGTATGTGATTTGTGTCTTTATATACACTCAATACAAGCTTATGAGACACGTTTAAGGTTCTCTTTATCTCCTACTTCTGTTTTAGCTTGAAGGTTTGAAGCAATATTCATGTGCGCATTGCTCTAAAGTGTGCAAATCAAAAGGTGGACTTACAAGACATACCCGGAGCAAGCATTTGACTAGCGAATCCGAAACAACGTCTTCCAAGGCAAAGCATGAGTCGAAGCAAATACCTACATACGTTTCAGAGGAGTCTGCCTTAACGTTGATTCGCGAGATTGGAAAATACTTGACTGATGAAAAGATTTATCCAGCGAAACAAGTAGCTGATGTATTTACGTTGAAACCCAGTGAGTCGTTTATAAAATGTGTGAATGCTTTGTTGCACAAGTTTCACCGTAAAAAGATCGTGACAAGTTTATGAAAGCGTTCTTCGAGAACATGTATGGCTCGTGGAAGGAGTATTTTCATCCGTGCAATGATCACAAAGTTGTCTTTCTCATGCTAGTAAACCTGCCTGAACGTTTGTTAACTACACTGAAGGATGATGGTTCTCAAGAAATAGAGGTGGGTAAAGCTGTACTTCCTATGTCTTAGTTAATAGATTTTAGCATTTTAGTAACCAACCATTAATTAAGTTTCATTCAGCATTGGAACACTTGGACATCCTGGGACACATGAGAAACAGCTGTGGGCTGACCTTAAAATCTCTATTTGTAACTTGTTGAGTTTCAGTACATGCACTGATACATTGCATTTCCAATTTTACAGAATGAATCTATCACACCAGAGGAACTTGGACCCCTTTCCTATGTTGCTGGATATGTAATTCAGTCATTATATCGAAAAAGCAACAAATCCAAAGAGGCAGATTCTGAAAGAAACCAGGAAATCCAGGTGTTGTTACTTTCAATTAAAGTTCCAACTGAAGAAAATCAATACATTTTTTCACTATCAAGGGGAGCTCTTTGGGCACCGAATTCCTGGCTCATGAAAATAGCAGAAATTGCTGAACTGTCTTTTAGGAGGCAAACAAAAATTGGTAAACCCACATCATTACCTGTGGATAGGATTATAGAAGATGTCATTACTTCTCCACTGGCAAAATCTCTGTGGAGCAATATTGTTGACAATTGTGATATTGCAGTTTCAAAAGAATGTCAGTCTTTGTGTTTTGAAAACATTGTTAAACTTTATGCAACTGTGAGATCTTTCTCTTTTGCAAGAGATATCGTGAACAAGTACAAATTACTTGAAAAAGCACAGAAGAGCAAGGCATTACGGAAACAGTTAAAAGTTGAAAGTAAATAATTGTACATACAGTATATCATTTGCCTGTTATTGTTAATGTTGCCTCAGAAAACATGAACTAGCCGTTTATATAAGATGTTGAGAAATGAGAATACATATCAGCTGCAGAATCAGCCCCCGATCATGTAGTCCTGCTAAGCAAAAATCACTATTCATAATTGTATTGTTTTTTCTGAGTTTAGGGACAGATAAAAATATATTATAAAGCATTTGTAGTACTAAATCATTGGGCTGGCTTTCATGGACACATTCAAATGACTTTCTTTCTACTTAACTTGTATTTAATTATGTTTCAGACACAGCAAATATGTATATCTGTGTCTAATGTGTATACACTATAATACATACTGTATACCTTAAGCCTGCTGCATACAAGAGCAATCAGCTGAGCTAAAAGTTACTAGTACCTGTTAGCTCAGCTGATTGCTCATAGTGTGTGGCAGGGGCCAGTTGTATCAAAGCCGGATAGCGGTATCCACCGGATAGTGATTTTTTCAACTGTTCTAAAAATGCTCGAAAGGCGATAAAATTTCAGCTTGGAAGCAACAATTATTAAAGAGGATTCTCAATTTAAGAATAATAAGATTTAATCAAAGTTGTGGCAAATAACGAGCGATTTTGAAGCGATTGAAAAAACAACTATCCGGTGGATAGCGCTATCCGGCTTTCATACAACCGGCCCCTGGATTTTACTGAGTTTTGTGCCTCATGCAACCTTTTCTCGCATATCAAAGATGCTAGATATTTTCTTCAATGCCACACATGGTGAAATACCTGCAAAAATTGTCCGCACACGAGAGAAACTTGATGAGTTGATAGCCCAATGTGTGGCCGTTGGCTCAGCAAGTTTCCCTCGTGTGCAGAAGGCTTTAGAAATATCAAGTTTAATATACACATGTAGTTTGGTATATATTGACTTTATTATTACACCATGAAATCCAAATCCGAACTAACTTGAAAAAAGTTTTTATCTCCTAGCAGTTATGTTACTGTTTTGCCTAATAGCAATGTTATTTCTTTTTTGAACGTTTCGGCAATGGCTCTTCGGAGACAGTGTGCCATTTAGTTCTTGGACCAATGTGGCGACCAGCAACATTACCTTCGGCAGTTGGGGCAATGTCTCTAAGAACTGAAATTCTTAAATCATTGTAGCCAAAGTCAGCAGCCGTAGGGTTGTCTGCTCGTCTTCCCTGGGCTCGTTGGTAGCCAAAATATTCTTCGATATCATCTTGGCAAAACCTTTCCGTCAGAACACTCTCACATCCTTCACCCAGTAGGAATTTGGTTACCTGAACAACAGACTTGATGGTGATTTGCAGTCCTTTATATGTCTGTGTTGACAGAAACATTTGAGCCCTTTGCTCTGGTGTATATGTGCCAGCACGAGTCTGAGTGGAGGAAAACCAATCGCTCAAGTACTTGAGGAAGACATTCTCAAGCCAGTCAAACCGAACATCTGTACTGCTTCGGTATGGTGCCAGCAACATATTTCGTTTCCTTTCATGTTCATGAAAGGAACGAACATTAAGACAATCGAAAAAGTCATTCACCATCTCACACAACTTTGCTGTTTCATCTGCATCCCCTTCATGGAAGTATCGCTTTAATGCCAATGACACAGTTTTGCTCATCACCTGAGTTGCTAAGCTGACCTTCATCTTTGAAAATGACTTTAGATCAATATGATCCATAGTCAGTTTTGGCAACTGATGAAGGCCATGCTCTAAATCAAAAAAGTACAGTTTTGCAATATGCTCCCAAGCAAGTACTTGCCATTGTTCCATAGGTTGCGGGTTCGCTTTCCACTTCCAGAATTAAAAAGACAATTTCTAGTTGTCTTTACTAATGTGGTGCATCAGAAAAAAAATAGATTTTTCTGCTTGGGCAAAAGAGGTTAATGGTTGCATGAACTAGTTCTTCATCTTCACCAGAGATTTCCTCATGTAGCTCGTAGCATCGGCGGTTAGGTGACGCCCCATCGCTAACAGCAGCACAGACCCAAAGATTACATCCTAACTCTAACACGCATACAGCCTTCCAAAAGAGTGACATTAGTTGGTAAGAAGTCACATCCTTTGTAAGAAAGTAAGCTAGGGTAAACTTCAAGTCAGTTGCTACACCTCGCACCAAAAACACCAACGCATGTGTGGCTAGCTCATCAGTAGAGCAAAATGCATCATTCACTTGCTCTTCACCGAGGTCAACAAACCCGATCAGTTCATTAGACCGTTTATCAAAAACCAGTTTTGACTGAATTTTCATTTCATCAAAACTCAGTACAACATATCTTTGGATGTCAAAGTATTCTCTCGAAAGATCTTTCAATCTGTCAATGTTCTTTGAGTTGAACCCTGGCTTTGGCTTGAAGAAATTCCTATAGTCTCGCAATGTTCTTTGGCTTGGCAACACTAAAATTCCGGACTCTTGTAACTCCTTATATGCTGCCGGTGATTTTGCATGTAATGAGAGACAAAATCTGATGATTTGTGGATGGTACCTTCTTCCAAACTTAGGAGATGCTACAAGTTTCCTCTGCTGCTCCCAAAAAACTCTCATATGAGGTGTTACCTCAATGCTAGGATTATCTGCAAATATTGCCAAAATATCTTTCTCAAGTGCTTCATTAACAGGAATACTGTTCTTTTCAATTTCAGCTTCAAGTGCAGCAATCTTTTCTTCCATTTGTTTTGTCAGAACACGTTGCTCCTGGATAGTTGCAACCAACCTTTCTTTACTGGTAGCTGAAAGTGGTGCTTTGGCTGGGACTGGCCGGGCTTCCTTGACTGCTTTGGCTTTTGATGACTTCTGCATTGACTTTTCTGTGGCGCCACAATTGTCACATTTATCAGTATCACAGAGCAGCTGGCAGTCATGTGACCGTAAAAAGACTTTTGCTTGAAATGGATTCCCATTTGGACCATACTCTTCTTGCTTGATAGGGACGGTGTGCCGAATAATATTCTCAACACAGTTATCACTGGATGGATCAGTTGCAGCAGAAATAAATGGCTCCTCAACAGGAAGTCCACAACACAACTGAAATTGCTCTAATGATGACAATATGCTAGAAATTGTAGCATATCTCACAGATCTCTTGTGGGTTAAATAAAATGTGTGCTCATCAGGGAGTAGCCAGTTATAAGCCGCAACAGTTAAATTCAGTGAATCTTCAACTGTCACTGACAGTTTAGGAAGAGCATATGTCTGATCCCATAACACAAGAGTTACATTATTCTCATTCACACTTTTGCTCCAGCCAGTTAATTTTAATTTTTCTGATTTCTTCCTGAAATCATCAACACTTGTATACACTGGTTTTACCTTTAGTTCATGTCGAACAAGTTCACGTCTTGGTGCACTTGTAGATGTTGATGGAATGCTCCTTTCAGGAAGGTTAAGAGTAGGTATTGATCCAGGAATAAGCCTTTTACAGGTGGGAACTATATCAAAACAAGAAATAAAATTCTAAATATAAGTTGTTCACCCAAAATTGATTTGATCTTAGAGAAAACACACGGTATACTAAGGATTAAAACAATCCGAATTTAAAGAAATATGTTTTACTAAAACAACCCCCACGACAATGAGTAATTATTAAATTTATATCTTATGTGTAATCTTTTGCTCCAGTTTGACTTGTAAACATTCGATAACTTCGATCTGTGTATCATCATCTAGATTTCAGTTAGCCATGTAGAGCCAAGACGGGCTGATCTGGCCATCTTTGACTCAATGAATAATGTATTAGCGCTGCTTTCGCACCGTATGCAAACAGGATATGCAAGCAAGCTATCAAAATCATAATTATTCACAGCTATTGACGACAAGCATTGAAGCAATGGGGCATTGTTCTCGTAAAATAAAATTCAAGCGTTTGGCTCGAAATATAACTACTTCATACTCTATATTCACAACGTATGTTACTTACACGTCTCAATCAGGTGATTTTCGAAGTGTTTTTCACAAATATGGATGGTTTTTTGGTCGATTTGTTGTCGTAAACTTGCGTCAATCTCTCGATTCCTTGTCACAACCCGCACCCACGCTTCGCGAGTTCTCGTCGATAAATCATCGTCTTTTGTTGGGATTCTAAAAATACTTATATTCTTCTGCTTCCTGCTCGTTCCGCAACCGTAAATTGAGCAATTAGCCCCTGGCATCTACGAGATCTTGCGAAAAATACGCATATTTTTAACCGGACAAAGCTTTTACTGCTGCACTTCTTCGATTACTAATCCGCGCAGCTATGCACCCGTGTTGTCACGTGACATAGAACAATAACATAATTTGTCACGTGGTCTCAGCTTCCAAACCCTCCCCTCTATTAACTATGCTTTGATTATCTACAAAATAATATTAGTCAGTGACGTAGCCAGCCTGACAATTTAGCCATGCTATGCTAATATTTTGGTGTTCATTGACTGTCAAAACAATGAATTTCTAAATAATTTCCAAATGAATAATTATAATAACAAAAAAATTGCATAGCATGACTAAATCGTCAGGCTGGCTACGCCACAGATAATAGTACCATGTTGGTATATTAGTCATAACATTTCAAAAACGGTGTTTGAAATGTTTTGACTATCTATTAACATTATATGAAACAACTATTGAGGTACTACACCTATTTATACATAGTTCAGGTTTTTTTCCTTTTTTGTTTCCTTTTTGGCACAGGCTCTTCACTGACACCATACCACTTACTCTTCTTGTCAGAATGCCGTCCAGACACATTGCCCTTAACAGTCTGTGGTGCAACATCTCTTAGTGTGCCAATTCTCAAATCATTGTACCCAAACTCAGCAGCTGTTGGGTTGTCATTTCTTCGACCTTGAGCACGCTGATAGCCAAAGTATTCCTCAACATCATCCTGGCAAAAACGTTCTGTTAGGACAAATTCAAATCCCTCTCCTAACAAAAATTTTATCACTGCAATGGCTGAAGTGACTGTCATCTTCAGTCCATTAAAAGTTTGCGTGCTAATAAACATACGCCCCCGATCATCACTTGAATAAGTTCCTTCTCTTGATTCAGTTGATAACTTCCAACTGTTTAAGTAGGCCAGGAACACGTTTTGCAGCCAATCAAAACGCTCATCATCTGCATTTCGGTAAGGGGCTAACAAAGCATTGCGCTTTCTCTGGTGCTCAGTTGTGGATCGGACATTCATGCAATCAAAAAAATCATTCATCATCTTGCATAGCTTAGCTGTTTCGTCAGCCTCTCCTGATGAATAATGGCGCTGGAGAGGTGGTGCTACTGCATTGCTCAATACTTGAACTGCCAATCGAACTTTCATCTTTGAATATGATTTCAATACAATATGGTCAACCGTCAACTTTGGGAGCTGATG
The DNA here is from genome assembly GCF_004324835.1 of Dendronephthya gigantea. Lineage (NCBI taxonomy): Eukaryota > Metazoa > Cnidaria > Anthozoa > Malacalcyonacea > Nephtheidae > Dendronephthya > Dendronephthya gigantea. The sequence goes on along the minus strand of NW_021163136.1, from coordinate 481,577 downwards.
CAAGCCTGAGTCAAGGTCGGAATAGTAAAGCTTGGCAATGTGATCCAAAAGCAGGAATTTCTCATTGTTCCACGTACACCGTGTACGCTTGCCACTGCCAGAGTTATAAAGGCAATTTCTTGTTGTCTTGAGCAAATGCGGTGAATCAGAGAAAAAGAAGATTTTTCTGCCAGGTGCAAATAAATTGGGAGTGTAATGAAGCACATCACTACCGGGTTCAACCAGATCAGCATGGAGTTGGTAGAAGAGGCGATTAGGTGAGGCCCCATCAGAGACAGCAGCGCAAACCCAAAGGTTGCACACCAGCTCGAGTACTGATACAGCTCTCCAAAATAAAGGCATGATCTGGTAGGAGGTCACGTCTTTCGTTAGAAAGTAACCAAGAGCATATTTCAGCTTACTGGCAGCACCTCGAACAAAGAACACCAGGGCATGTGTTGCAAGATCAGATGAACCACTACTGATGTTCAACTCCCAACTCCCAAGTCGACAAAGCCAATAAGTTCGTTTGAATGTTTATCAAATACTAACTTTGACTGGATTTTCATTTCGTCGAATGAAATAACAACATACCTCTGTACAGTGGAATATTGGTTTGTTTGATCCTTCAATCTTTCTATATTTTCAGGATGGAAACCTGCCCTTGGTCTGAACCTTCAAGTTCACACCTTGGTGCTGTGGGGCGATGAGGGACACTTTTCACCGGAAGATTTTGCGAAGGAACTGCCCCAGGTATCAGTCGCTTACGGCTTTTACCTAAATATATTGCACATACATTCACTTTATGAAGTTACAATGTTGGTCAAGTTACATGTACAATGTTGACTAAATACAATTAATCTAGTCATGGAATACCATTATGGTGAAAATCAAACACTTAACTTCTTGCAGAAGTTTTCAAGTCCTAAATGTTATATACTGTAACTTCTTAACTTTGTGTAATACTATACGTAGTGCAGCTGTGTCAAGTTTCTACAATTTAATACGTTGTATCAATGCTAATCTTAGTATTAAATATAGGCCACATCGCATTATGCTGAAAAATAGTAATATCAAAAGTAAATTCGGTATTTATAAAAGTACATATGAAACGTGACACGACAGTCGACTAACCTAATTACGCTATGTTCAATTCGAAAGACTAATGTTGCCATGAAATGGCAACTGGCAAGCAGAGGTCCAAATTATATCACATTGAAATTACTATATATTTCGCCCTCATTTCACATGTTTTTTTTCATGCTTCTTACTCTATGCTCTTATGAATATGCACATATGAATGCACATATTATAAAAAATGGAAATGAGCTAAATTTGCATAGCGCGTATGCAATTTATTAAACCAAAAGCTATAAACATACAGTGCATTAACAGAGGGTCATTGTTTTCAATTCCTGAGGCCATATCATACGAACACAACTTTAATACATGTATTTGCTGCCTAATATACCACATCCAACAATAGAAAAGTTAAATACACTTACCGCATATAATTTCGTCTTCCTTAAAGTGCTTTTCGCAGACATACAGCAGTCCACTGTCGATTTGTCGACGCAAACTTTCGTCCACAACACGGTCCTACGTGATGACATTAAGCCAGGCTTGACGCGTTTCTTTCGACAAATCGTCTGTTTCAGCTGGAATTCGGAATATTCCGATCCCAACATGCTTTCTACTTGTCCCACAGCCAAATATGGAGCAATTCGCTCCTGGCATCGCAGAGAAAAACGAGAAATTTAGACCTTTTTACGCTGCGTTAATATGGTTTTCTATTGTTAGCACTCCCAAGGATGCACCATCGGATCCACGTGACCGAGAACAATGAGTTACGTTGTCACGTGACCGCACCTTCCAAACCCTCCCCCTATATTAACTATGGACAGGCAAAGAGAATACATACATATTACATTATATATATTTGCTAATACAATTCTGACAAAATATCTTGTGCAAATATATTATTTCTCTACAGTTTTGCAGTTGTGACCCAAGTCGAGATCAATACGAACGATACGAACCTATTCTCAACCGCAATGCAAGTGCAAAATTTAAAAGTTGCCGAAAAGATGAAACATGACAGACAAATTGAAAATAGAAATGCGGCAACATTAAAGTGCCTATATCACTTGTGGGATCTTTACGGATTTGAATAGAGCTTGAAAAATTAGTTTACAAGTTCCACAACCCTTTTTGATATGATTAAATAGTTTCGGAAATATTTACATCTAAACATGACGATTTGCCTAAATTTCCGTCGTGCTCGGCGGCCTGGGACTCAGGAACCGAGTTCTTGTAATTTTACTTCGATCTTCCAATAACGTAAAATATTTTGAGAAAAACTCGCCCAGTTTTAACAGCCATACACAATGCACCGTTCCCGCATTTTTTTTTTGAAAAGCGCAAACTGTATCGCCAGTGAAACTCTTCATGTTTACATTATAAAAGACGGCGTGTTTGCAAATCATTCCTGAGTCCCAGTCCCCCCAACCGACGTATTTTCGAAACTATTTAATTATATCAAAAAGGGTTGTAGAACTTATAAACTATTTTTTTAAGCTCTATTCAAATCCGTAAAGATCCCACAAGTGATATAGGCACTTTAATTGAAAAAGATGTCATTGCCATTGAACAGTCAGCAGAGTGAGCAAACACAAATCAAAGTGGTAACGAATATAGGCCTATGGAGCATATTTTTTCTCTTTGAACAATGACAATGTTGGGGGAGTAATGAAAACTCTGGGTGGTCATGATTTTCATGGACTATAACACAGGAAAAAATCCTAAAATCCCAATGTTGGTAATTACTTGGTATTATAGAAATACCAATTATAAACCAACAAATTCCCAATTTAAGAAATACTCAATTTGGGAAAAGTACTGGTATGCCTTCTTATAAATAGCTTTCCCAAGTTAGAATTGGTATGATCTTGGTAAATATATACAAAATGTTATCTTAAGACCCAACGTTGGTATTTTTCCTGGTAAAAGGTGCTCGTAATGGGGAAAATATTGGTAATTACAGCTTATAATAAGACAAAATGGTAAAGAAAAAATCCCATACTTGGGAAAATGTTGGTGAATGAAATTCTTAGATGGGATATCATGATACTGAAATTCTATTTTTGGGATTAACGTTGGTAATTTGTTTTCCAGTTGAGAAAAGTCATCAGTTTTTGGGACAGACACGCGAGTTTTCATTTATATCTCCAGCTGATCAAGATAACCTGCTTCTCTGCCTCATGGCCTCGTTTCCATGTTAATTTATATTAGCATTTCAAGGACAGATAAAGATTATATTCCATGCATATGTTTTTCTTGACGAATTTGTTTCTTGCTGATCTTAGGCTCAATTACGAAGTAATTTTCAACCGTTCTAAGCACAAAAAACGAGTATTAGACACGAAAACGAGGCCATTAGGTAAAAATTGAATAAACGGTAAGGTCTATTGATTGTTGATGGCTTTCATTTGCTAACTTTTAAAATTCTAAACTTCGGAATCTTTTGGTAAATATTGTCAATTTACTGGGAATATTGTCGTAAAAGCTGCGCAATATTACTACCACTCGTAAATTACGTAATGGGAAATTGCATTTATTTAAAGGAAAAAGTAACATTAACAATAATGTATATATATGCAACAATTATATAGTAATAAAATACCACAATGTTCATAAAAATTCCCATCAAACTGTAACAATCCAAATTCTTGATATTTCTGCTAGTAAAAATGCTGCCCATGTCAGTGCACTGGAAAACATGTTTTCATTTATGCCAGTAAATAATATGTTTAACAGAGGATTTACAAAGTGCCTTGTAATTCCCAAACCCCATTTGCCATCCATCGTCCTTCCAATTCTTTAATTATGCAATCCCAATGTACGCTATGCAACGTAGAGCTCTCCTTAATATATTTTTTGCCCTCGGGCCACCTTGGATGTTCTTTAAGAAAGTGTACACCAACTTTTTTGTCATCCTCTTGGACAGAAACAACAATTCCTAGCCACTGATAATCATCTTGACCTAAAATAAGTACTACGTCATTTTTCTCGGAGTAAAAAGGAACTACGACAAATTGTTTATGTGGCAGAAGAGAAGGCATCTGAAAGTCTATTAAAACATACTGATGAGGATTGGCCTAGTCTAGATACAATATGACCTTTCTCAAAACATAAACGGTATTCACCATTTTGATAGTTGAAGTCAATTGAAGATACACAATTTGAGTTCCGGAATGATATTTTGTTTGACCATCATCGTCTGTATCATTTTCATACTCCTGAACTTCTACAAATAAATGCACACCTTTGTTGCCACCATCATCTTCAGTTATTACTGAATGAATGTTATTGATTCTGCCTGTTGTTTCTTCGCCATTCACAGAGTAAATCACATTTTCTCCTTTCCTGTACAAAACATGCAGGCCATTTGCTCCTGCCCCAGGTTTTAAAATGCTCTTGCATGTCGTAGTGGAGGAAAAATGGATAGTGGCATGTTCCCATTCTTCTTCTCGAGAATGTATGTCTTCAGAAATTTCAAGCCTCAGAGTTTCAGATATTTCATCACATACTTTAATCTGTCCACCAATCAATATGCCATCTTGAAAATTTGCTAAATTGTTTTTAAAAGCATGAGTCAAGGTCGTAACCTTTTTTCAATGAAGAGACTTTTTTTGCAGCAATGGCCATATCAACTTCCGTCTGTGTTAAAGAAGGTGCGTTCTTGCTTTTCCTTAAGATATCTAGATTCTGGAGAACTTCTCGCCGTACTTCGTTGTCACTGTAGGTTTTTTCGATATTACAATGATTTGTCGACTGGTTAACATACCGCTTCACAGCTCTTTCTAGATCAAATACCCAGTAGTTATATGGTGATGAAAAACGATATATATCATCACTGACATGGATTAAGTTGTGTTCAGTGATGACACAAGCAGCTAAACCAAATGTTTCCTCCAGTGGCGTGGTGGCTGGGGGGGCCGCGGCCCCCCCTGTGAAGCTCTTGAGAAGGGCGCCCAAATGCAAGTTGGGCGCAGAAATCATCAATCATTCGTATTTAATTCTTATCAAAATTAATTCTTATGATTAATCTAGATCTTCACAACATAATAGGGCCATTTATAAAGGACAAAATAAGTCACGACTTACATAAGACGCATCTTATAATATTATATAAGCGAAGTTGTCGTATAAATGGTTTGCAACAGCGTCGTGGTGGCTACAACGGCCCCAGTGAAGGTCTCGAAAGGGGGGCGCCCGAATGCAAGTGGAGCGCTGATATCATCAATGACAATCATTTGTATTTAATTCTTACAAAATAATCTAGATCTTCACGTACAACATAGTTAAATTGGGCCATTTATACAGGACGAAATAAGTCGCGTTTTAACATAAGAATTTTGTAGTTGTACCTTTTATACGACAAACTTGTGTTCTTTTTAATGGTCTTTATAAAGCGCGTCCTATAAGTCTCGTAGTCATTTTGTCTCGTTACTCGGGTATAAATGGCGCTAATAAATGTCTATTCGTGTATTGCGAAATATATACATGTCGTATTGCCGTACTTTTACGGTTTTTAATACTGTACCTAAGACTGTGCTACCATTCATATATGCGCAAATGAACTTATCAGTTACTTATTTTACACAATTATCTTAATTTGGGAAAATCCCGCGTGGTATGAATGACAGTACATTGTGCTAGAGTGTCATTTTAATTGACACTGACATGACACTCTAGCCTAATGTACATTCCGTGCGGGATTTTCCCAAAAGATAATAAAATAACTCATGTATAGGTTTGCGACATGTATGAATGGTAGCACAGTCTTAGGTATAACCGTAAGAAAGTACAATATTTTATTGTTACATTTGTGAAGCGCGTCTTGATAAACACTGACATTACTATAAACAGGCAACCTTTGAAAGCTTCTACAACCTGTGTGGCAAGGTATTTTTAAATTTTACAACTATGCTGAAACCGTGAAAGGTAAACAACATTAATTATTTAATATTAAAATAGAAATAAGATTTACACAGCAAATATAAGTTTTGGCAGTTTTGCACTTTTTAGACGTGATACGTACGCGTGTATAAGTATAATAACAACTTGCTGGCTACAGAGTACAGTATTATTGATCATAGACATATAGTATTTTTAGAATCCGTACGTATTATTTAAACGCCCTGTATTTCGAAATGATCAATTCAAATATTTTATTTACTAGTTTTACAATACAAGAAAATAAGGTCCCACGTACACTTTGACTTTAATAAACAAGGTTGTACTTAAAGTCTATTTGCCATTTGGATGTATTTATATAGTTGATGTTCATGCAGCAGTACAATTGTTGGAGAGCAATTAGAAACTTGTGTCTGCATGCGCAAGCGTTGCTGTTCTGATTTGAATTTGTTTTCTTTCGTTACAATTGTGGGAAAACAGTTGAACCTACACAAATATAAATTGCTGTTTACAATAGTAAGCTGATACTTAAATGCGCGTTGTAAGTTCGTAATTATGCTGAATTTATTCCATGTCTATCGACTAGTTCCATGAAGTAGTTACAATGGAATCAACTAGCAAAAGCAAAAAACGAAAGAAATCTGGTTCGGAGATCAGAAAGGCGAGTAAAGCAAGAAAGGAAGAAAACGAAAGACTTGGATCGTTTATGAAAAGTTATTTTACGACATCCACCAAATCATCAGATAACACTAATGTCTATAATACCGACGACCAAGCACCCCTGGATGCTGGCGAAAACAACGAAGCGGAAAAGAATAATGACAAACGATATGAAGACTGTGAAGCAAATGACGAGAAAGTCGAGAATGATGTGGGGTATGAAATTGAGGAAGTTCAAGTTACTGTAACTGGTGCATCCGAAATTCAAGAGAGAGTTGAAAAGGACAACACGAACGTACAAGAATGCGCAATGTCTAGTGTACTAGCTCCAATTGAGTCTGAGTTGGCATCTTATGACTCTTATTCATTCATTGATAATGAAGTTAACAGTGAACTGAATGACAATGGCACATAGCATGATTGTGTTAGTGACTATGAAATCGAACATATTGTTCCTAAAGAAAGATTAAACACAACAATTGAGACGCCGATCGTGGAAGAAGATGCCACGAGGCACAACACAAACTCAGCGAATCCTACTTTCACACTTGATGAAGAGAATGAGACCTTGAGCTACGATCCAGCTTTCCTTGTTGGCATGAAGTTTACTATAAATGACAAAAAAAGGCTTTGTAAAATTAAACCTTGTCAACCGCCAGAATCCGTTTTATCTACCAGAAAGAAGCAATTTGGAGAACGCCATCGGCATTGTTCGCAGGAAGTATTCTTTCACGAGGATCAAGCCAGGCGCAAGTGGCTTTCATACTCATTAAGTAAGGATTGTCTATTCTGCCTTCCATGTCTCCTATTTTCAGATGAATGTCTGAGAGGTGGAAATGTGCGACCCAACCAAGGAAGTGCTTTTACCAATTCTGGATTTTCAAACTGGAAGAAGCAGTACAGTGCGATAACAAAGCACGAAACTTCCGAAAGTCACATAAATGCCAAGATTGCGCAAGTTGTCTTCTTACAAGGACTGTCTATCGATTCTTGTCTGGAGAAACAAGAGAAGAGTGAAATTTTGCGACGAAAGAGGGAAATCGTAACAAATCGAAATGTTATGAAGCGTGTTGTCGACACTGTTTTACTGCTTGGAAAGCAGGGACTCGCTTTTCGGGGACATCGAGAGTCGCTTGATAATCCTGAAATAAATCGAGGAAATTACTTGGAGACCCTGGATTACCTGTCAATCTACGACGATACAATTCACGACCATCTAGAAAGGGTTAGAAATCAACAAGCTTTGTCAAGAAACAAGAGCGGCGGGAAAAGGGGTGCGAAAGGACGGGGTTCCAAATTAACCTTTCTCAGCACGACACTAGAATAACGTGATCAACATAATTGGTAAAGAAATCACTTCGCAAATTGTCAAAGAAATTGATATTTGCAGAGCATGGGCACTGATAGCCGACACCACACCAGACATCACTCAACACAAACAGCTTAGTATTTGCGTAAGGATCGTTAATCGTACAGGGCAATGTTCCGAACACCTGTTAGCGTGCAAAAGAGCTTCAGGTACAAAGACAATGGAACTGTACAATTTAATATCAGAAACACTTGCCTCGAAAGCGGTTTCGTTTGATAAGCTCGTAGCGCAAACGTACGACGGCGCTTCGAATATGAGTGGCTGCTACAACGGTCTGCAAGCGATCATCAAGGAAAAAGTTGGACAACATGTTGTTTTTGTTCACTGTTATGCGCACACCCTTAACCTTGTATTGTCTGATTCGGCAGGTGTGTCTGTTCGCGTAATAAGCCTGTTCAGCAAACTCGAAGCCTTGTACCTACTTTTCAGCAGAAACCAAAGAATCCACGCCATGTTTGAAGATGCCCAAAGAGAAGACAAAGTGAAGGTGCTTACTCTTAAGAGACTAAATACTGTTCGCTGGCACTCACGCGAGTTTTGTCTGAAGGTTTTTATCTCTCGTTACGACTGCATATTTAATGTACTGGACACCGTTTCGTTGGAAACTAATTTTGACCCAAACCAACGAAAAACTGCCTCTGGTTTATTGACGCAGATGCAAATGAAGCAGTTCTTGGCTACCGCATATCTCTTTCGACAAATATTTGTGGCCACTGGACCGCTAAGTCGATATTTACAAAGTGTCGAGATAGATTTTGGAAAAGCTCTTGGTATGGTTGAAAGCGCAATTGGTCAACTGGGGAAACTTCGTGAAGAACCGGAGAAAATCATAAGGTGTATGGAGAAACAACATGATTCCCCGAGCGTGGCCTGGCAACAACCAAGAATCCGACGCCGAAGAAGAATGGATGATGAAAACGCGGAAGACGAACCAGCTGAAACACCAGAGGATGATTGGAAACGCAACACGTTTTACGTTGCTGTTGATGCTGTGTTAAATTCAATGAGGAATCGGTTTGAAAAAAATCAACCTTTGCTTCAGGCATTTTCGTTATTTGCCCCAAGCCGCTTCCCAAAACTTATAGAGACTTTTAAAACTGCGCATGATCTTCAGGCGTGTCTCAATACTTTTTGTGAAACGTACAATCTAGATGTGTTTCGATGTGCTGACGAACTGTTCAATTTCGCTCATTCCTACGAGAAATTCGATTCCTCAGCTATCTTGAAGCCAGATGAAGTACATGATGAAGATGAGGAGATGAGTGATGAAGGTTATGATGACGACGACGACGGCGAAAGCGATATCTCCAGCGACTCAGGTAGCGAACAGAGTGAGAGTGTTAGTGGTCAAAAGAAAGCTGAAAAGCAAACAAAAAAGAATGTCCCTCGGAAAGTACAAAAAAGAATGTCCCTCGGAAAGTGCATTCATTCTATGAAGCTCTTTCTATTCTGTGTCACCCAGACTACAGTTTGGTCGATGCGTATCCTACTCTTTGTCGCGTATATTCCATAGCTGTGGCCATCCCCGTCAGTTCATCAACTGCGGAGCGTTCATTCTCTGCACTCAAGAGAGTGAAGACCCGAATACATTCGTCCATGGTTCAGGAGAGACTCGAATCGTTGCTAACGATGGTAATCGAGCGCAAAATTTTGCTCAAGTGCGATAAGGAACGTCTAATTAATTTGTATGCAGGCCATTCTCCTGAACTGTCAAAAGCTCTACTAGAGTAACTTACTTGAATTGGGTTTTAACATAGTACTGCATGTTCGTGTTCTATGTTTAACATACTGAAAAAGCTTATACAGCAAAATATATAAAGCTTATTACAGCCTATAGTCGTACAATTTGCACTTATTATATTCTGCTAGAAAACCTGATCAATACTTCTTCATCAGCACTGAAGGGTACTGAAATAGATTTCAATTTAATTTTGTTTACTGGATGTTTATAGATCTAGTAAAATGTACATGTTTTGCAATTCATATTGTCAGATTTTGAAGCACATAAAGACATAATATATTGATATGTCGGTAATCTTAATAAACGTTCATGATATAAGTACAGTATGGAAATAGCATATTACCGGGGGGGGCATATTGGGAATAGCATATTGACGGGGTTGAGGGGGGGGTCTGATTTCGGATTAGGCAAGTGGGGCGCCAAATTTACGAGTGGCACACTGGCCCCTCCAGAAATTTTAGAGCCACCACGCCACTGGTTTCCTCCACCATAATGTTGTGACGCCAGGCTTCATCATTAAACAATTCAATGTCTTTTTCTCGCCAGCCATTCAAACGACAGCAGTTGAAAACCATCTGTATCATTTGTACTAGTAGTCCCTAACACTGAAAGTCCTTATCATGCATCTGGTCATTCAGAATAACTTCTGAGGCAGGAAAGCAAAATTTTTGATAGTCTTCTGCTTTCCAGTACCCTAAACGTGAAGTAATTCCAGTTGGATAGCGGGAGGCTCTCATTTCTGCAGTCCATGGAAAGTTTTCTAGCCTTGTTTCAATTAGGTTTTTGTTGAAATTTCCTGTATCAAAGAAGCGTTGTAAATTCTTTTTCACTGGATTCATGGGTAAGTTATGCATCAAGTCAATAGGAGTGTCAAGTAACACATCAAATCCATACAGTTCATACAGAATAGTAAGCATGCTAACACCAGTAAATCCACTATCTCTTGAGATTCTTCTCCATGCAGCTCCATCTTCTTCATCTGCAGCCTTCATATGGGGTAGTGATTCTCCCATATTTTTGCTCGCCGACTTGTGTCTTGCATGATACCTACAATTTCCATAGTAGTAGTGAGGAGATCCAGCCTCTAGAGGTAGACCACAAACATGACAACAACGGCAAGCTTTTTTCCCTGTACGTTTGACCTTAGCTACTTCACATTGTCCTGGATGGTCTCCTGTCCAAAGAAGAATAAGGTGACGAATAACTGCTGGTCCACTTTGAATATCAAAGTCAGGAAAGTCAGCACAGTATTCCACTTCAATTCCACTTATTTCATTCATCAATGGGCTAAGGAAAGGATCCAGAAACTCAGGGGTTTCATCTGGCAGTTTGAAACATGGCACAAATCGCACCACAAAAACTTGATCAGAATGATTTTGTTTGTTCTTACACAAATTTCCTATTTTGACATCAATCACTCCTGTGACCACCAGATGTTCCAAATGGACTAAATCCATCCCAGTGAGCAATGTATAGAACGTTCCTTGGATCTCCATTCTTGTATTCAGGTGAATGATTGAACACATTTCGACAGCATGGACAAACAACATTTACAGAGTTATCTTCAAGGACATCAAAAGAAGCTATTTTAGATGCAGAAATTACAGTAGTTATCTTTGAATGTTTACAATGTGGACAGGTGGTTGGTAGCAAACACTCTAGTTCCTTATCGAAAAACCAGGAGTACTGAGAGAATCGAACACCATCCCATAGTTCCTTCTTGACTGGCCAGCCTTTTGTTTGTCCTCTTTCAAAAGTGTGAAACCAGTGTTCCTTTTCTCTCCAGTGACCAAGCATTGCACTGCACATATCTGGATTTCCATACCATCTTTTAATCTTAGAAGATAGACCCATGTAATAATAATCAATACTTCCAGGTTCTTCACAATGCTTACATTTCTCTGATGGAGACTCCATAATATCCCATTCTCTCGCATGATCTTGACTCATACAAATGTAATAATGCTTTGGTGATTCGTAACCAACCCTTTTCAAAATATCTTCTGTCTCAGACCAGGTAGTAGGCCACATGTCTTTCATTTTTTGTTCAGTCAGGACATAATGTTTTGCCCATTTAAGCCAGCCCTCAAATGATTTAATAGAATCTCCTTGTTGGTGTTTCAATGGTAAGGCATTTAAGATAGCATCAACAATTTTCTGCTCCCATTCCTCTTTATCTGTCTGCATTCCTTGTTCCTGAAATTCTTGAAATGTCTCTTGGGATGAGTTTTGGGGATTTTCTTTGGAATTTTCATCACGACGAATTATCACGACGTTTTGACAACAAATTTTTCAAAAGCAAAAATGTCAGGTTTTCAGGAGTCAACAAAAAAGTCAAGAAAATTAACTGGCTTGAAAGCATAATAAATAATTTTATGAATTTGCTGTCTTAAAAATGTAATAGATAAATTCTCGTTTGACATATATTAGGATGTTCACAAAATTGATTGATAAGGCTCAGTTGATAAGGTATTTTTAAATGTAGTTTTGTTACAAAACTAGGTACAAGAATTTAATTAATTGGTCAAAAACGTTATGCAATGATTTTTTCAGTAAACCGCAATTGACATCTAATGAAAAATCAATATCCAATGAATTTGATGTGTTTACCTCAAAATCAATCATTGCAAACTGAGACACGCAATTTGATTGGCCAATAGGTGTGCTGGATCGATCAGGCAAATCTCTGGAATTTTGTAGAAATTTTTAAATAGTTTAAATAAATTCATTTATACCTGGGCGAATGTCATCATTTTCATCACATTCTGTTTCATCGATACCTGCTGATGCTGTTATTCACATTCTCTCCCTGCAGATTCTGCAGCTTTCCGATGGTGCTGATATGTAGAACGAGAAACAGCTTTGCCATCGCAGTTGTAAACGTGGCAATAACAGTGTGCATGCAAATAGTTTCGTGAATCACAACGGCATGATGATGTCGTTGGCATAATATACAGTGAAAAATGACTAAATATAATTAACTGTTCTCGACCTCTGTTTCAAACTCGAACGTTTTATAGGCCTTTTATACAATTCTGGTATTCTACGACTGAGAATCAAATGGATAATTTTGGATTTTTCTGGATACTAATAGCTAGATAGTAATTATGCAGTGAACAACACTGGTTACTGGTGAACAATGGTGCAATCGCGGGCTCATCGTCATAGCAACAGTATTAATCTTTCCTCCTTTAATGCGCGTTATGTGAGTGCTAGTCAGTGCTACATTTCTTCAAGTATATACTTAAAGAAAAATAGTCAATAGTATGTTTGCAAAGAATAAAGATGGACGATGATTTTGATATATCGAGTCAGTCAAGACAACCCACACAAGTCGAAATCAACCAAGGATGGAGTGGCAAGTATGATACTGAAAAAAATAGTTCTGATTCTGATGATGAAATGGATGAAATGGAATGTTTCGCGGGATGGCTTATAGATGGTGAGTGAAAGCGGGAATTGTAATAAATGGCAGTAAATAATCTCTAGTTCTCCATCTGTAAAGTTTCTCACTATATACTGTATGCTAGTATATATTTATATATAAACATTTCAACGATTTTGATTCGCCTCGTTAAATTGCACTAAAATGAAATTTTAACCAATAAAAATAAAGCTTGATGGTTTTGGCGCCAAGCATTCGAAGAAAATACAAGTAAACATGGCGACGTCGACAAGTAGTGGCCATAGCATTGAAAGTAAAAAGCCAATGGTTCGAGGCACTTCAAATTTTCCTTCGCCTAGTCCCAAAAGTTCAACAAGTTCCAACTCAGAAAAGTCTGAAAAGGGTGTTGACGGGGCGAATTTTGTAAATTACAACGATTTTAGGGCGAAAAAAAGTTGCACAACAATCTTGCATTTACAAAGAATTATGTAGAAGATGAAGTTGAAGGCTAGCTTCATTCGCTTTTTTAATTTTTTCTTAACCTTTCGAGCTGCATTCTTTTATAAACTATATATATTATATATAAATATATATATAATTTCCTGTTAGAGTGGAATACAGATGATGTGCTGTATTGGTTGGATAAACAAGGATTACATGATTTCAAACAGGGATTCAAGGGTCAGTGTATCAAGATTTGAAAGATAGAGTATTTTTTACCTTTTTAGATTGCAAGATTGAAGACTTCTCACCATTTTATATTACTTTTTGACATCTCTTTTATGACTTAGATCAAAAGATTGATGGCATGTGTTTGAAAGGCTTGTCAAAGGGAGAATTATACTCTTGCCATGTTAAAACTCTGGGTGAAAAACGATTACTTAAGAGAAAAATTGCTGAACTAGTGGGTGAGAAGCTATATGAAATTTTAAAAACATTGTATCAAAGTAGTTTGAAATTTTTACACTAGTACTGTTGAGAGAAATCTTTTCACTTTAAATTTCAGGCGAATCAAAGGCAAAAATGCCTAGGTTGGTGAAAACATCTAAAAGTGAGTTAAAAGCATCCCTGTCACCACAGCAGAAAGAGGACTTGCTTAGACGGTAAGGATTTTATTTTTACAAGAACCAATTGTCCTGTTGTTATCTCAAGATGCTGGTCAATTTTAATTAATTAAGCAAACTCAATAAATTCAACTTAATGCTTCCCATTTCTAAAATCAAGTGCACAGGAAAACTGTTGCTCTGTTCCCTGGAAACAATATTCCTGTTTTCAGAGGCAATGCAAATGCAAAGAAACATTTACTAGAACTTACAGTTAATTGTGAAGGGCACCTTGATCTTGATATTGGATATGATGAAGGTAATAATGCATGCATGATTAGAAAGTATGCCATATTCTACTGTAATCTGTTTAATGCATAGTTTATGGAGAAGGTAAAGTTAATATGCACATTTGTACACTATTAAAAAAACAAATTCTTTACTAATAGAGGAGCTCAGGAGACACATCAGAGCAATATTGGATGAAAGAAGGCGAATGGTGAGGGAAGGATACAATTCTGAGGATAATGAGGTACAATTTATACACTGTGATATCACATGATATCATAGGTACCACAAACTGTATTTTATTAATTACTAACTTCAATAATTTATTGTATACTTGGGCACAGAGCATACAGAGGTTTGACTGCCGTTAATTTTGCGTACCCCTGGCTTAGCCAGTGCGCTCAAGAGAGGCCTTCTCCCCCCGGGAAATCATGCATTTGGCGGCGGCTTGAACACATAATGGAATATAAACAGCCGAGACAGAACTATCTGGAGAAATCGTATTTTTGACAAAAACGTTGCTCAATTTTTTTCTCAAAACCAGATTTTGTTAGTTCTTATCCTTTAGAAGAGTATAGAAGTGGGAGCGATCTGTTTATTTATATAGCGATGGCTATTTATAATGTTCGGGGGGGACAGGGCCTCTCTTTAGCGCACTGGCTAACAACATGGCCGCTAGGAACGCATAATTAATGCCAAGTCAAACCTCTGTGGTACTGTAAGTTGGTAACATACATATTGCACAGTACTATAGATCCGGATCCATAGTTCATTTCTGATGGACTGCAAAATCTATACTATGGTGTTTTTACTGAGTTGCCAGGTAAATAATAATTTGTCCTGTATGGTTAGCAAATGTAAAGGCTGATAAACAAATAAACAATATTTTGTCAGAGTGAAGAATTTCTTAGTGTTACATACTCTGATCTTCCTTACTTTTTTTAGAGGGTGCACAAAAGATTCCATTGACCACAGCTAAAACAATCATCTTGGCTTATTTTAAAAAAGGATACACAAAGGAAGTGAAGAAAGACCTTCATCTTCTCACTCTTGGTAGAGAATTGAAGGTTAAGAACTTAAAATCAAAAGATAAAGCTGAACTAATGATGGTTCTAAGCAGGGAGTTGCTCTCAAAAATGGGTAACCTTGAAAGATGATGCAGATTTTTACTGTCTTCATAGAGACAGTGTAATTGTTAATATGAAAAAGAAGTCAGGTGACAGTTCTAGTGGAACTTCTCTAGCTAGCTTGACATTCATAAGTTGTGTTGAAGGTTCATATATATACATATTACACACATAGTGTACCGGTATGATAAACTGCAGAAGGCAAGGACTCTGGTTTGCCACATTACATACTTGTAAATATTTAAATGTTAGTTTATTTTAATTTGTTGTATCTAAATACAAGATTTTGTTTACCAGTTTTGGTACGTTTGGTTTGAGAACTTGAATTTACCAAACTTTTCCCAAATTGTAATGAAGTTGGTATTAAATATATTTACCAAGAAAATACCAAGTATGTAAAAGAAATTATTACACTATCTTAACTAGGGGGTTCATGGTATTTTATTGGTAATCAATTTGCATAATTCCCAACAAAATACCAAGCTTGGTAATTTTTGATTTTACCAATCTTGGTAGTTTTGTTGGGAATTATGCACATAATTACCAATAAAATACCATGAATCTCCCAGCTTTGATAGCTTCAGGATTTCTTCTACATACTTGGTATTTTATTGGTAAATTTTAAATACCAACTTCATTACAATTTGGGAAAATTTTGGTAAATTCTAAATCCCCAAGATAAATGAAATTGGTAATGCTCGATTTTATCAAGATTGGGATTTTTTTGGGAAATATGCCATTTACCAAGAAATTACCAACATTTTACCAACATTGGGATTTGAGGATTTTTTCCTGTGTAATATGACACCAAGTCTATGAAAACATTAATCATTCACCAAGAGATAGAAATAGATGTATTCAGTAATTTTAAAGCAAAATAAAATCATACATACAGTGTCTAATAATTGTAACTTTGAATATTGAACGTGTGACTATATTATTCATTATATTAAATTAGGCTATTCAGGTATCGCTTTTCAAGATTATTTATTTTTCTACAGAAAATGTGCAAAAAAAACTTGACAATATCCGAAAGCTGTGCAAGCTTGCAAACACGACAAATAGCTTTGCTCCTTGTAACATCAACAGGGTTTTTTTGACAAGCAATACAAACCAAAGATTTTGTTGCTTAAGAATACTACTGTCAAATGTTGTTATAGTATTAACATCTTCTTCAAGTGGCACTAATGCTGCAGATAATTTTTCACATTCCACGGCTGTGAAATCTTAGAATGGGGTACTGAGATAACCTTCATATTTTGTTACCTTCACTCTCAGATTTTGAAAAAGATAGATTTTCATCAACTTCATATTGTGTTTACGTATACAATTTAGTGTGGATGAATACCCTGCTACCTTTGCATGTGTTCGATTTTGATATTACAAAATATAATAAATTCATATTACACCTGAAATAGAAAATCAAGAATAGAAAATCAAAAATCAATCAGTGGAAGTTAATTACTGGTGATTTTTATTGAGATTGGTTATTGGCTGATCATGTTTCAATTGACTTGTTTCAGCTCTGATATCACTTTGACTCATTCACTAGTGTAATTTTCTTTATCAAACCAACAAAGGCAATATCATAACCAACACAGTTTTTTTGTTAGACAGGTTCTCTTACACAAACTCTGTTTTAATAATACAATCAATGAAAAAATTCATAATAATAATAATAATTTATATTGCGCCTTTTACATGTAATGATCAAAAGCGCATAACAATGCATTAAAAAAATCTAATAAAATACTCATATTATTATAAAGCAGTTAATTATATCTATAGATTAAAAGCCAACTTAAAAAGATATGTTTTCAAGGAAGATTTAAAAGTAGACAGAGAACTAATATTACGAAGGCTTGCAGGAAGTGCGTTCCAGACTGCACACTGAAAGATCTATCACCGAACGATTTGCACATCTTCCCCACTGGGTGGGAAATTATAATACCTGAATTGCAGCGTAACGAGTAACGTACATGTTTCCTTACATCAATGAGCTCCTTAATATAGTCTGGCGCCATACCGTTAAGAGCTTTAAAAGTTAGAAGTAATATTTTAAAATGGATTCTAAACCTAACTGGCAACCAGTGTAGTTCCTTTAGAATAGGCGTAATATGATTGTACTTGCTAGCAGACTTTAATAGCCTTGCCGCAGCGTTCTGCACTCTCTGCAATTTACCAATTTCACAGTCTGGTAATCCATAGAGCAGACCATTGCAGTGGTCAATTCTACTTGTAACAAAAGTATGTAAAACCATTTCCAACTTTTCTCTTGCTACGAATCTACTGATGCGCTTAATATTATTACGATTGGAACCAAGAAAGCACATTTCCACACAAGCCTAACTGTGACTGTAATCGTTGAAGTAGGATGGTGTGATCAACTGTGTCAAAGGCAGAACTCAAATCTAATAATACCAAAAGTGTTACCTGACCTTTATCCATATTCATGAGTAGATCATTTTTCACCTTAATCAAAGCAGTTTCAGTGCTGTGATGTTGTCTATAAGCACTTTGAAATTCAGACATCAAATCATTCTTTACCATATGACATTGAATTTGGGTAGCCGCTGCTTTTTCTGTCAGCTTAGATACAAACTGCAGATTGCTGATTGGGCGAAAGTTCTTATTAATGACTTCAAGATTATATTTCTTCAGTTGAGGATGCACTAAGGCACACTTCCATTCATTCGCAAAGTGACCAGTCTGTAAGGATAAGTTGACCATCTTACTTAAAACTGGAAGTAACTCATCCAGGCACACTGATAAAATATATGCAGGAATTGGATCAAGTGCACACAATTTCCTATTTGCTACTGCTAGCTTGCGTACATCGTCCATTGACAACAGAGAAAATTCAGAGAATGAAATATCCGGATTGGAAACATCAATACTTACATTGCCCAAGGCATCAGATGGATCAGTCTCAATCAGTTTCGCTCTAATTGAAATGATCTAGTGTGCAAAAAATTCACCCATTTCATTGGCAAGTGTAAAAGCATTTGTATATAATGGAAGGATTTTATCTGGCTGCATGTTTAGAAGGCGTGTACTCGCTCTGAATAACTTAGACTGGTCAACACGATTATCCTCAGTAAACTGTTTGTAATAGTTTAGTCTACCATCGTTCATAACATAGATAGCATAGTTTCTTTTAACTTTGAACGCAGCCAGATCTTCAGGAAGCCAGCCTACTAGCCCTCCATCGCCTTTCAGCTTTTCTCCTATATCGCCTTGCTTGCATGATGACGTCATTAAACCAGGGTGGACTTCCACGAGTAGCAACATGACGTGACAGCACCGGCGCATGTTTATCCAGCAAAGATGATAAAGTGCTATTATAACAATCAGTTAGAGTGTCAAGGTCAGATGGAGGGTACGTGTACAAATCGGATTTGCGAATATCCTCAACAAACTGTTGCATGTCAATTGACTTTAGCTTTCGATACTCAGCATGCTTAATCTTCTGCACCGGTCTAGCAATTGTAAACTCACACATTACGGCTGCATGATCTGAAAAATATCTTACTGGCCATGGCTCTGTAGCAACGATGTTATCGCACTGACGTGTGATAATGAGATCAAGAATGTGACCTTTTTCATGGGATGGTAGTTTCGTATGTTGCACTAGGCCCATTGAGTCAAAGAGGTCCCTAAGGCGAATGGTGTCCAGATTATTTGACACGTCCATATGGATGTTAAAATTGCCAGATATAATTAATGGCTCACTAGACAAGATGACTGATTCAAGACAGTTCGCAAACTCATTAATAAAGACTGCCGTAATGTTGTACTAGATTTTCTACAGAGTGACGACATTATGACATTAATGTGACTGGTGTCACATTGAGGACCAGGGTTCTGTTCAATATCTCCCCCTTTTAGCAGGATTTGACGAGTTGCGATTGAATTTGGATAATATTGGCAATAAATACTTTATACATAAAATAATACATTATGCTCATGGATCTTCGAAAGGGGAATTGTAATTTAGAGTAAAAAAAAATTGCTGCCGAACTTGGAAATATCGACAGCAATATTTTGCCTACGAGAGTTATCAAAATTGCTGTTTCGTTCGGCTGGCACACAATGTGATAACTTTAATGTAAACAGCATGACTTCAAATGCTTTGATATGGTGCGGTCACTGACATATGGCTTGTCTGGTAAACATTGTTGTAACTCTGAATTGATAGCTGTCAATGTTAGAGCGCAGTTTTCGTTGACAATCGCTTCCAGACACCTCATTTGTCATCAACTTTGACGTGGTTGCCACCTCCATGTGGTCTTTTATCGACTCTATTCTCTCACAAATATCCCGCAATTATTCCTCTTGCTGTTGACCGGTTTTATGCCCAAATTATTTGCTATTACAACATAGTCTTGATCAGGTGCTTCGAAAACACATACCAATCAATCCCTGTCCTCTTGATAAATTCGATTTCTCACCCGTTCTGCCATTGCACTGTGCTGTTCCTGTCTTCTTTGGTTTGAGGAAGATTGTAAGCAGGCTCTGTCTCGATCATTGTCAACTCTTACTTGTTGTTTAATAAGCTTTTTGAATTCTATTCAGATTGGCTGCAATTGAAGAAAGCTGTGGCAATAATGCTTCCCAGTGCAACGATTGCTGATCGAACAGAAATGGTGAAGAAAGATCCCAAGCAAATGCCCGATGAAATAACCAAGAGAATGCAGGTTCGTTTCACTAAATTATTCTCTACTTATAAGCTCAAAGTTATGCATTTGCGATAATATAATAATCTATCCTAACTGTTAATAACCAAATATTGTTTTTAACACTGTTGTTATTTAATCGTAATAGTTTATAAAACTTGCTCATTCATGGATTAAAGGAAGTGACGTCGTTTTGCCACATTTGTCCACTGCTGCCATGAAACTCTGTTGCGAATGCTCTTCAATGCCACCACCCCACTGCCCTTCGACACGATGGCCTCTATGGTATTTCCTTTTACCAAATTTACTCTCATCTTTCTGAACAAATTTTCCTGGTCCGCCAATCTTTTCCTTGCACTCTAAAAGCGTCACCTCGCTTGTCTGGCGACAGAGACTGTCCCAGTCAACTGTGTTACTTGCTGTGTGGTACTTGCAATGTTCGATTTGTGACAAATCTGTTCTTGACTTATATCACGACACCACAAATAAGTAAACTTCTGAATCTCTTCAATTGTCATATTACAACATTTGCAATATCTTGCAATATTTTCTCCGACAGCGAAATCGCCAAGAACTACTCCTCCAGACAAACCTAGTTGCACATATTTAGTTGTGCATTCGCTAACAAACACAGTGGCGTAACCAGCCTGACGATTTTGTCTGGCTATGTAGATTTCCAATTATTGTTTTCAGTCAATGAACATCAAAATATTAGCATAGCAGGAAAAATTGTCAGGCTGGCTACGCTTACTGCTAACAAATCCCCGCATTCTTGGTTCAGATATCAAAATTCAATGTTGAGGATATGGCTATAGATATTTACTCTTGGTTTGACAAGAGCACAAAACGAAAAGCTTGTCTGGCAGAATTCTACTCATTCTGTGATGTTGATTATCATAAAGCAGTTTAACATGTCAATACCAGATGGTTAAGTTTAGAATGAGCGGTTACTCAGGTGCTTCAGCAATATCCTGGCCTCAACAGTTACTTTTTATATAACAGTATTTGTATGATATATTATTGCCCAATTCTCTTAACAGCAATAATCTAATTAATTATATATATTTGCCAATGTATTATTTATATGAACTGATTTAAAGTTGGAAATTAATTTATATGCGTCTCATCTTTTACAGATGAACAGAAAAGAAGCATTTCTGAGATTGCATTCCCTATTTGATGATCCTTTGAAAAAAGTTTATCTTCTCTTTTACAAATCATCTCTTCAAGCATTTATTCATTTTAACATGTTTCTACAAAGGGAAGACCCTATAATTCCAGTTGTCTTTTTTAATTTGCTGGTAAATTTCTGACAGTGACAGCCATTAAAGAAGCAAATGGAGACTTCTGGAGAGCTATCTGAGGAATTTATCGAGTTTAAACTGCTCCATGATGAAGATATACCCAAACCAATTTGGGATAGAGCTACAGTTCAAGTTGATAGCGAAAACGACAAATTTTACTACAGGATGGGTATCATTTGGCATTACCTTTCATCGCTGAAGGCCCCAGATCATACCACTCGCTTTTTCAGACTTTCCAGGATAGCTATGCTGGTGCTCTTAATCCCACATTCTAACGCCCAAGAAGAGCGTGTTTTCTCTATGGTTCGTAAGAATAAGCATTTTGACTGTAAAGCTAGCTTATTACGTGCCAGCCCATCAATTTGAGCCAACGAAAGATCTTCTGAAGACAACTAAATCTGCTACTTGGAAGTATAACAAAGAACACTCGAACAAATAAAATTCGCTTGACTAATGCATGATGAACTTTAACTAATTAATGTTAGATCACATAGATTAAGTCTATATAATAGTTCGATCGTATTATATTGTGTTGTGTTCCCTTCAATTAAATTAGATTTTGGTTAGAAAAAAAGAGGCTTTCTGTTTTATGATGTTTAATGTGTTTTAATATGTGAAATTTTATCAACCTCTTACCCAAGGTCTTTTTACCTCCACACCACTTGATCTCACGTTAATACGGATTTTTATGGCCTGTTGGTGACTTACATTTAGTCAATAGTGACAGAGTTTCCTCTCTAAATTTTTTTTAAATATGTCCTCAGGATGCTGGAAATGACATTTCAGAGACCCAAATTAAAAAAAATAATATATATTTGTGTAACAGATCAATACTTAAAAGCAACACAGCGTCATTTCTTCCTAACCTCTTAGCTCTATTTATGGAATAAACCTTCCAAAATTACAGTGGGGGTCAAAAGTCTGAGTCCAGTCAATATGATTTTGAATTTAATTGATATGCAATACATTGTCACTCAACACAGCACTATAAGTGCATACAATTGGTATTTACATGAATTTTGGAATTCGTTATAATTATGATTTAGGCCAAGTTAACATCATTCTAATATTTTGTATGTCCTTGTCTTGCTTTTAAAACAGCCTTAACTCTATTTGGCATAGAGTGAACAAGTTTGTTTAGCACTGCTGGCTCAAGGTTATTCCAGCATTGATTTAGAACATCCCACAGGTTGTCTTTACTCGTAGGATTATGTTTTACTTTCTCTCGCTTTAAATGATCCCATAAATACTCAAGCGGACTTAGGTCAGGAGATTAAGGCGGAAAATCCATAACTTTCAGATCTCCTTTCTTTTTTCTTTTTAAGTAATTCTTGCACAGGCGAGAAGCGTGTTTCGGATCATTATCTTGCAGCAACACAAAACCTTTTCCACACAACTTTAACCCAGATGGTATGGCGTGTCTTTGTAGGATTGAGTGGTATTGTTTTTTTCCAGGTTGTTCTTAATTTTATAGAGATTGCCAACACCATTATTACTGAAGCAGCCACATACCTGAATGTTCCCACCACCATGTTTCACTGTCGGTTTAATGCAAGAACTTACAAATTTCTCATTCTTTCGACGTCTAACATAAATGCGCCGCTTGTTTCTGTATATTTCGAATTTGGATTCATCCGTAAAAAGAACATTCTCCCAATCTTCTTTAGTGTAACCTTTGAATTTTCGAGCCCATAACAATCGTTTTCGTTTGTTTCGAGCTCTTAGCAATGGTTTTGAAACTGCAACTCGTCCGTTCATACCATGTTTAACTAGCCTGCGTTTTACTGTTGATCTACTTACTGATTTCTCGCGCGTTGCATTAAATATTGATTGGATGTTACCAGTCGTGGCAGTTCTGTTGCGTAAAGATGTTGTCTTAATGTACTGATCTTCCTTCAAAGTGGTAGCTCTTGGTCTCCCAGAGCTTTGTTTGGTTGAATACAATCCTGATTCTCGAAACCTTTCCAGCGTTCGCTGCACAGCACCCTTGGACACTTTTATCTTCTCCGCAATTTTGCGCTGTGACAACCCTTCATTGCTCAGTGCGATTAATTTGACCTCATATTCCTTCACTCAGTTCTTTTGCCATCTTTTGTCCAAGAACACAGAGTGATCCGAATTACCGCGATTACTTAAATATTACAACAATTGACAAGAGGGAATGTGGTAGGCATTGCCTATGTAATTTCCCAGGTCATAAGACATTATTTATTGTAAATTCAGAAAAAATATCGACTGGACTCAGACTTTTGACCTCCACTGTATATTTGTGTTGAATTGAATGCTCGTAATTCATAACATAGTTGATAAATTGTGTATATTCTCAAAGAATTGCTCGATTTTTACGCCCAAATGTTTTAAGCAATGCTCGTTGCTCCTTGTTTCTTTACATTGTGAATAACAAATAATACTCAAGGTGTGAAGGCACATGCGCAGCTGCAACGTATAAGAAAAAATTGGGTGTTCCTGGGGGGAGCAAATGTGGGCAAACTTTAAAACAAAACCCAAACCACGAAAAAGCAATGCTTCAAAATTTACATTAACGGTCAAAATTCCTCAATATTTTGGTATTAATAATATTTATTATTTATACAGGAATGTCTATTCAGTGAAATTCACTGTTATCAACTAGGGTCCCGTACTTAGGTTAAAAGTTGTTCTCAAGAAAAAATTACAATACATATACATATACAATGCGTGGGTCATTCGTCCATTCAATTTTTTCCGAAATTGAAAATTGAAAATTGCATTCAATTTTCAATTTTTTATTTTGCAATTCGTAAATATATGTAAAAATAAATTTCAGATATTAATTTTTATGCTTTTATAAGACGAATTTAAAAGAAAAAACAGCGCACATTGGGAAATTTTTCTTTAGTATCGTTGCCGATTTTCACCATCTTTCAATTTAATATATATACGGTGTTTGTACAAAATTATAAAAGCAATCAATTTTCAATTATTCCTTTTGAGAAAAAAATCGAAAATTGATTGCACTTCCGGTAGCAAACCCCCCCCCCTCCCCCACTGGCCCTAATTCTTTGAATTTCTTTCGCGCCGGCGGGAACACAAAAAAGAACGTGTTCCACGGTTATAACACTGTTCCTGTAGTATAGTTGTGTTTTATGTAAACGGCGTTGTTATTTGGTTATTCCTTCAACTGCAAATGGCAAGCACAAAGATTTTTGATGTTCATCGGGAAGAGAAAAGCTTAAGATTGCAAATTTCGTCCAGTGAGCTCACGGTGTGAAGGCTTTCTCGAGCATTCCGGGCGAGTAAATTTAGCATAATTTTGTATTAATATAAATTATTAATATTTCTCATGACTGTTTGGGCAACGAGCCTTTTCAATATGTATTTCAATAAAAGTATTGGATACTTGCAAAAATACAAATTGTAAATCATGTCCATCTTATTGTAAAGTAAGCGTTTATAAATAGAAATATATATGGCTGAATGAAAAGTATATCACTATAATTTTGGGGGTATATTGCACCCACTTTATAAACCCCCTGGTATATTGTGCAATTTCATACCAAAATATAAATTTAAATGTTAAGTGTATATGAAAATCTTGCTTGTACAATGTTACTCTCAATTCTTTATGACTATGTATTGTTTACATTAATTTTCAGGTTGAAGCAAATTCCTTATACCTAAAGGAAGAATTTGGAGACTTATCCTTTTGGCCAAATGAAGCAGGTCGCTTTAACACTACTCATCTGGAGGATGGTACATCAGTTGAGGTGATGGGAGATATGGCCAGCACATCTAGCCAAGAGCAGCAGCATTCTGTACAATCCTTCTCATATAGCACTACTCCAACTTTGACCAAGTCAACACCTGGTGCCACTCCTCTGTTTGGTGGTAGAAGACGGAAAAATGCTGTGATAGTTAAGATAATCCATGCTCAGATGTCATTAAGAAATGAAAAAAACAATCCAACCTTTCTAGAGATAGGGCAAACGTACATAAATATAAACGAAGAAAATGCAAATGTCAATTTTCTAACAACGAAAGCAAAAGAATCATTCCATGATGAAGCAATTGAATTGGTCACCAGCAATGGCTTAAAAATCATGGACAATGAGGGAACAAGAGGTCAGTATTCTATGCTTTATAGCCATTTTTACCAATTGTCTTCAAATATTTAATATTAGGGTGCATTTAGGCACATCTCCATGGTTAAAGAGACTGTTAATTCTGCTTAGCAGATGTATACTAATTTGTTTACATTATGTTTATATGTTATATAATTGGTATACAATTATAATAAGGTTGAGATATAATTATTAAACTAAAATGGCCTGCAATATAAATAGGCACAATGCATCATTAAACAATAAAAACTTACCTTGTAATATGTAGCTTGACCTCACACACTGGTAATAAATTTAACAACAGGAATTAATATTTACTTTATACAGGTGTAAAAGTTATGAGCCTGCTGTCAGCAGGAATTGAACAATGTTGTGCAGCCAACACTGTTCAACAATATTGATACAATATATAACTCATTGTTAATGAAAAAATGATTTCATGTATAGCATGTACTTTAAGTAAATCAAATATAGTGTCCAGAACAACACAACATGTTTTTATAAGTAATTTATTTCATAAAAGTAATTAGGGGTTTAACTAAAAGTACTAATTAAAAATGACCTTACTGTAACCCTTTAGCAAACAAGGAAATGCAGGGGCTTTGCTTGAATAGTTCCTTGTAACTCCTTTTAGTCCTAACAATTTAATGTTGTTTCAGGTTTGAGCTTTTGGAAATGTGCAAGTAGAAAGATATATGCCGTGAAGGCAAATCCCAGAGGTATTAAAGGAGTGAATAAATCAAAGGAGAAGAAGATTACTTCCCATTATGTTTCGGATGATAGTGATGATGAATTTGTATCCAAGAATAAGAAAGCAAAATTTGTCACCAGCACTGATTTTGAACAACTAAAGTCACAATTACATGAGATGAAAGGGATGATAAATGATATACTTCAAGTTAACCAGTCGGTTTCTTTGCCAGTGGGGCTTGTGAAGCTTGTTCGTGATGCCTTCATGTGTAAAATTTGCCATGAAACACCCATAAAACCACCAGTTATAGCAACAAAGTGTTGCTGTACTCTGCTTGGGTGTGAGGTCTGTGTTAACACATGGTACAATGGAACTGACAGTTTAAGTAAGAAATGTCCATATTGTAACGAGCCACGAGGGTATGCTTCAACATACCAGTTTAAGGGTCTTGACGAGTTCTTGGCTGCTCTAGGAAATATGATCAAGGGTGCAGACAATGATGTTGAATAATTCTTTCCAACACAAACATTGAAGATATCTAAAATGTTCCAGATATGTTTTCTACATGTACAGTATAATGTAGATTAATTCAGTTATAGTTTGCACAATGATAGTTGTTGCCATGTTTGCAAGTTGGGTTTGGAATAAGAACTATAAACAGAGAAATCTTTCAGAATGCTGAAAGAATAACCAATTGAGTTGAACTTTGTTACCAAGTGTTTAATTAATACTCTTGAAATTGTAAGTTACCAATTTCATTTAGCCTGTTTTTAATGTTGATTTGTTGTCAAAGATATAAAATGCTGAAGGCCTTCTTTAAAAAGGTAACTCTCTCCATTTACCACACCATGAAAGATTGTACTGAAATTAGGATAAGCAGCAACAAATGAATCAAAACGCAATTTCTTCAGCTGTGGGTTTTCATAAATGGGATCAACTCCAAACAATTCTGGTAGGGTAATAGTTCCTCCTTCACTTTCATATAAGGCCACAGCTTGTTCCTTACTTGGTAGTAAATCTTGTGTTGGTAGCAAGCATGCTTTGTTACTTGCTTGCATTCTTTCATTTGGAACTCCCTTTCCTATTTTGAAGGAAAAACAAATAACCTATAAAAGCAAAGCCTGCTTCATTTAAACCAATTTGATGGAGCACACTGATTAAAATTCCGTTATTAAAATTATTAAATGTGCTCTACCTGTTTTTTCTTGAAAAATGCCTGACAATTTTCTTGTTTTTCTGGCATGTGTCTGGAGTTTAATGGGTTAATTAATCATTACTTTTGAAAGGAATATCCTTACCTGGAATAGGATGATTGTTCCAACTGTCAATAACCTGTTTTATTCCTGTATCTGCAACCCTCGACACAAACCATGATACGCAGAATTTGGTAATGTCATCATCCATATATATGAGTTCGTCATTAGCCATTGAATTGAGAACACTTTTAATAGGGTAATTTACACGAGTGTTAAACTCTACCCACTTTCTCTCAACAGGAAGACTCTACAATAAATAACAACAGTTGACTTGTTTTCTTGTAATCTACAATTATGAAATTATTATGTGCAAATTTATTTTTTTAAATTAATTGGGATTAATACAATTAATAACAGGAAGCAACATCATGACCAAAACCTACAATAGTACTATGTATTTGACAACCAGGCTGAATTGTGATTAATCTCTACAGTAGTTATTAAGCTGGGTTTTTTTTCAAATGCTGGGTGATTTTACTTGTCAATGGGGAAGCACTAGTGGGTTAAGGGCCTTAACCCCTAGAAAACACACACTTTCTACCACCTGCATTTTGCCACAGTTGTTTTTTACATATTTTATTATAATTTACCTTATGAATATTATACCTGCTTTGATGTGGTCTGAATGTAAGGTGATCTAGTTACGTTTCCTCTATACTCTTGCAACCTGTTTTGCACATGCAATGTGAGATAAAATTCTGTTCCATGATCCACGCGTATTTGGTCCCACATTCCATATTGTAAAACAACATTTCTATCAAAAAGCATATGCACATTGCTGTAAAAATACATGCACAATGGGAAGAATAATAGGTCAATGAGTTTTGTTTATAATTAAAATGCCTATATCATGGTTGTGGAGTTTGCATGCCCCAAAGAAACTAAGAAATTTGCAATATATTTTTATCTTGAAAAACTTCATGTTGGGTTTATCAGCTACTGAACATGATGTCGGAAAGGCAATTGCAATTTAGTTTCCTTTAATGTTAATTTGCAGCAAAATTTCCCATTTATTCCCTCATAATTAAACAAAACATATTACATTTCTTTCTCAAAATGCAAACTCTAAAAACTCCACAACCATGAATTTTTTAATGCTGTATGCTGAATGCTTTACCTGTAAATATGCTCATAAATGAGAACATTATTTTTGACTGGCATTGTAGCAAAAGCTACAATTTTACCACTGAAACCATCAACTGCACAGACTTCTGTTAACCCATACAATGCCAATTTTTCATTTTGATCCAAATGTAATTTGTGACCAAAATACTCAGCATTATATGGCACTGGATTGACTTGTCTTGCTGTGTTGGCATTTCGTTTGGCTTGATATGCGAGAGACACTATAGACAAAGCCCTACCAATGCGCTTTTCACCAGCTGTGACACCAATGCTCCTCATATAGCCCTTCACCATTTTCCGACCCCATGCTGGCCCAACCTAAAATAAAGGTTCATAACACCTAGACAGCTAGATTTTCTGATTTTGCTTTGGGGCAAGAGTGCCAAAAATTAAGGTTTCGGGATGGGAAGTGAGTGGCAGTGTGTAAATATGCTGCTGATAAACTGAGGTTTGGGGCTACAGTTGGCAGGGGGAGGGGGAAATTGTGAGATTTTTGGGACCATATAGTATTTGATTTAAAACCTTTTTCTTACTCTCTTACCTTGGCAACAACTGTCCTTGCACATTGTTCCAAATCGTCATTAGATACACGTTGTTGTGAGTGTATGTCATTCTCACAGCAAAATCTTCTTACTGATCTTTCACTAAATCCTCTTTTTCCTGGAAACGCTTCTTGTAATATCAGGCTTACTTCAGAGTGTGTTTTTCTTTGGTTAACAACGAGATCTTTTACGTACTCCAAGTTAACTTCATCCATATTTGCTGCTGATTAGCCTAACTTGTTATCAAAGCTTAAGATTCCCGCGCTATTTTAGTTATGAGGATACCCCCCCCCCCGCACGCAATTTTGCTACCGGAAGTGCAATCAATTTTCGATTTTTTTCTCGAAAGGAATAATTGAAAATTGATTGCTTTTATAATTTTGTACAAACACCGTATATATATTAAATTGAAAGATGGTGAAAATCGGCAACGATACTAAAGAAAAAATTCCCAATGTGCGCCGTTTTTTCTTTTAAATTCGTCTTATAAAAGCATAAAAATTAATATCCGAAATTTATTTTTACATATATTTACGAATTGCAAAATAAAAAATTGAATGCAATTTTCAATTTCGGGAAAAATTGAATGGACGAATGACCCACGCATTATATACTATGCTATCCTAATATCCTAATAAAAATCTAAAAGTGTACATGTTCAAATATTTAAGAAATATTTAAGAAAGCTTCCAATCTCCCAAAATTGTTCAAAGGTCTGCCTTTCGTATATCTAGAGGCAGTTCATTATATGTTTTTCCACCAAGGAAATAAAAGTCATTTTTGGCAGATTCAAGTCGAACTTTAGGAAGTCTGATTGACATTTTATTGTTGCAGGTTCCATGTTCACCATCAATGATTTCAAAATATTTGTCAAAGTTTTCACAAACATTCTTTTTAATGCATCGAATGTGAGGCTACAAAGTTTCTTCTTTAGAAGATCTCGGATTCGAGGGATCTTTATTGTGAGCTTTGAGGGATATTCGTTTTTCTCCCTATCTATTACCATCAACGAGCATGGTAATCCCGTTTCCACTTTTTATCTGTTTTATACATTTCCAGAATTTTTCTGGAGATTAAGCATTTTCCTCAAAAAGTTCATGATAGTACTAGTTTTTTACAGATTTCAGTAAGTTTCGATTCCTTTCATAGGCAGACCAATCAATCTCCTGCCGGTTTTTTGTGTTCTTCTAAGTAGGCTATCTCTGTATCTCATCTCAGATTTTAGGCTTTCGTCTAGCCATGGACAAGGCTTCCCTCTAATGCACTTTGTGGTGAACGGTGCATATTTATCGAGAATGCCGGGTAAAATTACCTTGAATTCATGCCATGCATTGTTAGGATCATCACAATCATATACTTCATCCCAAGACAGGCCTTCCAATTCAGAGTTATTTATATCACAGCTGTAGTTTTTATAGTTCCTGCTCTAAATTACTCTTCGCCAACCATATCATGGTCACTTAATCCAGAAAGTGCTGTTGATATTTTAAAAATATTCAAAGGGGCTGTTGTTGCAATGATATCAATTAGGAGCATAAGAAGCCCAGACAAATAAGTTGGCCATTTGACTATTCAACTAGTGAGGTAACTTACTATATAATTAGGAAGGAAGGAAACTCAGTTTTTCAACATATTCATAATTTAAAACACAAATTACTATAGTAAAACGGCACGTCGGCTGCTAAATGCCTACCGTAGGTTTAACTTGAATAATCAAACTATACTTTCATAATAAAAATAGTGCTGAATCCAAAGGAAAGCGCTGGAAAAACGTACAAACTTTGTAAATTTGCCGAAATTTTCGTGAATACATGCGGGATGTAAGTACCTACCCAAAATGGCGGCAGCGGAAGAATCTGATTGGTCGAGAAAGGTAAACAAAGTATGATAAACCAATCTGATTGGTCGAGAAAGGTAAACAAAGAATAATTGACCAATCAGATTCTTCTGCCAGCCGCCAATATAGTTAGGTACTTACATCCCGCATGTATTCGCAAAAATTTCGGCAAATTTACAAAGTTTTGTGTACGTTTTTCCAGCGCTTTCCTTTGGATTCAGCACTATTTTTATTATGAAAGTATAGTTTGATTATTCAAGTTAAACCTACGGTAGGCATTTAGCAGCCGACGTGCCGTTTTACTATAGTAATTTGTGTTTTATTTTGTGAATATGTTGAAAAATGAGGCGAGAGTTTCCTTCCTTCGCAATAATATAGTAAGTTACGTCACTAGTTGTGTAGTCAAATGGCCGACTCATTTGTCTGGGCTTCCTATGATTAAGAAGAAGTGTGATACAGTCTAAGGAAAAACTATAAGTTCCTTTGATGCCTTTAAGCTGCTATTGAGTTCTGGGTTTTTAAACTTTATATGCAGTGCCTCGAGAAACAACAGATTAGAGTTTGTGTGGTTGAGAGACTGGAGTATTTTTGTATTGCTAGGTACGAGTTCAGTGTAAGAGTAAAAGGAGCCAAAATCATTAAGCTTGTCAAAAAGATTGTTTATGTTAAGTAGGTAGTTTGCGTCGTCACAGTTCATTAAGTGTTTCGAAACTGCGTTGGTCTTGCTATTCCTAAAGAAGTTGGTGATATTGTACCACCATTGTCTGACCAAAAAAAGACCCAATTGAGGTTAACATTGTCGGAGTTAAAGCTTATTGTTATTGATAACATTTCGATGGTAGGAAACACAACTTTGCTTCATATTCATCAGAGATTGAAAGATATATTCGGTACACCAAGTTCTCTGTTATTTGCTGGAATATCAATAATAGTTGTTGGTGATCTTTGTCAACTACCACCGCGATACGCAAGAAATTTGTTTTTGATACTTACAAAAATATTTATAATTTATGCCATCCATGGAGAGTATTCCAAATGATAGAACTTGTGGAAATCATGAGACAAAGAAATGATAAAGCATTTATTGAACTTCTTAACAGAATAAGAACAGCTAACCATACAGAAGATGATATAAAGGTAATCCAATCAAGATCAGTATCCCCAGATGACCCTAATTATCCATCACATGCACTCCATATTTGGGCAGAGAACTCACCAGTTGACAACACAATAATGAGAAATTAGAACAACTTGCTGGACCATTGTTTCCTCTAAAAGCTAAAGACCAATTCCCACCAAATGTGAAGAAACAAGATATTGATAAAGTTCTTGCAAGAAAACGTTCTGAAACAGGTGGACTTGATTTAATAATTCACATCAAGGAAGGTGCCAGAGTATGTTGACAAGCAATATTAGCATTGCAGATAGATTAATCAATGGACAAATGGGAAGTGTATTTAAAGTTGATGTCAATCCAACTAACAGAAACCAACTACTCTTTTCATTAAATTTGATGATCCAAATGCTGGTAAAAATCTTCTTAACACTACTAGCAACCTGTTGGCAAGAGAACATCAAGTTGTCCCAATTGAACCTGTGTTGGTCAAGTTCAAAATAAGACCAGGTAAACCATCATTGCCAGAAATACAAAGAGTACAATTTCCTGTGACACTAGCTTGGGCATGTACTGTACATAAAGTTCAAGGTCTAACGCTTGATCAAATGGTAGTCAGCATGGAGTTAGTAAAACAAAGAGCATTTAATTATGGACAAATTTATGTTGCCTTAAGCAGAGCAACTTCGCTCCAAGGTCTGCATATTTCAGGAGAAATTGCTAGTAAATATGTCAAAACAAATCCTAAAGTTTTGGAGGAATATGAAAGACTAAGAAAAGAATGTATTGTTAGTTATCCAACCACTACTTTGCAACATGATAATAATGCTATCACCATAACACTTTTAAATATCAGATCTCTTAAAAAACACTGCATTGACATTAAATGTGATTCAAGACTTTTTACTAGTGATGTTATAACCTTAACAGAAGGAACTCAATTGCTTTCACCTGACTCTGGAAATGAAATTATTGATACACTTAGTCCCTTCAAACTGTACCGTCAAGACCATGTCAGTGATAAATATTCAAGTATGGCAATCTGTACACGAAATACTGTAGATGTTAGAGATTTTGAATATTTTCCTTCGCTAAATACAATCAAATATGAACTGGTTAACAACATGTCCAATGGAACACAAAATGTTCTTCTCCTCTATCGAAAACAGAACTCCAATGTCTCACAATACGTAGAATGTTTGAGATACATCCTTGCAAGTAATACTGTTGATATTGTTGTTGGTGATTTAAATATTAACTACTTCAAAGATAAACAAGTTGAACATCTTAAATTAATAATGGATTCTTTAAATTATCTTCAAATTGTAACAAAGCCAACATTTGTATCTTCTGGAAACTTATTAGATCATGTTTACATAAGATCAACAGCAGTTGAAATAATTGAAAATGATGTGCTCAGTGTTTACTATTCAGACCACAAGGCTGTGAAACTCAAACTTACAATTAGCTGAACATTACATTCTATTATTCCACAACTACAATAACTATGCACAATACTAAGGACTATTATAATTATAATATAGCTAATGTGACATAATGGGAACGTGCATAAAACAGAGGAGTAAACTTTAAGATGTTACCACATTGTAACCATGTTTAAACTTGCTCTGCCTTAACCATCATCATAGTTGACTATATTTTATTAGGCAAATACCATAGAAATAAATTCCATATTGTAAATTGGCCATTATTAGCAACCATCATCCCTATAAGGTGACTCATGTTTGACTGATATTTGTACTTTTCACCTAGCTCTTGCTTGACCAGAAACAATGCACCACCTAATGATGCATATGTGTGTCAGCCCTGAAAAGGACTGATACTACATCCTGTACGTATGCCTAACCAATGTGACAAGTGACAACACATGGTAAGTATGCTGTCTGGTTATCATTATAATGTCATATATGTCATTTTAACTATGGGCTGGCAGACTTTGATATCCTGTTTTAGAAATTAATATCATGTCATATGTCATTAATATTGATAATACTAATTATAATCTCACTTCCATGTGTTTATAGATAACATCAAATTAATAAATTCACCAAGTCTATGGGACATCTAACAGAAAATATAAATCATCAGTATCTACACAGCAGCAACCAAAGAAAAAGGCCTATGATGAAATCAGTATTGATCACTCCCCATTCAAACCAAACATTATAATTGCACCAACTCAATGGGATCGAACCATGGACTCTCTTGTAAACTCTATACTGGAGCAACTAATTCACATCGGTATTCACGTCGGTATAAAGTTTTCCAAAAATTAGTGAAGTGCGAAAGTCAAAGACTTGGTAGGTGATTGCCATGATGACTGAGAATCCAACTCAACGTTGTATCATATGTAGTGTAGAAGATCCTAATTTGAGTTTTTGTAGAGACGTCTCTTCCTGGGAAACATTACTCCACGCTGCACAAGTAAGGAGCCACAAGACAATTTTGGATGTCATTGTTGGAGAGAATGGCATGCCAAAATTTTCTGTGTCATATCACCGTTCATGTCGAGCGACGTTTACGCATAAGAAAGACCTATTGAACTTTTCCGAACCTATGCCACTCCAGAATCAACAAAGTTCATCCCAGAGTCCGAGAAGCAGTTCACGAGATACATTGACATCTAGTTCAGTAATACTTCCAAATAGATGTATATTTTGCAAAAAAGAGAAGTATAAGCCCAGAAGTTCAACAAGAGAGTTCACCATCACAATTTAAGAACCTCATTCGGAAGTTGTCTAACAAATTTCAAGGCAACCTTAAATTTGCCTATCCGTCACCGAGCGTAACCGAGCGTAAAAAAAATGAAAAGGTTGTTCGTCAGTCAAACTCAATCTGTCAAGACATTGTTTAGATCGTATCTAATGGAAATGTTATGTAGCTTTTATTTTCTATTTACGCGAGGTAGGAGATCTTTACAAGGTTTTACTAAAGTTCAATAATGTTCTCTTCTTTCTCCGTTCTTCTCTTCGGATACTTCATCCTTTCGGACCTCCTTGTTTTTGTTCTTGTCTTTGGTTGTCTGTCCTGCAAGGTTGAGCTTCTTAACGCTTCACATGCTTTTTACTCCGCTAGTCCAATGAATGTTCTGTTGCTGTGCGCCTCCTTTTATAATAAAATTTGAGGGGATCTTGAAGATGCCCTGTGCATGGTGTTGTGATTCACACAATCCAATCAGCGTTATAGGTTGTAAGTGTGGGTTGGCGTTAGAAGCTCGGTCCAGCTCTCATACTTTGTTTACTTAAGGCTGGTGACGCACTAGTCAAGTTAGTCTTTTACTTAATCGATCACTGTTAAAACTTGTTCACTACTTAAAATATTTATCATCAACTTAAATTACAATGATCAACTTATTACTCTGTGAACCGTAACTATTTTACAAATAATTTCATCAAATTAAACTTTTAGTGACGTAAGGCTTCAAGTGCTTAACCGAGCACAATATAAAAAAGAGATGATTGACATAAACTAGTATCCGCCTAGAACTTATGTTCTTGAGTTGTGACACTTGTACTTTGTACGACATACTATTGTTTCGGAGGAAATCTTATGGGCTGTCACCTCATGACAGGAAAAGTAATTTTGTGATTCCGAAGGGTCATAAGTAATTTCCTCATCGATATTAACCTTCTATTTCTTAACAATGCTAAATTATATATATTCTTAAATATATAAATAAATATATTATTAAATTATATATATATAAATTATATATAAATTATAAATTCATAACAGAAATATCAAAACACCCAAAAGTGTTCTTTTCCCAGTCGTCATAAAATCGCTTTGCAACAATACTGAAGTGATTAAACTTATTAATAGACATGGTCATGGAATAAGCTACAACCTTATTGAAGAAATTGAGACAGAGCATGCTTTAAAAGTCTTAAATGAACAGAAAGAAATGCGTGTTGTCATCCCTGATGAAGCAATAAAATGTGGCAACTCATCAGTATCGTTAATAGTTGCTGATAATATTGACAATTTGGAAGTACATTGACAGATGCTGGTACATTCTATTGAATTGTATTCTATTGAGTGAATTCTATTCTCGTAGGAAAAAGAAGACGAACGTAAGAGAGTGATGATGCAAATGCACCAGGGCAAGCAAAGAAAAAATGCAAGCGTTCTCTTCCTAAAGATGCAGTTGCTAAAGAAATACCCAATTACTAGGGTGGAAAACGTGTTGGTCCTGGGAAGCTGGTACATGTATCGACTATATATGAAAGTGACAAATACTGTGAGAAGCTGCATATGCAACTAATGAAGTATCTTGCCTGGATAGAGCTCAGGAAGATTAAGACACATCCAACTTTACTCGTACCTGGTTGGACTGGATTCAATATAATCGTGAGAAATGAGGTGGTTGTTGTAGAGAGTGTGATTTCATACATGGATACTATTGACTCATCTGCCACGGATTTGAAAACGGCATACGAAGTTTTATGTAGAGGCTGTGAAATAAAAGAAAGGTTAAACCTGGTTGCTGTTGCGTGTGTTTTTGATCAAGCATTTTATGCTAAAGCTATGGAGATTTACTGGAAACATAAAGACAAGTTAAAAAACTTGATCAGAATGTTAGGTGGATTTCATCTTCTTATGATGCTGTTTGGTGTGATAGGAGCTAGATTTGGTGATGCTGGATTGCGAGAGGTTGTAATTCAGAGTGATTTAATTGCAGCAGGATCCATCAACAGTGTACTTATCAGAAAACATTACAAACAGGGCACTGCATCTGCATAAGGTTGTTTATGAAGCGCTGATGAGGTTACTCATAGAGAAGTTTGAAGCATTATTGTCCAGTGCGAAAGATAAAGTCATTTTGGAGCAGCAGCGTACCTTAATGGAAACCTTCAAACTTGATATAGCTCAAGAGAGTTTTGAGAATGTTCTCGTAAGTGATGAATTCCTCAATTGGTATAGCAAGTTCAAGAATTACATGCAAAATTTGCAGGACAATGGCAGCGACTTGACTTAGTAAAGTTCTGGCTTTCATATTTAGATCTCTGTGAGCTTGTGCTTAATCTGGTTTACGCAACACGTACTGGAGATTGGGAATTATATTTTTCATGCATTGAAGAAGTCATACCCTGGGCGTTTGCATACGATCAGCTAAATTATGCAAGATATCTGATTTCATTTCTAAACGACATGCGAGAGTTACCATTTTCTAAACCCGAAGTTTACAGTGCTTTCCTAAGTGGCGAATTTTCTGTACAGATGAGTCATACGAAAACTTTTGGTGGAAATGAAGCGGACAAAACAATTGAAAACACGATCAACTGTGATTGCAAAACCAGTGGCGGATATATTGGCTGTGGTACAAATTTTTCTGCGACCCAAAGATGCGTGTTGAATGCTTCAAGACGTGGAACTTACAGAAAGCTTCTGCGAGAACATATCTCATTTAAACCTGAAAGTTACACCCACAAAGAACTTTCCAAATCACATATTAAGAAGGACATCGAATATGTTGAAAAAGTCATAGATGTATTGAGTAACGTCTTAACAAATCCTTGGTGTGGTAACAAGTTAATAAGCTTGTCGAGTGGGATGGAAACAGCGAACGCTGTTTGACAAGATTCTGTTGGAGACAAAGAGCATAGGTCTAAAGGAGTGTGAAGATTTCATCAATGCCCGTTGCTTGTCTAATCCTACCCTGGATTTTATTGATACCCTTAAGAAAGCAAAGCTTAAAACATTCAACAATCTGAAGAAAACGTTAAATGTTAAGAACAATCAACAAATAGTTCCTCTAAAGATGGACCGAAATATCTTCGCTAGAATGGCAATTCTCGGACAATTTAGGAGGAGGATTGATTTGAAATTAGTTTTCACATTTCCTCTTGGTCCCCTTCCTTGGTCAAATTCCGCGCAAATTACCAGGCTGGAGTGTGGAGGAAAGCAGTGTCAGCGGATCCAGATATACCATCACCTCATGCCCATGGATGGGAAGTGAATGACGGCAAGATTACAATTAAATGGCTGGATTCAAAGCCAGCCCTAGAAGAAGTCCTTGAGATGCTGTCCTGCATGTGCAAGAAGGCGGAATTGATACTTGTTGCTGTTTAAAAGCTGGCCTTAAATGTACTGACTTGTGTTTATCAGACTGTGACAATGTGGCAGGTGAATAGTTGCGTCAGGCACAGGATTATAGCGATGATGAAGACATTGCTTATTGAACTGAAATGATTAAGCTATTGATGATTAATAAAAGGCATTGATTATCAGACGTTTATTGAACTGAAATGATTAAGCTATTGATGATTAATAAAAGGCATTGATTATCAGACGTTGATAGACGAAGACATTGATTAGGAAGACATTATGGAGATTTGGCATGAGGACGTGAACGTCAAAGACGACGTGAAGATGGCGAATAAATGACGTGGCATGTCTATATTATATAGACGCATCACGCCATTTCATTTGCCATTTTACGTCGTCTTTGACGTTCACACCCCCATGCTAAATTTCCATATTTATTGATTATGAACGTAATGACGATACCCACAATTTTTTTCTTATAGACCAAACCTTAAACAAAAGAACCAAACCTTAGACTAAACCTTAAGAGTTAAGCTTTCATGGCCGCCGGTCACGATTGTTCGAGCTCTGCAAAAATCGGA
Organism: Dendronephthya gigantea; assembly: GCF_004324835.1. Classification (NCBI taxonomy): domain Eukaryota; kingdom Metazoa; phylum Cnidaria; class Anthozoa; order Malacalcyonacea; family Nephtheidae; genus Dendronephthya; species Dendronephthya gigantea. Next base: position 442,711 of record NW_021163136.1, on the reverse strand, counting down.
AATTTGATGCCTCTGAACCTTGACTTAGACATTATTAGGTCTTTGAAAGGTTGTGGCCACTTAACATATGACGGAATCCGAATTAAATGGACACAGGACTTTCAATTGCTAAAATATTTTGTTGAAAATACAGTCGGCCTACAGGGAAAGTGGTCATCACCAGGTGGAAAAGCTAGGAAATTTTCCAGCATAGATCTTGATCTGACAATTACGTGGTACCCGGGCAAACAGAATTCTCTACTATTCAAAGGAAAGGACGGTGATCAGTTCAAGAATCATCTCACGAGTGTTTTAGATATAACTTATGCTAGCCAAACAACCAGAAACACGGATGAAGAGCATAGAACTGGAGATATTAGTGGAAATGTCTCAATTCTAGGTCATTTTGAGATAATCAAATAACACTCATATTTTAAATTTGTGAAAGAGAAATATGCTATGTACAGCTATGTATGAGCCATCAAAAGATTCCTCTCACCAAGAGGAATCTAATGATTTGGTATCATGGCAGGGGAATGTATAGAACTGGAGATATTAGTGGAAATGTCTCAATTCTAGGTCATTTTGAGATAATCAAATAACACTCATATTTTAAATTTGTGAAAGAGAAATATGCTATGTACAGCTATGTATGAGCCATCCAAAGATTCCTCTCACTAAGAGGAATCTAATGATATGCATGTCATGGCAGGGAAATGTATAGAACTGGAGATATTAGTGAAACTGTCTATACTTTAGGTCTTTATTCAACATCACTCATATTCAAAATTGTGAAAGAGAAATATGCTATGTACAGCTATGTATGAGCCATCAAAAGATTTTTCTCACAAAGAAGAATCTAATGATTTGGATGTCATTGCAGGGGAATGTATCGAACTGGAGATATTAGTGGAAAAATCTCAATTCTAGGTCATTTTGCCATAATCAAAGAACACTCATATTTTAAATTTGTGAAAGAGAAATATACTATGTACAGCTATCTATGAGCCATCAGAAGATTCCTGTCACCAAGAGGAATCTAATGATAGGCATTTCATTGCAGGGGCATGTATAGATCTGGAGATATTCGTGGAAATTGAGTATCTCTATTAAAGATATGAAAGAGGTTAAGGCAGACGTAGCAGATATGCAAAAACAAATAGCATCTATAAACAATGTTATCAACTCTACCAATGCGGTTATAGAATCTATTAGTAAGGTCTTGGACTCTACCGACAACCGTCAAATGTTCTTACGACACCAGAATTGAAAACCTGGTTACGGAGTTCTTTATAATTCTAGACGAGAAAAATAGAGCGATAAAGGAGCGTGATATCATCATTGAACAACTTCGAGATAATTTGTCAAAATTTGAAATTGAAAGAAACTCATTAAAAAGCAAAAATTTATTGTCAACAAATCTTGTTAACATGGCGCAGCAAACTTGGGAGCGGATATTCTGTGCCGAAGATGTCAACGAAAAGGTCAAGCTGTTCAATGAAACAGTAATCCACATGCTGGACACACATGTGCCTGTCCAAACAATCAGAGTCCACAAGTTCTGATAAACCATGGATGACAAGCCACATTAAAATGGAAATCAAAGCTAGACAACAAGCTTTCAGTCGTGGCGATAATACAAGCTATACACGTTTATGCCATGAAGTCTGATATTTAAAGCGAAAATAGTCTACTACGAAAGTAAAGCTAAAGACCACCGTAAATCAGATCCTAGTAAATGGTTTAAGTCTATCTCCTCATTAGCTGGCATGGAAGGTACGTCCAACCTTCCGGTAAATGGGTGCCAAAACTACGATCTTCCTGAACTGACAGAAAAGTTACAGGCTATTTTTACTGCCTCCTGGAATGGAATGAGATTAGACAACGCTGCTAGTTATGACCTAAATAATGTGCAATACCATCTTAAAGAAATTGATCCCCCCATACCATCGATAGGTCAGGTGAAAAACGCCTTAAATGCACTGAAGGTGAAGAAGGCGACTCGCATTGATGGAATTCCTGCGTGGTTCCTAAAGCAGTACAGCGAAGACTTAGCCCTCGTAGTACATAACATCATCACGAGTAGTATAATTCAATGCAAATATCCCACCCTGAACAAACAAGCTTTAATAACCCCAGTGCCTAAAATTATTCCACCAAAAGACATTGAGACTGATTTTCGTCAAATTTCTGTGCTTCCACAGTTAGCTAAAGTGCTGGAAAAGGTTCAACTGCAACTCAATTGCGCAGATCTTACATTAAAAGATAACCAACATGCATTTCTCAAGGGCCGCTCTACAATCTCAGCATTGACTGAAATTTCCCACAAAAATGGTTTGACGAAACCGAAAACACTGCGCATGGCAGAAAATGTATCCACGCTATTTTCATTGACTTTTAGCAAAGCGTTCGACATGGTCGACCACCGAATCCTCCTTTCTAAATTAGCCTCTATGAACATAACTAAATCATTTTGGCTGTGGATTCGAGATTTCCTATCTATGAGAAGTCAACAGGTAAAGCTAAATCAAACGTTGTCATCATCCGCTCCATGCCCGGATGGAGTTCAGCAAGGCTCGGTCATCTCTCCTATGCTATTTAATGTATATATTAATGATTTAGAGGATGAAATCCTCTCAAGCCTAAACGTTGATACCTCAAAGTATGCCGATGTCTGCACAATCGATCAAGCAGCTGGTGCCAGAGAAATAAGCCATGTCAAACAGGCCCTAGATACTATTCAAAATTGGTCAGTGGCTAACAAAATGAGCATCAACGTCAAAAAAACAAAGGACATGTGGATATGCTTCACGGAATCAGTATTGGTACCTCCTGTTTACATTGGTGATGAACTTGTTGAGAGAGTGAACAAATTCAAACTACTTGGAATGGGGCTTCAAAACAACCTTAAATGGAATAGTCATGTTGAAACTGTTATTCAGAAAGCTAACTGTTGAGTATATACCTTAAGAGAATGCAGGAAAGCCAACCTACCCATGGAAATAGGTATTACCCTTTATAAATCCAATATTAGATCTATTCTTGAGTATGCCTCACCTGTTTGGGGTGGCCTTCCAACCTATTTGGTAAATGAAATTGAAAGAACCCAGACCCGCTGCCTCCAAATTCTTGGTTATAACAGTGACTATCTACAAAGTCTCTCAGATCGAAGAGAAGAACTTCTGAAGCGTGAAGCGCAGAGGATGATGAGTGACCCCTCCCATCCTTTTCATATAAGACTCTCTAAATCAAGTAATCCTTATAACCTACGGACAATTAGTTGCAAAAACATATTATCGCGAACCGAAAGACACAAGCGTTCCTTCTTAGCTCGTGCAAGTGCACTCATATAGCTTTGTAGTAGTATTAGTGTATATATACATAAGATTTTTATCTGCACATAATGTTCTTAATATATTCCTAATGTATTTTCAATTAAATTGTAAATCCATTGTACTTTTACACTTAAGATGGATCAATAAATATTATTATTATATGTATAGTGAAAAGATTGTTTTTTTATAGTTAAAAGCATTATATATCATTGAGTGGTTCTATTAACGAAAGCGTGTGTTTTTAGTTCATAAAAAATGGCAACATAGTCAGGAGAACTCTTTTTACAATCACCACTGGGCTTAAATAAGTATAATAGATCAACATGCAGATTCTCCTCACTTTCTTCAAAGATTGAAGGGAGAATTTATTTTGATCACACACTAAAATATTTGTCCTGAAATAGCATGAAGGCTGCAAATTTAAACAGTCCATCATATGTATCTTACTTCTGCAGACAATTGCGAGTATTTTGAAGAATGTTATTCTTGGTCCCCTCGAGTGAGCCATTTCAGACCTCTAGGTGATAGACTATAGGTGTTAGGCGGAATTAAAAATTGCACGCAGTAGGACAGTAAAATTAACTTTAATTGAGCATTAATTAACTATAAGACTGAACCCATTGTCAGTTCAAACGTGTTTATGCATACATTACTGGTAAAGGTTTTAATGACTGGACGAACCTGAACATGTTCACCTCTAAACAAAGGGTAGCTTGCACATAAATATCACACATCGAACAGAATTTGCCCGAGAAAACACAGCAATGGAGTGCTTACATGGAGTGCCTGCGACCGTAATCTCTACCAAGAAAGAAAAGTTGTGGGTTTGTAACAAGAAAAACCCTAAATGTTGTGAATTCTTTTGCCCTGAACAAGATCGTTCGCTCTTTGATATGGCTATGATGATGTGAGGGCGAACAGCACGATTCATCCGCTGTGTGACACTCACCAAAGACCGACCAAGATGAAAGTTGTGAAGGCCCAAAGGACAGAGAAAAATCTTGTGACTTTTTCGAATGGAAAATCATACTAGAGAATCCTTTTAACCAAGATCACTTTCCTCACATTCAGAGAGTTGGCCTATTGCAGAGTAATCCAGCCCTGTACCCAGTAGCGTAGCCAGCCTGTCGATTTGTCCTGCTATGCTAATATTTTGGTGTTCACTGACTGTGAAAACAATATATTTCTAAAGACATGACATAACATAACATAACATAAATCTTTATTATCACTCAAAAACAAATCATACTTTACAGTTCGAGATGATAATCATTACATGAAAAAGAGTGAAGGCCATCTGAAATAACCATATTGGGCTGGACAGGTCAGATGACCTTTAACAATTTAACAATGCAGATATATAAGAAGTTATGACCACTGGCGTAGCCAGCATCGATAATTGGGGGGGTCCATATTCATATATTCATGTAAACAGACCATAAAGACAATTGATATGAAAAGAAATTAATCCTGCGTATCATGAATATATGAATATGGAACCCCCAATTATTGTTTTGGCTACACCGCTGATTATAACAACAATGACTAAGCGGACGGCAACAAAAATCAAACAGAAGACAACATACAATAAACTAAGGACAACAATGCCAAAAGCCAACACCAATGAAATTTTAAGGTTACTATTATTAATCGTTTAAATTTTTAGGATCAAATTCAATATAAAGAAAAACTAATACATGTCAATCAAAAGCATTTTAAATTTCTTTTTAAAGGAGGATGTACTTAATACTTTCAAAGATTCATCTAGGGAATTCCAAATTTTCGGCCTGCTGAAAGCAATATTAAATATTCCATAATTTGTCCGAACTAAAGGTAGGTTATAGTTTAAAGTAGATGCTAAGCGTGTTCCATGCATATGCACACTATCGATCGAACTAAAAAATCCATCAAAGCCAATTGGGATGCTACCTTTACTGTACTGAAGCATAAACAATGCAGTATATAGATCAACAATGTCAACAAATTTAAGTAAATTTAGGCTTTCTTTTGGAGGATTACTAGAGGATACGTGTTTGTTTTATAAGTATTCCCCCAGATCATGAGTAGATAATTGAATAGTATATTTGTTTAAGTACATGCATGGAAGTAAAATTTCTAAGCTTCAATAGAATGCCAATTCCTCTCGAAATTTTTTTAGAAAGTTCATGAACATGATCTTTCCAATTTAAATGACAATCCATGAAAACTCCTCAATATTTTATACTTTTTTTTTGTTTAATCTCATTACCACTGATATTAAGATTCATTAAAAAGTTAACTTTTCTTTGGGGAGGATGAAAAAGAACAAAATTAGATTTTGCAATATTCAAAGACAATTTGTTGGCACATAACCATTCATTCACTTTGTGCAATTGTTCATTAACATTTCTTTCTAAACTTTAAAGATTTTTATGACTACAGAGTAAGTTAGAGTCATCTGCAAATAGATGAAAATCAATTCCACATGCACAATTGTTAAAATCATTTATGTAGAGCAAAAATAACAATGGTCCCAGGACTGAACACCACACGTTATTGTTTGTTGCTCAGAGTTAGTATTACCAATTGAAACATACTGTTGCCTATTCTGCAGATAAGAGGAAAACCAATCGTTTGCCACTCCCCTTACTCCATAATTTTCTAATTTCTTTAGCATGATATTGTGATTAACGGTATCAAAAGCCTTACTCAAATCAAGAAATATACCACAAGAATATAGCTTATTTTCAAACGCTTTTTGAATTTTATCAGTAATCTGCAGGATTGCATGTAAGATGGAATGGTTAGTACGAAAACCAAATTGACCTGAAAAAAGTGCTCCGTTTTTCAAGAAATTTTAAGAGCCTATTGTACATTAATTTCTCAAGAATTTTGTTGAAAAGTGAGAGCAGAGAAATAGGGCGATAGTTAGATAGAATGGATTTTGGTCCTTTTTTATACACTGGTATAACTCTGGCTATTTTAAGCTTGTCAGGTACAACACCTAATGAGAATGACACATTTATTAAATAAGCAAGTGGTGCAGATACAAGAGTTTTGAGAAGAATGAGTAACTTAGTAGGAATACTAAATGGCCAGTTGACTTAGATGAATTAAAATTGCTAATTATGCTTTCAATTTCAAAAAAACTTGTTGGAAAAATTGCAAAACTACGGCAAATTGGTCTGTTTAAAAAACTTTCAAATGGCATGTTAACTGTTGGTATGGCACTAGCAATATCAGAACCTAAGCTAGAGAAATAAGTATTAAAAGCATTTGCAATTGTTTTTGGTGTACAGGGTGTCTCAAAAAAAACGCAACCACTTAATATTCTAAAATTCATATTGTTCATAAGCTCAATAGATTTTATGCCCCTGGGATTTTAAAATGGCTTCTAATCGTACAGTTCAACTGCTAATAGTCAAATCAGCTAAACTAATAATGGTGCAGCTAACAACCGAACAACAAGTTTTTATTGTCGTGCATGATAACTTGAGTGCTAACTGTCGACCTTGTAAAATAAATTGTAAATAAAATTTTACTCGTTCAATACTTTCAATTCAGCTCGTTGGTTTACGCACCCGACTTTGTTTACCGACGATTGTGCCGCTAGAATATGATTACAAGCTTTCTCGCATTCCAGGGGCCAAACGTCTTTTGTGTTGTAGAACAAAGAGGATATTCATGAATATTAAGGTTGGGTTTTTTTTTGATACACCCTGTATTTAATTTGGTGCCTTCTAAATCTATTTCAGAGGGAATTGAATGTCTTTACTGTGTAGTAGTAATCAATTGTGTAATGCCTTTCCAAGTGTTATTGTTTGCAAAATAATTATTGTAAAATTTTGTTTTGCTTATAAGCAAAAGGTGATTTAGTTTATTTCTATATATTTTAAATGTTGAAAAGTAATAAGAATTTTTAGACTTTAAATATTTTTTGTAAAATTTGTTCTTATTTGCAATTGAGATCCTAAATGAGTAATTATAATAACTCGAAATTTACATAGCGGGACAAAATCGTCAGGCTGGCTACGCCACTGCCTGTACACATATATGGTATCCGAAACAGGCCTTACCTTTTCCAGCGCACGGGAAAATCCTCACAACGCATACGCTGAATACATGGGAAAATTGCCAATGACAACGAAGGCAGACTGTTATTAAGTAATCCTAAACATAACATTTAATAGATTGCATAACATAATCCATAGTGTAGAGTGAAACTATGTGTGTATATAGATAAACAATGTTCCTTAATTTCGCAGCCATCTGTATAATTTTTAAGTTCAATAAATGCATTGCATAAATATCACGCTGCTTGCTTGTCTGTATTCATTTGGATCTTGGTTGTGCACAATGAATGGTTTCTGTTGAACTGTTCGTTCCACTGGCCGTACTGCCAGTGGATGTACTTGGGGCTTCCGTCATGATGGGGATTCGAATAGATATATTCTAAACTCAAATCAGACAATGTGCTTTTGCCATTTTATTTTAACAAGCAACAACAACTCTCGGCCACAGGTGGCCCTAAGTACATACAATGAGAAATACAATGAGATCACATTTTAACACCCCCACTTGATCTCATTCTTATTTGCTTACTCTAGATACATCAATGCTTAACAAACTTTAACTAAAATCAATATTTTACAAACATTTTAGGTACCAAATATAAAATCTTTGAATTTTGGAAATTTGAATGTGTTGCTGATTTAGTCATTATATCAGCTATCATATTTTTAGTAGGACGGTAGTATTCTACAACCTTGCCTACGTTGATAGTCGAGCGTATAAAATGATAACGAATATCTATATGTTTTTGACCTTTGTCGATTAACTGGATCTTTTGATAAAGCTATCGTACCCTGATTATCTTGATGAATTTGAATTGGACAACAAATATTAATGAGTTTGTTTAATAACTGGATGAGGTAAAGAGCTTCCTAAACGGTCGCTGCCAGAGCAATTTACTATGCCTCACAAGAGGAGAGGGCCACAGTCTGTTGCTTCTTTGATCTCCATGAGATCAATGTCCCGGTTTCAGTCTGCGACCCAATCCTCTCGGAGAGGACTTGACAAATACTGTGACAATGTCGTGACGATCCAGCATATATCAGGGTGCGTGCATGTCATTGCATAGATCAGACAACCAACCAACTCACGATATTTACTTGGCTCGGTAAAATCCTCGTCGCCCCATTCTAATTTTAGTTCAGAAGAAGTAGAGCGGGATTTGCAATCATACATTTCAAATCTTGTCAGTAATTTTGTCAAATAAATCCACTGATTCATTTTGACATAATCAGTACCTTGCTCAAAAAGAATACCTTGGAAGTAGGTAAGCTTTCCAAGATCTTTCATATGGAACCTATCTTTCAAGATCTCTTTTGTATTATGTAGCAATAAATCATTGCTTGCACCAATGATTAAATCATCTACCCATACCAGTATGATAATCAGTTTACCCTTAACATCTTTAATATACACTGGCGGTCAAAAAGCTCTGCTCAAAGCAAGTCAAAATGCTCTCAAATGAACGTAACCGTCCATCTAACATAGACTAGAGTAAATATAGACTAGATTAGATGCTAAGCTATATGGAAAATTTATATTTTGTTCACCCTCCTTTGGCCTCATAATTGATAACAGCCTTACACTGGCGCGGCATACTTTCTGTTAAGGTGGTAATCTTAGTGGTCAAAAGAAATTCATCCTATGGACAGTTTTTCCTTTCTTCCACTATCCCCTTGACATTGTCCAATAGATTTCCAATAGGGTTAAGGTCTTTTTAGTGTGCAGGCCAATCCATTTTTGTCACTCCCTCTTAAACCATTATTTGACTATCTTGGAAGTGTGGCAGGTTGCATAATATTATTGAAATATTGCTTGGAATGAGAGAATTATCCAAAATGCCTATGAAGCTCTCTCCTATATTCGCTTCTTTTTTATGAATTTGTATCTAAACAGTTCTTTTTGACTGCTAGTGTAAAATAAAAGATTGATTATCACGATTCCTGTTACATACGATAATAGCAACATTTGAGCAGTTCTTTTTGACCGCCAGTGTATAAACAATGATCAACATCACTCTGTACAAAGTTGTTTTGTACAAGATGGTTGTGCAGCATACTATTTCAATTTCTTCCTGATTGCTTCAAGCCATACAAAGACTTGTTTAATTTATACTCCAGTTTTTCTCCAGACTCTGAAGGGACTTTGAAACCTTCAGCCTGTTCCATGTATATGTCACAATTAATCGGAGTGTGCAGATATGCAGTTTTTACATCCATTTGATGTAAACTAAGATCATATTTTGCTGCTATCTGCATTAAAGCTCTAACTGATGTGAGACTGGCAGTTGGAGCGAAGGTTTCGTGATAGTCAATATCCTTTGTTTGACTATACCCTTTGGCTACGTACCTGGCTTTGTATGTTTTGCCAATAGGTTTGTTTTCCTTGACCGTGTAAACCCATTTGCCCCCCACTACCTGCCGACCTTCTGGTAGTGTCGTCAGGGTGTATGTGTTGTTCTCTTTGAGAGAACTCATTTCCTCTTTCATTGCTTCTTTCCAAAGCTCTGCATCAGGGAATTCTATAGCTTCCTGATATGTCTGAGGAAAATCGGATAACTTATAACAATAATCTACATTATAAGTTACCTGATCTGTATCACTATTGCAAGTTGTGACATAATCACTCAAATATGATGGAGGTTTCCTGTCACATTTTGGGTGATTTATACTTTCATCTTGCTGTAATTCTGGTAGTATCTGATTGTGATCAGATTTCTCTATCTGTTGGTCAGGCATCTCATTTCTTTTAGAACTTTGATCGTCAGAGGATTTCAGATCACTCTTGTCCCTAGATGACTGAAGTCATCACTTAAAGTATCCTCTGTCTGGGTTTGCTGTTCACCAACCCTCTTTGTAAGAAACTTCACAATCCTATATCTCATTACTTTTCCAGTCTCTGGAAAATAGACTAGATAGGCTGGGCTGTTCCTATCATATCACACCTTTAGTACATTGTGGATATAGTTTTCGTTTGTCATGCTCATACGCATAGCATTCGAAGCCAAAAACTCTCATTTTAGATAAGTTTGGCCTTTCACCGGTAAGAGCAAAATATGGTGTTTGCTTTAAGCGGTTGTTATAACATCTATTGCGGACGTATGCAGCTTGCATTACTGCATATGACCACATTTATTTACCAAGATTTTATTCAATGAGCATACACCTTCCCATTTCGAATAGGGTTCTCCAATGGCGTTCGGCTGTGCCATTTTGATGAGGAGAATCAGGTGATGAGGTCTCATGTTTGATTTTATTTTCTCTTAACAATGCCTTAAACTTTCCAGAAAGGAACTCACCACCGTTGTCTGATCTTAACCGTTTAACAGTACCAAATGGTGCTGAATCGGCAAGGAACTTCTTTGTGGCCTCAACCGTATCACTTTTATTCTTAAGAAAATACACAACACCAGACAACACCAGAATAATCGTCAGTAAATGCTATGCTGTATCTGAATCCCTCCTTTGATATGGGATCAATTGGGCCAACAAGATCTGTGTGTACTAATTCTAACGGGGTGTTGGACCGTATATCGGGTTTTCTATTGCTACTCTGAATCATCTTTCTGATGGTATCATCACAAACTTTCATACCATCAACTACTTCCTCAAACTTCACTACATCCTCATAATTGCAGTGACTTAATTAATATATTACACCAACCCTTTAAATCACTAGTATAATTAACTGAATCAGTGTTTTCTATTTCACTATAAAGTCCAACATGTAGGTAATACAGTTTACCGGACTTCTCAATGATTAATTCTGCTGATTCTGGGTGGAACACAACACTTGCACCTTTCTCTGTTGCTGCCTGTACCGAAAAGATATCTTGAGGGTAAGAAGGTATATATAGAGCGTTTATCAGTGAAATGTTAATATATCTCCCTGTAGAGTCCAAGATTGGCAAATCCACATTTCCTCTTCGGAGTGCTACGTTGTTAGATCAGGTTCCATCTGCCAGTTCAATGTAATGTGTATCTGGTTTGAATGATTCATCAAAACAGGAAAATTTGGACTCATCCGTAATAATGTGAGCAGTGGCGAGTTTATTTGGTACGCCATCATTTCTCTTTTTCATGCCCTGTCGTGCTCTTATCTGGAATGCGAATGTATGTTCTTAGGCTTTATTAGCTTTGTCATCTTCATTCTTATGCTGCTGATTTTTAGATTTGCGGCGGCAGGTAGCGTCACTGTGAGTGGAACTTGGCAAGTTTTGCACCAATGTTTCGTTCTATGTTTATCGAGCTCGCTTAATGTCCTCGCAAAATTGTCAGTGCTTTTCGGCCATCATCAATCGCGTCTCATGATAAGGGAAAGACTTTTGTCATTGAGAAATGGTATAAGTTCCGCGAAAGCCTCTGCGTTCTTCTCAGCATCTATTTAACCATCTTCTGATGCGACAAATACATCTTTCAATTTTTGCAATCTCATATAACCAAAGAATTTTATTTCCCATTGTTCATATTTTCTCTCATCTCCATCGAAACAAAGTCGGCTATATCTTCAAGGAATTTCCCATCTGGGCCCATAATCGGTTGAACTGTTCGTTCCACTGGCTGTACTGCCAGTGAATGTACTCAGCGCTTCCGTCATGATGGGGATTCAGATAGATATATTCTCAACTCAAATCAGACAATGTGCTTTCGCCATTTTATTTTAAAGTGCCTATTTTACTTGTGGATCTTTACGGATTTGAATAGAGCTTGAAAAATTAGTTTATAAGTTCTAAAACCCTTTTTGATATAGTTAAGTAGTTTCAGAAATATTTACATCTAAACATGACGATTTCCTAAATTTCCGTCGTGCTCGGGGGCCTGGGACTCAGGAACCGAGTTCTTGTCAAACATAATATAATAAATTGTAATTTTACTTCGATCTTCCAATAACGTTAAATATTTTGAGAAAAACTCGCCCAGTTGCTACAGCCATACACAACGCACCGTTCCCGCATTTTTTTCTTGAAAAGCGTAAACTATATCGCCATTGAAACTCTTCATGCTTCCATTACAAAAGATGGCGTGTTTGCAAATCATTCCTGAGTTCCAGTCCCCCCAAACGACGTATTTTCAAAACTATTTAATTATATCAAAAAAGGTTGTAGAACTTATAAACGAATTTTTCAAGCTCTATTCAAATCCGTAAAGATCCCACAAGTGATATAGGCACTTTAACAAGCAACAACAACTCTCGGCCACAGGTGGCCCTAAGTACATACAATGAGAAATACAATGAGATCACATTTTAACAGTTTCAATGTGATTGTTGACGAGCTGCAGCAAAATCATGTTCAAATCAATAAAGAAACTTTAAAGTTTCATGTAAACACCATGTTTTTAAACCATGGGGGTATATTACGAGGTGATTGTCGTGATTACGAACAGCTGAACAAAGAAATAAATGTTTCAAACTTTGGTCGACTTTTTGCCTATTTAGCTTACATATACTTAAACTGCAAAAGCGAGAAATGTATGTGGCGCAATGTTAGGTATTGTATTCCGTCTTTCCGGAATATAAGCGTTCCAAAAGCACAACCAAACAAAAAATGGGTGATTGTTTTAACATTTTCATGTACATTATTAGCTTTATATATCAGTTTGTAAACCTCAGGACATTCACTTCGCTGAAACCTTTGTGGCGAGAGGATGACTTGCTGTGGTAAGGTGCTCCCATGAAATCTCAATCAGAAATTTCTTTCGCAAAATATGTTGTATTTCCGCCTGTTGCGGGGGCAGTGTTGTAAAATTCACGCCTCTGACGTTGATGGCCAAAAAATATCTGAGCAACCTGTATTACAGCCCAGAAAGTCCAGCAAGTTTTGGTGGCGTAGACGCCATTTATCGTGCTCTTAGAAACAATGGCAAGTATCAAATATCACGGAATAAAATACGAGCATGGTTGAGAACTCAAGATACGTACACTCTTCACAAGCAAGTTCGATTTCATTTCAAGCGTAATCGTGTTATAGTAGCGGCTATGGATGAAGAGTGGGAGGCAGATTTAGTTATTATGGACTCATTAGCAAAGTACAGTAATAACTACAAGTACATATTATTTGTGATAGATGTACTTAGCAAGTATGCGTGGGTTGAACCGATAAAAACAAAGACGGGTGAAAATTTGGTCAGTGCATTTGAGAAAGTTCTTAAGAAGCATCGCGAACCCAAAACGTTTCACTCAGATAAAGGAACGGAGTTTACCAACCGAAAATTTCAATTATTTTCAAAAAAACAAGGTATTCGGTTCGTCACAACGCAGAATGAAACAAAAGCATCAATCATAGAGAGACTCAATCATGCACTTAAGGGAAAAATGTGGAAATACTTTACAGCAAATGACACATTAAAGTATGTGGATGTTCTCCAGAAATTGGTTAAGTCCTATAATTACTTGAGGCATCGCAGTATTGGCATGAGACCAGTAGACGTGAACGAAACTAATGAAAGGGTTGTGTGGCAAAAACTTTACGGCGAAGGGCCCGAAAATCAGGTTCGGATCAGCAAGGCAAGAAGAACATTCAAGAAAGGTTATCTACCACATTGGACTGAAGAAGTGTTTACCGTAACAAAACGCATACCTCGACGACCACCAGTCTACAGAATTGCTGACTACGATAACGATGATAACGATGATAATGATAACAATAAATGGCAAGGGTACCTGGAGAAGTTTAATTCATGGGTGCCAGCTGAAAGTGTAAAAGATATATAAATAAAATATCATTGAACCCAACTTCATTTGTGTCCAAGTATTCATCATGACAACACAGTTTTATCTCACCCTGCCGGGTAATAGTTCTATGAAGTATTTTCCAAATAATACCATTGCAAATTTTCGGGTAAAATTAGCTGAAATGATCGTTCTACCCGGGCAGCGGGAGGTTGCGCTGGGCAGACTTCATTACCCACAAACATGGAGTACACTAAGACAGGAAGTGCAACAGTCATTTTTATTTATCATGTGGACAAGCATGAAACTGGCTGGTTAAAAGACACACATTTTGCAACCGTCGCAGACCTTGTTAAAGCGATGAATGCATCCCTGAATAAGGAAGGTCAAAAATTCGCTTATAATCGTCACACCGGCAAAGTAAGCATTGATGTTAAACACAGGGCTTGGGTGTGGATGACTGGTGACATAGCTGCGACGCTGGGGTTTGGGGAAGACATCATGATCAAAAAGAAAACAACAAGCCCTTTTGTAGCGGATATAAATGCCGGATTTTCTTCAATGTATATCAATACGGACATTGTATATGCGCAGTTTGTAGGCAATGTTAAAGTTCCACTTTTAAGAATTGTTAACATTGAAGGCGACTATGGAAAGACTGTTCACGCCAGTTTTCGGAATTTACAATACGTTCCTGTGAAAGTAAACTCTTTTGAAATGATTGAAGTCAACATAAAGAACGACCGCAACCAAAATGTCTCATTTGAGTTTGGAAAGTCGATCGTGACACTTCATTTTAGACAAAAGCGATCAAAGTACTTTATTTGAAGATGCGGGGAAGACTAGTTGTTGATCAAAAACTACTAAAAGAACATTATTTAAATAATCAACAAGGTGGTAATATTGAGAGATTTCGTGGTGCACGCATGCAGAGGGGTTAATGGTATTGGTGGAATTTTCAAGAGCATCGCAAGGTTTGCTATTCCGCTTTTCAAGCAAGGGGCAAAAGCGGCGGGTAAAAGGGCACTACAAGCAGCGACAGAAGCAGGTGAGGATGTACTTCAAGGAAAGAATATTTTGAAGTCAATAAAAGCCCATGGGAAACAGGCTGTCACTGATGTCGCCGATAAAGCTGTCAAGAAATTGATGACTGGTAGTGGACAGAAAAAGGTTTAAAAAGATCAGAGTAAGATAAACCCACCATTTCTTCTTGAGCCAAGAAGAAGAAAACATCTCTTGATAACTCAAGTTGTTGAAACAATTCATAAAGATTCGAGTGACTCAAATGATGTTTAGATCGATACAATTCCAATTTTCCTATTTACATACAAAATTAAAAATACGCAAAGTTAAAAACCATAAGGTAAAGTATCAAAATTATTTACAATAACACATTTGTTATATACAATCCTGTAGTCCTTTTTCTCGTTCCTGGTGATTAATTCTTTCCCCGTCTTATTTCTTACAATTTTGTATGGAATGTCGACGGTTATATTATGAGGCCCCACGCCTCTCACCATCTCGGACATAACATCAAAATTGAGCTCATTATTGATGAAGTTTGCATCGGTGACGTTAATTTGGTTGCTGGAGAGGAGGTCAAAGTATTCGGCTGGATCGGAAATGATTTTGACCTTGGTCATGTTGGGTCCTTGCGCAAATTTTGCTATAACAAGAAACGAAACGTTTTCAACATACAAACATTTACTACATTTCCCTAGATGAAACACATACTATCAGTCGACTTGTATGCGAATACGCCTACCCCAAAAAGAGTTCAACATGAGCTTTGCTAATGCCCTCAGACCGGGATTCTTCACAATTTTTCTTGAATTCAGCTGAATGCCTTCCTTTTCCGCGTAGTCGGCAATATACTGAGCTTTCCTTTCCTCTGTATTGCAGTCTGCTGGAAATCCACTTGCCTGGAAAAGAGAAAAGAATGATAAGGCATTGGAACTTCAAAACGGTAAACATCAGTTAATCCCACACTTTGTTGATTTTTACCAATCTATAGCCTTTTTCCAGTGCTTTCCCGAGCTCAAGTGTCACCCATGTTCCGTGAAGTGTGCGCTCAGCGTCGTTGTGGTGGCAAGGTTCCTGTTGCAGGGTGTCGGCACAGGTACGACACAGTGGGAACGTGAGCTTACTTTGAGTGCAGTAAGTCAGCAGGGGATGACATAGGGCACGAGGAGGCAGAACGGAACATTTCACCAAACCAAAGTGCTGGTTGATTGGTGCAAAGTTCTCGGTGATGATGTGAGGATGGCCAAGTGGATATTCTCCGTACATGTTGCACCTAAAAAAAAATTGCTTAACAAGGTTAGTGATAAGCACCCTTGAGTTTGAATAAAGTTTTTTAACAAGATACATACCAGAGGTAGAGACTGCAGAAATCCATGTAACGGATCTTCTCTTCTGGTTTGACGTCAAAGTAAAGACGTGTGGCATTTGTGCGACCACCAAAGAAAGCTTGTCGTGGTTCCAAAGGCTCAGATACTTCCAATTTCTCGAAGAAATCCCTCATCTTGGCTTCGGTGGCAAGCTGGCGCTCAATGTCACAGGTCCAAATCCCCACGACGTTGTATCCGCTTTCCTTTAGGAACTGTATTTTTTCCAAGGCTCGCTGCCAAAGATCTTGCATTGTCATATGGGTCACAGAATTCAAGGTGTCTCTGGTATAACACCTTTTGCATCCATGCCACAGACACCCTTGGATCTCCCAAACAGTGTTCGTCTCAATGTTGAATCCATCAACGAGGTACTTACCAATCCGCTGTTCTCTGTTGTTTCGGGCGTGGCGAATTAAGACGTTATCGCGTTCAGCAATCCAGGTTACCATCTTTAAGGCGATTACTGATTGGCCCGCTTTTCATTTTTAAATTTTAGTGTGACAGTATTGTACAATGTACATCAATATAAGTTAAGCATAAAAATGAAGGCTTGGAAATGAATGTTTAGGAAACACCAATAGTCCAGCTGCATAGGTATGTGTGATTCCAACATGGACAGCCATCTGGTTTTTAGGCCCCAGACCCTTGCCTTCACACCTCACCACAAAAGGAGTTTAATTAGAAATGGGTGACCATTTGGGATATTTTATAGAGATGAGATTGCTCAATTTCTCATCCCATCCCAGTCTTCTTACCCTTTTACCCCCCACCCAACTTCTTACATTAGAGAGAACCTAACCTAAGGGAGAGGGCTTGATCACGCTTGATTAAAAAAAACAGAATAATACACTAATACTAATAGCAGTAAACCAATGATTGATGTTCTCTTGGTGACCTCTAGGGAGAACAGTTTAGCCTAAATGTTTAGCTATAAATAATAACGCTATCTAGTATGACTAGCAGTAGTAGTATAAAACCTGACCCATGAGGGAATGGAGGGATCACCCTTACTAGAGTTAGAGAGAAATTGGTTGCCTGGTTGACTAAATCAATCAGTTGTTATACCACATTTGATGCTAAGTTGTTTGAAGATGCTGCCACGCTGCTCCCTAGTAGTATATTAAAAAAGATGGGGCTATTTAATATAATGAGTAGCCATATAACAGAACAATGAAGCATGGCCCTCACTGGACACATAAGATCCAGAGCTTCACCACTGACAAGTAAAATTATCTGGCATTTGTGAAGAAAAACTAGGTATCCAAGGATAGTGCAAAGTTTTCATGCCCTGTAATACCGAAGCAACCAGACATCTTTCCCAACATAAACATTTTGACTTATGCCAGTAAAAATATAATGAACTAGGTTAAACATTAATCAAAAGGAAATTACTCAAAGTACTCAAGTTTTGTTAGTCACGGATACTGTCACTATTAAATTATAATTTTAGTTGCGCGATTTTCCCAATTTAGTCTCTTTTCTTCGTCAAACAACTGACTACATTCACTACATTTATATGATGGCAACAATTTATCCGTCATTTCAAAAGAATAGCCAAAATAGTTGTGTTCTAAATAATGTAAATAAACTGCAGTGCATATTTAATATATCTATTAGGTGGATACTTCGACACGTAAATCAATAATCAATCATAATCAATACTGTATACCGCCAAAATGATTTGATTACTGCACATAACGTCTGTTTTGTATAGTACCATTTACGTACTGTATGCAGAATACCAGGTATCGACTTGCTATCGACATAATGTATATTCGTGTAAAAGATCTATCGATACATAAACAACACAGCTTCGTTTTTTCCTAACCTCTTAGCTCTATTTATGGAATAGACCTTCCAAATTATATTTGTGTTGAATTGAATGCCTGTAATTCATAACATAAGTTGATAAATCGCGTGGATTCTCAAAGAATTGCTCGATTTTTACGCCCGGAGTGTTTTGAGGCAATGCTCGTGGCTCCTCGTTCTTAACATAGTGAATAATTTTCAAGTCTCGACCGGCACATGCGCAGTTGCGACGTATAAGAAAAAATCGGGTGTTCCGGGGGGCTAATCTGCGCAAATCCCTTTGAAACAAAACCCAAACCGCGAAAAAGCAATGCTTCAAAAATTTACAGTAATGGTCAAAATTCCTCAATATTTTGGTGAACTTAGCAAAAGGGATGTAGAGCATTAATAAATAAAGCAAGTTAAACTGATTTAAAAACTTTAAATTACTGATCATATACCAAAAGGGTACTATACGCATAAATCAGCTTACCCCCCGTAAAGTTTACACTATGACGGACTGACTGACTGACTGTAAATTACTGATCATATACAAAAAGGGTACTATACGCATAAATCAGCTTACCCCCCGTAAAGTTTACACTATGACGGACTGTCTGACTTACTGACTCGTTTGAATTTTCGCCACTCATCACAACATAAAAACAACAGAAAAGAAAATCCCGAATCAATGCAAAAATGTTAAAAGCAATTTTTGGTGGAGATTAAGAAATGGTTTATCATCAAAGGAGATTACATCGATATGGACAGATGGGAGAAGGGATTTCCCGGGGAAAAAAACATCAATGTGGGAAAAAAACATCAATGTGGGAAGAAAAAACAAAGAGGGGGAAAAAAGAAAAGACAGATAGGGAAAGGATTTGGTGGTGATCAGGTTTATTAATTCCTAATTTAACATCAACTCTGAAGAATATTTTAAAAGTGAGCATTAAAGTAAAAAATTTGTAAGCGATTAAGAAAAAAATATATTATTACTTTAATTTTTGTCTGCATTTCATTTTCTTTGTGTCATCATGGTAAAACAAAGTGCCGAGGAAGCGGGATTTAGTGACCCCGATCAAAGAATTGAAAAACATGAATTTTTACCCAACAGGGATTGAGTTATACAGAAACTTTCCTGTTGATAAAACATTTGTACAAAATCATCATGAAATTGTTAATGCCACCCCTGTTGACCCGCTTGCCGACGTTTACACATTCCGTCACACAGCAACACCATCCGGATTAATTTTAATAAACAAAGTACGAATTTCCACTGAATAATGCTGTGGCTGCAGTAGCTGCTTCAGGATGTTTATTAAAATCCCCATGTTTTTTACGCACCATGTGGAAAACAAATGAGATTAAAATAAATCATAATTTAATTAACTTGTCAAGTAATTACGAGGGGTTACTTGCGTACCTTGAATGGTTTATGACTGAAATGCAGAATACTTATAATGATGGTCAGCTAATTAATCTTGCATACAGAGATACAGCGGGTGCTTTTAATTACGCTGACCACGGTGATCGAGTTCTTTCTCACAACCTTGGTGATGACCTTGGAAATTATGGTGCTGAACGAAGACATTATTTCACAACAAGACCAAGAGCATCATTTTATGCAGAGGATATTCTTGCTTGCCCCGTTTTTAATGATAATGGTTGTGGATCGATATGTATCTACAAGTTTTGATAATGAAATTCAATTAACAAGAGCTGCAAATAATCTTATTTTGGCTACTGCTGATGGTGGGGGGCCTGGTGCTGCAACAGCGGCAACGTGACGTCTACACTTATCTAATTTACGATTAACATTCCCAATTTTTAAACCAAATGAACAAAAGCGAACAGCAATTAAATAACACGATGGTTGAGAAAGCTGAAGAGTGTAAATATTACACCTCGGAACATCGAAGTGTTGTTCAAACAATTAGTGCCGGTTTCGAAATTATCAAGCAACCGATATTAATGGAAAAACACCTTCACGTTTGTTTATTTCATTGATTGATAAAAGAGATTTTCAAGGTGATTTTGCACGAAGCTGAAGTAATTTTATATGGGGAAATTTTAATTTTGTTTCTGTTAAAGAAAATGGAAATGTTGTATATCCTGAACTTAAGAATTCGGAAACAAGCATACAATTTGTTGTGTGATAATCTCGGAAAACAATTTAGCGAAATGCCTTTTCTTACGATGATTATGAAAATGGATATTCTGTGATAATGTTTGACTTAACACCAAATCGAAATAGTCATTTAAAAACTCTTCCCTTGAGTACAACTGGAAATGTTTCGGTTGATTTACTTTTTTCTCAAGATGTTGCAAATAATTGGCATGTTGTATTTATTGGAGATTTTTGAAATCAAGTTCACATTTTGTATCAACAGGAGCCTCGAAGACTATATAAATTAAAAAATGAGAAAAAAATAAGCCACAACCAAAAAATCACCGATGTGAATATTTAAAATCAAAAAGATATTGTATTCATTATCCATTTGGTGTTTTTATTGATGGTGTTAGGTTTTAACACCCCATTATACATAAAAAAATTCCGATTTCGCTTTATGCGTAAGTATGGAAAACAAAAGTAAGAAAAATGAACAAAAAGAAAATGCGGAAAATGAAGATGAACCCCCCAATCAGATATTGAATTTTATTTTGATCAAGAGAATAATTATGATGAATTCATTTATGAATTTGATGATGAAGAAATTAACACACCTGAATCAATTGGAAATATTGGAGATGATGAGCAGTGATGGAGAGGAAATTGATACAGATACGTTACTTAACATTCGTATGAGATTTAATAAAATTAAAAACAAACATAGAAAAAAGACAAAAATCTTTTTTATGAAATTTGAGACGTTTTCTTCGTGTTGATATGAAAACAAAAAATAAACTATACAATAATAATACAAAAAGGAAATTAATGTACCTTGCTACAAATATTGTTAATGAAAATATTGGTATAAATTTAACACTGATACAGAGAAACATTTGCTTAAGAGTGGTAAAAGACAAATTTAGTTCAGAAGATTTGAAGATCTTATTTATTGAAGATTTTGTGTTTAATTGATGTTTTAGTAGAGCTATGAAGTTAATTGATTGTGAGAAAAACAAATATGATTAAATTGTTAACTCTCATTGACTCTTCTAAATTTAATGACTTATTGAATGCTTTTGAAGAGAAAAGAAAGGAAAAAAATTATCACACGGAATTGTTGAGCCCCGATTGCAACAAATGTTGATGGTGAATGAAAAAATGAAACAGGGTGGTATTTCAGATCGTGAAAATGCTGTTATTCAATTTTTGAGAAAAAAGGAAAAATTTTTGGAAGGAAAAAAGGAAAAAATAATTCTGTCTCCATTAACAATGAAAAAGAGGAAGAAAAAGATGGAGATGAAAAACAACTGCAATTTGATAATAGAGATGCTGAAAAAATTGCTAAATCTATTAAACATAAAAAAATCATAACCGAACGAATGCAATCTGATTTGGTTCACGATTTATCACACCAAAGAGCAATGCAAAACTTAAATCTGGGCGAGCAAAGTCATAATTTTGTCCTAACAAAGTTAAAAAAAAGTAAAATGCCTGTGTCATATATAAAAAATAGAGGAATGAGAACCATGTACAGGAATATGATTGATTGCAGACTTGCAGTGGTAGTGAAAGCGGTTATGAACTTACATTATTGCGTATCACAAGATCAAGATGCGGATCACCATTATTGGAAGCTGATGCAGTACTGAAAAAATCAGATGATTTAATAAGAAGTGCTGAAAAATTTACGAAGAGCTGAAGATTATCCCTATTCACGTGTAGAAAGACAAAAATTGTATAAATAAGTTTATGTTTCAAGAATTTTTTTCGGGAAAATATTTACAAATAATAGTAATAACTTATGAAGTAAAACATTTTGAAAAACACCCAGGTATTTTTAGAAAAAAAGGTAACAAAAAGGGGTGGAGTTTAAAGTTTATAAATTCTTTGCTTCAAATGGAAAGTGGTACAAACATGACACAAAAAGGTGGAATATTACCATTGTTATTAATGAAACAAATGGGAATGGGGGTAAAAGAATACAAAAACGTTTAAGCAGGTTGGCTTCAAGGTTAGATAGATTAATTCAAGTTAAGAAAAGAAAGACCCGACAATTAAAATATAGAGAGATTAAGTGAACAGTTGTAGTTCTTTGCTGGCTCTAAGTCCAGTGTTAAGGAAAGGTTTGTTCTGTTTGATTAAGAGTGATTCAAGGAAGGTGAGAATATGATAGTTACTTGATTTAGTTATGTAAAGAATTCTATAGTTATTGAAAACGAAGTTATTGAAAACTAAGCCTTGTACAATAAAAAAAATCCACTGACTGTATGACCTAGTACTGCAGTCTGCAGATTCAAATGTCAACATGGTGGCAGGAGAAAGATTTCAAGATACAGATTGGGAAGATGATGCAGAATTGAGAAACGATATAAAGAAATACGTAATCCAGAACTTAAAAAGTGCAGAGGTCTTGGATGTTAAGTAATGTACTGCAGTTAACCTGAGACCTTTTAGATATAGTCAAAATCACTCTTTGCATTGAATAAAAAATAATTTATCACCGGAAATAACCAACACTTCTTGTTATGTAGGCTGATGTAGATGAATTGCCTCTAGGTCTGTTGTACATGAATTGCCTCTATGAGTTGCCTGGGTTGAGTATGCAAGATGGCGACCATTTTTCAAGGTTTTGATAATTTTGATATTTTTTTGATAATTTTGTATATTTTTCTTTACATTTTATGCTGAATTGTTGTAAATTTATTTACTTGTTAACCCTGGCCAAAACTACAAATATAACTATCGAGCAATTAAGATCAATATTTGATGAAAAACTAGACCAGAAGCTTTCACCATTCAATGTCAAAATAATCAGAATATTAGACTTGAGGAGACAATGAAGTTTGTTGATTTGGCCAACGCTAAATATGATGAAGTTATTGAGAAATTTGAGGTACATGAATGGCAGAATAAGGAAATTCTCGCAGAAAATAAAGTATTAAAATTGTCATTGCAAAGTGCTGAAAGACAGCTAAATCAACTTAAAGAAGGTTATAATGAACTTGAGCAATACTCAAGAAGAGATTGTATTCAAATTCAAGGTACGCCACAGCAAAGATTAGAAGATACAAATGAAATAGTTAAGAATGTTGGTAAACTTATTAAAGTCAATGTTATTGATGCTGATATTTCTATAAGTCACCATTTACCAAGTAAGCGTGGTAGGGGATCTGTTAATGATTCTCCTACTATAGTAAAATTTGTACGAAAAGATACTAAAGAATCATTCTATTGAGCAAGAAAGAATCTCAAACATGTAACCACCAAGGATCTTGATTTCGCCCTAGACAATAAAATTTATATAAGTGAAAGCCTTACTGAGAAGAATAAACAGCTATTTAGGGAGTGTCTGAATTCCATGAAAATAAAGAAGTACAAGTTTATCTGGACCGTAAATGGAAGGATCTATATAAGGAAGGGTGATGATAAGGATAACCAACCTATTTCAATAAAGTCAAAGGATGATCTTAAATAGATTGCCAAGATGAGTATGAATAACTTAAATAATGGCTACTGTTGAGTGTTCTATTAAAAAATCAATATTGATTAAAAATAAATTTCATAAATTCTTGAAAACAAAATCAAATTATTACTTCTCAAAATTTAAATATTATAGAAACAAATTGAAACACCGATTTAAAATTAAAAAAAGGAAATATTATAATGAGTATTTTACTATCAATCTTTATGATAACAAAAGGGTCTGGAAGGGAATTAAACAAATAATTCACTTTAAGTCCCAAACCGATAAAAGCATTATCAAACTGATTGATGATAATCAAGAAATTACCGAACATGAGAGTATTGCCAATATTTTTAACGAATATTTCTCTAAATTAGGTACTAACCTAGCTGCTCAGATACCTAATACCCAAATATCGCCTTTTGATTATTTATCTGATCAGTTATGCAGCAGTTTCTTTATTTCTCCAGTTACTACAGGTGAAATTGTGATTGAAACCTATCTAAATCTGTTGGATCTTTTAGTGTTCCATTGTATGCTCTAAAACTTTTAAAAGGGGTAATATCTGAGCCTCCAGAAATTCTGTTTAATACTTCATTTACCACAGGAATAGTACCAAGTAAATTTAAACTTGCTAATATAATCTCGGTATATTAAAAGGGATCGCGTACTATGAAAAGCAATTATCGTCCATTTCTTTACTTTCTGTTTTAAATAAGTTATTAGGAAAAATAATGAGCAAAAGATTAATTTCTTATATTGACTCTAATAGTATTTTCTCTGATACTCAGTTTGGCTTTCGCTCTAATCACTCCACAGATTGTTTTCTTTTCACATTTTTGCAGATGATGCAAATTTTTTTTAGCGACATAAAAATATTGACGCATTACAGATTAATATTAACAAAGAATTACCTAAGATACACATTTAGTTGTGTGCAAATAACTTATCTCTGAATATATTGACAAGACAAATTTTGTAATTTTCCATCCTCCTCAGAAGAAAATTCCAATTGATATTCATTTGGACATTAATAACATTTGTCTAAAGCAGGAATACTGCATAAAACACTTAGGTATCCTGATTGATTCTAATTTAAATTGGAAATCCCATGTGGATTGTGTTGCAAAAAAGATAAAATGAGGTGTTGGTGTATTATCCAAACTTTGATATTTTACTAGCATTTATATTCTTAAAAAACTCTTTCTTAAAAAGTGCTTTGATTCGACTGTTTTTGGTTTATAGAATCTTAGCGTGGGGTGATTACTTATGAGACAACTGAAAACCCTCTTTTCATTTTATAGAAAAGAGCTTTGCGATTATGACTTTTTCAAAATCAGATGAGCACTCAAGTCCAATATTTAGAACTCTCGACATGTTAAAAATTCACGATTTGGTTTCTCATAATATAGCTATTTTTATGTCTAAATTTTATCATCAGCTTTTGCCTGCGGCTTTTCAAAATTTTTTTGATATTATAAAAACAATTTATAGCTATAACACAAGATTAGCATCAAAACATACTGATTATGTTCCTCAGGTTAGAACAAATTATGGAATTTTTAATATTAGGTTTCAACGACCTAAAGTATGGAATTCAATTGATGAGAGTTTGAAATCCTCGAGCCTTTCGAAATTTAAAAAATTGTGAAATTGTCATGTCTTGACCAATATTGATTTATTTATAGATTATTTATGCATGTGTAGGCCAATGCGTGTTATATTTTATATGTGTGTATTTTATTTTTATTTTTACTTATTTGAATCCGTAATAATACCCAGAATTGATATATTTTTTAAAAAATCTCTGAAATTTGTTTTCAGGCATTTTTAGCCCTATATGGTTATTGCTGAAAGCAAGTATCTTCATTTATCTTAAATTATTTCAACTATGTAACTAAATAATTATTTAAAAATGGATACAAATAAAGACCTTATGTTATGTTATGTCCGGAACATGAAAATTATGTTCATTTCATGTTGGGATTGTCAGTAGAAAACATCAAAGAAACACAGCACTTCAATGATTACTCCTCCCTGGGCAACAATGTCCCAAGTATAGTGCTCCTGCTGAGGTTGTCATAGTTCCAGATTCTGCTGATTTGCCAACCACTCCAGAGGCAACTGATTTGCCAAGTACCAACAATACTATTAGTTCTGCTTATTGGTGTTGTAAAATATTCTCAATTCCATCCTAATTACCTAACAGTTTGCAACCGATTTTTTATGTTAACAAAATTAAAAAGTTGGATAATTTGATAATAGTAGAAAAAACAAAGCTTTACAATATCATGTTCTATACAATTGAACTGGAAACATGGATATATCACATGTTATCTGGGAAGTATTTGAACGATTGATGTCAGACGAATTTCTAGCACTGATCTCTCACACAGTAAAATGTGCTTTTAATTCATATACAAGCCTGCTAGGCGAAGAGGACTCAAATATGTCGAATGATGAAAAGGATGACGATGATGCTGTGAAAGAAGTGATGGAGTTTAGTGCCAAGTAATGTGAAGATGCACAGCTGTCTCCCTTAAAGGGCAAAGCCAGCCCGATGATTCACTCCTGCTATACAAATTTCTCCAAGGCCAAAGTATGATGTGACCCTAGCAAAATAATTTTTTCAACATGTAGCTTTGCACGTTGTCCGAAAAACAATTGAACAGGTAGTCAATCAATTGCTATTGTCTTATGATGATACTAATATGGTATTAGTTCAGTTTGACCACTAACGAAATATTCGTATGTTTTCATTTTTCAGTTAAAAATTGTTGTGAAAGAAGATGTGGACTTTCTGGAGATGGTCTGGACACCCTCTGTTCAGGATCAATGGTGACCTTGCAATTTTTTCTCTTCACAATTAGGGTGATCTCTCTTAATGGCTTGAATATGGTCTGTTAGTTGCTCCTTCGTGACAGTGGAATACTAGTGTATTGCAGACCAAAACAAAGTGGACACTGGATCCGAAGGAAATATTATTCCTGTGGGTACCTACAAGCAATTATTTCCTAAGTCGCGTTACGATTCCAGTGGTGTGCCTATTGGTTTGGTCTCGTCATCCATGAGAATTACTGCTTTTGGTGGTCAGGCTAGGCCATAGAGCACTTTGGAACATGCAAGCTTGCTTTGTCACACAACAATTTGTATTCAATTCATTTGTATTCATTTGTATTTGTTCCGGTTTGTATTCATTCCATGTTGTGAACACTACTGGTCCTACGATACATGGGTTATCAACCTGCACTGATATCAAGCTAGTGACCCTGAACTGCACCCTACAACATGCATCTGCTGGCAATCCAAGCCACGGTGGCAATTCAGAAACCAAAGAAAACCTGCTGATGCAGTATGAACATTGTTTTAAAGGGATCGGTTGTTTCCAAGGAGAGTATCACATTGCCCTAGATCCAGCAGTTAGTCCAGTTGTCCACCCTCCTAGATGGGTGCCAGAAGCGTTATGAGAGCCCTTAAAAAAGAGCTTGAATCACTATTAAGTCAAGGTATCATAGCCAGAGTCGATGAACCAACTGATTGGGTGAACTCTTTGGTGTGTATGACGAAAAATAATTGTTCCCTGTGACTGTGCCTGGACCCCAAGGATCTCAACCATGGGAACAAGCGACCACATCATTGTACGCCTACACTTGACGAAATATTACTAAAGTCGAATGGTGCAAAGTACTTCTCCATAGTTGACGCACATAGCGGATATTGGAACATTCAACTTGATCATGAAAGTTTGTTATACACTATGTTTAATATGTCTTTGAGATTGCCCTTTGGATTGATCTGCGCCTAGGACATTTACCAGAAGAAAGTTGATGAAACGTTTGGTGATCTACCTGGCGTTGCTGGCATAGCGGATGACATTATCGTATTTGGTTTTAAGGAAGATCGTAGAGATCATGATTCCAATCTTCTCTCGGGAAACTGGTCTCAATTTTAATCCAGAGAATAGATGCACTGAACTGCCTTTTTTTGGCACATCATCAGCGCTGGTGGTCTTATGATGGACCCAAGAAAGACAAGCACTTGTCAATATGGTCCTTTGAAGAGCTTAGCAGACCTTCCTTCCCTGGCATGACCAGTATCTTAGTCGTTTCATTCCAAACCTGGCATCAGTTTCAGCTAATCTTTGGGACTTGACCAAGAAGAACAAGCCCACTCATTTGGGGCCCAGAACACCAATCAGCTGTTAAGAAGATCAAGGCTATGATCACGTCATCTAGCTATCTTCAGTACTTTGACAACTAATCACTATCCAAGTTGATGCTTCTTAGCATGGTCTTGGCGCAACCTTGATTAAAGAAAATGGCCCTGTAGAATATCATACCAAGCTTTTTACAGACACAGAAACCCGATACTTCAATATTGACAGAGAAATGTTCGCAGTCGTTTATGAGCTGGAGAAATTTCATATGGCGGTCATGTTGTTGTGGAAACAGACCATAAGCCATTTGAAGCCATCTTCAAAAAGCATTTGTCCACTCCACCAAAGTATGATGTCGATATAAAGTATGTTCCAGGCAAGAATGTACCTATGGGAGATGCCCTTTCATGACTTGACCCTTGCGAAGGTGACACAATTGAAGGGGTCAATGTATCCATCCACGAGTTGCAAGTCCAACTAGAGTCAAGCAGATCAAGAATGAAACTGCTAAAGATCCAGAACTTCATTCTCTCAAGGTGTTCGTCACCCAAGGATGGTGTGAGAAGAGAGTGGAATGTCCAAGCCATTTGCATCCGTGTATTGGAACTATTGTGATGAGTGAACTGTTTTTGATAGAATGATTTTAAAGGGCACCAGGATCTTGATTCCTAAGAGTTTACAGGCTGAAGTCTTGGATCAGCTCCACTACGCTCATTAAAGAGTCGAGAAATGTAAACAGAGCCAAGGGGTCAGTCTTCTGGGTGAGCATAAAAGCTGATCTAGAAGAAATAATAAAAGGTTGCAGTCCATGTCAACATAACCGAAGGATGAATTTCAGAGAACCTCTTATGCTGCATGACGTCCAACAAACACTTTGGCACACTCTTGGATGTGACCTATTCTTTTGGAAAAATTCGTTGTACTTGCTGATTTCTAACGACTTCAGTAATTTCCCGTTGGTGCGAAAACTCAGCAATTTGGAGTCGTCCACAACAATTGCACGCTTCAAAGGGATCTTTGAAGAACATGGAATCGCCGTTACCGTGATTACAGGAAATGATAAGCAGTTTACATCTGCAGCATTCCAGAAGTTCTGTTGTGTCTATGGGTTTGCTCATGTTTCCACCAGCCATATTACCCTCAGTAGATCATTCCACCCTTATGAAACCTTTATCTCCATCTGAACCACAGGAAGATCCAAGGACCCCACCACCCACTTTGACGTTGCTCCAGGATGGTTAAGCCCCCGGAGAGACTTAATTTATGAACATTTTTTTTGACAAAAATTAAGGAAAGACACTTAATTTGGGTATTTTTTATTTTTGAATAGAACTGAAATGAACAAAAAAAAGTTATAGGTTTCATCATAATCTAATGATGTTCAACATTATTTTAATAATCGTAGATTAGTTTACATAAGGGACCGGTGATTATTTATAGCCAGGGTTATGGCCGAAGAGAAAATGGTTGAAAATTTCAAAGCATAAGAGGTTGGGTAAAAGGAAATTTTACTTTCCTCAGGGTTGGGTAAGCAAATTCTTGCTGATATGTATAATATTTAAAAGTTGCTCTAAAATATAAAAGAAAGAAATGTTTATATTTCATCATCTATTAAAATGTCAATAACATCACTTGATGTGATGTCCTTGTCACTTTGAAAATTTTGAGATTTAGATTTTTTTTGCAACGCTACTCTTCTTTTTGTTCTTTGTTCTTTGACTCTTTTCTCTTTCTTTCATTTTCATTGACATTGAGGCCAAATCAAATCTTTTCCCCAACTGGGTACAAACATGTTCAATGTCATGGGCAATATTTTAAGACTAGCAACATTTTTTCAATCTGTGTTATTTTAGCATGAGGAAATGCATTGCTTGCCCACTTCTTTGGCTCAAGATTATCCTCATAAAGTTAAATTTTCCTATTTAACAGCTTGTCTTTTTCCTCCTTTATTGACATATACATTTTAGTTATAGATAACAATGTACAAGTTCCAATAAAATGAATATTGTCTTGGAATGGTGAAAATCATAACAAATTAATGAGGAAAGCTTACTTTTCTGAACCTTCCTCGGAGCTGTATTGTCATTTACATGTGTTTCTTTGCCTTGTCTTTTGAACTTTGTAGTGTCATACGAAGCTATAGCCTTTTTAAACTTCAAAACATGGCCAGGTTTTGCAGATAAGCCAATGTATCCCTAATTTGCTTCGAAAGTGGTCTTCCCAAAGCATTCAGAAACAGAGGTCAATTCGTTGGTGCCGGTCTGATGGCTAAATATCACTTCATTGGTTGCACCGGACAGAGTGGTGTGTTTGTACCACCGACTGTTACAGTGTGACCTAAGGACGAAAAGGATTAGTTTTTGATTCTTTCAACCGAACAAACATTGTAGCTATTGGTCGTGTTGCATTAGAAGGCATTAGATTAGCCTCTGGGTTGCAGGTTGGGCTGCATGTAAGCTCGCCCAGCCTTAAAAAGCCAAAAAATGCCGAGCTCATAGCCGTCCATAACATAATAGAATCAAATCTCGTTGTTGTGGGTATGGCAAGCATCAAGTGAAACAGTTTTAGATGATGGATGGATTGCTATTCAAAGGAGAACTTGTATGTTATCTCCTTGTGAGCGTTTTATGCCTCTAAGGACCAACTGAAGGTGCAGCATCTTGTTGACCTCTAACTTAAAGCCATTGCGGATATGAAAGTGCCAAACTGCTGCAAGGTAATTTTTGATTGACGAGTATTTAATGGTTTTAGCTAGGTAAACAGAAAACTGTATTAAGGTGTCTTCGCTGGCGTGTAAGGGATGTATGACCCCATTGGGTCGGTATAATTGAACAAAATTGATAAAACGCTTTTCACCAGCACTGAGGCCGAGGCAATTCCACACAAAATTCCAGACTGCCTGTTACAACTTCGAAGAATGTTATCCAATACTATATTCAATTGTCCCTGGCTGCTACAACCAAACTGACATACAGGTGCTAAGTCTCGAAATCTTTTGAGCTGAAAACGAAAGACATCTTTACCTGTTTTTGTTTCATCCATTTCGAAAAATTCCAAATGCAATAATGAAGCAAAGAAAAACAGCAGCTAGCAATCCTTATAGTGTTTCACATCAACAGTAACATTCCTCCGTATCAGTTTTTCTCGAAAAAGTCTCAGCCGGCCTCTCCCCCTTTCTGAGTTTTGTGGGTAGCCGCTGAGCATGCGCAGCTAACCACTATGTTATAGCTGAAAAGTGGTCTGCGTCCATCTAAATGTCGACATCTTCGGAAATTGTCGGATAAGTGAACAGATAACGATTATGAACTACTCTTTGTTGACATCTACGGTGATTGTCGGATGACCGAAACGAACTAACATGGATACACACCACTAACAGTTGCACGACTTCTGGAATTGGGGAACATATTTATTGATTTTGAAGTACTTTTGGCATGGGGGAACATATTTATTGATTCGAAAGTACTTTTGGAATGCTATTTATTATCCATATATAATTGTATATGATTTCCAAAGGTAACACAGCATAAGTATTAAAACTTGCTTATATCACCCATTTCGTTTGTTGATTAATTTCAAATAGTTAAAATTAAAATTACCATAATAGATTTTAGGCCTGTGGAAATTAAAAATGGCTTTTGTATTGTAAAACAGAGCGGGATACAAACAGAACATATTGTGTAGGATTGGAACTTTGTTTTTCTTCAGTAGTGACAACTGTGCTTATCACAGGAAACTTATGGCTGGCTACGCTACTGTCTGCTATCAATTGATTGCTAAGCTTTTCTGGTGTCATTTGATCTAGCGAGTCATCTGTGAAACATTTAGCTATGAGCTGATGCACAATGCTGTTGAAGGCTGTCAAATTGAATTCGTACAGGAACAATAACATCAAAAAGAAATACTTTGAAAACGTTAAAAAACTTTTCTCTCCTTCCAAACTAAGCTTTTTGTTATCAAGACGATTTGTACCGCCTCTCTGGAACCTCACTCTCTTTTTTGTTCTGTCCACCTATTCTCTTTTTTAAAAACCATACATTTCCTATCTTTTGTAAATATGTTTTTATATATGTTATTATTCTGTCGTTAAAAATGTATTTAAATTAATACAATAAAAAATTTAAATATATTGTGCAAAAAAATCGATTTTGTGAATTCGACTGGCTAACATATGGCATTAGAAAGTAAAATTATAAGCATTAGTTTATATTGACTCGCCACTATAGCAGCCTGTAGTTTGACATTGAATCAAACTTGAATTTTTTTGCCAAACCATAGCTTCATCGCAGCCAATGATTTGCAAATGTTTTAGTGGCTACCCACATGCACGCATTGCGTACCTAATTTTATACAGTGTTTTGGAAACCGCCTAAACAAAGATAATATATGACATACAGCAAAATCCTGATAGTGACCTAACATGTCAGTAACAAGACATTGGATGTAGGGAACAAGTAAAGCGAGTCATGGAACATAGCATAGGGTTAATTATACAATTCACAACAATCATCTTGATGCATAATAATGTGTCTTCCAACAATTTACACCACTGTAAATCAGTAATTGGACAATTCTGCAAGTGATATATACAAGTGTTCCCATCTTTTGCACAACAATCAGGGCCGTAGCTAGACTGGGTGTATATTCATATATTCATGTTTATATACCATAGGAACAATAGCATACAAAAGATATCATTCAATATATGAATATGCACCCCCCAATTAAGATTCTAGCTACAGCCCTGACAACAATAACTCGATTGAAATACTTTTAGTTTAATATCATTGATCACTAATTGTAACTTTGTTTGCAAACTGCTCATGTGGCAGCTTTTGTTGTGCAAACTACTGGGTTTTTTGTGTTTCCAATTTTACTACTGTATCCACACATACCTTTTAAAAATGGATACAGATGATACAGTCTCTGCTTGGCCAGATGACAACCAGACATAAAATTCTTGCCTCCAAAAAATTGCACCCGAGAAAGTTGATCAACAAAGTGCGGTATTTTCACACCACGCAATGGTTCAGCATCAGAAGCAGTGGTGGGAAATGGGATGTAGGCTGGTCTGGGCTTGACCTGCTTCTGATTGTAGGAGGGGGTCATAACTTGAAGATTCAGGTTCTGATACACAAATTCTAGCAGCTCAGTAGATATCAAGAGTCCACTTTTCTAGTTGGTTTAAAACATCTATGCAGTCTGAATACTTCTTCTCATCTTTCAATAAAATTGGGCATTGTCAGAACATCAGACTTTGTTGACACCTGTTTATACATACATTCAGTGCTCTTCGGTATGAAATGTTCAAACATTGAAAAAAAAGCAGAGAAATATTCAAACAAAATTTTGGCAACAAGTATTCTATACTGACAGAGGACATGTCCCCCTCCCAGTCCACCTCCAAATCAATTTTGCAACTTGTGGGGGGGCTCCCAAAACCTCGAAATCATATTCATTAAAATTATACATACATTCAGTGCTCTTCGGTATGAAATGTTCAAACATTGAAAAAAAGGCAGGGAAATATTCAAACAAAATTTTAACAACAAGTATTCTATACTGACAGAACAGCTGGGCATTTTGTTGTCGCCGTCTAAAAATTGCAGGCGCATTTCTTTAAGAAGAATTTATTTCTTCGAACGTAAAAAACATGTATTTTGAGGAGCTTTTTCTCCTTTTTTACTGGTTTGTTCATGGAAATAAAAGGGTGTATTCAAAGATTATGTTCTTGTGCTTGCATACAAGGGTATAAGGACATTCTCACTTAAATATTTGCGAAGGATTTTTATTTGCAAATGGGCGACTAGTTTAAGTATTTCACTCATTGTCAAAGTTTCAGGACCAGGTTACAGCAATATGCAAACAACGAATTAACCCTATTTTACTCTTGACAGAAGCTAACATATTGTTGTTTCCACAGGTGTGTTCATTAATCTATTTGTCCCTTATAATATTGTCTCCGCGAAATAATAAGTACCTTAACATGCATTTTTCTATAGAAATAACACCTTTTCCTCTTTCGATTTTGTGAAAACTGACCTTTGCCTTCAGTTATAAAGTATATTTTATGAAAGTTAAATCATGTTTTGTTTTATTGAAACATTAGCCACTCATGGGAAAAATGCTCTAGATGTTGTAATTTCACACTTGTAGATGTTGTAATTCCACTTATGCTCTGAAAATGCCATGTTGTAACATACTTACGAACTTCCTTCTGTATGAGTTTGTTATGATGTAAAAATTGCTGCAAAAGTGATTTTAATATGTCCAAGTATTGGTTGTTATGAATTATGAACTTTAATATGGGCATGCTTGCTTTGTGAAACTATGTGATGCTGTGGCACATATATAAAAATATTTTAAAATTTTTACCAGTGCCTCTCTCCAAAACATGGCTTAAAACTACCCATATTGTTCAAACTTCATAAAAAAGTTAGTGGGCATGCTGGGAAAAATGCGCACAATACTTATTTTTGTCTGTAAACAAACATATAAATTAGCCTGTGGGATATGTTACTTCCTATTTCTGATCATTTAACTAAGGTATAATAAAATTATTTGAGCAAAAATTTAGTATAACATTGCTTGCATCAAAATACAATAATGGGGAATCTTTAGAACCTTTCATTTTCCTAAGGGAGGTGGAAATATATATGTTTGAGCTCAATTTGGCCTGAGACTGTTGCTATAGCTGTCCATATTTCACTTTATTTTATAAAAATTATTAAATAAATGATGTAGAGGAGTATACGGAAGACTAAATAGTTAATGCCCATGTTTTCTTAAGCAATTATTGAAAACAATAGTGTCTATTGCCCTTTTTTCTAATACTTATTATTTTTTTTTCCATTCTTTCTTATTGACAACCACTGACAAAAATGTTTGCCGGCTCTGAAAACATGTGTCTGCGTGGGCTTTCCGTGAGTTGAATAAAGAATTGGTGACAAATTTTGCTGGCTTGAAATTTGAAAATGATTCGAATTGTTGTAGTTTATTTTTCCTCGTTTTTTTCAACTGTTTTGTTTTAAGTTTTTGCAACAAATATTCCCTTTGGACATCTAATACAAATTACTACCAATTAAAGCAGATTACTGACAACAGAAGCAGGTCGGAGTCGAGATTGTTTGCATAGCACAGTTGTATATATTTTATAAACTGATTAATATGGAAAGATCAACATCTGATAAAATGAACATAACTATTTTGGTTTCAATACTCTCATGCCATAGTCCCACTGTGAAGATTCTGGTGGCTTTTTTAAGTCAATGTCCAGCTGAAAGCTGACAAATGACTGAAAGTTTCCTGCAATACATGCTTCCTTAACTGCTAACTAACCAACGACGACCACATTGTGACTGAAATTCTTAATTCCCACACGAAAGTGACGAACAAAGTTGTGAGTGTGACATACCAACATATTGTTTGCTAATTTAGATTATTCAAATGCTTTCTCAATGCCATGTTTTGTACCACAAGATACAACAAAACCAGCAGTTACACGTACATGATATTCTTCTTTTCGTAAAGTGCCGAATTCTTTCTTTTACTGCAAAAGATATTCAACTATCTTCACTCCTATCAGCCGCCATTTTTTAAATATACAAGGTCTTTCCGAAAAACTACGAAGGCGTTTCGTGTGCGTGGAAGCCAAGTTCGCGCATGCTCCGTACAAAATGCCCAGCTGCTTACTGACAGAGGACATGTCCTTCTCCCAGTCCACCTCCAACTCAATTTTGCAACTTGTGGGGGGGGGGCTCCCAAAGCCTCGAAATCGTATACATTAAAGTTGTTTATGTAGATCAAATCTTATTTACTTACATAATGTAAATTCAAGTTTTGTGAAAGTTTTAACTCATTCTTGACCTAGGAAGCTGGTATCTTATTTTTAGACTTAAGTAGCATTAATTTAAACTAGAAGTTACTATTGCAAGGAAGGTGCTGCCTTAAACAATGCAAACATTCATGCATAAGTGCAAGCTAATCTGAGTTCTCATAGGTTATTACGTCCAATAGGTTGGTAACAGCAGTGACATACAGTCGTGCCATGAAAACATTAGATATTTGACATGGTAGACATTTCAATTAGTCATAGCATGATGTCAAACATCTCAAGAAAACATAATAATACACCTAGTCTTTTTCTAGCTTTTACGAAAATTTCCTTTATTAAAAATATCTCTACAATATAAAAAAATTCAGTAGTCATGAGATATTCTTCTTTAAAGTTAATTTCAGAGAAGTATCATTGTACATGAATAGAGAAAGAAAGTTAATATTATCATTACATTAGATTGCACTACATTACATTAGATATTATTACACACGACACAACACAACAGAAAATCTATTTACATAAATTTAAGCGACAAATACCACTGTATGTATATACATATTTTGTCCAAAGTCAAAGTACAAATGCTTCAAAAATGGTTCTCTTTAAGTTCATCTTATCCCATTTAGTATATTATTGACATGGCTGTGTACCATTAGTTCATTAGGATTACATGATGAACAACAGGTTAATGCTTTTCTAGCAGAAAAATTGTCAACAAATTATATGACGTCATTTTAAAACTACCAGACCATGAGGGCTAAATTCAGTTGTGCTCTGATACCGTATGACCGATAAATAACAGTAAACGGTCAACATCTCTTCATGCATGTATTACTCTTCTTTTCACACAAAATCCTCACTTATATGCACAGATCATTTTCAAAAGATGAGTGGACATCATAGTGTGTGACAGAATCACAGTGTTTTCATTAGTGTCTGTACCCCAATCAGTTTGAACAAGTTAAATTCTAATATTTTTTGCAAAAAGCAGTGTCCAGTAGTGTCATAATGCAATTGTGCTTGATAATCGAGTTTAAGAAATTTAATGACATTACTTGGAGTTACCAGGTCCATGATGCTAAATTGATCTTGTCCACTGAAATCATTTTCAAAAGTGACATTACAGTTTAATATACTGTTTTCATTATTCTCTGTAATCCAATTTTTTTAACTGTGTGGTTAAATTGCAATAGTTTCAGCAGAAACCAGTGTTCAGTAATGCCATTGTGTTTTTGCTGCTAATCCAGTTGCTCTTTCATATTTTTATCGAGAAATGAGAATCTAAAAACAAAAGAACATAATTTTTAAAACACACCACTATATCAATAGATAGTGGAGTGAAATAGATTGTCAACTTCAGCAACGTTGACAAAACCAGAAACAGAAGTTGCACAAATTGCTATGGTAATAAATGTGCATTTATGATGTGTGTATAATTACCATAGTAAGTTGTGCAGCCTTTGTTTCTGGGGCCGATTGTATCAAAGGCGTATAAGCTAAACAGTGTTTAGCTCCTATTGTATGAAGGCCGTTTAGTACAGCGTTTAACTAACCAGCGGATAACTTCAAATTTATCCGGAGAAAACCGGTTATTCCCGGTGGTTGCTAGGCGTTGCTATGCGTCCGAAGAGCGGGAAATTTTGAAAGCAAACAATGCAGATTAAGCGAGCGAGAAAACCAAACTTTTCCACCGCGGAATGTGCTCTAATTCTTCAGCTTGCTGAGGAAAACATCAATATTATCCGCGATAAATTTTCAACCACCGTTTCAAATAAGAAAATAACCAAAACTTGGCAAAGAATATGCGATCGGGTGAATGCGCTTGGGGTGGCGAAGAGAACTCCAGGTGAGTTAAGAGAGAAGTGGTGGGGGATGAAAGTAGAGGCAAGGAAAGACCTTGGGAAAGAAAAAAAATCTCACAAAAAAAACTGCAGGTGGAAAACCCCAGCAGCTGTTAAAACCAACAGTCCAGCGAATACTTGAGTTGTTTGGGGATGAACCTAGCTTTTGTGGGATACAAGGGGGGATTGAATTTGGTTAGTGGTGTCATGCGCATAATATTACATAAATCAGTGAAATATATGAAAAAGGCAAGCGTCATTGTAAACATTGTTTTATGTCATTCAAAACGCATATTTTGAATATATTGGCTATAAGTATGGTAGTTTGGAATGTTTAAATGGCTTACAAAAGACATACATCGCATAGTATCTTGTTTCAACAGTGGAAATCCCTACTTTATATGTCGGTTGTGAGAGATTTTACTTTGCATTGATATGTTCATATGTTTAACATAAACACAAACATATTTTTTAAAGATAAGTACATTTGTATAGTTTTTAGCTCATTTTTATATTCAGTAATCAGTCGCCGGTACTGCATTTACATATTGACATAGGTATTTAGCAGTTCTTAAATATGGTGTTCAATTTCTACTTTCTTGTAGTCAAATATTGTTTGATTTTTGTAGGAACAAATACAAATTGGGATGCCCTAGATGATCAAACCATGGAGATCCCTTTTTGCCAAAGCATGTTCAAATCTCCCTATCTCCCTATTCCTCCACCTCCTGTTGGTTATGTGCCACCATTATTTCTTGAAAAGATTCCACTACCAGTGGTAACAGTCCGTCTTCACCCAGCAACTGATACAACTCCCCCTGCAGATGGTGCAGCAACTATTACTATTACAACACTGCATGAAGCAGCAAACCAAACCCTACAAGCATCTGGCTCAGGAACACTTCCTGCAGAAGACTCAGATATACAGGTAATTGTGGATCAGCCACCCAACAAAAAGCAAAGAAAAGTGACCACGCAGGACATCCAATTAGCACAAATGGATGTCCTTGCATTGGGGAAGAAGAAAATCGAACTAGAAGTTCAAAATTTAATGCTAGTTCAGGAAAAATTAAGGCTGGAAGTTGAGATGTTGAGGGCTAACACATCATTTGAAAATTGAACAACAATGGTTATTGTTTATTTATTTGTAACATAACATCTGTTTGCAAATATCAAGCAGGCTAAATATAAGTGAGTTTTCTCCAGCATTAATATAAGAGGCTTTTTACAAATATAATAATAAAATATATAACTCACTTATATTAAGAGGAATAATTTTTAATTAACACAATTGAACTGAATGCATGTATATACAATTTAAAAAATTAAGAAATCTTCAAATGTTCTATATAAACAGTTTTATTGAAATGTGAAATTATTTTATTTAAAAGTATGTTGCTGCAATATAATTTCGAATTGCTGCTCCAGAATCAATACCATTATAATTGTTGTCCTCTTCTATCAGGAGTTCTTCCTCTTCCTGATCAATTGGCTCATTGTGGTCAATGGCAATATTATGCAAAACGCAACAAGCGACAATGATGGTGCACACCCTCTGTGGACACAAGCTTACTTCACCGTGCAAAACATGAAAGCGTCGTTTCAGGACCCCAAAAGTCCTCTCAATAATACACCTTGTGACCCTGTGTGCTTGATTAAATCGTCACTGGGGCTGTATCTGTGGCTCCTGGGTATGGGGTCATTAAATAAGGCATACAGGCATAGCCACTATCACCTTAGAGAACACCATTTTCAAAATTAATCCCTACTAAATTGCGGTCAACAGATGATGTTCTAAAAATGTGGCTATCATGAGTTGACCCAGGCCATTTGACGACATTATTGGTAAGTTCCCCTACAAGATAATGTGAAAATAAATTTAATTTCAAATTTGAAGAGGGGGGGACTCATGCCATAATGTGAGTGTGTGTGTGATTTTCAACCTCTGATTTTCTACCAAGCTATAATGAAAAGTTGTTACAATTATTAATAATAAAATGGACAAGTCAGAGAACAATATTGGCTAATTTGACTTCCGGTAAAAAAATCCATTCACAATCATCCTTATTTACCCTACAAGACTATTTACATTTTTAATGCGCCATATTTAAATAACTATGGTATAAACAATACACTGTATGTTTATGCTATGGCTGTACAATGCCATTTTAGATGTTTTTACTCCGGCGTCAGTGATGGAGTTGAAAATTCGCCCCGGTTTTGTTTTGTTTTCGTTCTTTTTTTTATATTTTGTGTTGTCGCAAGTCAGAAATGGCGCGAAATATTCTAGTATCTAAAACGTGTATGTGACCGTATTTATCTACGTCCCAGTCTTATCTCCCAAGAGTTGTGGCGCACAGCTTTGGCTAATTTTCTAATGCGCGATTCGATTTCGCTCGCATGATACTGCAATTCCTCCACGAGGAACAAATAAACTGTTGTTTTCATGCTGTTCGATTAAGTTTAGATTGAATTAAGGTGAGAATATATCTAATACATGTAGATTCCGGTCCTATTTTAATAATATCGCTGCTATTTCGCCATTTAACAAGATGATGTGGTCGTGTATGCGCGCGTTGACAGGTCGCGTAGTTTGCACAGGATCGAAGATTTAATATTTTTAAGTGTAATAATTTAAGTGTAAGACGAAGCGAATGTATCATGCGGTTTATTTACATTTTTGAACAATTGAACTTCTATACTGCGATGTGCTTCCGAATTTTGGGATCGAACATTTAGGTTCGCAAGGCATCTAAATGCAAATATGTATGCGAAACAATATGCAAACTGTATTGTTTATGTTCAGAAGCTTTATGTTGAAGACTGGCACATGCGCCGGAGTTAACGCCAGATACAACCGGCCCCAGGTTTCATCAAGTTTATCCAAGTTGCCGACCCATTTCCTCCTTCCATTATGTTTGCTTCAATGGCCCTAGCCTAATCAATGTCGTAAAGGAGGAGTGAAGTATAAGAAAAAAGCAACTTACCATATAACATGTTGGTGAACACATTTTTTATACACAGTGGCAATAAATATACAATGAATTATATACAGAATACAGTTAAC
This sequence comes from Dendronephthya gigantea, assembly GCF_004324835.1. NCBI lineage: Eukaryota > Metazoa > Cnidaria > Anthozoa > Malacalcyonacea > Nephtheidae > Dendronephthya > Dendronephthya gigantea. Next base: position 402,026 of record NW_021163136.1, on the reverse strand, counting down.
ATACAGAATAAAGCATAATGAGATCTATAACAGAATCCCATCTCTAGACTGCCTGGTTTGTCAATTTAACTGCTACTGGTAGTCTGTAATAAACAATCTAAGCGTTTTTTTTCCTCAAGCCTGTATTGCAAGCTAGCTGATGATTTCAAGCTTGTTAATCGTTCATATGTCATGGGTTCAATGATGCAAGAAGAAAGCGATCTCACTCTGCTTATGGCAACGTATGAAACTTCAGCAGTTCTTTCTGATTTTCCAATATCTATCCAAGCTTTTGGAAAAGTTAGTCCTTGGCTCCTTGTGCATAGTTAGAGCCTAGGTGAGTCTTAGAGGCAATTGTTGCCGCTCATGAAAACCAGTTTCTGATTGTGAAGTGACTGTGATTGGAAATATTGGAATGCAAAATGGTTCGTTCAGATTAAAAATAGGACCTCTATAGTCCTCAAACTCAATAATGACTGCAATAGGCAAGTCAGGTGGTTGATAGTTGTTCTGATAACACAACTGTTCCAGTAGCTCTTCCATGAGCAATTGGATGCTCAAGTTTTGTTAGCTGTTCATTGTTATAATTTGCCACGTGTTCGTTACTATAGAAAAGTCTAGTAACATCTTGAAAGTTGTATAAATTAGTGACATCGATGGTTGACATGTCAAAATTAATTTCCAGTGATCGACTATTGACTCACCTTTGCGAATTCGTAACAAGCTGTTATAAGCTGCCTTACCTGTAGTAGCAGTAATAGCACATTTACTTTTTTTTTTACATTTACTTTTCTAAAAGCTTTCTAAGAGCATTAATAAGGTAACTTTTACTTGTTCCTGCAACGCCATTTATAATTGGACATAAGGCTCTTTTTCAGTTGATGTATCATCAAAATAAGCCTCAACAATGCCAAAGGCAAGTTTTTGCTTTTCACTAAAACTGTTTATATCAACAACCAGTGGCATAGCCAGCCTGACGATTTTGTCCCGCTATGTAAATTTTGAGTTATTATAATTATTCATGTCTTTAGAAATTTATTGTTTTAACAGTCAGTGTGACAGCGCTTGCTCACCGTAAAGCGATTTTGTAACTTAACTTCGATATTCGTTCACCGTGAAGCGATTAGACAACAACAATTTACTGATACCATATAAACTTCTCTTTAATTCTCGGGCAACGTAAATATGTGTTGCTACTTACACTTTAATGACTTAACTTGCTTTCAAGCTTATTGAACGTGCACTTTAACTTACTTAACTTAATGTTCGTTACTGTCGAGCAACGTGAACAACAAAAAATATATAAGTGTGTTGCGACATATACCTAACCTATGCATGCATGATTAACCGCTTAGTTATGCATAAAATTAAACCTAACGTATAATTATACGTGGCGGTCACACTCCCCCACGGAAATCTCTTGATTTGTATGAATTCGTATCCATAATAATTGTTTGTTAATGTTCCTTTGGTACTAAAAGTACTAGTTTTTGAATTGGTCTGTCTAGAATTGATTGAGTTCCAAATCTTTTCCCTTTGTTAGAAAGTAAGGCGTCTCCAACGGCGAGTTTTACACTTCGAACAAAGTCGTTCTCGTCTGGATATGTTTCTACTATTCTTCCAAGTTTCCATTTATTTCGGATTGTGTTGTCGTCTTTCAACAGGACGATGTCTCCGACTTGAAGATTGCGCCGAGGTTTACTCCATTTTGGTCTCTCTTGCAGGTTTTGAAGAAACTCCTTCTTCCATCATATCCAAAATGCGTTCGCTAGGTGTTGAATTCTTAACTAGGTAACTCCTTTCGAGCACCAACAAAGTTAGTACCTTGCTCACTTCTAATCTGACGTATCGGACCTCTTCGACAAATAAAACAATGTAACGCTTGTATGAAGGAATCTGTCTCTAAAGTGTAAGAAACTTCCAAATGTATCGCTCTAGAGGCCATGCATGTGAAAAGTGCAACATATCGTTTAAGTTCCTTGCGTCGTTTTTTAATGTACCACGGTCCACAATAGTCGACAGCGCAATAGGTAAATGGGGGTGCTGGTTCCAATTTATCTTCAGGTAGGTCAGACATTAATTGGTCTTGTACAGTTCCTCTCAATTTTCGACATGATACACAATTTGAGATAAGGTGTGCGACAACAGAAGAGCCACCAATGATCCAAAGACCGTTGCTTCTGATTTCATTGAGTGTAGAACCACGTCCTTGGTGTTCCACTATTTCGTGATAGTGGTTTATGATCAACTGAGTAACATGTCCGTTCTTTGGAAGTATCACAGGAAATTTAACGTCGGGAAGAAGTGTTGCACGCTGGATACGACCACCGACTCGTAAAACACCATCCGAATCTTTAAAGGGGTTAAGACGATAAAGCGGACTCGACTTTGGCACCATCTGGTTTGAAGATAAATCAGCTCTGCGACCTTGATAAGCATTTTTATCTGTCTTCATCTTTAAAATTTCAACATCTGTCGGAAAGTGAATAGTTTGCACAGACTTGTATATCTCGATTTCAGCTTGCCGTAAATCTTCTGTCATCACAGGTGCTATACTACGAGACTTTCTTTCGTCTTGGTTATTGAGATCAATGTTCACTTTCGATCTCTTTGACTTGATATCTCCGTATCAAGTCTAGATATCCAGCACCTTTTGTGGCAACCAATCTTCCTCAGAATTCCATAAAAATTCTGGTCCCGTGATCCACCTTGGGTTCTTCAATATCTGTTTGGGGGTAAGACCGCGCGATCCGTCATCAGCATGATTAGAACTCGTGTTGATATATCTCCACTGATCTTTCGAGGTTTGGCTTCGAATCTGTTGAACACGGTTAGCAACGTATACATGGAATGTTTTGGTGTCATTTCCAATATATCCGAGAATAATCTGACTGTCTGTCCAAAACAATTCTTTCGTGATGCTATATTCCAGCTCTTCCTTTATCACTTCGCTTACTTTAACAGAGACCACCGCTGCTGTCAACTCTAGACGTGGAATAGTAATTGGTTTGACAGGAGTCACTCTTGCTTTACCCATAACCAACGAGCAATGTATCTTGCATTGGGCGTTCTTTAATCGAAGGTATGAGCATTGGCTATATCCAACAGTGCTTGTGTCTGAAAAGTGGTGGAGTTCTGCAGAGGTCACTTCGCCAAAGTCAACTGGTTTGTAACATCTGGGGATGGACAATTCATTCAGACAGTGCAACTCCTTTCGCCATCTCTCCCATTGTATCTTTATGCTGTCAGGAATTTTGTCATCCCAGTCTAGCTTGTCACGACATAGATTCTGCAGTATCCTCTTTCCTGTCAGAATGATGGGTGCCACGAAGCCCATTGGATCATAAATCGAGCTGACCGTGGCCAGGATCCCTCTTCTTGTCAAAGGTCGATCTTGCAGCAGGATACGAAATTCAAAGCTGTCAACCTCAATGCACCACTGAATGCCTAGCACTCTCTCAACTGGCAAGACGTCAAGATCAAGATTCTTCACTGTTTTGGCACGATCTTCTTCCGGAATTTCTTTAATCACTTCTTTCTTGTTGCTGACGAATTTATGTAGATTAAATCCACCACGACTGCACATTTCTTTAGTCTGGCTTATTAAACTTATGGCTTCGTCAATGGAAGGAACGGATTTGAGACCATCATCGACGTAGAAATTCTTTCTCAGGAACTCGGCTGCTCTTTCGCCAATGTCTCTTTCATTGTCGTCGGCTGTTTGTTTCAGCGCAAAATTGGAGCAACCTGGTGAAGATGCAGCGCCAAATAGATGAACAGTTATCCGGTAAGTCTCGACTTCTTTACTCGTATCGCCTTGTGGCCACCATAAGAATCGAAGGAAATCTCGGCAGCCTTTCGTCACCTTGACTTGATGGAACATTCCCTCTATGTCGCTCATGAATGCAACGGGTTCTTGTCTAAACCTTATCAAAACACCCGTCAGTTTATTTGTAAGGTCCGGGCCTTGTAGGAGATGTTTGTTGATGGATTCTCCTTTGTACTCCGACGAACAATCGAACACGACACGAATCTTTCCAGGTTTTTTTGGATGGTACACCCCATGGTGTGGAATATACCAGATTTTGCCGTTTTTCGCCGATTCTTCCTCTGGAGGGATCTTTTCTGCATGTCCTTTCTTTATCATTTCATTCATGAACTTAACATAATCTTCCTTGTATCTTTCGTCTTTATCAAATCTTGACTTTAAATTTCGAAGGCGATAGGCAGCTAATTTCTTGTTGTTAGGTAGCTCAAGATCGTCCTCTCTAAATGGCAGTGGAATCTCGTAGTGTCCGTCTGATCGATGGTGGATTCCTTTAGAAACTTTGTCCATAAACATTTGATCATCTCGAGAAAATGACTTTCGAACAATGGTATTATTTTCGTTAAAATCCATTTCAAACATTCTGTTGATTGACGATGGGTCGATGATCTCTTTAACTTGGGTTTCGGGAACAAAGCTAATATCAGGTTTCCTTTCCTTTCCGATTTCTTGGACTTCGATTCGGTTACACAAAACGTCAGGCTGTTCAGCCACGGTTTGGTTAATTTTCCGGATTAGGCCAATAATTCCCCAACCAAGGACTGTTCGAATTGCATATGGATCACTGTCGTTTCCAGGTATAACCTCTCTAGGTTTAATCGCCTTGGGACAGTTGGATCCAATCAAGAGACCGATCTCAAGATTTGGTTGGTATGGATGAACTCGTTTCGATAAGTCAGCTAGGTGGGTCCACTCTGCAGCCATCTCAGGTCGTGGAATTTCGTTCCTCTTTGATGGGATATCATCTCTGCAATAAACTTTGGGCAATTCGACTTGGGTTGTCCTCTCGGGGTTCTCTATCTTTAATCCTGTAACTTTCTGTGTAGTAATTACTTCAGTACCATGCATTGTGTTGAGCTGTAAATGGGTATTCACACCGTCTATACCGAGTTTCTTCATTGTCTGACGCTTAACAAATGTTCCATTGCTTGCGGGATCCAACAACGCGTATACCATTACTTGACAATTTGGCTTGTCCTGATGATAAAGCCACACTGGTACAATCATCGAACTTGTCTGTTCTTGGCAGGATCCAATCGCGTTGCACACACTTACACAGTTATTTATCGTACTGTCCGTTTTTGCAGAAATTGGACCATTTTCCAAAGGAGTTTGCTTTGAAATTTCTTCGAGAGATGTATTCTTCGTTGGGTCGTGTAGCAGTGAAGGATGAGCTTTGTCGCAAATCGTACATTTCTTCCTGGACTGGCATCTCCTTGACATGTGCCCTGGACCAAAACATCCAAAGCATAGTTCTTTCTTCATAACAAAGTCTTTCCTTTCGTTTAAACTCATTTTCTTAAATTCCTGGCAGAATTCGAGGGAATGACTTCTCGTACAAAGGGCACATCTAGGTACTTCTTGTGTTTTGTATGATACTCTCGGTTGTGGATAATCAATGTTCGTTGAAAAACTGCTCGAGTACTTGCTTCCTTTTCTTTTATGAACCTCTTGTTCTTTATCCTCATTTTTTCTATCACCTTTCCTTTCTTCTTTAAGGACTTGAGGAGAAAACACAGGATCTGTGGCAAAGTCGGCTTCGCTCTTCACGAACTCAACCAAATCATGAAAGTTTACAATTCTTTCTTCAGATTTCAGAATGTTGTTGGCATGACGACACCATCGGACGCCAGAATAGATAAGCAATTTCGAGCTGATCTTCTTCAATAAATCTTCCGAGTTTAATCCTTCCATATGCTTGATCGTTTTCATAGCTTCTTCGGATTGTCTCAAAACGTCAGAAAGTCTTTGCAACGCGACACCGTCCGTATCCTTTATAAGGGGCCAATTCTTTAATCTTTCCTTATATACTTGCGCGACGCGATAAGGATGTCCAAATCGTTCCTTTAGGAGGTTTCTTGCCTTTGCGTAAGCATCCGGGGAATTCAGGTTGACCAAACCTTTGATGACTTCATTTGCATCACCGCTTGTGAATTGATTCAGGCAATATAATCTTTGCTTCGGATCATCAACTCTGCTTTCGATTAAACAGTCAAATGCGCTTACAAAGCTTGGATAGTCGAAGTAACTTCCAGAAAATACTGGTGGTTGCTGTTTAGGGAGACAATTCAATCCTTGTTGTTTGACTAACAACTCCAATACACAGAACTGATATCTTGTCGATCTTCATTTGAGCCATAGTTAAATGTTGAATCCCAGCCGGTGCTTTGTACGCGACTCGTCAAGGTAGGATTCTCATTTGATGGGGGAATAAATTCTTGCGCCTTTGGATTTAAGTTGACTTTCTTCACAATATCACACGAATTTTCCAATATATCTTCATTATGGAAATCTTGGCAAGGATCAGAAACGGCATGAGGGGCTGACGCAGGACGTTCCACATGGTGTGAGACACACAATGACTTTTCCGGTTTGAATTCTTTCACTTCAGTCACGCGCTGTTGGTTTACGTTGAAATACGCTTCCATATCATTGTCGAATTCGGTCTTTTCTTCTTCAGTGTTCACAATAACATTTTCTTTAGTAAACTCTGCTTCTATCTTTTTCATGGCTGTTTCTTCGGCCTTTGCTTTAGCGATTTCTTTCAGCACTTGGAGGCTTTTGAATTCAGCTTCTTTCTCTAGGAATTCCATTTCGACTTGAAGAGCAGCTGCCTTTGCAGCAGCACTTGCTCTCTTTGATCTCACTGACGATACAGAGCTTCTCGATGATCTTGAAGATTTTGAACATGAGCTTTTAGGTTGAAAAATCTCAGCTCCAATTCGTTCGAGAGTTTTTAATTTCTCGTTGATTTTGGTATGACACTGAAAATGTTCGCGATCTCGCATGTCGAACCACTGATACGCGTCGTTGGTTTCTTCGTGAGTGTCTAAATTTGCATTATACATATGATGAGCTCCGTTAGTTTATCTCGACACACATCCAGAACATCTCGTTCCCTTTCTAAAGCTAGAATGTCACACAAACTTTCCGAGAGAAGATTTGCTTTTGTAATTTGCTTTCGAAGCGCTGCCCCTGCTAATGTTCTGTTTTTCTTTAAGTTTTCCATAGCCCATGATCTGCCTTTGTCAGTAAACTGTCTTCTGCGAGGCTGAATATTTACTTCGGAATCGCTTTTACTGTCGCCCTGGTTCGGATTAACAGCACGGATTTCTGTTTCTTCGGGCAAAGAACTTGGTCCTGTGATGCTTGGCATAGTTTTAGTTTATGTTTTAACACATATTTACTGTGACGGCGCTTGCTCACCGTAAAGCGATTTTGTAACTTAACTTCGATATTCATTCACCGTGAAGCGATTAGACAACAACAATTTACTGATACCATATAAACTTCTCTTTAATTCTCGGGCAACGTAAATATGTGTTGCTACTTACACTTTAATGACTTAACTTGCTTTCAAGCTTATTGAACGTGCACTTTAACTTACTTAACTTAACGTTCGTTACTGTTGAGCAACGTGAACAACAAAAAAAATATATAAGTGTGTTGCGACATATACCTAACCTATGCATGCATGATTAACCGCTTAGTTATGCATAAAATTAAACCTAACGTATAATTATACGTGGCGGTCACAGTCAGTGAACACCAAAATATTAGCATAGTGGGACAAATCGTCAAGCTGGCTACGCTACTGTCAACAACATCATATTGCTCATCAATTGCATCGTCATGGATTTGTTGTTCTGTATAATTGTGTCTGTCAAGTTGCCAGTCACATGTTCACTTCAGTGTTTGTTCACAGTTTTTAAAAGGAGGGTGAAGTCTGATAATATCATCCACTCTTCTCGCATTATTTTTTGTTCTTCAGAAGGTTCATCTTCTGATTCTTAACTTTGGATGACCAATCTGTCAAACCAATTTGGGACATTAGATTGTCCATAAGGTGCTTGCAAAAATTGTTGCCAAGATTTGATTAAAACGTTGTCAGTTGGTTCTTCATCATTCCATGCATTGTGTTGAGTTGTTCTCCATGGTTTATACCATAATAGTTGATACTCACAGTAATGTCCAAAGTTTGGACCTTTGGGATTCGAAGAGTAAGTTGGGAATATTCTTGGCATAACATTCTCTGGCAATCTTGTCTGCTCATTGTTAACAACTGTATTATATGTTGTGGCAAATTGAACAGAATTCATATTCATGATATTTTGTGAACTATCACATTGCTCACAATTAGCGTACACATTGAGAAGTGAGTAATCAGTGCAGGACTCGCCCTCTTCAATACTTGCAGTGTGACATACTCTATGTAAACCATTTAAACTAACTGGTATAACTTTAAATGATGAGCTACCTTCTTAATAGCTCTGCGAGGGTCAGTATTACTATCAACATTTTTCATAATACACTGCGTCCAAGAATTATAATGCAAAATCGTTTTTGCGCTACATTTCATTTGGTTTTTAAAAGAGGATTATGAAATTTGATATATAATGTAAACACTGTAACATCCACACAACTGAAGCTTTTGGCTGATCTGAGCAGTAGTAAACAAACAGCGGTCATTTAGGCTTTGAATACGGATCTTGGGCGTCCATTTTTATATGCAAGATGGGCCACAGAGGGGCATAGACACAGATTGAAAAGACCAAAATTATACAAGCACTACAGCCGAAGCAACCCACCCTTGAAATCGCCAAAATGCTTCAACCCGACCATTGTACAATCAAAAAGTATGCTACAAATCCACAATCCTGCAATGGAAGAGCAGACAAGGGGGAGATTCGGGAAAAGTCAGGTGTGTCTCGTTGGATACTTATTTCACTTAAACGCGAAGTCCACCGTAATCATCTACAGACCTCCAAGCAGGTTTTCGAAGCAGTTGGTATGTGTAACGTTCCTAAAAGCACACAATGTTCGATTCTAAAGCGTATAGCAAAATGTAAGAAACCCTTGGTGCGACCTCCTTTAAAGCAAGTTCATAGAGAAAAGAGACTTGAGTGGGCGAAAAACTATATGAAACAGAACATTGAGTTGCACACGCAGTGTTAAATATGCTTGTTTCAATAAAGGTGACCTTGGTTCACCTTTAGCAGCATATTTTGTGAGATATTCCACATAAGCATAGTGATCAATAACAACTTCAATATCACAATAGTTCTCCATCCCTGCAGTTGAAGACGTTGGTGATTATTTAACCTAGCATCGTTTTGTTTAGTCACAATTTTAGCTCAATATTGTTCATTATCTCCTGAAGCGTGGTTTTTTTTTAGGGTGTCTTGGGTGTCATGTAGAACTTACAAAAAGATGTGTTAACCGTCTCCATTTCTCTTCCTGAAAAACCATTTACCCGACGCGGAGTTTTAGCAGTCATCAATTCCATCTACGATCCTCTCGGTTTTGCAACACCAGTCACGTTACCAGGATGTCTTTTATTACGACAACTGATGACGTTGGGAAACGAAAAAAAAACAAAGAATGTCCTCTTGGATGGGATGATACATTACCTAGTTTACTTTGGATGAAATGGCGTGAATGGACAGTTGCTCTAAATGATTTGCAAGATATCCTTATTCCAAGATGTTATCCACCAGAAAACTCGCACGAAATCAAACGAACAGAAATCCACGCCTTCTCAGACACCAGTCACTATGCAATCGGCATTGCAGTTTATTTAAAATTGATCAATCAAGCCAATGATGTTAAAGTGACACTTGTATTTTCTCAAGCGAAATTGGCTTTTAAGCAAGCGACGATAATTTTGAGATTAGAACTGTGTGCAGCAGTCCTCACAGCCAGAGCAGTGAAATGGATAACACGAGAACTTAAACTCGAGATTGACGAAATCATTTTCTACACTGACTCCAAAGTCGTACTTGGATATATTCAAAATGAAATTTGTTTGTTTTATGTCTACGTCGCTAATAGAATACAAGTGATCCGAAACATCACAGAGCCCTCCCATTGGAGATATGTTGAATCTACCGAAAACCCAGCTGATATAGTAACAAGAGGGAAAACATCTAAGCACTTAACCATCAGTTGTACAACAGCTAAGAAATCCTTCTGCTGCAGAAGTAAGGCAGAGCGAGATGGTGATGATCAAAACCGTCCAAGGAGAAGCGTATGCTGAAGAAATCACTACCCTCCAATCATCTCAGGATACAGTTTCATCAAAATCCAACTTGTATACTTTAGATCCATTTCTCGATGATGATGGAGTTCTGCGTGTTGGAGGGCGATTGAAACAGATGCGGACCAGATGTTTCAAGAAAAACATCCCGCTATAATACCGAAAGGATGTCATTTAGCAAAGCTGGCTATAATGCATCATAAGAAAGTTTACCACCAAGGAAGACAGATCACCCATAGCGCTGTAAGACAAGCAGGTTGGTGGATTGTCGGGGCAAAAAGACTGGTTTCAAAACTCATCAGTCAATGTATAACGGTGCAGAAAACTCAAAGGGAAATTAATGACCCAGCATATGGCTAACCTACCTTCCGACAGACTAGAAACACCACCACCATGTTGGTTTTGACATATTCGGACAGTGGCAGATATGTACAGCAAGGCTAAGAGGAGGGGCTGCAAACTCAAAAAGATGGGGTTTGGTTTTCACTTGTCTGAACAGTCGAGCAATCCATATCGAAGTTTTGGAGACAATGGAATCTAGTTCCTTTATTTGCGCCCTTTGAAGATTCTTCGCCATTCGTGGACCACCGTCGCTTCTGAGGTGTGATCGGGGAACAAATTTCACAGGAGCAAAATCAAAGTTAGATAAAGCACTGCAAGATGATAGCGAAGTATACTGCGGAACAAAATTGCGAATGAATTTTCAACCCCCCACATGCTTCACATTTTGGTGGAATATGGGAGAGACAAATTAACACTATTAGACGAGTCCTTGATGGAATGTTTATAGATCTCGGACCTTCCCAAATTACCCATGAGCTCTTGTCATTCTTATGGCAGAAGAAACAGGAATTGTGAACTCACATCCTATTTCTACTGTGCTGTCCGACGCAGATCAACCTCAACCCTTAACCCCAAGACCACTTATTTCACCACCTGGAGTTTTCACTTCCCTCAACCTATATTCTCGTAGACACTGGAGAAGAGCACAGTATTTAGCTGACCAATTTTGGTCTCAATGGAAGAGTGAATATCTACAAAACCAACAAAGGAGATCAAAATGGAACGAACGTAATCGAAATTTAGCCGTAGGAGATATTGTCTTGATTAAAGATGAGACACATCGTAGTGAATGGTCCCTTGGAAGGGTGGTTGATGCAACCACAAGTGAAAATGACAAACTAGTTCGAAAAGCAAGAATCGTAAGTTGGAAAGATGGGGAAAAGAAATCATATCTGAGATCAATTAACCAATTGGTATATTTAATGAGTACATGAACAAATTCTATAAGTAATAATATAAAGAACAAACTTTAGCTTATTCTTGGACGAGGAGTGTCACAACTAGGTAATTAGCATGTAACTAAAAGTTACTATCGCAAGTGAAGTGCTGCCTTCGTGCACAAACTACGTCCATTGATGTATTAATCTAAAAGTTGTTGACAATATGCTAATGACACACTGTATGTTAATTTCATTTCGTTGGCAAAACATCACGCATACACAATGTGATTATACATGGTATTTGTACATTTTAAATAAGAAATACTTCTAGGGTTCAAAGCAACGTATCCAATGAATACAATTCATGGTACCAATGAGGAGATCTAAATGTAGTAAAATCATTCTTTACTTCAAAGGTGTCAACAGGATATTGAGTGAAATATAAAAAGTATCAAAACAATCTGTTTTAATGTCTTTGTGATCAAATTAGTTCTTATGTTGGTTCTCCAGATATTGATATTGCATTTCCCATCTGCTAAACAAATGTATGACAACAGTCTTTCTTTTCAATTCTGTAAATGTCTCATGTTTATGTACAGTAACATTTGGTTTTCATCAATGTTCATAACCAATGAGTTGTCAAAATTCATGACCATACAGCGAACCAATATGATGGTATCTGTATCCAAAACAATTGTGAAAGAATTCACACCATTAGTGATGATGTAATATGTCCATAATATTTTGTTGCAGCCAATTTTGTATAATCCAGCTGTTCAGATGGAACCACACAAACTAATGATGAATTTAAATTTAGTTCTGAATTCCAAAACTATATAACAAAAAAGGAATAATTAATAAGTGAAGATTTAACCTAATATGTATGGAAGGGGCAGGGAGGCATAAAAATAGTTTAAAGGACAAAACTTGCCATTATCTATTGCCAACAATGATAATTTGGATGAACATCAAACATACAGTGTAATTGTAAGTTAATTGATTGGTTTATATATTAATATGAACAAGTTAAAATTAGGGCAAAATAAGTATATATACATGAGGATGTTACTCGGGAAAGGGGATGATTTTGTAGTAGGATATGACACCGAGTGGCAGCCCGCCATGGCAAGCAGAAAATTCTACTTGACCACGGCAGGATTTGAACCCGCGGCCTTTGGTATACTAGTCCGATGCGCTGCCAACTGAGCTACATGGCCAACACGGGTTTTTGATATTTCGAAACAATACTAGTTTCTTCGATATCAAGAGCTTATCAGCTCAATAGGTGGATTAATTATTTGCATGTGGATGGTACTCGGGAAAGGGAATGATTTTGTAGTAGGATATGACACCGAGTGGCAGCCCGCCATGGCAAGTAAAAAATTTTACTTGACCATGGCAGGATTTGAACCCGCAGCCTTCGGTATACTAGTCCGATGCTCTGCCAACTGAGCTACATGGCCATCACGGGGTTTTTGATATTTTAAAACAATACTAGTTTCTTTGATATCAAGAGCTTATCAAGCTCAATAGGTGGATTAGTTGTTTGCATGAGGATGATACTCGGGAAAGGGAATGATTTTGTAGTAGGCATGCATGGATGGTTGACGTGTCAGAAGTAATTTTGAGTCATCAATTGTTGATTCACCTTTGCATAGTTGTAACAGTAAATATCTGAAATGAACTTGCTCAGGTGTCATACCTTGAACACAGTGATTTACCGTGAGTTTAACAACTTTGTCAAACATACAATATGCTTGATAACCTTGTTCACCAACAGCATTTGATGGTTTAGCATGGTAGAGAGGTTTGCCCGCCACTGGTGGTAATTGACCTGGATCACCAGTTCATATTACTCATCAATAGTGTATCCTTCTTTGCTTGTTTTTATCCATGTTGGCATTTCGTGGATTTGTTGTTCTAGATAATTGGTTCTGTCAAGATGCCAGTCATGAGTTGACTCTGGTGTTTGCTCTGAGTTGTCAAGTGGAGTATTAAGATCTGACAATATCATCCACTCTTCCTGAGTTCTCTCCTGTTCTTCAGAAGGTTCATCTTCTGGTTTTTGACTTTGAATGACAGATAGTAATTTGTCAAACCAGTCTGGGACATTAGATTGTCCATAAGGTGTTTGCAAGAATTCTTCCCAAGAGTTAATTAAAATATTATCTGTTGGTTACATCATGCATTGTTTTGGGTTGTTTGCCAGGGTTTATACCTTAAAAGTTGGTATTTACAGTTAAGTCCAAAATTTGGACCTTTGGGATTAGGAGAATATGTTGGAAATATTCTTCGCCACTATGTTAGGTTTACTTGAGTTATTAGTCACACATGTATCCGTGGCCGCTGTCACTAGTGTCAGCAGGCGCAGGTCTTTGTCTCAGATTGGGTCGGCCATTTTTTGTACATAACTACACATTCATATTATCAAAATGTTATTTACTCTTCTGGCATTGGTTTAATCAATTACTGGCGTAGTGGCAGCGTCTACTACGAACCTAAACTGAGTTAACAATCTCAGATAGCCAGAGAGTACAGGAATGGCCGCATTACGTGCACCGAAGCAGTGGTGTCTTACGAAGACCGAAAATATAAATTTATTTGAAAGTTGGAAGCAAAATTTGATATACACTCTGTCTCTAAACCCAAACTTTGCCTCGTTTCTTACTGAAGATGGTACTTGGCAAAAGAAAACAAAATCCAACCTTTTACGTGGCTTTCAAGATGACGCGGATACGGTACCTGAAGCTAGACGTCGTGCAGCTCAGCAGAAAGTGACCATGTTGGAGTTAATGTTAGGACAAATTGCAAATTTTTGCCCGTTACCTCTCGAAACTCTATTATAAAAAATAGTACTTGTATAGAGTCCATTTGGAGCGCCATTAGACTGCATTTTGGTTTTCAAGCTACTGGAGCACATTTCGTCGATTTTGATGAGATTAAATTAGAGCCTAATGAACGTCCGGAAGACTTATACCAGCGCTTGATTGCATTTGTCGAAGACAACTTACTAATGGCGTGCTAATGGCGTACTGACACATGATGAACAACTTACTGAGGATGAAGAGCTAACACCTTCACTAGAAAACTTTGTCGTACTTACTTGGCTCCGTTTGATCAACCCGGCACTTCCACGGTTGGTTAAGCAACGTTATGGCACTGAGCTGCGTTCTCGGACATTAGCATCTATTAAATCTGAAATATCTCAAGCACTGAGCTCACTGCTGGATGAAATTACGTCTAGTAATAAAGCAAGGATAGATTATCCGTTTTACTGTGGAAAAACCATCTTGTGTTCCAATATGTCCAATCACTGTCTCGTCAAAGTCAGAAACTGCGTTTCATGAGCGGCAACAGTTGCCTCTAAGACTTGCCTGGGCTCTAACAATACACAAAAGCCCAGGACTAACTCTTCCAAAAGCTAGGATAGATATTGGCAAAACAGGAAGAACTGCAGGAGTTTCATACGTGGCCATAAGCAGAGTAAAGTCGCTTTCATCTTGCGTCATTGAACCCATGACATATGAGCGATTAACAAGCTTGAAATCCTCAGCTAATTTACAATACATGCTAAGGGAAGAAAGCCGCCGAGATCATTTCGCACAGACTACCAACAGCAGTGCATTTTAAATTGACAAACAATATTATAGGTTTGAAATTATTGAATAGACATGGGATTGTGTTGTAGATCCCATTAACCTTTATTCTGTAGATTATCTTTATTTTTTAATGTTAACTGTATGTTTCTCTATGACACTATGTTTATATTATATTTATTGTCATTGTATGTGTGAAAATATTATCATCAGCACGTTATTTGGAAAGTTTTTTATTCTGTTTTTGTACCCCACTCCCCCTTTACGACATGTTTTAGAGTAATTGTATTGGATTCTTAAAGTTACGCTCTTTTGTTTTCTAGATTCCTCTTTCTGGATAAATATATAAAGGACTAAACAGCAAACACAATGACATTACTGCCACCCAGACTCTGAAATTAATCTCTTCAAACAATTGGATTACAATCAATAATGAAAAACACAATGAATCTGCAATACTGTTATGTGCACTCATTTCTTAAAAATAGGTACGCTAAGCGTACATGTATCTGCAAAGTGCGAATGGTGGGATCGAACATGCCATGGAGGAAAAGTGAAAAACTGAGACGCAAAACTAGAGTCAGTTAGAATGTACTGTCTATAAGCATGTAATTTTGGTACTACAAAGCAATAAGAATTGAATGATTTTTAAAAGTATCAGTCTGACAGTTGATAATACAATTAATTGTTTTTCTGAAACTTTCACTTGAGGTTTCGTTCATTATTGTTTGAAATGAAGAAAGTTTTGATATAAGTAATGTTAATTTTTCTACTTTGGTTAAATTTATCATATGAGAGATGACAAAAGTATAATTTTAATTTTAATAGAGGAATACATGTAGATAATATATATTTGTACAGATAATTAAATGGGGAAGAAGACATGATAGGAACACCAGAACAGCAACTAACTAATTACAGCAGGTAGCAGAATCTGTGATATCAACTTCTTGCAGAAACTAATTCGACAACATAAAGATTTAATGAAACTTGCAGAAACTAATTCGACAACATAAAGATTTAATAAAACTTTATGATGTCATTTTTCAAATAACTTAGGTTCAGAACCTTCTGCATAGTAGTTAATGATAAACTCATTCCCAACTGTTGTCAGCATACAGGATGTTGCCAATACACTTTAGGTAGTAGTTTATAAAGCCTTCAACAACATGAACATTTCTGTTGTTTATAACCATAGTCTGTGTTGCGAAGACAAATGAAGTGCTCATTCCAAGAAAATTTATTAGTAGCATAATCCATGTATGAAGTTCTTGAATAGAATTATACACAGCATGTCAGATCCATATACTGTAATAATTGTCTTATGGTGACATGGCTCACTGGTATATAGTAATAGGGACAGCCTTGTACCCATCGCGTGCAATGAATAAAATCCAAGGCTGCATATGACATGGTTGCTATTGATGTCTCCTGGATTAAGAAGTAAGTTGAACTTCACTCATATATGCTGCAGCATGTCAGAGCCATATAATAGCATTGTGTCTTGGTAACGAGGTTGAAACACAGCATGGCACATCGACGTACACAATGGATAATGTTGTGTTGCAGAATCCAGTATATGCATTTATAACAGATCCAGTCTTGTAAATGTTGAGTGCCATTAATAAGATCGCAGCCTTGCATGTAACACATGTGCCGATCTTCTCAATTTATGACAAGTGTCAGTGTTAAAATTCTGGTTGTCCTGCATATAAGGTATAGTTGAACAAATTCATCCAACCATTATCCAGTATAGATAATTATGTTTATTGTCTTCATCTACAAAAAAAGTTTATGTTAGACTTGCAATTGAGGGAAATTGCTGGTAAGCAGTACTGGTGTAAGTGGTAGTAAGACACTATAGTATAAAGGAGGGTAGCGGGAAATATATAAAATGGCTTACCTGGTGTTCCTGTTATTGGCACTCAAAGAGAGAGAGAGAGAGAGATAATAATATTAAGGTGGAGGAAGGGGCAAGAGAACCCCCTCCCAGTTTTGAATCTAACGATAGTAAAACTTAAATTATATAGTTTATATAACTATATATACTATTATGACTGGTTCGAATGCTACAAGTACTAGTACTTCCACCTGAGGCCAAATATTTGCTCTTTAGGCAACTACTGCATGACTGCATAAATTATTTTGTTTTAATAAAAACAATTGATTAATGCACATATTGCTCTGTGATCTGAAAAATATGTTTGCAATATGTGTGACTTGTAAAAAATTTGTATAAATATGATCTATTAAAGTGTGATATCTGTAGTGATACTGTTTATCAATTGTCTATAGTTATTATAATTGATGAAGAAATTATATAAAGGCCTTCTAATGGTCTCGTCCAACCAATTTACATTAAAGTCACCTATGAAAATGTTGAATTGAGAAGTACATAACATAAAAATCTCAGTTAATGCCACTATCAATTGTTGCACTAGAATTTTGGGTGATCGGTAAATACCAATAATGGTAACATGTGAAAGAATCATTACTTTCATAATGGTTATCTCAATACCATTAATATTTTGACAATGTGGATATCCTGGTAAGAACTCAACTTGGCTAAAAACTGCCATACCACCCAAAATGTCTTGAAGTCAAAGAGTGCCCATCAATTTCATACATGATATCATTATCTGACCTCATACATTGTGTTTCAGAAAATATATTGATATCCATATTTGTAAAATTGAGATTGTATTGAACGTCATCAATATATTTAATGACCGTGAGTTGAGGTAGCATAATTTAAATGACACTTGGTCTATCTTATAAATAGGAGTATAACAATAAGTTTCAGTGCACGTTCATTCCTCAACAATTCCATTTCAGCTGCAACATGAGGATTGACAGCTATTTTTTCTTCACAAAGGTCAGTGATATATAAACCTTCAATTGTTGTTACCCTGCTTAAACCAACATAATGTATATGTGGTATGCTTCTTCTTGTATTGAAATTGACAACAATTCTTTGTTCAGTGTCACCTTGTGAACGATGAATTGTCTTTAGCAGCAGCAGTGGAAACTGCTTTCTTACAACTTGTGCAGTTTGGCTCCTGCCCACATTTAACTGAGTAGTTATTGGTTTAATTGGAGTCCATGTTGACTCAATACCTTGAACAAAAAGATTTCGATTTTCATGTCTAGTTTTCTCACCAACATCAGAATTATCAAACTGTACCCATCTCTTCTCAACTGAAAGTTGAAGGTTTGAAGCGATTTGCTTTGTTTTCCTAGGGTCATCTGGTATTTGACTCAAAAGTTTGTCTGGAAGTTGAGCGGAATTAGCTCCTATGACACTGTCCACTGCTTTAATGGCAAACTTTTCTCCACTTGCTTCTTTATGTACTTTGTCATTGAATTCATTTACCTTTTGGTTTCGTATAAACAAATGAGGCGCATCCATAGGCTCCTGTATGCTATTTGCTTTTATTAATCTTTCTTCAAGTTTCAAAATGTAATTGTTGGTATGTTTGCCTTCTCTCAGCCTATTTAATATTTCAGCGAAGACTTTGCTCTCTCTCTCTCTGTCTCATTATTTCTTGAAGTTCATACATATTAAAGTGATCATGCCATTTATTAGGAGCAAGAATTGAATATTCTGAATTGTCTAGATCCTTAAATATATACCTGTCCATTACAGGTTCTAATTGAAATAGATCACCAATTGCAACTATGCTCACACCACCAAAGTCATCTCTACTCCCTTTAATATCTTTCAGTCTCTTATTTATTTGAACATTAAACATTGTACTACCAACCATGGAGAATCATCTAAAAATATAAGTTTTAAACCACCGAGTTGACATCTTAGACTATGTGCACACGAGCGTCGTTTTCGAGCGTTTTCAAAATCGTTTTTATCCAGTTTATCGATTTGACGCCCTGTCCACACGATCCAAGGGAAAATATACTTAATATGTTAAATTAGCTTCAACTTCTATTGTAAATTGACGGTGTTTGAAACCGTTTTGGCGTAAAAACGAAAATGAAAACGCTCGAAAACGTTACCGTGTGCACATAGTCTTAAGGTGTTTAGCCTGCCCGAATCAAGTGGTTTGTAGTTCTTCAAGGATTGACATGCTGGTATTGCAAGTGCATTATGAATTGTGTTACCTTTAATGTTACATGCTGCTTTGCCAGTTGGTGCAAGAATTAATATTTTCACTTGATGGAAATAATTGCCTGCTCTTGTGTTATAATATTTTAATGCAGCTTGATAAAGACTCTTTGTCAGATGAGACTTCCCAACTCCAGCTCCACTGAGAAAACAGTAGAATGGATTCTCAGAAGTTTTAATAAGATGCAACACATGATAAAAAAATTCCTTCTGTTCTTTGTTAAGTTTTTGCACCATTCCTCTGTAAACATCATCCTGTTCTTCATGTAATATTAGCTGCTCAGTATTTGATGCAGTTGAAAGAATTCCAAGATCAGCAGATAGGTCATAGTTTCCATTAAATTCTGGATGAAGGTCCTGTGTACCTTTGTCTTCATCTTGACGTTCAATGTTTTGTGTTCCTGGAGCAATAAGATCATAGTTATTATCATCCATATTATTTAGCTGTTGTTGGATATCATTCAGGTCTTCACTACAAATACGCATACTATTCACAATGCTCGAAACAAAGCACGAAGAAGAAAATAACACTAATTATCATGCATAATGTATTTAAATGAAGCGTATAAGCCCCAAGGGGGAATGGTGGCTATAAATTAGGTGGATCTCACTGCATCTCCCACTTCAAATTCGATCGAGCATCCAGGAAGATAGCGGCGGCTTTTCTAAGGATCCACCACGAATTTTCAAGTTACAGAATAACGTTAAGGAGTATAGTATAATGGCCGAGCAACCGCAGATGCCAATTGCACCGATTAATGAACAATAACCTGAAGAGGAACCTGTAAATGATCAACTGGCTCAGAATGAAGGCGAAGCGGTTGAGAATCTCGAGGTATACCGTACATTTTGTATTCTTTTTATATATAGTTTAAAGTGCATGACCTTAGGCGCGTGGGTGCGGCTCAACTGAACAAATGTTTTTAATCCGGTTGAATTCAATAAAATTTTTTAACAGTATTTGTACTCAACTGAACTAATTTGTTTTTTTACTCGTAATGAATTGATTTTGCGTTTTGCTTGCAAGGAGCCGCCTAATAATCACTAATCAGGTGTATTACCAAGCATGATGTATGGGACTTTATGGGACTGAATTTATACATGTATAGACTGATAATTGATTGTGCATTGTTTGTGTGTTTTGATATCTTACTCGTAGTGAGCTGAATTTGTCAGCAAGGGACCGCCTAATAATAACTGTCGAGGTTTATCATGATACATTAACCCCTGAATTAAATTTGTATATTGATGTTGCACTGAATGTGCATAGTTTACTTGTAGTGAAGTGATTTTCTCGGCAAGGGACCATCAAATGATCTCTGACGAGGTTTATTATGAGACATTGAGCTCTGAATAAATTTGTATATTGATGTTGCACTGAATGTGCATAGTTTACTCGTAGTGAAGTGATTTTGTCGGCAAGGGACCGTCAAATGATCACTAACGAGGGTTATTATGAGACATTGAGCTCTGAATTAAATTTGTATATTGATGTTGCACTGAATGTGCATAGTTTACTCATAGTGAAGTGATTTTGTCGGCAAGGGACCGTCAAATAATCACTAACGAGGGTTATTATGAGACATTGAGCTCTGAATTAAATTTGTATATTGATGTTGCACTGAATGTGCATAGTTTACTCGTAGTGAAGTGATTTTGTCGGCATGGGACCGTCAAATGATCACTGACGAGGTTTATTATGAGACATTGAGCTCTGAATTAAATTTGTATATTGATGTTGCACTGAATGTGCATAGTTTACTCGTAGTGAAGTGATTTTGTCGGCAAGGGACCGTTAAATGATCACTGACGAGGTTTATTATGAGACATTGAGCTCTGAGTTAAATTTGTATATCGATGTTTCACTGAATGTGGATAGTTTACTCGTAGTGAAGTGATTTTGTCGGCAAGAGACCATCAAATGATCACTGACGAGGTTTATTATGAGATATTGAGCTCTGTTTATTGAATTTGTATATTGATGTTGCACTGGATGTCTCAATATTGATTATGCACTGCAAATACAGGGTAGTTGCTTCATAATGATGATTATATTTTTTCGAATTTTGAATCCCGTGGTTTCATTTACAGGCATTAAATAGACAATATCTTGAATTGAAAGCTAAAGGCGAAGCACTGACCACTTCGTCTGTAGACAGTTTGCGAAACTGGGCGTCTCATCCCAGTGGGGAATTTTCCCGCTTTGAGGCAATCGATCTTCTTGAGGCTATCAAGAATTGCGCGCAAGCTACCTTATGAAACGTTGCGCTCAAAAATGGAATGGAACGTCGGATGAACAATTCCGGGCGTTTTTTATGCCCTGCTTAGGCGATAAGGATCACAATAAGATACTAGACATCATGGCCAAAGTCGAGAAACGTTCCCGCCCTTCTCAGGCATTGAAGGAACAGAGATTCGCCACGCCAGAGGGCTGGACCGTTGTATCGCCCTCTGCGATGTTATTACTGTCAACAGTGGGGACATATAAAGGCAATTTCTTTCAAGTTGAGGCGAGTCACTGAGGGCCAAGGGTTTAGTCGTAATACAGCAACAAGACACAAAGTAGCCTTACTATAAGCCTGTTATACGTGATGGATGTACTTGCTATGTTTTGCAAGTGACTTATTCCTGAATCTTTTCTTTTCTATGATTGGAATTCACCTGTAATAGGTACTTGTTGTATCGATGTTATATGAATTCACGTGTGTATGTTGTTCCATCATTAGTGACTATACCATCTGTTGAAGGATGTTTATTATGGGACCTCCATTGCATATCTGTGTTTAAAATTGGATTTGATTAATAAACTTTCACATAAAGTGTGTACAAGTTCCCTGTTTGGTTCTGTTATTTGTTTGTGTGTATTTTGCTTTCTGCATGATCATGTGAGGTTTCTTCCCTCTCTGAATTCCTCTTTATGTGGACTTGGGTGGGTGATGGCTGTGAAAACAGAGTACCTCAATCAGCTCTCCTAGTTATGCTGGGTCGCAGCCGTTGCCCCCCGCTGGTCCATGGGGCCCCATATCTTATATTGTCATTTTTATTCATACTCCGGGGAGTTGTCTATGCTCATTCGGTCCCTCGCTGCTTTTAGGCATCGTCTAGATTAGCATGGGACTGGGAGTACAATTCCTGTTCCGATCATTAATTAGCTTCAATGCAACTTCCACCACAAGATATACGATGGGTTGATTCGATGGGTAGCCCCATATGCACCGGCGGGGGTCGGCGGCTGTCCCACCAGAAGTCATGAAGAAAATAGTTCAGGATGAGACTTTGCCAACAATACAAGATTTACGTTTTCGAAACCCTTCTAGCGTGGGAAAAAGCATACTTCAAGGCGGTTTTCTTTAGTGGGGACAGACCGGGCGACATGGGTCAAGTCAAGGTGCCAGAGATACTTCGATTTCCTAACAATGACGGGTTTTATTCAACTGTTTCGGGGGCAAAACGCTCCGAGATGGCAGTTTTAATATATTTGGTCTAAAACGTAATCCTCAAGCTAGCATTTGCCCGGTACGTGGTATTGAGCAGTATATGGCGACAGCAGAGCATCTTAAACTTAATTTGAGGGATGGATGCCTATTGCGACTTACAAATCCCCAGGGTGCTATAGTTTACAGGCCATTCAGTTTATCGACCGCTGAAGCTATAGGCTCATAACATAGTTAAACGAAATACGGAGAAACGATGGTGAGACGCTGCATGGCTTCCGGGCTGGGTGTGCAATCACACTTGCTCTCTCCGGCGTCGAGCTCTCCGAAGTGATGGACCATGTGGGGTGGACACAACGTCATACCGCCCTTTATTATCTCCAATTGGCGAAAGTTCTCAACCCTGCAAGGACGTCGGCTTGCTTGGCCCGGGTGGACTTAGCAGGAGTCACGAAGGATTGGAATGATGTCAACGAATGTAGACAATTTGTATTTGCTTTCTGGAGCGCACTCGAGTAAGCGTCCTCGTAATGGGTTACATGTACCGACGTTTTATTTGTTTTTGTTTTTTTTTTGTTTTTTTTTGGGAGTCAGATTTGGGGTTAAGGTGTGGGATTAAGGTTGGGGTATTGAGGTATATGTTTGGGGATTCTATTTTGTGTGTGATTTGGTACTTTGTAGACTATAAACAGATTTGGACTATAACATAATGGTCCTGGAGCGTCGAGATCAATGCCCCCATACTCAAAACAAAAGGAGTGCAAGTGAGAGCATTGGAAATAGAAAACTATTCACAATGCTCGAAACAAAGCACGAAGAAGAAAACACAGATTATCATGCATAATGTATTTAAATGAAGCGTATAAGCCCCAAGGGGGAATGGTGGCTATAAATTAGGTGGATCTCACTGCATCTCCCACTTCAAATTCGATCGAGCGTCCAGGAAGATAGCGGCGGCAACCCACCCGCCCAGCCCGATCACTGAAAATTCGTGGTGATCCTTGAATACGGATGCACTTGTACCCACATATGCACCTGAGCGCTCGATCAATGCTCCCATACTCAAAACAAAAGGAGTGCAAGTGAGAGCATTGGAAATAGAATACTGTTTCATTTGCTAATCTATTGAATCTTTAACTTGTAAATAGCGCTGTTGGTAGGATGAACAATTTTTAATTAAGTCTATTGTCTCATTTCTCCATGATGTGAATAACATAAACTAATTCAGGGTAATGTCTCTAGGAATCAACTTTCTTGTTAAAAAACGCACTTCGGATAATTCTGGCTTTTGTCCTTTTCTTATTCTTTTGTTTACTTTCATTTTCCTCATTATAATTATCATCATTATCATCCAAATTTGTTTCAATTGGATAGTTATCAATATCTAGTTCACAAGATGGTTTGATGTGTGGCTTACCACAAGAGTCATACCATGCAGCCCAATCGGCAAGTGATAAATTGTCAAGTCTTGCTGGTCGTTTTGTGTAATGCTTTATTAAACCAGATGCATAAGCTTCTTCAGAGTCATCTTCCATATCATTATTAATTTCTTGCAGCGGTTTTAGCAGTTGAACTCTTTCTTCAGGAGGTGCAGTATTGATAAATACAACTTGACGAGAAGATTTTCTCATTGGAAGTTGCAATACTATATATACTGCTTCTTGTGCACTTATTTAAACATTGTTCAAAAATTCATTTCCAATATCTCTCACTTGTTGTTTTTGACACTAGAATTTCCCCTTCTAGCTTCCTCACAGGCAGTTCTCAATAGCTCGCTCGTGCCTTTTTGGGCTTTGGATATATATGATACAATGTACATTGCACATGCATATACATCAAGTACAAACTGAATGTCCATATTTGCACGCCATGCACTAAGACATGCAGCATTATAATTGTTGAATCCTTAATTCATTTGGCTTTCTTTTTAAAAATATGGTTGAGGCCTTCAGGCTGGATCGAACAGCAAGCGAATAATTTTCCTCTGTTAGTTTAAGATTCACCATCAATTGGTCAAATGAAATATCATCACCCTCTTTCATTTCATTTAGATGTTTCTTTATAAACTTCCAAGTATCTTTATTTTAAACAAACGAGACAACATCACAGTCAAAACCCACCCCAAACTTAGGAGCATTTTGTAGCCATATTAACATATGAATATGTGGTGATCCCCTTTGTTGATATTCTACTCTGTAAAACCAGTCTGAATTTTTTCCTAGAGGTGCAGCATTACTTAAAAGGAACTTTTGCAGAAAGTTTTGTATTTGATAATCAAAATGCCTAGCACATGTCACTGGATCACTCTGAATTAACCTGCTTTTCTCTTCCCAGTTCAGGTTCTGAAGTTCATAGTCAGTGTATTCTTTGTTATCAACAAGATTACCAAGTATTCTTAGTAAATGAATCCATTGTGTTTCCGCAGAAGAGAAACTACAGAATAATGAAGCAGATCTAACTGCCTTATCTTTGCAAATATATCCTTCTTGGCTTTTTCAAAATATGGAGGTGAACCGCTCAGAGCTCTTAGAAATTTAAAACCTTGATCATGGTGAATCATGTTGTTTATTGCACCTGGTTGTTTTAGTTGACCAGCAGTAATTAATTGTCCTACCATTTTGTTGACATTTTCTTAATGCAACTTGTGATTGCCCAAGCAAAATCTTCATTTGCAACTTCTTTGTTTTAAAGAAAATATTTTCCACACACATTGCAGCTCTTCGGTCAGACTGCCTTAACTCAGATTTGCAATTATCACTATAATGGACATCAGTTATCCTATTTGTATTGTCTGGTCGTTTCTGTCCACGAAATATACCAGGATATGCCAATTCTTCTGAATATTTATCCCTAAATATACTCATATGTTTATTACCTTCACCAGGTGCAATATTCAAGATATGCTGACGTTCATTATCAGTGACAAAGTCTGGAGATGTTAACATAGTGTCAGTGACTCCAGCCGGTATTTCTGCCTCGTCTTCACTCCAGTTTTCATCATCATCACATGCTAATGTTTGTTAGGTCTTACTGTCTGTGTCACAATCCACCACTTCAGCTGTGAAAAGCACGTGTAGTTTTAGGGTGGGTCACGTGACTCGAAATATGAACATTGCGGACATTTGGCCTGTTGTTTAATAGAAGTGAACATGGCAATGACTGTAGCTCCTGATTAGAATTGCAAATTAAGCGCAAATTATCTTCATATTTTGGTTATCTTTATATCCAAACAATAGTAATATGTCTATAGAAACTCCAAAAATGAAAAGTAAGTGAAGCAGGTATTAAATATAGTATTTTCTGAATTTACAATACATCGGCGTTCGTGATCAAAATGGTCGCGACCAAAAGATGCGCTTGGGGCACATGCAAGAACGATTCCCGCTATCCACATTTGATGGTTAAAAATAAGAACAACGATCCTGTATATTTCCATCGTTTCCCGGCACCAAAAAGATCGCCGAAGAAGCGTTTAAGGTGGATAACATCATGTCATTGAGGCGATAAGTTTGTCTGTTCAAAGGACAGCTACATTTGTAGTTTGCATTTTGTGGGTGAGAAAGGGCCAACAGCAGAAAACCCAGATCCCATTTCAGCGATAGCAAGTGAACAACAACAGGTAAAAATTATGCAACAGTAAGCTTGTAAATAACCTCTGGCTGATTCGTACGGTTTTCATTATAACCTGTTTTCATTATAACCTGAATGTTTATGCTTCACGTCACTGAAGGTAAAGCAACTTTCAAGAAAGCGCAAACCCACCGTGCGAACGTTAGAGTACCCAAAGAGACAAAGGAAGAAGTCTGAAAACGATGTTGCCGTATCTCTTTTGAATTTGTCGGAAACTGTCCCTGTGCTCGAGCCAGAGCCAACAATACCAGTACATACCAAATCCGTGGGGGAATCCGAAAATGAAACACTGTCTGTTGCAAAAACTTTGGTATCACTAGCCGAGAGCCAGAAGGAACCAAATATTGACAACACTGAATCTTCTTCAATTGACATTCAGTCACCAATGATTGACAACATTAACCCAGAATCTGCCATTAGAGAAAGTTCGACACAGGTAAATAGTGAGATTTGTGATTAGTTAGTCAATGGTACGAAGTGAAAATTTGTACTTTTAATGAGTATCTTTTTTATTGCTAGACTATTATTACTGCAAATGGTATTGGGTTATACACTAACCAAATGTTAGAAAACCCAAAGATGTTACGCCGAAAGCTGTTCATGCAATTAGTAGAAAATAAAGATAAGACTTATCACTACACAGGTACAATATATTTATATATTTATATATATATATATATATACTTATATATTTATATATTGTAAGATAGTACAATACCGTATTAAAAAAGTAGGTTGCATCTTGGTGGTTGCTATCTACAAATGCATTGCTAAAGAGACATGCTTCCCTTGCAGGATTGACAAAAGATTGTATGGATTTTGTATTCAGCTCAGTCAAAAAAAAAGCTAAAAATCTAATTATGTGGAAAGGATTTAAACGAACAAAAAAGAATGGCAAGAAATTGCACAAGAATTACACTAAAGTATATGTATAGTCTATTCACATTTTTTGCTAATACTAAAACAAGGTTGATGTATTATTTTGTATTATCTCTGTACTAAAATATTGTACTATATTTAGGCAAAGAAATTACGTACTATTTTAAATGAAAAAGAGCAATTGGTATTTACACTTGTCCGTTTGCATCATTCTCCAACTCTGGCTGTGCTCTGTGACTGGTTTGGCATATCTTGTGCTAGTGGAAGCAAGATTTTCATCACATGGATACTATTCCTTGAGAAAGAATTAAACTTTTTGATAAAGTTTGCAACTTTGTCTGCGATGGAAGGAATTGCACTCTCAAGCTGTTATGTCGAGTTGAAAAATCTCCGCGCTATTATTGACTGTACAGAACTATACATTGACAAACCATCACGACCATCAAGTCAACGTAACACTTACAGTCAATACAAGTCAAGAAACACATTTAAAGTATTAGTGTCACAATCCCCAATATGTCATTTCAACTTTGCTTCAAATGCATATGCTGGGTCAATCAGTGACAAAGAAATTGTGCAGAAATGTGGATTTCTTGATCATTTAGAGGAAGGTGATATTGTAATGGCTGACAAGGGTTTCAATATCCAAGACCTTTTAGCTG
Organism: Dendronephthya gigantea; assembly: GCF_004324835.1. NCBI lineage: Eukaryota > Metazoa > Cnidaria > Anthozoa > Malacalcyonacea > Nephtheidae > Dendronephthya > Dendronephthya gigantea. Next base: position 374,418 of record NW_021163136.1, on the reverse strand, counting down.
TACGTGGAGTCCGTCTTTTAGCCCCACCATTAATGAGGAAAGACAATGTATCAGCTTGTGCTTCAACATTAACCAGGAGAATTGCTACCAAATGAGTCCACATCAAACGAATGATAAGAAAACTAAAGAGTTATAAGATACTAAGGAAATGTATGCCGCTTACATTCAAGGGATATGTAAGTTCAATAATTAAGGTGGTTGCAGCATTAGTGAACTTGCAACCACGTATTATAAAAACCTAGTTAATCAATGAACTAGGAGTATTTCTGACAATGTGTCACTTGTAAATAGTACATGGTAGCCCAATATTTCTTTGCTTTTGCCCTTCTTTCTTCAGCTTGCTCTGTAGTAAACCAATTATGAATTTTTTTTACATATTCATCTGGATTGCTTTCATATATTGCCAATTTCTATTTAAGGAATTTGTGTGTTGTTGTTAGTCATTCTGTTTTCTGTTGCATTTTTGCATCCTTGTATGCTATATAGCTCAAACAACCCTTATAAAGATATAAAATTAGTAGTGCCTTACCTTCAAGAGGTGTTCTAGAAATAAAACAACATAGAAGCCACAGCTATTGCTATCTAGTGGTTGACATGGGACCTAAAAGGTATACAAATATAACTATGTGTATTTGGGTGCATGTTGATTATGTTATTATGAAAGTAATAATAAATATAATAGCAATGAAGGTTTAAAATGTTACCTTAATTGAAACACATTTTAGATTGGTGTATTTATTTTCAATGCCATCTTCTATGCACAGTTTACTAATGTATCTAAGGTAAGAAAATTTATGGCAATTAATGCATGTTTATTGAATAAAACATTATTGAAACTGGTGAAGGTTACAGTTTAATTTTGTAGTGTTTATAGGAACTCTTTACTATCTAGGAAACTAATGGAATTCAATTCCAATTGAATTTTTGAAAAAAACTTACCTACAAATCCTGCTGTTTTCAGTGTCTTTCGTAGAAACATCCCATGTTAGTGAGTCAAACCACAAAATGTGCCTACAAATGATTTTGTTTATTCTTTTTAAACAATATTTTGTGGCATATAGTGCTTTGGAAGTATGTAGTTAGGTATCTGCAATATTGTATTTAAAATTGCCAAATATGACATACAATGGAGTGATAACTGCCAATGACCAGTGACTGCTACATTAATGCACAGGAAGGCGAAATTACTACATATTTTAATTGTAAATTGGTGGAATTTATACATTATCTTTACCTTCTTACAACGGGTATACTGACATAGTCATCTAAAAGGTGGTTGCCATTGAATACATTGTGTGCTGCATTATATCTTTCCATTCTGGAAAAAAAGATCCATTAGGAGATGACAAAACTTGATTGTAAGCAATTTGATCAAGACATTAGGTTAGCGATGCTATTAAACAATGGAAATATTTTGCATATACTGTCACAGACATTACCTATTGGAAGGATTCCATCCATCTTGCTCGCCACACAAGATTGAATAAAATAATGGATCAATTATTGGAAAATGGCAATTCAACTCCCTGAAATATTTAAGAGTGGGATTTAATAATTTTGCAAAGTGAATGTAACTGCAGAGTTTGTTCAAAAATAAATCGTCAGAATGGCTACGCTACTGTTCACAATTCTTACCCTAATAACACTTTTACAATGTTGTCATTCATCATCACCTTTTCATTGAGTGTATTTATGTCATACTCATAAATCTACCCCATGGACAGACAAGCTAGTTGTTGATTCTTGTGGGATAAATGTCTCCTAATTGACAACTGTTACTTCCCCTTAAGAATGAAAGACAGTGTTGTTTATATTCATGCAATAAATTATTCCTCTTGCTGACCAATCTTTGAGGCTATAATAGATCGCATGCAATTTGGATTTTCATGTTACCTACTTTTAGACTGTGTTATGCTTGTCGGTGATACATCCATATCATTCACATTTCTTTCTTTGGCAAATAATTTGCGTGATACAGTACCACTTTCCACATTTCCACATGCTGGAATTTTGCCATCATCATCTTTTCTCATTAAATTAAAGAAGAAAATAAATCAAAGTGTGAATCTGTTGCTAGTTTTCAAAGTTGCAAATGTGATAGATTACTGGTCTTATAACAAATTAAAAAAAATAACAATTAGCTATACATCATCATTTTCCCACTTACATTATAGTGTAGAGTATAATAAACCATACCTGTGCAAGAAGTGTCAAGTTGATTGTCAAGTAACAAGGGAACAACTTGTGTCAACCAGAATTTCTCGAGTTTGACACACACAGAACTCATGAAAGATGGTTCAAAGGGAACACGTACAATGTGAATTCCTTTAGTTGTCCAGACAACAAGGTCACAAATCTTGGCGGAATAGATGAACAGTTGCATCTGAACTTGATAGTAGTATCTACAATTCTTTTGTAGATAATACACATCTTTTCTCAAAATGCCTCCAATTTCTTTTGATACAAATGCTTCTTTCGGATCACTGTTCTGGTGCATCCACGGACACTTGTACTCCACAATGACAAAGCCAAAGCCAGAAGAGCATTTGCAGCTTCTGATATCATCAACACTAGCTCCCAAAAAAGGCTTTTGTTTACATATTTGAAAACCCTTATGTTCTAGGTGGAGCTTGTGATGTTGCTTCCCTGCAACAGATGCATAACATTTCCTGGCTTCTTTTTCCTTTACTAATCCCCAGGCCCTGGAATTATTTGGCTTATCAGGAAGCATATTTACCATTTGTACAACATTCAACGCATTAGAAAATATCTTTCCAGAGAATCTACTGAGAAACTTATTCATGCCTTTATTTCAAGTCGGGTAGATTATCGTAACAGTCTCCTGTGTGGTTTGCCTGAATATCAACTGAATAAGCTGCAAAGAGTTCAAAATGCTGCGGCTAGACTGGTCTTCCAAGAATCCAGGTATTCACATGTAACTCCTCTTCTTCGTGAACTCCATTGGCTTCCAGTCAAGTATCGCATTCAATTCAAGATACTGGTGTTTACGTTTAAAGCCCTCCATGGCCTATCTCCTACGTACTTGAAAGAGCTTATAAGCGTTAGGAAATCCAACAAATACCACCTTCGTTGTGATAATAATGGGTTGTTATTAACTCCACCTAGTTGTAAAACTTTAAGCACGTTAGGGGACAGGGCATTCTCTTCAGCAGCTCCGAAACTTTGGAATGCCTTACCTTACGACATTAGAAATTGTGATTCATTGAGCAGTTTTAAATCGTTTATCAAAACGTCTCTATATCGTATGGCTTTCTCTTAATTGTACATATATTCTAAATTGTTAGGTATAAGTTTTTTAATTTGTTATATTTTTAACTGTTTTAAGTTAAATTATTATTTTATTGCATGACATATGGTTGTAATGCGCATTTGAAAATGTGTATTGATATTTGCGCAATATAAATTAATAAATTATTATTATTATTATTAATTATTATTATTAATTATATTTGGTTGGCGAAAAGATGGCTTTGAAACAATGGATTTTGCTAAAGCAACAATGTGATGACTGTTACCTTTGTCTAGAGTTGTCTGCCTTGTGACAACAGCTTTACACTTGGATGCTGATATAAAGCCAACCTTGTGTTGGAACCAATCTTCACTTTTCCATTGATTCAGGGTTGCCTTTTCCACATCATTTATTTCAGAATCACTGAAGGTCAGTTGGTTTAAAAACGCTTCTGCTGTTGGAGTGCATTTATTAGTGCTCTTTTCAATGAACTGATTAATTTTTTGTTCCATGATACCAGAACCATTCTTCGCAGTTGTTGGCAAAATCAGTCCAGGCAGGTTTGTTGCTTTTGCAGTATTATCAGGGAGGTAGAGTTTCCATAGCAAAGGGAAAATAGCAGGCTCATCACTCAGATTATCCAATTTGCTGGTAACATTTTTTTGCATCAAACTGGTGAACTCAGCCATTTCATCATGTGACTTTTCCTTACGAAACCTCTCTTCTCTTGGATCATGACCAATGTTTTGTAGCCATACATACTCACACTTTCTCTTCTTATCCAACCCTCCATATACACATTTAGAAATGTTTATATCCTTAACCTCGCATGGTTTGATACTCGTTTTTGGCTTTCTTTTCAACAAACATTCACCACTGGTGACACTGTCTTTCCCCTCAGTGTTTAGAAGATATTCAAGGGAGTACATTGCTGCAGCTATATGCTTACACCCTCCATCTCGCCCACCCTTGCATTTACAAAACGCCTCCAGCACACTTCCCTTACTTGGCCCCTTTCCTTCCAGTATAAACCACAAGTTATAAAATTCTTGCCCACCGTCTGTCTTCGTACGCATTGTTGGGTTCAGTTTGCCAACGTAGACGTGCACTCCGCATTTCTTTAAAGTTACTGTGGACAAAGACTCCACATAACCATCATCGAACAGGCGATTAATCATCGTATGATTTGCAAGATGCAAGTCCCTGTTTATCATAATCACTTGAGTGGTAAATTAGATGATTGAAAATGTCGTAAAGTCCGAACGGCGGCGAGTCGATAAAGTTGTTTTGCGTAGGCAAAGTGAATGGATCTGGTACAGCAACATCATGAATAATTAATCTTTTCTCCAGATTTTTCTCGGCATCGTCATGTTTAAAGTTAGAGTCTAACGGAAGCATCATTTTCTCAACAGCAGTAGCAATGACCACCAAAGCGGGCTTCAGGTAGCCATGAATAGTCACGCCGCGTTCTTGTAAATATTTTTTTAGACTAGTGACATTCATCGAAGAAAACTTCTCTGATACAGAGTCTCTAGACATTTTACTATATTGTTTGGATATAAAGATAACCAAAATATGAGGATAATTTGCGCTTAATTTGCAATTATAATCAGGAGCTACAGTCATTGCCATGTTCACTTCTATTAAACAACAGGCCGAATGTCCGCAATGTTTATATTTCAAGTCACGTGACCCACCCTAAAACTACACGTGCTTTTCACAGCTGAAGTGGTGGATTCAAGCTCTTTGCATTACACTCCATGATATTTTCCAAACTGTTTAACATTTGATCATCATTACCTTCATCATATACAAAGCTATTTGAATTATCTTCAAGCCAAGTGTCACTGAAAGTTATATCTTCTTTATAAAGGTTGCCATTAGATACAAGTAATTTGGCAGCTTCTGCTACTTTATTTGGTCTTACATTAAGTGACAAAGCTGAACTTTTATACTTACAATTTGAGATACCTGTAGAATCAACCTTTCATTTATCACCTGTTACGATGCAGGAGGTTGAACAACACCTTATGTCTCTCAATGCGAATAAAGCGATTGGAGAAGACCAGATCCCAGCTAGACTCCTAAAAGACGCAGCCCCAGTTATTGCAAAATCGGTTACATACCTTGTTAATAAGTCTATAGAATCTGGAATTTTTCCAGAATCGTGGAAGCTTGCAAGAGTAATACCTTTCTATAAAGCTGACAATAATATGGATATGACTAACTATCGCCCGATATCTATTTTGCCAGTTTTGAGCAAAGTACTTGAGCGTATAGTTCATCAGCAATTATATTCATATTTAGTATCGAATAATTTGATCTATGTACATCAGTATGGCTTCAGGAAACGATATTCGACGGAGGATGCGGTTGCCCAGATAAACAATTGGGTGATGCAGGAAATGGATAAAGGATCGGTCAACGGTCTAGTTTTTTTAGATATCTCCAAGGCTTTTGACTCCGTTAACCATAAGATCTTACTGAAAAAGTTATCTATTATAGGAGTAGATGACAGTTCTGTTTGGTGGTTCAAATCTTACCTTGCAAGCCGGAAGCAAGTTGTCAGCATTGATGGCGAAAAATCTCAGGACCGGATTGTTCAATTGGGAGTACCGCAAGGGTCAATTTTGGGGCCACTGCTCTTTACGATATACGTGAACTCAATGAAAAATTGCTTAACTACCAGCAAATTGATTCTTTATGCTGACGATGCGGTCCTGTATAATGTTGGTTCTAGTGAAACGGAGCTACAGTCTCTCCTTCAAAGAGACTTGGATAATATATCAATGTGGTATGGAATAAATAAGCTTGCAATAAATTCAAGGAAGTGTAAAATGATGTTGGTTGGTAGCTCACAGCGGCTGACCTATTTTAATGACATAACATTACAAATAAACAACGAAGAAATCGAACGGAAAACCAGTTATAAATATCTGGGAGCAATGCTGGATGAAAATTGGTCGTGGAAATTACATCTTGCTCAAGTATTTAAGAAACTAGGTCACCGGCTTGCGGTTTTCCATCGAATTAAATATCATCTTGATGTAAAGTGTAAGATTGCATATTTTAACGGTCTTGTGCTACCACATATGGACTACATGAGCATTCTTTGGGGTGATCAACCGGGTATAAAGGCAGAAATGACGAAGTTACAAGGCTTTCAAAATAAATTTGCAAAGAAGATACTGGCCCAGACACTAAGTGGTGAAGAAGCAGTAAAGGAACTTGGATGGCTAGACCTGGTAACACGTAGAAGGAACTATAGAGCAATGTTGGCCCATCGGGTTATGAAAGGAGAGTACATTTCACATTTGCATGAACTAACTAATAAGGATGATTGTAATACTAAATACTATTTTAGAGATAATATTTTTAACCGTCTTCCAACCCCAAGAACAAATTGGGGCAAGAGACTAACTACACAAACTGTTTTTGCTGCATGGACTAGTTTACCAAGGACTCATAGGCAGATGATACCCATAAATTCCTTCAAAAAGTTGTTGAAGAACGGGTAGAGTCAGTGAGTGTATTACAGGTTGTCAAAAGACGGTTTGAGAAAGATTTGGACAATATTTGGAATAATCAGCTTGTTTTAAAATTTTTAACTTATTCTTTTTAGTGTCTATGTATATGGTATGTGTGTTTATGTAAACATCTTTTTATTTGAGGGCCTCCATGAAAACCACCTTTGTGTGATTGGAGCTCTCCTCGTTAAAGATTTTTTAATAATAATAATAATAATACTGCAATCTTCTCTTAAGGTTAACTTAAATTGTGCTGGTCTCATTTGGTAACGTTGGTAATATGTTGACTGTATTAGCTACATCTGCTGGGACATTAACAATGTTTCCATTGATTTTTACTTGTCTACCTCTGGAAGCCTGCATTATTTTTTGAAATGCAAGTCTTGGAACAAGTAATCTTACATTCCAATTCATTTAAATAAAAAAATGCAGGCTTTACTGGGAATTGCATCCCATTTATCGCAGCACATGGAGGCACCTTATTGTTCTTTAAATGCTTATTACATGTTTGACGCACCGACTCAAGATTGTTCACGCTTTATTTGTTTAAAAGCTTCTTTTGAATGTCAGGGTTATTTTCTTTAAGTTTTGCAGCTGGAATAACACTGTGATTATACCATAATTGATCACAACAAATGCAAATATAACAAGGACCTTGTGAGACAATACTATGAAATTTGGATATTAATGTCTGTGGTGGTTTACATCAATGGATTAAACTCAGATTCAAACCTACCCCAAACATATATTTTAAAATTATACCAAGATGGCTGCCAGCCATCCAAGATGGCTGCCAGCCATCTCATTATATTTACATCGTGTTTCCACCTAATGCTTCCACTTATACATATTCAGTATTACATAATACACTAAATATTCTACATCCCTTTCTTTTTCCAATGTTTTTCAAGAGTTTTCTAACAATAATTCTCAAGTCCCTAATTAATATAATTTAACAATAATGTACTTTTTTCTCACGTTTTCCATCAAAGCTAAAAATACTAAATACTACCTATAGTGTTTCTAATGTCCTCAATACTGGCCATAGTGTTTCTAATGTTTTAAATATAACCTATCAATTTGCACTTCAAATGTGTTCAACCAAACTCACATACTCTCCATACCTTTGTGGCGCTCGTCGTATGCGCACAGGTCTTGGAGATTTTAAAAATAGACGACTCTCTACTGTTTTGGAAGTTTCTTTGTTAGAACCATCCACCACTTCATCCACCTGCTGTGACTCACTTTCTTCTGGACATATTTCTTCCCGCTGTGATTCACTTTCTTATGGACGTATTTCTTCTTTAAACCCAGTATCTCTGTCTTGGAATGGTTTCACATGAGTCGTGTTTCTGAACAACACTGAACACCTTCAGGTGACTCAACCCGAACACAGTTCCCGTGTTTACGAACGACTTGATACAGTTGACTCTCAAACACAGGTGTCCACTTGTTGACGCGCTGTTGTTTCAATAACACTTTGTCTCCTTCCGATAAATCACTCTCTTTCGCATTCCTTCTTTTGTCAGCATAACTTTTCATCTTCTCCTTTTTCTCTCTATCTTTGTCTCGCAATTCTTCATCCAACCTAACCTCTTCTCTCAGCTCTGGAAGTTTAGTTCTCAATTTTCTTCTAAACATCAGTTCAGCTGGACACATTCCTGTCGTTGGATGAGGCGTATTCCGATATGCAATCATGTATGTTTGCACAGCTTTCTTCCAATCTTCTCCTTCCACTCTTGCAATTTGCATCCTTCTCAGTAGAGACCTATTCTGGCGTTCAATCTCTCTGTTCGCTTGGGGCCACAACGGCGTCGTCTTCCGATGTTCGATTCCGTTATCTCACAGAAATGACTCGAATGTCTCTGCAACAAAATGAGGCCCCATTATCTATTACTAGTCACTGTTTATGGTAATCCATGTGTTGCAAACATGCTTTCCAAACTGGTAATCGCTACTTCAGCCGTATTCGACTATAGTAATCGGTTACAGCAAAAACATATTCGCCTGAAGGCAATGGACCCATGAAATCAATCGTGATATCCTGCCATGGTCCCCGAGGTAACTCTGTCATTCGCAATGGTTCTGGGCTAACGAGCCTGCTTACAACCTGGCACCCATGACACGTTTTACTGAGCTTTTCAGCTTCTTGGTCAATCCCTGGCCACCATACTTTCGTACGCAATCTTTGTTTCATCTTGAGAATACCTTCATGGCCCTCGTGGCCTAACTCAATCACTCTTGATCGAAGTTTTTTTGGTATGACCATCCGTGTACCTCTCAAAATAATGTTTCCAACAACACAAAGTTCATCACGAACTGACTTAAAACTGGCACACTTGGGACTGTCCCAATTACCTGTTACAATACACTGACAAACAGTCATTAGCTCTTCATCGCAAAAAGACGCTTCTTCAATTTCTCTGGAAGTCATTGCTGTTGGAACTGCTGTTTTCGCAACGAAACTGACATACTCTTGAGCTACATTCTTGGATTTTATTTCTGCCATCTTTGTCAAACGTGACAATGAATCTGCAACATTTAGATGCCTGGCAGGTACTTCACTGTAAATGAATACGGTTGTAACCACAAAACCCATCTCTCAATTCTTGCTGATGGTCGCGACCGTGCTGAATAGGTGCATTCTAAAGGCTTATGGTCAGTCCACAGTTCAAACTGTTTCCCATACAAGTAAACAGGAAACCTTTTGCACGACCACACTACCGCCAATGCCTCCTTTGTCTGTGAGTATCGTCTTTCAACCTCTGCTAGCATAACAAATAACTCAATCTTCTCCTTTGTGCTCTTGCAGTAAAATTGCTCCCAGTCCAACCGGACTCGCATCACAAACAATCTTGGTCTTCACATCTCGATCAAAATAACTTAAAGTTTCAGGTTGTGCAAGTCTACGTTTAAGTTCTCTGAACGACTTTTTCTGCTCTAATTATGTCATCTGATATGTTGGCTGTCCCACTGCAATCTTGCAACACTTGTTGAATCACCTGCTGATATTTCTCTGGTGCCAAACTTATGCCAAACATCAACCTCTTGTACCTGAACAATCCCTTATGTGTTACAAAGGTTGTTATACTTCTGGATTCTTCACTTAATTCTATCTGGTGATACCCCCACTTGAGATCCAGCTTACTGAAAATACCACCCTCTTTCATATCTTGGAGTATTTCGTCAACAGTTGGAATTGGGTGTCTCTCCCTGATGATCGCTTTATTGGCACACCGCATATCCACACATAACCGGACCTCACCGTTTCCTTTTGGCACCACCACAACTGGATTCACCCATGGAGTCGGCCCTTCAACTTCCTAGATGTCTTCACTAATCAATTCTTCAAGTTTCCTTTCGATCTTCCCTCGCAAACTAAATGCAGTCCGCCTAGGAGGCTGTGCAACTTGTTGAACTTGTGGGTCTATATGCAGCTTCGTTTGATAACCCTTTATTTTCCCAATGCCTTGAAACAAATCTTTATGTCTTGCAACACAATCAGTCACACTGTTCACAAACTGTTCTGAAACTTCTAATTTAAGAACTCCAAGCTCTGTTGCAGTCTTTCTGCCCAATAATGGTTCTCTCGACCTTCGATAACTGTGAACTCGGTTGTTACATGTCTATCGGCTATATTTATATCTGCTGTGAATGTTCCTATCACTGTAAGAGGAGTTGTTGATCCATATGCATACAAATTCTTTGTAGTCTTCCTTGACGTGCATTTAATGTCCTTCTTTTTTTAACTTTTCCCACAGATATTTGTCAATGACATTTGTACTTGCTCCGGAATCAATAACCATCTCCACTGAAACACCTCCAACAGACACTTCCACTTTTCCTGTCTCTGATTGTCCCTTAACGGCGAAAGCATACTTGTCTTCTTCCTCAACAAAGCTCACATAATGTCTGCCGTAATCTTTGTTCTTCGTTTTGCACACAACAGCAAAATGACCTTTCTGGTGACACTTGGAACATTCCTTCCCTTTGGCAGGGCATTTAGGGTCTCTGGCAAAATGTCCTGGTTTCCCACACCGAAAACATTCACCACTCTTCTTAACTCTTCCCCCTTTCTCACTTTTGCTTTCATATCTGTTTAATCGACCAGACTTTTCGGAAACTCTATTCATTCCATCATTTTGAACATTCATACTCTTTGCCTGTCTTTTCACAGCTTCAGAGGTTCTTGCTATTTCTTGTAATTGACTAAGGTAAGGTGTCTGACCTCTTTCCAAAAACTTTCTGCGCAAATCACTCGAACGACACTTTGAAATAATTTGATCCCTGATTTGAGACTCTAGCTGATCTCCATAATCACACTGCTGAGCTTTCCGTCGCAAACGAACAGCAAATTGATCAATAGTTTCATTTTCATTCTGCGCCATTTCTCTGAACATGTGGTGCTCATACGGAACATTGACTTGTGTGACAAAATGTTTAGTTAGAGCTTCTTCGGCTTTCTCATATTCCTTTGCGCTCCCCGTTTCAGGCAAAACATCGAAAATATCTTGGACTTCCGACCCAGCACAATGGAGTAAAAGTGCTCGTCTCTGTATCTTGTTGTCGTCTTTGTCAGGTTCAATAAGTCCTTTGCCATCAGCATATAACTGAAAACTACGAAGCCATCTTTTCCATTCACACCCAACACTATTCGGATCACTGTTCACATCAAAAGGTCGAAATCCTCCAATATCAAATTCTCTTGAACTAATTTTTGTTTAAACTAATTGTAGAATCTTACATCAACGGATTAAACTCAGATTCAAACCTACCCTAAACATATATTTTAAAATTATACCAAGATGGCCGCCAGCCATCTCCTTATATTTACATTGTGTTTCCACCTAGTGCTTCCACTTATACATATTTAGTATTACATAATACACTAAATATTCTACAACGGTTTCATTAAATTTCTCTTCTCTGTTCCTAATGTTTATCTCAATATTTTTACTATTGTCTATTTTTTGAGAAGAATTTATCTCGTTTCGATTGAACCCATAAGTTGGAGAACATGGTAGGCCTAATGTTGATATGTAATGATACTCATCTATATGACCCAAATAGATATTGGTTAGTTGACATGTTGATGAAACTGGTTGTATTATACTGTATTCATGTGTCTCAGCAATAATAATTTTTAACTTAAGCTGGTCAGCTACAGCTTGTATAATCATAGCATCACCCCATGTGCCTTGCATAGACATATTATTCAGGTATTCTAACCAAGAATTTTCAGTATTAGTTTCAATGAATCTCTCGAGATATTCCCTCATATATGCAACACCAGCTGCTCTAACTTTTAAGTGTTGCTCAGGGTCACTAAATAACTGATGTGACACTGCTCAAAAGAAGCAGTCACCATCACCAGCTACATCAAATGGTCTTAGCTGAAAGCATCTTAATCTTGTTTCTATTAACACAACATTTTGTGGCATTTTGTAACAGTTGCTATTTTGAACAAGACCTGGTTTCAATTCAATATCTCCTGACAGCAATAGCCTCTTTTGAGATATGTAATGTTGTTGATTAGCAAGTTTGCTATGAGGAGCTTTGTATCGAGTGTTTAAACCATAATTAACTGATGGTTTATAATACCTGAACGACTTCATAAAAACATATTGCATATGCACAAATTGAAAACAGTATTGCTTGTAATTGCCAGCTAACTTTTTTAAGATAGATGAGTTAGTAACAGATCTTGCAAAATAATGCTTTAAAAATTTTCTATTTTTTCTCTTTCCCAGAGCCAATATAATTCTTTTTAAAGGTAATCTAGAAGGCTCATGCTCTCTACATCGTTTGACATTTGTTTTAGTTAATTGCTTGACAGAAGGTCTGAAACTATGTGCACAATGACCTGAATTTACACAAGTAATACATAAACTACTATTGACACGTTTCCTCTGAAGAGGTTGTTTTGCTCCCTCAAAAGATTGTTTAGATCTCCAAAGAGGTTTATTTGCTCTCCGAAGAGGTCTATTCAATGTTGCTGCGACGCCAGAAAATACTGGTCCATACAACTCACAAAATCTGTTGCAATTCATACTCGTAATTATATCAGAATCGATGTTTAAAACACTTACAAAACATATTGTTTTTCCAAGAAGAATGGTAACAAAATGAGGACAACTTTGCAAATAAAACAATGACGAAAATGGTATAACCTCCCCAGCAAAATAGAAACAATTTTTTATAGCAAACACGAGGTCAAGTCAAGCATATAATTGGAAGTACTCAACATCTTTGGGTGAACGAAGTCGGTATATCAGGGTATCAAGATTTTGACAAGGGATTTTGACGTGTTGATGTCGTTGTGTGAAGCACATGGTCAAACGTCAAACCACAAACACAAGTCAAGTGAGTTTCGAAAAAGGCAACTGGAAAGTCTGGAATCATGTCATCGACATCAATGTACTAAACTATCTATTTCAGATATATTTTAAGACTATGTTGTTGTTGATGTTCTTGTAATTGTATCATTGTTAATATTTTACAATTCTATTGCCTACAGATCCTCGACATCAAAGTCAAGCAAAGCTTCAGAAGTTGAAGATAATTGTATGTTTAACCTTTGGTCATACTAGTCATATCAGTTTTTTTAAGGCATTAATAAGCTGAGTTAGACCTGGTTTTTTGTTGTTGAACAACATAAAAAATTGGTACTATAAACAAGTGATACCATTATTATAATTCTATATTGTGTGCTATTGTCATTTTATACAGTATGAGGATCTTTTTATATTGAATACAATTTTCACCACCAGTTACTTTTTTATCTTAGCTCAAACACTTGAAGGTTATGTCCACCTCATAAGTGGAGTTAAAACTGCAACAAAGTCTTCAACCAAATACTTTGACTTGAAACTACAAACAACTGAAAATGCTGCTGTACGTATGGTATGCTATTCTCCAGAAAAGCGACAAAAATTACAGCAATCCCAGCAGAGCAAATCACCCGTCAAAATCACTGGCCTTGTTCAGAATAAATCAAAGAGGTCCAGTTGTCAAAGTGAAGAATACACCATATTAAAGAAAGCAAAAATAATGCCTGTGGATCTTCAATTCCATTGTGATAATTCCTTAAGTAACCGGCTTCACACAGTCCAGGAAACTTTAAACGCAAGTGTTTATAAAACTGTTGATCTTAAGGTTAAGGTCATAATGAAAAGACTACATTTAAGACAGATTCTATTGTTGCTGATGAAACCAATGCCATGAAGCTTGTATTGTGGGAAAATGCCATTAAAAAGTCCATGTTGGTAAATGCTATCACATTGAGAATTGCAAAGTGAGGGTCTTTGAGGACTCCAAGTTTCTCAACACCAATGAATTTACTAAAATAACAGAAATTGATCAAATCCTTAACATCAACATGGTGACACCTGAATTACAAGACAACATTGTTGCTGGTCAGTGCCTTGGAGTCAATATCAAGTGCATAATCTCGTGTGCATGCTGCAGTAAAATCATTGAAGATTCACAACTTTTTGAAGATACATTTACATGTTCAAACTGTAATATGACACTTGTCAAAGATGTTCTTCAAACAAAAGTTGTTGCTCAACTACTCATGAAAATTGATGGAAAGATGGTCAATTGTACAGCCTTTAATGATGCCATCCAAAGCTTCTTGTCCAACATCAAATATGAAACAAGCTTCTCTAAAATCACTTCTACTAAATTATCTAAGCATTTCTTTTCTGCTGGAGTACAAAAAATGATTTTTGATCAAAGTGCAAGAGTCATTAGTCAGTTCTTGCCATCTAGCTAACTTTGTCTCACATAGTAGAAATATTTCTGACATTTACTTTTATTTCATATTCATACAACAAAGCATTTGGTTGATATTCTAAAACAATTGCTGCATATATATTTTACGTTAAAAACTTTGATCACTCAATATTGGACAGGAAAGAACCAATATCAGACTATTTTTTATCCTGCTTAGAAGCAAGCAATACTGATTTTATATAGCTATTGTCTTCATTGTTGTATATTGTATTTATAGTTCCTGTTAAGTTCAATAAATCCTCATCTTAAAAATTTCTTTGTCAGTTCTCTCAATATTAGTCCTAGTTTAGAACAACGCACAAGATTCACCCTGCTACTGTTCCCTGTTTTGTTGAGTGACCACTCTACAACCTCAAATCTATCCTATCATAATTCATAATACTGTAGTGTGAACTGTGAAAATAAATATATTTTGATATTTAAGTGAATATTTAACTTGGTAGTTAACTTTACTCAGTGTCTTCTTCAATTTAAAATTGTCAAAGTGGATCACTGCTTTTTTCTCAGTTCATGTTAGTCTTGTTTGCATGTATTTAAATTTAATAAATATAAACAAACAAACAAAACAAATTTCGTACTTAAACCAACAATATTTTTCATAAAGGCTTCAAATCAAGCTATTAAAGTGCCTTATAAACCCAAAATGGGTTTTTGATGATTCGGATATAGCGTAAAAAGTTGCAAAATAAGTTCTATATTAGATTTCGATTTAAAATTCTACTTTTTGAGATATAGGGGCTCAAAGTGAGAATTCTGAAAATAAAGTAGTGCAACACTGAGGGACTGGGTCGGAGGAACACCCAGTATTTTGACACTAGGAAATTGTATTACAAATTGAGTTGGCCAGTGGGAAAATAGCTATTTTTGGGTGAAAAATCCGAAATGTCGAGTTCAAATTCGCTGTTGAGCACCTCTCGCAATTATTCTAATAAAACTTCCTGTGAAATTGATGATGAGTGCGTTGAAACAGATTTTGAGGCCAGTTACGGCGAGCAAAATCAGTAAATGTATGAAGACTCAGTCGAAGAGGCCTAAATGGAGGAACCGATTGCCGACGAAGCTTGGTGTTGCTTACTTCTCTCTGTGAAATGCCATGAGCACAAAATTTACGAAATTGTTGGAGCCCATTTATCGCGTCTGCGTCGAACAAAGCTTGTCCATCTCTTCTTTCTAGTGACCGCTACAGGCGAATTATCACCCCAAAAAGGTATTTGATATAAAAAATACCCTTGTCTGGGTCAGCAATGTTAGAAAAACACGTAAACGACACACCGTTTAGGCATCGTGAAACAATAACTCTCAAAGTTGTTTTTGCATGTAATAGAAAACCCCATTAAACCCTATTAAGTGGCAGCCCTTAGAATTCCAAGCCAGGCTAACTGGCAGCCCTTAGAATTCCAAGCCAGGTTCCAATTGGATCCTATTAGAATTCTGTTTGCATATCTAATTGGAATTCCAATTGGATCCTATTGGAAATTGGCCCAATTTCCAATTGGAATTCCCATTGAATCTTATAGGAATTCCAATTCAATGCAATTGGAATTTCAATTGGATTCAATGGGAATTCTGATTGCATTGAATGGGAATTCCAATTGGATTCAATGGGAATTCCAATTGCATTAAATGGGAATTCCAATTGCATTGAATGGGAATTCCAATTGGGTTCAATGGGAATTCCGATTGAATTAAATCAGGGGCGGATTCAGACCGTTGCAACTGTAGCATATGCTACGGTCAGATTTTACCGACATATTTTTTTCCAGGGTGTACCTTTGGAAAACGAAATAATTGCTAATAATTTCATATTTGAAATTTACAAAATTACCCGGTAATCCAGTATATTGAAATAGTTTTTATTTCATTTTGGATGATTAAATATGGGTTTTTATCAAATTTCAGCCCGAAATTAGCATTATATTGCCTGTATTTGCGGGTTTTACGGCAATTGCTATATCACATCGTTCTGAAATCGAAGCAAGTCATTGCAAACTGTAGCATTTGCCTCATTCTGATTGGCTTGCCCCATCTAACTGTAGCAAACCAATGATAGCGTTGTATTTACAAATTTTTGCAGTGGTCATATTGAAACTGACCGCTGCAAAAATTCGCAAATACAGCATTCTGATTGGTTGCACGCTCACGGAGCAGCCAATCAAAATGAAGCAAACTGCTACTGTTTGCAATAGTCGCTTCGACTTCAGAACGATGAAGTTGACTTGTTGTCGTATAATCGTATTCGCCGCTCCTCGTTGCTTGACTTGTAATCATAGAGTGAATAGACGCGGTAATTACTAAGTAGACATGGCTTTCTACAGACCCACTCGATGAGCTTCTTTGTATACTGAACGAACGTATTTCGTTTGACGAAAAGGCGAATAAAATAGCCTCTGTTAAATCCCTGTGTGAGAAAGTGGTCGTGGAGGAATCGCTAAGGAACGTCTCGGATAATCGAAAGGTTTTGGTGTGCGATTTTTCGCATTTGCAGTTCCCACGAAGCGAACAACAGCGCTGTTTAAATCACCTTCCTGTCAGGTCAGTCTTATGAATAATATATAAATATGTAAATTGTTTACACATTTCATTCTTGTCGAATATATTACCATATTTTGCTTATGTATAAAAAATACAGAACAATGGCCTCTCATCCTAATTTAATAGCCATGTAATATGTGTCATGTGTGTATATTATTGAAGAAATATGTGAGTTAATATGCTATATATTTATATCTTAGACCCTGCAGTGTTTTATCTTAGATACTGCAGTGTTCATGAACTTATTCGTAATTATACCTGCACAGGCTGTTGTCTGACTCTGTTGTCTATATGTGTATATATACAGTGGTAACTGCTAACAGAGTTTCGAATTACACTATAATCACATACCCATAATAGTAAACCAGAGTATTTCCTCAACAGCACAGTAATCAAGTTATCATAATTTAGAATTACATATAGACAATAAAGCCTGCTTCTGGCTGCGATAGTGTATTTTGTATTTGCTTACCTACACATGGTACTGCAAGCTATTAATTGGCACATAAAAATAATACCACTGATTAATTACAGTAAGAGATTCGCAGCACCATTGACACACAAGCTTAATTTATAAATGTGTAATTATTCATTACTGACAACTAACTAAAATACAGGATTTACCTAGATTAATTGAAATTATTTATAAATGTCCTGAAATATATGTGCAATAAGTGGATGTGGAACCAAATGTCAAAGTAACATTATAGATAAATGTGAAGATAGATAAAGATTAATAAAGTAACTAAGTAGGTTAATTACATAATTTTGTCTTTGAGCAATTTCCACAAATGTACAGTGTATTGATAGAGTTATTAACTTGAATTTTTTAACACCTGTATTCTAAAAGCTCATTCATGCTCACACTCAAATAGTGGAGTTTGAATTTCAGCTCCCCTTACGTGTGTCAGTGCATAGCTTAAGGGTCCCACTTATTATATCTTTTTGTATGCAAAAACAGTACATAGTTTTCTGTATTTCCCATATTTAGGACTACTGGAGATGGCAATTGCTTGTACAATGCATGTTCCATTGCATTGTGTGGCAACGAGTCTCTGGCGTCTTACCTGCGTTGTCTGACAAGCATTGAACTTTTTTTAAATTCTTCGTTTTATGCTAAACATCCCATTATTGAGCAGCAGCACAAAAAAGGTGCGTTTAGTTCCATTGCAAATACTTTTGCAATGTGTTGTCTGATATTGCTCTTGGTTCTGTACAAAAGAAGATCCTTGCGCACCAATACTCACTGAAGCATACAGCAACGCAATGAATCATCAATGGAGTTCTTTTATTTGTCTTCTTTCCCTATCAAGTGTTGTTAAACGTCCAATCGAGTCGTATTTTCCAATTACACCTAATGAAGAAAAAATTGACTCCCTGTCTACAATGTTTAACTGCACTATATATCCGCGAGAAATAGCAACATCAATTTCAGATCAGAAAATTCATTTATTTCGTTGTGCATTAATGCCTATGGATTATTCCAAGCTTGGTAAAGTTCCTGCGACCAAAAATCACTATGTTGCTCTTTGTGAAGCAAAAGAAAGCAGCAGTAAGGTAGGTGTTCGACACTTTGTTATGAAGAAAGTTTCACCAGGTATTAATATCAGTTCGACACAAGTACGAAATGTTACGCCGCCTACCAAGCAAACGCCGCCACCGTTATGTAGTACTGTGCCTGTGGCAACTTCCTCTGCCTTTGTACCCGCAAGAAACTCTTCTTCATCGCAACCAGTTAAAAAGAAGCAGACCATTCTTGACAAGCTATTCCCTAAAAAAAGAAAGTTTGCCGAGGAAAGTGACGACGAAGATATTCCAAAGCCGAATCTTTTGTCTAAAAAACGTGTACCTAGTTCATTGGTTTCAGAACACGTACCTGAATGTTCAAGATCCGAAACATCGTGTTCCCCAAATGATATAGCTAACTTTGTCAACAGCAACTCCTTAACTGATACGCAGAAGTACGAGGTTCTTTGCAACGTTTGGGTACCATCTACAAACTTTCCATTTCCTTTGGTAAACGGCAGGAAGTTTCGCTTGGATTGGATCAAGTTGTTTCCGTGGCTGACGTACTCGCAAAAGTTGAATGGAGCTTTCTGCATAAACTGCGTGCTGTTTGGTTCAGAATGTACTGGGATGCACAATACGAGTAAGTTGCAAAGGCTTTTTAAAACCCCATTCACCACATGGCAGGTCGCACCCGCTAAATTCAGGGAGCATTCGAGAAGTCACCACTTCACAAAGCAGCCACAGCGCGTGCAGCAGTACTAAGATCTCATATGGAGCAAAGGTCTGCACCCATTGATGTTATGTTGGATGATATGAAAAGGCAGCAGATAGAGGAAAACAGAAAACTTCTGAGACCCATTATCGGAGCAATCGTTCTTTGTGGCAGGCAAAATATTCCCTTGCGTGGACATAGAGATGATTCTTCGAACTATCTGTCAGATGAGGTTAACTGTGGTAATTTTATTGAAATCCTAAAGTACGGTGCAATGTGTGCTGGTAAGACTCTTGAGGAACTTTTCAAAAGCACTCCTAAGAACATGACCTACAAATCAAAAACCACTCAGAATGAAATAATTGATATATGTGGCGATATGATAACCAAAAAACTTACTGATGAGATCCGCGAAGCAAGGTTTTACTCCATTCTCGCCGACGAAGCATCAGATTGTAGCAACATAGAACAGCTTAGTATCGTTATCCGGTTTGTAGACAAGCAGTGTCAAATAAGAGAAGAGTTTCTTGGCTTTGTCCCGTGCAAAAAGGGTGTGTCTGGTGAAGCTGTTGCCGCTACAATTGAAGAATTCCTTCGGACCAAAATTTGCCGATTGATGATTGTCGTGGTCAGGGTTATGATGGAGCTGGGAACATGGCAGGGCGATTATCTGGAGTAGCAGCTAGAATACAAGAAACCAACAAGAAGGCTCTGTATGTTCACTGTAACTCTCACCGTTTAAACCTTTGTGTCGCCACTTGCTGCAAAGAACAACTGGTAAGGAATATGATGGAACATGTTCGTGTTGCCTCGGAGTTCTTTAATTTTTCTCCGAAGCGTTTTGATTTGTTGGTCAAGACCATCCACGAAATGCTTCCTACAGCGAATCATAAACGGCTGATAAATGTTTGCAAAACAAGATGGGTGGCCAGAATCGATGGTTTGTGTGTTTTTATCGAGGTTTTCCCTGCAATTATTAGATGCTTGGAAAATCATTCGTGACAATGTCGGCGACAATTGGAATCCAGATTCTGTCCGAAAAGCTGTTTCTTTATATTCAGCAACCGTGTCCTTTCCATTCATTGTCGCGTTAGTTGTGGTTTCAAAATGTCTTCTGGTGACTCAACCGCTCACGGTTCAACTGCAGGAATCCGCTATTGATGCTGGAGCAGCTAGAGAAAAAGTATCCGCTCTTTACGTTCATCTAGAGAAAATGAGAAATGACGTGGACGAGAACACGACTCGTGGTACAAAGAAGCTGAATCCATGGGAACCAGTGTTGGAACTCAACCAGATCAGCCAAGAACGACAGGGAGGCAACAACACCGCGCTAACACACCAGCTGATACACCGTCACAATATTACCGTAGAGTAATTAGTGTGCCCTTTTTGGATCATCTTAAATCGGAAATCCAAACACGATTCTCGGAGACAAACCTTGACCTTATGGATGCAGTGTATGGTTTGCCAAAAAATGTTCTTATCTACCCTGACTGGAAAACCAAATTTTCTAAGTTCCTCAACATGTATATGGACGACTTGCCTTACCCTCGCTTTCTCGACACTGAATTGGAAATGTGGGCTGAACGTTGCCAAATGGAAAAGGGTCCTCTGCCTTCTAAACTGGCTGATGTTTTACCGTTTGTCGACAAAATAAGTTTTCCCAATATATTCACCGCTTTTCAAATTTTTGCAACAATTCCTGTTACCACTTGCACCTGCGAAAGGTCCATTTCCGTTTTACGCCGATTGAAGACTTATCTTCGCAGCACCATGTCAGAATCCAGATTAAAAGGCCTAGCCTTGTTAAATGTCCATCGCAAAATTCATCTGGATACTGAAGAGATAATTGATCAATTTGCCCAGAGAAACCCAAGAAGAATGATGCTTAAACTCTTCTGAATCATATTTTATAACTGCGCATTCCAGGAAAACAACATTTGCCCTAACATTTACTGTCTCCAGATGATTCACCAGTGGATATTTTGGTTGCCTTTCTCCTTCATTTCAAGATGATTTATCAATGAACATTTACTTAACTATCTCCTTGCTGCTGTCTCCAGATGATTCACCAGTGGATATTTTGGTTGCCTTTCTCCTTCATTTCAAGATGATTTATCATGAACATTTACTTAACTATCTCCTTGCTGCTGTCTCCAGATGATTCACCAGTGGATATTTTGGTTGCCTTTCTCCTTCATTCAAGATGATTTATCAATGAACATTTACTTAACTATCTCCTTGCTGCTGTCTCCAGATGATTCACCAGTGGATATTTTGGTTGCCTTTCTCCTTCATTTCAAGATGATTTATCAATGAACATTTACTTAACTATCTCCTTGCTGCTGTCTCCAGATGATTCACCAGTGGATATTTTGGTTGCCTTTCTCCTTCATTCAAGATGATTTATCAATGAACATTTACTTAACTATCTCCTTGCTGCTGTCTCCAGATGATTCACCAGTGGATATTTTGGTTGCCTTTCTCCTTCATTTCAAGATGATTTATCAGTGAACATTTACTTAACTATCTCCTTGCTGCTGTCTCCAGATGATTCACCAGTGGATATTTTGGCTGCCTTTCTCCTTCATTTCAAGATGATTTATCAATGAACATTTACTTAATTATCTCCTTGCTGCTGTGTCCAGATGATTCACCAGTGGATATTTTGGTTGCCTTTCTCCTTCATTTCAAGATGATTTATCAATGAACATTTACTTAACTATCTCCTTGCTGCTGTCTCCAGATGATTCACCAGTGGATATTTTGGCTGCCTTTCTCCTTCATTTCAAGTTGATTTATCAATGAACATTTACTTAACTATCTCCTTGCTGCTGTCTCCAGATGATTCACCAGTGGATATTTTGGTTGCCTTTCTCCTTCATTTCAAGATGATTTATCAGTGAACATTTACTTAACTATCTTCAGGCTGCTGTTTCAAGATGATTTGTCAGTGAACATTTACTTAACTACATTCGTGCTGCTGTTTCGATATGATTTATCATTAAACATTTACGTAACTTGCTTCGGGTTGCGGTTTCAAGATGATTTGAAGTGAACAAGGTTCCTATTATACTTCCGCTATTCTGCTGATGTACAGATTATGATTGCAAGATGCTCCCTAACTCCGCCATTCCCGGTCCCAAGCCCGGATGAAAAAGGAGGAGGGTTGGTCAATGGGTCCGAAACCTTTTCCCATAAAAGACCTATTTTGCAACTGAAACGCCTAAATGAGTTCAATGTTGTCAGAGATTTTTCTACGTCAAAGCGCTTTATGATTTCTGGAGCAGAATCTGTAATGCTACATTACAGCATGGAACAGCACGTGATATTGCCATACGTGTCCTGCCGTTGTCTGTGGTTTGGAATAGTGGTCGCGTGTATATATGTAAATGAGGTGATTGTCCTCTGATGTTCTGCTATTCAGTAGAGAACAAAGTATGTTTCAATATTTTTCTGCTATTGTTTATGATATTTTTTTTACTTATTGTTTAAAATCTGACTTGGTTAAGGCCATATTTCAGAACAGAGTCTGATGCTCAGAACCCAGGAAATGTCATTTCCGGGCTTCAAATTTCAAAAATTTTCCGGGGGGGCATGCCCCTGCACCCCCCTACCTTGCATAACATCTTAGAATGCTACTGTCAGATTGAACGGCTGAATCCGCCCCTGTAAATTGTATTACTATTGCATCCAATGGCAAATTGGCAATAACAAATTATGAAAAAGAGGTAATTAAATGCGATTAGATTTCTATTGCATGCAATAGATGAAACTAATTACAAGTACCTGTAACTCATGATGTGGCTGCCTATCCCTACATAGTTACTCCTGCTATTTGTTAAACAGGCATTACAGCTAGTTTCTGCAAAACTACTATGTATTACAAATAAAGACAAACAAGTTAGACAAATGAATAAAAATAATAAAATTAATAAAAATTCAAACAGATACTACAATAAAAAAATGAGAAATGGTGCAAATTACCCAATGCCAATGATATCTTACAAGTGGCCATAGCAATTAAATTACAGAATGTTGAATATGATCTTCAAGTCTATTTTTGTTATAATCCTAATAGAACTGGACAAAACATTGATCCACTCATTTTGTCTTTTTAGTGTTTTCACATGCATAGAAAGTTTAATTTAAAGAACATTAACATTCAAACATTTTATTGTTTTATTTGAAAGCTAGCTAGAGCATGAAAAAATAAGCTGTGTGACATCATTAGTTGGGTAAGTATGTTTATTGAATAGCATAGCTCACTTATTATTGACCCGATCAAACTCAACGAAGTTTTGCATACAGATACTACATGACGAGAAACATTAAAAAACATTTCTAATTTAGTTTCAAACAGGATTTTTCAAAAGGTTTTTATTTTTATATTTACAACGTTTCGAACAGTGTAACTGTCCGGACGGTCAGTTAAATTGTTCAAAACGTTGTAAATATAAAAATAAAAACCTTTTGAAAAATCCTGTTTAAAACTAAATTAAATTATATGATTAACAATAAACAAAGGTACGGTGGCCCATAGGGGACATGCTGGAAATAGATATATTGCAGTAATTTTATTAACTTTGCAGAGATTATATTATTATTGCAGTAACTATACTATTATTGCCGTAATTTAAGTAAATTTGCTGCACGTTATATATAAAGTAGCTGCAAGTTATATATAAAGTTGCTGCAAGTTATATATATAAAGTTGCTGCAAGTTATATATAAAATTGCTGCAAGTTGTATATATAAAGTTGCTGCAAGTTATACATATAAAGTTGCTGCATGTTATATATAAAGTTGCTGCAAGTTATATATATAAAGTTGCTGCATGTTATATATAAAGTTGCTGCATGTTATATATAAAGTTGCTGCAAGTTATATATATAAAGTTGCTGCATGTTATATATAAAGTTGCTGCAAGTTATATATATAAAGTTGCTGCAAGTTGTATATAAACTTGCTGCATGTTATATATAAAGTTGCTGCAAGTTCTACAAATATTTTCCCGCCATTAGACGTTTATCACCATTCGTAAATTGATGACCGCCATCTTGACTCAGTCCTATTATCTTTTAAAAAAGCTTCTAATATTGGGGATATGTTTTGTCGTTCTTGTGGTGTGGTTTGTATAGAAGAAGCAAACTTTTGCCATGAATGTGGTACCAGGATAAACGTTGTTAATAACTTTGAAAATAATAGAGATAACATTGACAATATATTAGAGGATTATTTTTATCGTGGTTATCAGTATCACGATATTGTAGGCTTGCTTGCAAAACATCACAGAGTTCAGTTTCACGTAAGAACACTTAAAAGAAAACTAAAAGAGCTTGGCTTAAAGCGAGGAGAAAGTGATTTTAACGAAGAAGCTGTTCGCATGTGCATAGAAAAGGAGATGCAAGAAGCTGGTTCGCTTGCTGGATATCGTTACATCTGGCACGTCTTGCAATTGAGGCATCACATAACCGTACCACACGGAGTAGTATCTGCCATTATGAGAGAGATTGACCCAGATGGAGTCAGGGAGAGGAAGGCAAGACGCCTGCGGAGAATAACGTATGTTTCATTTGGGCCAAATTTTGCCTGGCACATAGATGGTAGGTACATACGGAGACTATATTAACGCAGTCAGTACATGGTTTTGGTAATTACGTCATAAGTATTTTCAAGAATGTTGGGCCAATCTCGGAATCTCCCTTATTTATGAAAGCGATGTTTCCAGGCCAAAAAGTATTTATGACGCAACTATAGGGTAGGGTTATTGTCCTACAATTTTCTATATACGGCTTGGCTCTCGTTTGTGTCTGACAGCATGATGACATCTAATTGAGTTGGGGCATGACATAATTTGGTAAATTTTCCTCTCAAAATTTAAAATGCCTGAATAACTGAGAGTGTGAGTCTTTAATTAGAAAACATTTGGTAATACCTTTTCAGGTTACGACGAACTGAAACCTTATGGGTTTCCCATACATACATGGGTGTATTTGTGGATATAGCAGGCAAATCATCCGGTTAGAGGTTGTCAAATCAAATAATAATCCTAAGATTCCTGCCAGGTTGTTCCTTGATGCCATAGAAAATTTAAAAGAATGTCCTCGAGTTGTAAGGTCGGACTGCGGAACAGAAAATGTTTTAATTGCTGGGATGCAGTCCTATTTCAGAGCTCATGGTAATGATGAATATGGAGGAGTGAAAGCTCATCAGTACGGGTCATCACCATCAAATCAGCGTATCGAGTCTTGGTGGTCTTTCTTTAGAAGGAGCAATTCTTTCTGGTGGATCAATATTTTTAAAGATATGAGTGACTCCGGAATTTTAGAACTTGGTAACAATTTTCACATGCATTGTCTGTGGTTTTGCTATTCCAAAGTTATACAAAACGAACTTGACAAAGTATAGGAGCAATGGAATAGCCATTACATTAGAAAATCTCGTCATGATACAATTCCTGGAGTGCCAGATATTTTGTATTATCTACCAGAAAACTCTGGTGCAATTGATTGTCTTCTTCGCGTTCCTCAAGATAAAATCGTCGAAGTTGAACCACGATGCCACATGGAGATAGAAGAGGACCGGTACAAAGATTACTTTGAACATATCATGGAATCAGAAATGTGGAACTATCCAGCAAACGTGGAAGAAGCTTTTTATCTTTTCCAAAGTTTTAACAATTTACAAGAAGAACAATTGTAATTTGAATGTAACACAACATGTTATACTATTCTTGAATTTTGTGTTGCACTGTATGTTTTCGCAGTATAGTAAATATAACATATTTTACGCTGTAATAATGCAAAAACATTTATATAATATGGGTATCTAAAAGGATTTATAACTTCGCATTACTAGCATTGTATACCAACCAGCAAAAGAAGCGTAAATATGTTTAGGTTTTAGGTTCAAACAAAATATGAACAAAATAATTTACCTGATAACACAACATATGATATGATCATCTTCGACTACTTACCAATTATAAAAAACCAAATGCTACAAAATTGGTGACTTTCTTCAACATCTATTCTTGATACAGTAGAGCAATCCATTTACGACCTAAATCAAATCAAAACCATAAGAGTCTTGAATAGCCGAAGCAATCATTTCTTTCATTGCTATTTCATCCGTGATGTGCACTGGCAGTTTGATGGTTATGTCACACGTTGATGCTGTTGGTCTGCAGGCACATCCTTCTTGGCAACCATGGACAAGTGCAACAGAAAACGGTTTGGGAAAGCCAAGCGGTGGTATTTGGTAGGATCCTGTTAACCACTTTAAGAAATCTTTCAGCTGTAATGCCGTACCTAACAAATTACAATGCATAATTGTGTATATAACATGTAAATGTGTCACAAATCATGCTATGTCATGTGTAGTAGTTTTGTTCCTAAAAACATACACACATCCACATCAAGCCAACATACTGTAATCAATCTTTGTTACCTTTTCACTATTTACAGTAATAGTAATTTCAATGAAGTAATTGCAGGATTTGTAGTTTCATTTGAATACCTACCTTCACTTAAACATTCAATTGCATCACAAAAGTATTTAAAAGTATCTATCTCAGCCATTTTTTTTATTTGAGACTCTGCTGTATATTGCAACTAACTGATCCAAAAATTCACTGCCTGTTTTCTCGAATGAATTACCAATACCAAATACTGGTTCCCAAATTTCTGGCGATTTCTTTATAACATCCATCAAACCAGTTGCTTCTATACCCTGCATAATTTGGAGAAGTGCAGGAAGAAAATCACTCAGCTGATCTTTTACACATATAGACCTAAAAAATAATATGATATTGTGCAATGTATTATGAGTATAATTCAAAATTAACATTTTTAATATGTTAATATGAACTATAGTGTAAGTATGGTTCCAATCACAATCAGCCATGGCTTTTGACTCTTGAGCGATTTTAAAGAAACAATCTTGCACCAAAAACGTTTCAAATGGTGAGCTCTAAATTGCAGTAAGCTATTTCTGGGGTCCCCTGTTAATTGAATTGTTCTTACTGTAGGCAGGGAAGGTATGGTTTTTTTTTTAAATGAATCTACTAGGAACCTCCAACCTATGTAATTAAATGTTTACCAAATGAGCTACAATGCACCCCAACAATTTTAGTCTCATCAACGGAGAAGCTCTGCAACTCAATGTGTTAATTAAGCTGGTAAAGGACCAAACATGAGATGACTCACTGTACAATGACTTCCACACCAGACAAAGTTTCTCTTTGCGGAATTCCTCTATATCCAATTTCACTGAGGATGTCTAACATTTCTTCTTTCATTAGCAGCTCCTTCACTTCTGCATCACTTGTGGCATTATGCAACTATGAGTTGAGATATAGTTATAAAACATTTCAAATACAGTACATGTACTACATATATAAATATAAAGTATACACAATTATTTGCCCTCAGTTTGACCTTGTCGGATGCAAAGTATGCTTTTTGAAAGGTTAGGTGTGTGTTACTGTGCATTCTTGGATTGAACATTGTGTACATCATATAAACATACAACAGACATGTGTTTCGTTTTGAAATATATACTTACATTTTCACATGCTGACTTATACATAGAGTTACGAATTTCTGAAGGTAAAAGTGGTTTTCCAGTAATATAGAAGACCACTGATGGTGCAAGGAAGTTAGGTGCTGGGCCACCTTGCATTAGACATCATCATGATTTCACCACATAATTTAAAATCACCACCATTTATTGCCATTGTTGATTGAACTGGATATCCATCACAAAAGAACATCCGTTGAATAACTGTTAATAGCTCTATTAAAATAAAGCATGAAAAGTCATGGTTGCAAAGTAAAATGCTTTTTTTACTATAACCAACATGCTTACAAAAAATGGCATATTGCTATCATTGTACATGTGATGTGATTGGTTCTTTAATATAATGGATTAATTACATACTGTTGACAGAGGTGGTTGACAATTTGCATATGTTGCACCATGGTAAATTCTTGATTAACACATTGGGTCTCATTATCATTTCAGTGTCAATGTGTCAAATTGTTTTCAAATTGTTTTCTTTTTACTTGTCTAATGCCAGAGGATTTTACTTGTCAATGGGGGAAGCTCTGCCGCAATCTTTGAATAATGCCATTTTCTGATAAATTCAGTAACATATTTTTTTGAGCAAATGCTATTAAAATTGCTTAGGAGCTTCATTAAGTTATCTTTGAACTGAGGAAAATATTTTTGGTTGGGGATTGGTCTAGACAATATCGAAATAATTTTGATCAGGCTATGATTTAACATTTTAATTCACTCTTAAGAGGTTGACAAGACTTACCGCAAAATAATTCCCTCTTAGGCCCACCATCATTGATTGATGGTTCCCCAACAAAAACCACCTTCAAATTAGAAAGTGGTCCAACTTTACTCTTCCTTGCAGCCTTAAAATCTTCCCATAAGAATCTTCTTCTCATATTTATACGTTTCACATTTGTCGTGGTAGCACACCCTGCAATCTGGTCTTTTAACAAATGCTTGTACTGTGACATATGTAACTGTGTCAACTGCTCCGTTGATTCTTCTATTTCTGCTGGAATTCCACATTTAAACAAATCTGCTGACTGCTCTGATTCCACAGCCCAAGGTGAACAATTATCAGCATGTTCTTGATTATGTTGCATGAGAAGCATCAAAAAGCACATGGGGCACTGTACATCTTTTGATGTTGATGGTTGCGGTTGTTGACCACGAATGTAGAAATCACGCTCATCTACTTGTATCACAACTGGTGGAGGTGCTTGTTAAACACTAGGCAATGTTTCAGGTCTTTCTTGCTACATATATTTACTTACTGCATCAATTTCAGAATCTGAGTCAGAGTCAATGAGGTCATTGAAAATGCTAGCCATATAATCTGAACAAGAGCACAAGAATAAAGTAATTCGGCTGTGCGGCTCGTCAATTTCCTCTTTATATCTTTTCAACGAAAATGCTTCATCACAACCAGGCAGGGTATCAGCTTTTTTCTTGTCACCATAGAGGAGATAATAGAACATTTTGTCGTTGTGTTTTATAATGTCTTTATTGAAACGGTGATGTTTCTCCACTGCTTTATTTAATAATTCATCATAGTTTATACTTGTTCTTACTGTTACTGGAAGGGTTACACCTCTTTTTACAACAAGCGTATCCTCTCTTTTTTTGTCATAATCCCAATGTTTATTTTGATGTGGGTTGATTTCCCAGATTTATCATGAAATTTCATTCTTTTACTATCTTTCTTTTGTTTAAAATGTTTGCTTCGATCGCTCTCCTTGCGAGAACAAAAGTCAGAGAAGGTGAGTGGTCGTGCATTTGTTGAAGTACACATAGACGTAGTAGAAGAAGAGTTGCCCATTGTCGCACTGTTTATATCACCATTGGCATTGCCTTCTGCTCGCAAAACAGGCTCCTCTATTTTGTTCACTCGATTTGTTGTATCACTATTTGTTTGGTTGACACTTCTACCACAACTGTGACAATACTTTGCGTTAGGAATGCCGGATTTCCCCACAGTTAGCGCAAAACATATTTGTAATTGTAAATCATGTAATATATAAATAATTTATATACAATATACACTGAATATACATGACTTCGCAAAAATTAAAATAATTCGCGAAAACCACTGAGCTATGTTTCCACTTGATGCTTCCACTTTCGAATACAACTTGCAGCAACTGTATATATATAACTTGCAGCAACTTTATATACAACTTGCAGCAACTTTATATATATATAACTTGCAGCAACTTTATATAACATGCAACAACTTTATATATATAACTTGCAGCAACTTTATATATATATAACATGCAGCAACTTTATATACATAACTTGCAGCAACTTTATATATATAACTTGCAGCAACTTTATATATAACATGCAGCAACTTTATATATAACATGCAGCAACTTTATATATAACATGCAGCAACTTTATATATAACTTGCAGCAACTTTAAATATATATAACTTGCAGCAAATTTACTTTAATTACTGCAATAATAGTATAGTTACTGCAATAATAATATAATCTCTGCAAAGTTAACCAAACCACTTCACCATAATATATTAATTTATCAGTAACAGTGACTTAAGCACAAAGCATTTATCTTTGTAACATCAAGACATGGCTTGGGCTCTTTGTCTTTGTGTGCATTGGAAACTCTTCCACTCATCGAGTGACTGGCTAGCACTTCCCTTGACCAAAACATCTCCATTATGGAATAGGTATACGACTTGGCATCTCCACAGGTGTCCAACATTTTCTTTTGAGCTTTTAAAATTGAAATGCCAGGATGGATAACCACCTTTGATACCACACAACAAAGACATACAAAATAAGTTTGGGAATATGATGTCAAACCAATATGTATTTTAAGAGAACTTCCAACCTCATATCAGAGTAAATGTAACAAGATTGGAAAACTTATGCTAGTACCGTACTAAAATTGTTGTTCAAAGAAAAACTAGCAAAAAACCCAACATATAATTGCCGAGGTGCAATTGCAAGAAATGCATAAGTCAAATACTTCTGGCCGACTCAATCTGGGGATTGAACTGACAGGTCTCTTTTACTCTTTAATTAACTTCTTCACAAACACCAATAAGTAGTTGCAGCCAGAAACAATATACAAATTACCCTGCTAGCAGAATGTCATTTTCTGTTGCTTCTGTGTGGCTGTTGCTTTTATGTTGCTATACATGTACCAAACCAACAACCAGCAACAGAGAATGACACTCTGCTAGCAGGGTATGCACTCATTTGTTAGCAAATATAAATGTTTGAATAAAGTCAATAAACCATACCATATTATTCTCCACATTCTCTGAATCATCACTGTCTTCACTAATTGGTTTAAAACCTGCTTGTGATGAAGATCTCAATGATATCGAATCTCTTGATGAAGATGATGATGATGGAGAATATGATGATATTCTCTTCACAGGTGTCATTGATTTTACAATTTTTGTAAGCTCTGATATGGCCAAACTTACACTTGATAACTCTAAATAAAGAAAAAACAAACATATATATATATATATATAAAAAACAATGCTTCTCATATTCTCGTCGCTTGTCTTTGGATCTAGAAAAATTTATATAATTACCATAATATTGGCTGTATGAAATTGTATAAATGACCACAACCCGAGGAATAAGTAATATATGGCCTGAAATTAAAATTACCTTCCACATTGGAAGCAATACGACGCATATCTCTGACTTCCTGTTTTAGGTCCTTGACTTTATCCTCTAGGCCTTTAACTTTTAGGTGCAAATATTTGTTTTCTACTCTGAGTTCACATACTTTTGCTGGATTCCCGACATCCTCATCTGACAAGTCTTCATTATTCTATTAAATAATATTGTCTCAGTATATAATAATCCAACCTCAGAAAAATCAATTTGACATGAGATAAAAATGCACTTCTGTGGGGCTTTGGTTGTGCAGTCGTCAGAGCAAGGCACTGGCTACAGACTTATGCGAAAAGAGCCAGTCAACGCTCTGCCGAAAGTCGTGGGTTTTCTCCGGGCACTCCAGTTTTCTCCCACATGGAAAGTTGGCAGGATGGGCTAGGATAAACGTAGTTAGGAAAGTAATAGTACAATAGTTGTAAAGATATACAGCCTAGACAAGCAAGTAACACAACTAAGCGCAATACTTGTTGATACTGGAAACTCTTGTTTGCTCGAGTAACACAGTTACATATCTTTAATTATCTATTACATGGTGTCTGTTTCAAAGGGTGGTGAACAACAAAATGAAAAATATGTTGTATTATTTCATTCCTCTTCAGAAATTTTACATTTATAACATAACAATACGTACTGTTCGGTCATTCAAACTATATTTTGCTTTCACCATGGCTACCATATTGTCAGTATTATTGGTGCACATTGTTCTACTGCATTTAGGTTTCTTAGGTGGAGCCTAAAATAACACATTTCAGCCTCTATCTGGTGTTTTGGTGTCACCAGTCTTTAAATAGTTGTCTAAGTGTTTCTTAATGGTTTCAATGTTGTCTGAATGAGAATTTTTTTAATATATTAACATCAGTGTGGGCTACGAAGTTCACTATGTACATTACACCTTACCTGCTCTGTAACAAAACACTCCTGGCATTGCCAACTTCATGTGTTAGTTGTATGAACTACATATTGTATAAACAAGCAATGTGTGTATGCTAACCATCATGCTTTGCACGCTCAAATTATCTATTTCGCGCCTAGTAAATTTGTGGCCATATTAGATTATTCAGATGTCCCTGTTTTCAATCCATAATATTATCGA
The DNA here is from genome assembly GCF_004324835.1 of Dendronephthya gigantea. Classification (NCBI taxonomy): domain Eukaryota; kingdom Metazoa; phylum Cnidaria; class Anthozoa; order Malacalcyonacea; family Nephtheidae; genus Dendronephthya; species Dendronephthya gigantea. The sequence continues at coordinate 341,767 of NW_021163136.1, read as the reverse complement.
AACCATTAGAGTGGTAAATTGATCTCTCGAGATTTGAACGCGCGGGATAGATATTATGTACCACATGATCATGTTTTTAGCGCCTTCGCGATAAGAATTTATGTACCACGTGATAAGAATTTTTGCAAGCGGCTCTGACAAACAACAAGCATGGATTTCAGGCGTACGCCAACAAAAAAATGGCTTAAAAATCTTAATTTAGAGCATTATCCTTCACCTTTGAGAATAATGGTTTTGATACTGTGGGGGCGATTGCAGCTATGGATTATGGAGACATTGACGTGATTTTTGAACCGGATGGCCAAAAGCTTGGAGAGCGAAGATTGCTGGAAAAACAAATCAAAATGCTAAAACGAAGGTACTGAACTCTAAAATATTACTGTCTCTATCTGGTGTAAACACGCTGATTTGGATTTTATGTTTGTTTTGTAGTCATTGGTTACTTCGTGCTCTGTCGAAAATATGTTTGATACTGCTGAACAAAATGTTTCATAAGCCAAAGGCGAAGCCTCAAACAAAGCTTCTGATCGGTCAATTAATCGTGTGACAACAGCCAGGAAAGGACTTACTTACCACTGCTGTGAGAGTCCATCTTTATCCGCAGTTAGTCCTTTACAGTCTTATATTTTACATCAAAAAAGTGCGATTGAAGATCAGGAGAGAAATCTGTCTTCCATTGAGAAAGAGCGCGATAATTTCGTTTGAGAACGAACGCCAAATGAAAATAAGTTGTCTACCCTGACTATGCCAACCTGTAGCAAGTGTCACTTGAAAGAGCATCACAATAGACTAAATTGTCCATATCCTAATCTCTGTTCATTGTCAACGTTTTGCAAAAATATTGAAAAACGTCCGCAGGAAAAGCAAACCCTAAAGGAGTTTAACAAGAGAATCAGCGAAGAGCGTAAACGTTTATCGTCTTTGAAAGAAGACCTCAAAAGCAGAGAATACTCATATGAAAGTGTTAAAAATTGGTATGTTACGCTAGTAAGAGAGACACGAAAAATACACGACTGAAATTGACGGTGTATCTATCGAGAACTGGCGTATGATAAATAGGGACAGTAAAATACTTGAACAAGAATTCAAGGGTAAGATTCCCACTCCCGAGGAGGCTAGAAAGGCAATAATGTCAGTCGAAACTCTGGTTCCACACAATACGAGAGGAAAAACGTCCGTTCATGAGCCATATAAAAAGTTGTGGGAATCACATGGGGTTTCGTGGCCCAAATCCCGTGACTTTAACTGTCATTTTAAGTCCTCGAAAATTGGCAGTACATTCACCAGTGCTCGTGCCTGTGATGTTTCAAAGGAAACGCACGACCCTGCACTTTGCTCTCCACAAAGAAAAAAAGCCGTGTTAGCAAGCAATAGTTCATACGTTAAAGACGACTACCAGCTTGCTTTAGGAATGCAAAAGAGTTATGACACATTGCCAGATTCGTTGGATTTAGACGCCTTTGAATCTGCAGAAATCTCTGCAAACGTCGAACGCTCTGCAGACGTTGATCAGGATGAGACTGTCGATCCGAATGAGACTGTCGATCCGAATGAGACTGTAGATGCGAATGAGACTGTTGATCCGAATGAGACACAGCAAATGCCCAATCAATTACCAAACGATGAAGCTTTCACAAATAGAAATACGGAAACGTCTGCATTATGCCTGGGAAATTTCGGCGAAACCCAGAGTCCTAAGTCAACATTAAATTTGTACGCCCTTGCAGAAGCTGCGTTGGAAATGTTAAATTCCGACGATTAGCTAATATGATGTGTTCAATATTTTGTAAACTGTGCAAATACTTTTTCGCAAACTAAAAGTTATTTATAGTACTCACAAACAGGTTTATATTTAGTTTTGTTGACATTGACATGTTAAACATTTTATGTATATTTCGCTGTTCAACCCAGCTTTAAAATCGCAGGTGTGTTTTTACATTGATGTAAAATTTTAAGTTCAATTTTAGTTATATTGTTTTCATTAAACAGTCAAACAAATATGTATTTAGTGTGTCTATAAAATCCAAGCATGTCATTTGTTGAAATTTCTTCCATCGCCTGATAAACGGCTGCATGCAGATTAGCGGATACTAAAGGCTCTATCTCTTCCCTCTTTAAAATAATCTTTAACTTTTGAAAGACAATTTCAACGGGGTTCATTTCAGGTGAATAGGTTGGCAAATAGACAACGTCAACTCCTAGAGTATCAAGCCACTGTCCGAGGGCAAATCCGCCTGCATTGCGATGTGTAGAACAGTTGTCTAGCACAATAATATCGCCCGCCATTAATACTGGATTTCCGTTTGGCTGAAAGCTTCTGCTCGCTTTGGTGAAAAAGTTTAAAAATTCAACAGTATCGGAGGAACCGTCAACAGTATTTGCATACATAACACCGTCCAGACCACCAAGAAAGTTTAATGTAGTATTTTGGGACTTACGAAATCCACCAACTTCGATGCACGGCGTGTTCTTTAGGGAATGGCCGTACCGTTTGTTGCAGTCGGACAGATTGACGCCCATTTCATCAAAAAATTTGAGCCTGTACGGATCAATTTGACTGATAAAATTAAAGTAGTCTTGAGAATAGTCTATATTCTCAGGATTAAATTTGTTTTTTACAGTTCGACACATTCGTCTCCACGTCCAAGCACCTTCACTTATAGAACCTCGAACAGCTCGCCCAATGGCTGAGATTGAGGTTCCGCCAGGTAAATTTCTGTGTTCTAACAAGTCGTTTTTAATTATCTTGTAAGAAGTGGAAGGCTTTTGCGTTTTAATAACGAGCATCAACTCACCCGCTCCTAATTTAGCAGGGTTGCCCGAGATTCGTTTCCTTGGGCTAACAGAATGACTGGCGACAAATTTTTCCCAAATGTCTTTGACAGACTCTGTACTTAGCACCAATTGTGTAGTCCACTGCCCGGGAAAATGTCCTGTATCACTACAACCCCTACCTTTCAAAATATCATCAATAATACTGCCTTGTATAGATTCCTCTACACATTTCCCTCTTGTAAAGAACCGTCCCTTTGAGTTAAATGCCATGTCGAAATTGTTCGATGCCGCTTGCAAAAATTCTTATCACGTGGTACATAAATTCTTATCGCGAAGGCGCTAAAAACATGATCATGTGGTACATAATATCGATCCCGCACGTTCAAATCTCGAGAGATCAATTTACCACTCTAATGGTTTCGATAATATTTTTCAACATCTTATGGGTATACTTGCTCATTTCAAATTAGTTATCCTGAAAACTCCTAAAATAAATATATTTCATGTCCATTGGTTGCAATAGCAATGCGATGAACAACAGAAACAAGGCTACATGTCTTATAAATTCAATATAGTCAGTTACTTCGCAATTTTATGGAAGTATTTTCCCATTCTCAATACTTAAAATATTCAGTGTTGACTGTTAATTGTGTGCTTACCGTTCAACTTCACAATCGTTGCAGTGGAAAACGTTGAAGCAATATCGTCTATCTTTATTGGCCATCGAACGACGACTTTTTTATTTGATAATGAGCAAAGATCGTTTGTTAACTTGCTTTTGTCTTTGTTGAGAATCCATGATGTCTCGCCAATCTCGCATGTGTGGTCATCAAATTCGAATATGGCAAATTTCATTTTGACAGACAATATGAAAAGCCTGAAAATCCTTCACAGAGTCAGAGCAAAGCACTGAAAAATCACAGTAAATTTGAATAAAGCTTTCAGAAAATGGCGGGATGTATTATCATATGGTTTCCCACAAATCATTGCGAAAATGCACCTGTTGTCTTGACCGCTGACCAACGTAAACACCATATGGAATTTTGAATTTTCAAAGTTTTCTTCGTTCAAAGCTGTGTTTTTACCTTCGTAAAACGAAGTTTAACTAACTAATACATGATGGCACAAGGCGAGGACCTTACAAACAATATAAGGTGAATGGAAGTAGTAATATTCCGAGAAGAACCAACTACAGGAAACGTCTGCGATTGCAGTTGGAAGCTACATCAACCTCAAGAAGAGCTCTTGAACAAGTCGAGGTTTGTCTGCCTCTGTTTATATCACCTTTTTTGCATGTGTTTGTATCTTGCAAAGTGTATAATTATTTTATCATTATTGAATACAAAGTATGATTAATTCTTTGTATGGGTCAATTTTAGGAAGGTCTATTCAACGACTCTGAACGTGAAAATACTGACCAGCAGGTATGATACATTTTATATTTCTATTCAGATTTGTTACTCTCAGTAATGCTTGTGATCAGGGACCGCAGAAGTTTTTCAAGGTTATATCTGATATATTATATCTGATAATGGAACACAAGAACTGTGGAATGGTTTCACACACCTTATAATTACATTCCCTGTCACAGGAAACCAGGATACCCAGAGAAAATGCCATTTAAATTTGAAATTCATATTCATTAATATATTTATTCAATATTTCAAGTTTTCAAATTACTTTGGAATGTACATACCATACTATTTATTGATCACACATTAATTTTAGGGCCTGGATGATAACAATGAATTGCTGATACAACAAGAAGATAGCAGCAGTAACTCTGGTGAATTTGAAGGTGAAAACATGCAGGTATTTATTTAGTTACCATAACAAATTGTTATACCTGCTAGATCTTCCAGTGTTAGTATACTTGTATTTAAAAAAAAAAATTGGTAATGCATCACCACCATGTTGGTGGTGTTATACATAAAAATCAAAACTTACTTGTCAATTGATTTATTCGATGTTTGAATTTTGGCAAGTTAAAGCACTTATTGTAGTTCACGTTTTAGAAGATATAATGAATGCAAATATATTTATTTCTCATACATTAATTTTAGGACCTGGATGAACATAACAATGAATTACTTATACAACAACAAGATAGCAGCAGTAACTCTATGAATTTGATGATGGAATTGTGCAGGTATTTGTTTAATTACTGTACCATACAAATTCGCATAGAAATTTATGCTGTTTGAGAAGTAATAAATAAATAATAAAAATAGGCTAAATAATAAAAAGGTAATAAAAATAGGCTAAATATTGATATAACCATATAATGTATGTAATAACATTAAATTGTCTTTTGTAGAACAGAAGGTGTTCTAGCAATGATGATGATACAGATGATTATTCAGATGATCAATCAGATGGAGAGAATGATGTAAGATAAGATTATAAGTATTTAAAATTATATAACATTTTTACTAAGAGTACCCTGGGTCTTGTTCCACTGCTAGTAAAATCGTCATGTGTTAAACAGATCTATGCATGCTAAGCAATTCGTAAATTAATGTACATTTAAATTGCAATTCGTAAGGCGTGGATATTGAAGATGGTAATGAACCTGTTTACCAAGGAGCAATAATTACCAGAGCACAAAGTATTTTGATTTTGTTGTCGTTTCTCCTGCGCCATGGCTTGACAGATGCAGCTCTGACAGATCTACTAGGAATACTGAATTTGCATTTCCCAAGTATTTTTCCAACTTCAAAGTACAAATTTTACAACACATTTAATTCAACTGAATCACAGGTATGTATAGAGTAATTAATTGGACTATATGTCTTCCAAAATATCTCATGGGTATACGAAGCATATGAGATAAGTTAACCTAAAACACAAAGTTTGTTCCCTTTGGGATATAAAATGCATTCTAATCGTGCGAGAATTAATAAAACTGTAGAAATTTGCCTGGAACTCTACGGCCTTTTACATTCCTGCCAAAAGTTCCGGCTAATTTGAATTTCAAAGGTGTCAGTTTTTTTCGACTCACCCTGTATATATATATATATATAGGAGTTGAATATAGTTTACAGCACAAACTTACAGCGTTAAATACTTTACAGCACAAACTTACATGTATGTGCTATTCTGGACTGGTGTATCACATGGTGACCATTACCTGGTTATTAACATGGTACTAACATGATTACTACCATGATATATGCTGCAATCAGTGGCACTAAAATGTGGGACACTTGTTTTAAGGTTATTTTAGTAAGTGTCAAATTAACTTTGTTAGAGGTTTCCTAGTGACTACTAGCTTTAACCGATTTTGAAATGTATAGAAGCTATTAAATCTAAAGGATTTCTACATTGAATTTTGTCACTGATTGTACATGTTTGATTATATTTTAGGTGCACTTTTATTGCCCTGTGTGTGCTGCCTACTTGGGAAAAGACAAGGTTGCAAAACCCTGCAATGACTGTGGAGAGGAATTCATCCCTGATGACTGCATTAAAAGTGGTAATTTTTTCTTGTACATCCCCTTGAAGCAGCAGCTTACTGACCTGTTAAGTGATCCAAAAATACATTCCTATTTGACGAATCATGACCTGACTACCCAAACCATCTATATATCAGACATAACTTCATCTTTGCTGTACAGGAAACTCGTACAGAAACATCGCCTTTCAGGGAATGACATTACACTAACGTGGAGCACAGATGGTGTACCTGTATTCAAATCATCATTGTACTCCATTTGGCCAATTCAGTCCATGGTGAATGAGCTGCCTCCACATCTATGATCGAAGAACATTCTAATGATGGGGCTATGGTTTGGCCAAAATTGAGGGGATTCAACGTAAAGTTTTTCCTCTCATATGCGCTGCCGACTCTCCTGCACATGCCATAGTTAAAAATTGCAAGCAATTTAATGGCAAGCATGGGTGCGACTGGTGCGAGCATCCAGGAGAATGTGTGGTGAGAGAAAATGGTCCACCAACCCGCTACTACCCCTCTCGTGGTGATCCTGTCTTAAGAACAGCGAAGAAGCAAGGGCAGTATGCCATTCAAGCCACTGAGACAGGTGAAGCTGTCATGGGTGTGAAAGGGATTTCCATTATTGATGGATTTCCAACTTTTGATATCGTGCAAGGTTTGACACCTGAGTATATGCACTCCGTTTGCCAAGGTGTTGTGCGTCAGCTGTCTAATTTATGGCTAGACTAAAAAAATCATGATAGTGATTTTTATATTGGTCGGCAAAAAGCACAGCTTGACGAGAGGTTGACATCAATTTCTCCACCTTCCGAAATTACACATGCTCCCCCGTTCTTTAGAAGAACGGAAATTTTGGAAAGCCTCTGAGTGGAGAGCATTTATGTTCTATGGTTTGGTGATACTTCGAGGTATTCTTCCTGACGTGTACTTGAGGCATTTCTTTCTCTTTGTCCATGGAATCTACATTCTCTTGGGTGATAATATCACCCATTCTCAAGTAGATTTGGCAGAAGAGTCCTTAAAGAAATTTGTTGTGCAAATGGAAGATTTGTACGGGTTATCTTCATGTACATTTAATGTGCATCAGCTGACCCACTTAGCAAATGGAGTCGGAAATTGTGGGCCATTATGGGCTACGTCGGCTTTCATGTTTGAAGCTAACAACCACATGTTACTCAAGATGTTTCATGGCACCCAGTACATTCCTAGGCAGATCAGTGAAACATTTATGCTTGCTCCCAAGTCACATGTAATTGCTAGGCGCTATTTCAATGATGACACACATCCTGCAGTTTTTCATATGTACCAGAAGTTATCAGGTGCGAGTATACATCAGAAGAATTCCCATGTGCTGGATGACAACATCACTGGACTCGGTAATGGAAAGCCTGCAATATTAACTGCATCGCAAGTTCTGGCGGTAATGCACTTGACAAATTTAATGGTGCACAATCACTCAGCCATTGTGTTTGATAGGTTTATTGCCAATAACCAATTATACACAAGTGAAACGGTCAGCTCGGCATCACAACTTTGCTGTAAGTGTTCAACACCCCAAGTTCAAATATGGCAATATTTCCGGCTTGTACATTGTCAAACCAGAATGTGACTGCAATGGGGCTGAATTACAGCAGTACTACAAATGTACCAAGTACAACATTGTCCTGGTGAACTCCATGAAATGCACTGGTCAACGATTGTACAGAAATTCGAACTGTCAAATTAACTGTCATTTTGTGGAAGTAGTTGAAGACACCAGGGTATTTGGACTATTCCCTTCAGTGATGGACGTCAGGAAATGCATCACAATAGAACTAGGAAATAGATGTTTTATGTGTGCATTGCCCTGTCGCTTTTATGGTGATTACGCATATTGATGGACATGCAAATTGTGAACAAAATAACATTCTCTGACTATGTATGTGTTATACATAATTTGTATTAAGAACATCAGTTATCGAATTATATTCACTACAGATTCATTTCAAACAGTTTAACACATATTTGCATTTTTCTTTCTATAGGCATTCCCTTTAAATTAAATTTCCTATTGGAATTTATATTGGATTCCTATTGGAATTTCTATTGGAATTCCAATTGCAAGATTATTCCAATTGGATTCAATTGCAATTCCAATTGGAATTGATTATTCCAATTGGAATTCCAATTGGATCCAATTGAATTTTTTTGTAAGGGAGGAATGTGTCCATCCGACCCAGGCCTTTTGCAGTTGCGTTTGTTGCACGACTTTTTTTCAAAACATTGATATTTTTTAGTGTTTCAGCCCCTATATCTCAAAACGTAGAAGTTTAAATCAAAATCTAATCTACAGGGTGTATAAAAAAAAATGTCCCAAATGTAAAATTTTCGTTTTTCAGGATATTTTGTAGAATTTGGCAAATTTTTGTGTTCGTAGAGATAGTTAAGATTTATCTGGTATACCTAGGCCATGTTTGGTTTTTCATTAACAAAATTATGTTACCGGGGGGGGGGGTTCCTTTCCACTGATATTGAGAGGGCTTGCCCACGAAAATGTGAAGCTGAAATTGAGACATTATTTAGCTGTCTAAAAGTAGGGAAGTTTTTGAATAAACTGTCGAAGTTTCAGGAAAAATAATGCATACTGGGAGCAACACGCGACCCCTAAAGGTGACAAATATTTCATTGCGCGCAGTGGATTAAATGCATCGTTGATTTTAGCGTGACCGATCTCATACAAGGTGGGCAAATGAATAAATTAAAGAAACTGAACACAAAAACAAAGCGATTTATTCGTGATGTTAATCCTCAGCATGTCCACCATTTCATTCTAAGCAAACTGTGGCTCGCCTAAGCATAGTAAACACTGAACAGCGAACCATTTGTCTGTCCATTCGCCAAGATTTGCCGGTGGTAGCGTAGGCAATTTGCCAGAAAGGATTTCGAACGAAATTGAGAATTTGAGGCAGGACAGACAAAGGGTTCGTCGTTCAGTGTTTACAATTTCATACCAATTTCAGCGGTATTTTTTAATGCTTGGTGCTCAAATCTCGTACCACTCCTTTAACAGTCGCCATCTTGTTTGTGTGGTAATAATTAGAAGTTCTCGACTTTCTTTCGGATAAACGATTTTTGGGGTGCTCTGATTGGCTAAGGGTTACTGTTAGTAGCTAACAAGACAATAGCATTATATTGCTTCGCAAATACAAAAATGATTCATCGAGAAAAGTGATAAGACATTCTTTTGTTCAGGAAAAATACAGTTATAGGCAAAGAATCGTGTATTGTTACCTGTCGGTCGTGTAGTATCAGCAGACACATGAGCCAAATGAACACTCAAGCTCATGGATCTGGCAGTTTCAAATAACATCATTTATTGATGTAATATTGACAGTGTTCTACTGCCAAAATATTTCTCAAAGAAGAAAAAAGTTAATTCTCAAACATTTAAATACGTTATTATATAAGATATTTTCATACGTGGAATGTGATAATGGTCAGTTTCCGAAAAAGGAATAACGAACAACTTATCAAGTATTGACAAGTAATCCAAATGAACTAATGAGAGATAATTTTTTTCACAAAATGCTTACATACAGTGTCACCATGTACATAGAATTCTTCATTTTTGTGATGTCATGTATGTGATAATCAATTATGTTACTAATGTGATGTCGATGTAATGTGATGTCTGTTCTCTTTGTTTAGTCATATGAAATAATACAAGAATGTTAAATAATCTTCAAATAGAAAAACGTGTTACTATGAATATTATGTTAATTATATTTTCATAAAGAATGGATGAAACCACTTTAAGACTATAATTTTAACACCTGACAATATTGTTTATCTGGAACTGCTGATATGTGATGAGGTTATATTGCACATACAAAATTATGAGCCAACAACAGGGGCCGGTTGTATCAAGCCCGTTTAGCTTAAACAGTGGATAAGTCAAAATTAAATAACACTCTTACAACTCTCTTGAATGAGTCAACTTGAATATTATGCACTGAATTTGTAGTTGTAAACAGTATCTTTGTATTGAGGTCAAAAACATTTTGTTTGCTTCTTGAATAAAACGGCAGGCTTGCTTTCTATTTTGAACGTATCTATCGTTTAAGCTAAACAGGCTTGATACAACCGGCCCCAGTACTGTATCAACCCTGGTATTACCATTTGCGTTCAAGCTTGCGGCGTGCGATTTTAAAACATACGTTTGCTGTTTCAAAACGTACGTTTTGTCACGCCCCCTTTCATGTTTGGGTTATTTGTAAATCGGTTTTAAAATACCGAATGCAGCTATTTGAAAAAAGAAAACTGCTCCTATATAGGTTAACTTTTCTCACAGAGTAAGGTTCCATTTGTAATTGCTTTAAAACACTTCTGCAAACGTTGCAAATGTAATAAACCAATTTTATGGAAAAAGTACTAAATTAACTGTGAAAAGCGGCAGTAATCTTTGTAGAGTCAATCAAAATAGCACCTAATTAGAGATTATGATGTCATCATATTCTAAAAATAAACGTTTTGTTGCATATTTGACTGTTGAGTAGCGTGAAGTGTTGTATTATTACCATTTGCGTTCAAGCTTGCGGCGTACGATTTTAAAACGTACATTTCATGTTTTAAAACGTACGTTTGCCGTTTCAAAACATAAGTTTTGTCACGCCCCCTCATGTTTGGGTTATTTGTAAATACGGTTTTGAAATACTGAATGCAGCTATTTGAAAAAAGAAAACTGCGCCTATATAGGTTTACTTTTCTCACAGAGTAAGGTTCTAAGGTTTCGAACGAACTTCTTACGGTGAAGGGCAAACAGGCTGATGCTTTCCAAGATGGTAAAACGTACCTGTTTGACAAAGTCTGGGTAAGATTGGTCAAAGAAGAAATCCGAAGATGAATGTACAATAACTGAAACAGAGGACTTAAACGAAGATCTTCCTGCCGTTGATGTTGTGTCTACTGTGAAACAAGCAACGGTAGACATACTTGGAGTGACAAACACGTCAAAAACTACACGCTGTTGCTCCTGCTCAAAGACAGTTGTCATAACTGGCTTGTTGGCATTTTGTGACAACTGCAAGATGTCACAAAAACCAACACGCTGCACACCTCATTGGTACCTACGCCTTTTTGTCGAAATGGTTGGTGAACCAGCAAACAAACTCCGACTGACTTGCTTTTAATGATGTGGCAACGAAGTTCCTCGGCATTTGTAAAATTCCCCAAACGTCCTCAGAAGAGCAGCTCACTGTCGCAATTTTAAATTTGAACTCTGTCATCGTCACATGATTCTCAAAACAAACAAGTTAATTGATGTAGAGACTGTTGAAAAATTTATTTAGATATATTGTTATAGAAATTACACAGACTATATGGTACTTGTAATAAGACGATAATTGTTGCGTTCGATTATGTTAAGACTATCTGAACTTTATTAGTTTGTTTAAATTTTCTTACATTTATATTAATAAAGCTGCCAGTTTTCAGACATTTGCTTTGTGCTAGAAAGTTTTATTTGTTACTGTGTATAAGAACGGAATAAATTTCCCCCCATACACAAATAGCAAATAGAACACAACACACTATTTGTCATAAAAACTGGTTTGTTGTAAAGGCTTCTGGATTTTGTTGAAATTTAATTGTAATAAAAAATTACTTAAACATCCCATTGTTACTGTTCATAAATCACAATTTTACTCTACGTTTTACCATAGCCAAACCCAAAGTTGTCACTGAATACATTCAACATCAGCTTGAAACCTTGTTGCCCATTGCGCATTCAATGCTTTAAAATGCGTAACAGTAGAAGAATAGAGTTTTCGAAAGAGTACATGTTACTTAACTGGAGCGCGCATAATATTGTCTTTTGAGTAACAAATGTGTGACTAGGCCCATAGCTATCAGTTCAATACCATTTCTATCTTCGATTCGCCGCTTCTGTTTATATTTCAGCAATCGCAATTTAATTCCATGTCAAAAAACAAATTAAATTTAAAATACTATTGAGTAGCATACGTTTTTTGGCAGACTGATTTAAGCTTGCATCGTTCCTGGTAACGCGCAAATCCACTGAGAGGGTATATGTGCAACTAAACGTCCTCCCAGGCAGCATTTCACTTGCGATAGTAACCTCTAGTTATTATAATAATTGTTAACATAAACTAAAAAACAAATATCAACATTGTAAAACAAGTGTTGCCTTCAAGGCAAGCAGAATTCTGTTTGATTTTTATGTTATGATGTGCACCAATTTGGGCGTGGTATTGCTTTGATTGTTACTCCCCTTTTTGAGTGAGATCAATTGCCAGTTATATTCTAAATACAAGGTCTTACCTGTAAAGCTGTGATAGCCTACCAGATGTTTCATTTTTGCACATGAAGGCTTTCATTTTTGCACATGAAGGCAATAAAAAAGCTAACATTTCCTTGAGAACTCAGACTTATATCAATTGATTAAGAGACATATGGGTGATCATAGGTGTCTTAACTCGCCAAAAGAATCTTTACATGAACAATTAAATTAATTAATGGGTAGAAATTGAAATATCAATAGAAATATGTTACATAATTAATCATGTGACACATGTCACATGACTTATAAGTATTCTGGACACTTTATATTATAGTTGTTATATTCACATAGTAGCATGCTAGAGAAGACACAATAAAGCTTTTATGAAAACATAACATGGTGGCAGCGGTGTAAAGATATAATTAAAGGAGATCAAAGAAGCCAGATTAGGCTACTGAAATCTGGATCTGAAATCTAGAAATTAAGCCGAGAATTGGAGGACACATAAACAACGCTGGAAGAACTACATAATTGTGACACACAACCAGAAGAATATCGAGTCGCATTATTCCTATATTGCATAGGACAAGAAGTTGTAAAGTTTACAATAGTTTCGATTTAGTGCCTGAAGACGAACGCAAGTTAGTAAAGATTATTGATGAGTTTGATAAGTATGCGATTGGCCAAGTTAATGAAAGTATGAACGATACAACTTCAACAGCTGTGGTCAACAAGACGGGGAAACAATTGATGAGTATGTCGCCAAACTAAGAACATTGGCACAAACATGTGGTTTCTGTGTTTCCTTGCATGATTCACTTATTCGCGATAGGATTGTGCTGGGGGTGGCTGATGCTAGCACATGGAAACGACTGCTACAGCATTCGAAATCAACTTTACAAGAAAGCATTGAAATATGCCAAAGTTTTGAAGTGACCAATTCGCAGATTAGACAGATGGGCGAACAGAATAAATTAGACGAAGTAAACAAAGTGCAATCAATCAAATCGAGAACAAAGCAGGGCGGAGCAAGGAACAAAACAAAGTATGGTGAATCCAAACAAGAGTCATCACAATACAAAGCGTGTGGATATTGTGGAAAAAAGCATAAGTTTGGACGAGAATCGTGTCCAGCATGGGGTGAGACGTGTAATTCATGTGGAAAGCGGAATAATTTCCCAAAGCAATGCAGACAACACAGGAGAGACAATACGAACCAAGTGAAAGAAGCAGACTCGAGCTCCGACTGTGAGTATATTGATAGTGTGACTCTGAAACCAGAAAAGATAAGCTCGATTAATCAACAGTTATCGAAAGAAGTATATGCTAAAATGATTGTGAGAGGCAACCAAATTAAATTCCATGTCGATTGCAGGGCAACCGTAAACGTGTTACCAATGAAGTATTTAGTAGGTAAAAACATTCAACCAACAGATAGAACTCTACAGATGTGGAATAAGACAGGATTAAAGCCAAAGGAAACTTGCAGTCTTACAATAAGGAACCCAAAAAATGACAGGAAATATTCCGCGGAATTTATGGCAGTTCGAGAGAATTTGACACCATTATACTCCGGGGCTAAAGCGATTCAACGCATGGGAATTGTTGAAATACATAAAGAGAACTTTGAACAAATAGCCAAAGTGAATAGTTGTATCAATGACGCAACAGGTGCACAATCAACAATGACAGTTACGAACCAAATAATTGAAGAATTTGCGGACTTGTTCGAAGGAGATCTGGGTACGCTAGTGGGAGAACAACATCTAAAAGTGGATACAACCAACAGTACAACCAACGACAGCTCCATCAAGACGAGTGCCATTGGCCATAAAAGCAAAGGTGAAAGAGGAGTTAATGCAACTAATGAATCTTGGGGTTATACAACCAGTTGATGTGAACCCACTGACTGGGTCAGCAATATAGTTGTGACAACAAAACCATCTGGCAAATTACGCATCTGCATCTATCCCAAACAGCTGAACAAGGCCCTCAAACGTGAGAGGTATCCCATACAGTTATTGAAGATGTGATGCCAGATATAGCCAAAGCCAAAGTTTTTACAAAGGTGGACTCCCGGAATGGTTATTGGCATGTGATGTTGGACGAAGAGTCCAGTAGATTGACAATATCTGACACGCCGTTCAGGAGATATCGTTGGAAACAGTTACCCTTCGGGATCAGCGTTGCATCAGAGACCTTTCAGAAAAGGATCCATCAAGCCTTGGAACGGCTTGAAGGAGTGCTTGCCATACATGACAACATGGTCATATACAGAGTTGGTGACACTACTGCGACAGTTGGTGACAGACTTTCTCACAAGATAGGGAAACGGGAGTGAAGCTCAACAGAAGACAGTTGGAGTTATGCTGTACGGAAATTCCATTTATGGGTCATCTTGTAACATCTGAAAGGTTGAAAGCAGAGCCTTTCTGACTAGCAGTGCCAACACACAAGGAGAATTCGAAAGAATCAACGCACTCAAAGCCATTCCACTTTCTAAAGAGATAAAAGAACAGATCAAAAGAGATGCTGAGCACAATGATGTTCTAAAGAGACGCTGAGCACGATGATGAGGGTGGCCTGAGCAGAAGCAAGATCTACCAACCATGCTTCATCCATAATTACAGCTACAGAGATGAGCTTAGCGTGTACGATGGTCTGGTCTTCAAGGGAGAATGATTGGTCATTCCAAAGGGAACGCAACAGCAAAAGAAGCTTGATGTACATAAATCACATATTGGTGTAAATGGGTGTTTAAAGAGAGCTCGGGAATGCATGTTTTGGCCATAGTTCATAGGTCAGTGCGAGACGTTTCGAAGATATAAGACTCTACAACAGAAAGAAACACTGATGAGCCACTAGATAACAGAGCGACCATGGAGAAAAAGTGGGCGCTGACATTTTTACCATTGGTGACAACAACTACCGTATTGGTAGATTCTTACTCCGATTTCTGGGAGATAAACTGCCTCGAACATACCATGGCCGGTACATGTATTAGAAAAATAAAAGGTCATTTTGCCAGGAATGGAATTCCGGATATCCTTGTCAACAACAATGGTAGCCAGTTTGTCTCTGAGAGATTTGGAAACTTTGCAAATTTGTGCGGTTTCGAACATTGTGTAAGCAGCCCTGGACACCAGCAAGCCAATGGAAAGGCAGAATCTGCTGTAAAATCTGCAAAGAAGCTGATATGTAAGGCGGTTGAAACTGGAAATGATCCCTACCTGGCGATCTTGGCTCATAGAAATAAATTACCCCCACTGAAGAAGCGGAGTCCAGTCCAGCCCAGAGATTACTTGGTAGACAATGCAAAACCCTCCTACCGACCCACTACTGAGTTGCTCAGGCCGGAGAGGATTCCAAATACAAAGATCATGAAACAGAGGAAAGAACGAAACAAGCAAAATACTACAATGTTGGTGCTAAAGATCTGTTGCCTTCTGGAAGAGGGAGATACTGTGCAAATGCGGCCATTCAGACTTGGACAGAAATCGTGGGATCAAGCAACAGTTAAAGAAAGATATGATGAACGGTCATATGAGGTAGAGACTGATAGGGAAAATTACCGACGAAACAGAGTGGATATTAAGAAGACGATGGAGCAAAGTGAATGAGACCCAGCCAGAGATACTGGAAGTGTCAGGAAACGAGCGACATACCGTTCCAGCGATTAAGGGTAACAATGATAAGCAAAGAGTAACATACATGTTCAACGATGCAGCAACGGGCAGCTATGAAGATCAGTACAAAGCTCAAGATCCTCCGGTAGCACAATAATCACATAGACCAAGACGATTGAGAAAGAAACCCAGTAACTTGAAAGACTATGTCATGAACAAAATTATTAAAATTATCATCCTATTCATTAACTTTAACATTTTGAACTTAATAATTACAGTTCTATTATCATTCTTAAAAGAAAACTGAAAAAAAGAAGAAAACTGAAAAAAAGAACAACACTTCATAACCTACAATCTTATGCAAAATTAACGAGACACTACATACTCCCGCACCCTGTTTCAATGTTGGGTAGTGATGGTTTTCACTATTCGAGGTGTTAGTCTTCATTAACTGTTAAAATACAACATTGAGATAGGGGGAAGGGGGATCAACATTGAAAACTCATGGTGGCACATATTATATTGCATGGGATTGTCTATAGTATAGTAATAAAGGCGTGCCAGCACATTAACACACTATGTCAAGTATGTGATGAAAGTTATGACGCGTTGCAGTTCCAGCTAGAATTAGCGAGAAATGGGGAACAAGCGCAAGTCAAAATACACTAAAAAATTATGTAATGAACTAAAAAAGGAGAGGACAAAATACTTATAAGCCAGTGGTGCAAAAAGCCCAAACATAATGTTCACCAAACGTTTCACAGAGACAAAGGCAGACAAAACAAAACAGCTGAGTAAAGTGCAAGGATCCGGATGGCTATTGACTCTAAGACAAGAGCTTTGGTGTTTTATTTGGCCAAAATGAAAGGACTTTCCATCAGAAAAGTAGCAAAAGTATGCAACGTTTCAAGAGCAGCGTATGGAGGATTAGCAAAATGGGTATGAACGACCAGAAATGTGATAAAACACCAAAAGAACCAGGGGAAGACCACGGAAATTAAATGCGTGCCAGGAAAGAAAACTTCGGCGCTCCATTCAAACATTAAGACAGCGAGAGGGGAACTTCACAATCAAGAGACTAATGGAAAACTCTTGCATTTCCCAAATGATGTCTCGGAGAGTACGATTTCTCGATTTCTGAATAGAGAGGGTTATTACTACCTACAAGCTCGTAAAAAGGGACTTTTAACAAAGCAGACATGAAGAAAAGTAGAGTTTTTGCACACAGAATGAGAAACGAGTTTTTGGATGATATTTGGACAAAAACCATCGCATTTTATCTAGATGGCACGGGGTTTACCTATAAAAGAAATCCTTTGGATCAAGCTTTGTGTCCTAGAGCAAGAGTGTGGCGTAAAAAGAGTGAAGGACTAATGCAAGGATGCACCACAAAGGGAGCAAAACGGGCACTGGGGGACGAGTGGTGAAGCTTATGGTAGCTATCAGTTTCGCCAAAGGTGTGATCATATGCGAACCTTATGAGAAAATGAATGGCAGTTATTTTGCGACGTTTATTGACGAGAACTTCGAAACGATGTTTTCAATGGCAGATAAAGGGCCAAGACGACTGTGGATACAGGACGGAGACCCAAGTCAAAATTCAGCGATGGCTCGCGCAGCCATGCAACATGCGAACTGTGAACTTCGAAAAATCCCTCCAAGAAGCCCTGATCTCAACCCAATTGAAAATATTTTTAAATTAGTTTCAGATAGGTTGCGTGAACAAGCAATCAAATGCAAAATCACGAAGGAAACCTTCGAGGAATTCCAACTTAGATTGATATCTACAGTTAAATCTATTCCCGTAGACATAATAAACAATACAATAGCGTCAATGCCGAATCGCTTGGCAGAAATTATTAAGAAAAAAGGACAACGTTTGAAATATTAGATTCTAGAACTTAAGCTTACAAATACTCTTGTGACTTAAATCATTAATATTTACAAAAAGCCGATATTACTGCATATGATTATTATATACAATGTCCATGCATTGCAAGGACGAGGACAAGGTAACATTATACGCATGAGAGAATATAGACCGAATGTCCTTTATATATGTTTAAACCGTGGTAAATGTAACATAGGAGTGACAACATCGACTAATGTACATATATCATATGTTTGTAGAACGATTGACAGTGTATTATTGCCGATTCTATGCATCAATAAGCTACATTGATTTATGATTGGAACGTTATTTAATAATTAACGAGTTACCGAGACGGTTCACCATTTAAAAATTTCCAAAATGAGACAGTTCAAATGCACCAGAGCAACATTAATAGTGCAACATTTCAAGTATTCACTATCATACACCGGTTCATTTCCTTTTTCATAAAAAAAAGTACGAAATGACGGAGATTGAGGTACTGTACAACGGTGACCCGTTGTTCTGAAAGTAGAATGACATCATCATTCTATTTCAGTTTACAACGAGTCACCATGGTGGTCCGTTCTTTTTAGGTCTTTTAAAATGCACCAGAGAATTAAAAAGCCTACCGTATATTGAATGACATAATTGTCGTTTATCACAAAAAGAAACGCAAGTTAAAGATGCCAATAAAAGCATGAAATTTTGGTTTAAAAAAATGGTGACCCGTTCGCAGCACACTGCATGCACACGCGATTAGTCAATAGTAATTTAATACTCTAATTACATGTTATGCTGAAAGCAATATAATCACACAAATCTATCCTGCAATAGTCTGCGATCAATGCAGAATAAATTCAGCAAAGCATCGTGCGCATGGCTTCATTTTCACCTGCTCGTTTTCCGGAATTTGTGAAGAGAAACTAAAATGGCGCCATCTAACTCTCATCATCTCGGTCTCAACCAAATCCAATGCACCGCCACGCACGAAACTGAAGTGCTCTTTCGCCGTGCAGAATATGGGGGCATCCTTCTCAAAGACAATGTCTTGAGAATAATGCGTTTTCGGTGCTGGAAAACGTACCATCTGCCCTTCGAGCAACAATAACAGATTATGCCAGGGGATAATCTGCGCACACCATCGGAAGTCATTCAAAAATATGACTTCGCAACTCTCGACTCCAACCCAAGCAAAGCTTGTTGTAGCGGGATTGCTGAATGTGTCATAAATAACGCTCAGTGGATCAAGAATAAAAGTCTTTCCACAATTAGATGGCCCTGTTATTAGAACGTTCCGATATTTGCCCCTCCCTTGCTCGAGTATTAAATGTATAGCGCCCACAAACTCGGTCAAGTCGATGTTGTTTCGCATCAGTATATCTCGTGCAAGTTCCAGCCATCTCTTGTCGCAATTTGGGATGCACTCTCCTTGGAACGCAGCTTCGAGACGCTCCAAACAACTTTGTTGCAATCGCGCTAACAGTCTCGGTGCTTCGTTTAATTCCCATCCCACTCGGATTGCTTCATCGACCGTTTTGGCACCTCTATTTGCTATAAATTGAGCCAAGTCGGTTTTACCTTCCCTTTGCTGTTGCTGGGCAAACGCTAGAAGCTGAAGACGAGACCTAATTTTTTTGCTTACCACCAGTTGGGAAACTTCGTAGACACTCATTTGACGTTTACGCCCTTTTCCCTTCGTACTTCGTCCCGTTGTTCGACCTGTTGCTCCTCTGCGTACAGCCTCGGTTGCTCGTGTGGTTTGAGGAGGTTGAGCGTTAGTAAGATCGGGATGACCCTCGGATTGAATATACTCTATATCTTCTTTTGTCGTGTAACTCCAAGCCGAAAAGTAATTGTCATGACGATTAGAAAAGTTAACATTAATACCGTGCTGCGCCAGAATATAATTCCTTACTCTTAACCATCTATGCCTTTCCAACAATTTCACGGTCATGTGAAAATGAAATCCGGATTCTGCATGGTCTTCTTTGGCACATACCCATTGAATAACTTGCATATTACAAGATGTGAATGCATTCTGAATTACAGTCGCGAAACTTTCACGCGTTGGACACAAATCGACATTCACTTGACTATACGTAATTAAATAAACACGTCTGACTTGGCGACTACGAAACGATTCGTTTTGCATTATGTGTGTATAGTTTTTGATTAAATGGATGTTTTTAAAATACACACGTCTCTGTATTACGTTACTATCTGCTTAACAAGTTGCTAGCCGGTCATGCTTACTTTAGTGCTTATGTCAGTTAGCAAATTACTTCACAATTTTCGTTAATTAAGGGCCCGTTAAGCAATTTTTATGTCATGCCTATGTTTTTTACCAACAAACATGCATTTTATTGCCACATATATAAAATTGTACCATTAATATAATACTTCAACAAATGTAATAATTTTTCATCGTGTTCCGTTACATTTCTCTACGTTTAATCGTGATAAAAGAACTTGACAAAGTGGTAGTCTATTAAAAACTGTACTTATTAATCGTCTGCATTCCAAACATTCCCGCTCAAGACAATCTTATGCAAAATTAACGAGACACTACATACTCCCGCACCCTGTTTCAATGTTGGGTAGTGATGGTTTTCACTATTCGAGGTGTTAGTCTTCATTAACTGTTAAAATACAACATTGAGATAGGGGGAAGGGGGATCAACATTGAAAACTCATGGTGGCACATATTATATTGCATGGGATTGTAGGTAGTTTTAGTATATTCATTATCTAGCTTTTATATAAGAGAAAGAAAGGATGTTACATAATTGATCATGTGACACATGTCACATGACTTTGTATATAAGTATTTTGGACACTTTATATTATAGTTGTTATATTCACATAGTAGCATGCTAGAGAAGACACAATAAAGCTTTTATGAAAACATAACAAAATAACTCTATAGCAATTAACCTGCATAAAGTTTGCATACAGTTCACACAAGTGGGGGGCAGCAGGGACAGGCGGTCGTGGTTGACCGGAAGTCATTGAACACCCGCACCCATTTCTGCCTACGGCTTATTATACTATCGCAGAACCTCCAACTTGGTTCCTGCCGTACTAATACGCATTCAAACCTCGATTCAGGGGACTGTATCTTTCTTGATTGTAATATTTATTAGATTGATTTGATTAGCTATTTACACGAGTTTAACGCGTCTCGTTCACCAATGTCGAAGCCTCTGCCCAAGGCCAACAACAATACGTGGTTTTATTCACCGGTTACATCACTACATATCAAATTACACTGGATCAACTATTAATTAAACTATATTTACATAAGTATTCAAAACAACCACCGCTGTATTAAGGAACTGCTGGCGCTGCGCAGGGAACCTACAACATCCCGCCCACCCTGATTCATAAGGATTTCACTTATGCACCAGGCTTTGGCTGTCCTCTGTGGTCCCAACTGACTTAGCTACCACCCGGTCTAGTTTGAATCTCTAACGGGTAAAGTTTCTGTATCGGTCGTTTCAGGTGAATTGGCTTCCCCTTTCCTACGAGTCTAACTCTCGCTCCTCTGACTTCCTTGTTTTTCCCTGCAATTAGCTCTTCTACAATCGCTAACTTCCATTTACCTCGCTTTTCTCCTTCCCCGTACACTGTTACAACATCACCCCTCTGCACTGTTACTCCCTAACCTGCTGACCTGCACCTATGAAATTCCCTCAATCCTGTCAGATACTCACCTTGCCATCTCTTCCAAAAATGTTGCAACTTTACTGTCACATACTTAAATCTCTCTCCACAACTAACTTCCTTTGTCTCTTCCCTTTGAGGTATAAATTTAATTGCTCTGCCATAGATTAGGTGAGACGGTGTTAATACTTCTCCTTCTAACTCTTCATACTCATTGGTCAACGGTCTTGCATTAAGCGTGCCTTCTACCTCCACTAGGACTGTGTTGAGTTCATCCGCTGTTAACTTAGCATTACCTAGAACCTTTCTGAGACATCTCTTCACGCTACGTACCATCCTTTCAAAAAATCCTCCCCACCATGGGCTTCTCTCCAAATTAAACCTCCAAACTACTCTGTGTGTCTGTAATGCTGGCTTTATCTTGGGCTGACTGAAAAACTTCCTAACAACTTTCTCTGCTGCTTTAAAAGTCTTTGCGTTGTCAGAAACTATCAAGCTTGGCATACCTCTCCTAGCAGCAAACCTTCTAAGACAGCACAAAAATGTCTCTGCAGATAAATCTCTAACTAGATGTAAGTATATAGCTCGGGTTACACAACACGAGAAAAGAGCTATGTACACCTTAATGGAACCATTTGCACAATCCTTTACGAAAAGTGGACCTGCAAAGTCTACCCCTACCTTGGAAAAGGGCGCTGCCTCTCTCACTCTAAACTCTGGTAAGCTCGCTACTGGTGCTGCCCTGTAAGCCTTCCCTTCCATCCTTTTACAAGTAACGCACTTTCCTACAACTCCCTTTACCATCTGCCTTCCCTTCACTATCCAAAATTTTGTCCGCACCCTGCTTAAGGTAGCTCGCACACCAGAGTGGTGCACTTCTGCGTGACACTTCCTAACAATCAGCTCAGTTAAACGGTGCTCCTTTGGTAGAATGATTGGATATTTTGCACTGTGTTCTAATTCCGAGTTTTCTAGTCTACCCTTACATCTCAGGATACCCTCTTCCTCAAAAATTCCTAAACTGCTACTGACTTGGGCAAATTTGGGTGACAATTTAAATCCCACCTGAGCTTCCTGAACCCACAGGTTTTCCGCTTCCACTAGTTCTTCCACAGTGAGCTCTCCATTGCGCTTCTCTATGCCCCTTTTCTTGGCTTTTAGGTTGAATCTTAACGTAACTATCCATGCAGTCACTCTAAAAATTCGTTCTGCCGTGCTATACGTATTTACGTCCACTACAACTCCTACACTTGCTGGGGCTCTAACTTCCACTAGCATCGCTGTACATTTTCGTTCTTCTTCTAGAACTCCGTTAACCTTCTCAGTACATGCAAACTTAGGCCATTCCTCACTGGGCCTACCTAGCCACCCAGGTCCCAGCCACCAAAGTTTGCTATCCTTTAGCTGGGAAGCTAACTCTCTCCTGGATCCTATGTCTGCAGGGTTCTCTATCCCAGGGCAGTGTCCCCAATCTACTTTGCTTGTATGTTTTAGAATTTCATTCACACAATGCTTGACAAATTGCTGCCACTCCCCCCTGTTTAGTATCCAATACAATGCCGTCATGCTGTCCAGCCAGAATTTAGGGGGGCTCATCTCTGTCTGATTCTCGAATGCTGCTCTTACCGAACTCATTAACTGTACCACGAGGCGTGCAGACATCAACTCTAATCTAGGTATACTCATAGCTTTCAAGGGTGCTACTCTTGCCTTGGATGTTAGTAAGTGCGCATATATCCCTACACTTGTTCGATAAACAAAGTAAATCACGGCACAATATGCCTTGTTGCTTGCATCGCCAAATCCATGCAACCTACATTCTAAAACTTCCTCCTCAGGGTGTCTATACACACATTGTGCAACACTGAGTACTTCCACTTCTAGCAAGTCTTTCCACCAACTTTCCCACTTCCTGAGCAATTTATCTGTAAATTGATCATCCCAATCCATTCCAGTTTTACAAACTTCCTGAAACAATATTTTGGCCTCTACAATAACTGGACTAACAATTCCGAGCGGATCAAATAGACTGGCCAACACACTTAACAGGTTTCGTTTAGTAGGTAAGAGTGTTTTAGCTCTTTCTCCTGTTTTCCCAACCTCAAACCTAAACTCGTCTACGTCATTGTCCCATGCTTGTCCTAGTACCTTATGGCCTGGTGATTCACATCCCTTGATTTCTAAGGTTAGTTTGGCATATGTCTCCTGCTCTCCCAAATCTTCCTTCCTGTCCTTGACGGGCTGGCCCTTTTCATGCAGTTCTATCTTTTCCCCTAACGCTTTATCATTTGTCAACCACTTCCTTAGTCTAAACGTGCCCTCCCCCATTATACTCTTCGTTTTATCGTACAATTCGTCTGCTCCCTGTACTGTACTTTCCCCACTGACGAGGTCATCAACATAAAAACTCTCTAGAATCTTGCGCACAAAATCA
The DNA here is from genome assembly GCF_004324835.1 of Dendronephthya gigantea. Classification (NCBI taxonomy): domain Eukaryota; kingdom Metazoa; phylum Cnidaria; class Anthozoa; order Malacalcyonacea; family Nephtheidae; genus Dendronephthya; species Dendronephthya gigantea. The sequence goes on along the minus strand of NW_021163136.1, from coordinate 317,665 downwards.
GGATCTATTTCTGAGTACTTCGATACATGATGCCTTAATGTGGCGTTAAGTAGGAATGGTGATGAGTTCAACCCAAAGACTACTATACAGAATCGGTACACAATAGTTTCCACCCTTTCGTTTTCGATGTTGTCAACCCACAAAAATCTCAAACAATCTCGATCCTCTTCATTCACTTCCACATTTAAAAATGCCTTCTCAATGTCACCTACTAGAGCTACTCTGTTTTCCCTGAATGGTAGTAATATGCTAAACAACAGTGGGTTTAGCGATGGACCCACATGCAAGCAGTCATTAAGCGACGTGCCCGATTTAGACTCTTTCGATGATGCATCATAAACTATACACAATTTAGTTGTTACAGCTTCCCTGCGTATAACTGCTTGGTGTGGTAAGTAGTGAACTCTCCCTGTTTTCTCTAACTAAACTACTTCTTCTACGATTCCTAACTCTACTTGCTCCCTAATGATAGAATCATATTCCTTAAGCAAGCTAGGTTCCTTTCTCAGTCTTTTCACTTGACCCTTCAACCTTCCTAGGCTATTCGCATAATTATCCTTCCTTCCAGGGCAGTTTCACGATATATCTACATCCTGTGAAGGATATGTCATTTAGAAACCCTTTATGGACCTCATTCTCTTCTGTGATTCCTAATGCCTCAAAGTTCCAAAGCTTTTGAACATTCCTTTCTAAACATGCTATACTATCTACATTTTCATTTCTTTGTGTGATAAGATTTACATGAGCTGTCTTTATTTCTTCTATATCTCTTCCTTTAAGCGGTCCTGACAAAACCCATCCTAGCTTGGTTTCTACAGCAACTGGTTCTCCTGGCCTACCTCTCTTAGTGACATCTGTCTGGAAATTCCAAAGATAATCTGCCCCTATCAGTACGTCTACCTCTAACTCTTCCTCGGACCTAGAAACATCTGAAAACCACATGCCCTTCAGATGTGGGTACTCGTTACGTGCTAACTCTACATGCCCATTCGGTATGGTAGAGATATCTGTAACTACATACGCTTCTAATGACAGAACCTCTCCCCCGTTAACAGGCTCAAGCTTTAACTCGACCATTCCCCTTTGTTCAGCATGTGCACATTTTTGGCCGAACATGTTGATCCCTAGCAATTCCCTTCCTAAACCCCTTGGGTTCACAAGACGTGCTGCTTTCGAAGTAACAAAGGAGCGATGGCTTCCCGAATCAAAATGACCCAGGCCTTAGCCTCCCTTTTCCCCTTTAAAATGCAGCATGCGGTTTGCAAGGCAACCAGGCCACCTGTTCCTAGATGCAGAGTTGTGGTTGAACTAGATACATTTACATCATCTTTGTTATTTTCATCTACGAATTTGGGGTCATCGTTCATAGGCTTATCATTTTTGCTTATTTTCTCAGTGCACAATGCAGTGTGGTGTTCAGCACCGAATAATTTACACTTACTTACAACACAACTTACTTACTTACTTACAATTACTGGCCCTGTGACCCTTGGCTAAACACTTAAAACATCTACCATATTTACGAATTAAAGTCTTACGTGTTTGAGGATCCTTCACTCCCTGGCATTCTTCGTGGGCATGTTTCTTCAGGCAGAAGGCGCAACTCAACTCTTTGTTCTGGCTGGCTAGGAGTGCAGCTGCTGTTGACTGATGTTGCCTACTTTTGTAGTGCTGAGGCTTTTCTCGTTCGCGTTCCACGGCAGGTTTCACAGCGTTGTGCATTTCTCGTAGTTCCAGCTCTTTCGAATATGCTGTCAACATTTCTTCCATCGACCATTCAAGAAAGTCTGTTCCTCGAGTTATAGTCAGACGAAAGGTTTCTGGCAGTTTTTCTAAAACAATCGGGACCACAATGGCGGAATACGCTGACTCACTCACTCCCAGGGCACCCAACGCTCGGCTATGCGCTTCACACGTGTCGTACAGCTTTCAAAGTCCCTCTGTGTCTCTTTCTTTAAATACTGCAGGCAACTGAATAAGTTCATTGATGTGTGCTCGTTGAACTGCGCTCTTTTTCTCGAACCTTTTCTTTAATAACTCCACTGCCGATTTGTAGTTCCCCGAAGTAAGCGCGAAACCCGCGATGGTTGACTTTGCCGGTTCTTCCAACAGACCGCGCAAATACGCAAATTTATCCATGTCAGACAACTGTTCATTGTCATCTATCCAACTTGAGAACCCGTCCCAAAACTCTTGCCATTCGCATATCTTACCGCTAAACTTTCGCAATTCAAGCTTTGGAAGCTTAGCTCTAACCACTTTCGACGAGACAGAACCACTCGCAGTCGATGTATGGCTTTGATCAAGTAAACTAAGGCTGGCCATGGCCTCCTGCTGCGTCGGTGTAGACAATAACGCGCTTTGTTTCATTTTTTGTAGAGCGTCTTCGATATCAATAAGCGCACTGTGTAGTTCGGCTATTGTGTTGTGTGATTCTTTAATCTCACGATTAACTTGTTGCTCGGCATTCTCCTCTTTCGATGCGCTCATAATGTCAATTATCGCTTCATCAAGCTGCTTTAGTAACTTGATTTTCTCTTTCAAGGTAACTTGACTCTGCCTTAGAATAGTGCGATCTTTGTCTGTGCTTTCGGGGCTTGCGTTTTGGATTGTTTCAACGATCTTCGTCACAAGCTTACTCGCTGATGCTCTGTGACCTCCTCTAACTCGCTTCTTCTTTGTGAACATCAATTCATCCATATCTTTCTCTCGTTTCGAAACCTTGTGTTTCCGAGTCGATTCTGTTGTTCAAAATCCGGTTCGAATGGACCACTATATCGCAGAACCTCCAACTTGGTTCCTGCCGTACTAATACGCATTCAAACCTCGATTCAGGGGACTGTATCTTTCTTGATTGTAATATTTATTAGATTGATTTGATTAGCTATTTACACGAGTTTAACACGTCTCCTTCACCAATCTCGAAGCCTCTGCCCAAGGCCAACAACAATACGTGGTTTTATTCACCGGTTACATCACTACATATCAAATTACACAGGATCAACTATTAAATAAACTATATTTACATAAGTATTCAAAACAACCACCACTGTATTAAGAAACTGCTGGCGCTGTGCAGGGAACCTACAACATATACTGCCTATTATACAAGACAAAGTTACTCTATGGTTAGTTCAGGTAAGTTATATCCTACGACCAGGCTTTAGAACTATATACTTTTTGACCGGGTGCTTACTGTAAATCAGTTTGAGGTTTTTTGTGGCCTTTTAGCTAGTGGCTCACTGAAAAGTCCATTTAGATAAAAATCTGTAAAAATCTGTTTACAGTATCAAGTTTCGTTGATTAAAATATTTTAACAAAGTATTTGATCGAAGAAGTTCAAACTTCAAAGTTACCACTGTCTTTAACTTAATAAACCACAAGACTCTTGCCTTGACAAGTATCTGCCATTAGACAGAGTCAAATATAAGTAGTATTCACAACTACAATAATGATATGCGAAGTGGGAATTAAGCAGTAAATTACCATGTAATGCTTGATTAAGCATGAATATAGTCTCGTGAACTACGGTCAGTATAAATATGAGCGAAATCCTCTAGTTTTGCTCAGTTTTTTTCCAGCAAACGATCTGGGAGGAACTACAGAACGAAAAAACAATCAATGTCATTTGTAGACAACATACATCAATAATAGTTTGAGTTTGTTTTTATAACCCAATATTTAACAAGCAGTAAAATGAACTGATTAAACACAAACAATGTCATTTGTGTCAACATACCATGGGGTTATGAACAACAGTTTCAGTTTGTCTTTAAAACTCAACATATATTTCTTACTTTAGAAATGACAAAGTCAATGGTAACAGAGATGTCTTTTCCTGCCTGCAAGATTGCTATGAGAATATCATCTTCTGTTGCATAATTCAGGTCAACAGCAATGCCCAGTTTTTCCACGAGCTGCTTGACATCATTAGGGTAAAATGAGAGCTTCTGCTTTTGTTCTGTCTTATCAACATTTTGGACCAGTGCTTTTATGAACCACTGTGCTGCAAACAAACTAAGAACTTGGCTCATCTTGCTTGATGTGCATTCACCAAGAATACCATTTACATGTTGGTTAACAGTCTTGCTACAGGATCTGCAGGAAGACTGCTTCAAAGCTTGCTGGATACCCAATATTGGGGGCAGTCCATGTAATGATGTGACCACAGACAAATCCTCAGCAGCATCAACCAGGGGATGTGTAAATGGCTCTGCTTCTGTGTAGGTGAACTTTTCTGTTTTGGCAGTGTTTAGATATCTGTCAGTCTTGGTAACTTTCTTTAAAAGGTAGGTTTTGTTTAGTTCCAGAGATCCAACATAATCTTCCCATAATTTTACTTTTGTTGATGAAGTTGTGTCTCTCACAATGGCTTCTTGTTTTTTAAGTTTTCTATGGTGCTGTGTGTTGGGATATTTGATGCCTGATAGCTCAGCAACCTTGCTTTGAGTGAAGCAATTTGTTCCCCCGCTACGTTTTAAAGGATATGTTGAGAATGAGCCCATCTTCATTGCAAATTTCAGTGTGTGGGAAGTCAATTTAATGTGGGAAGTCAATTGGCAATGGTGTGATTTTTGTATACTTTTTAATTCAGTTTGCTTCTCTGGCGAGATTGGTTCATCTTTAGTTTGGAGAATAAGGTAATGCCTCTTATAAGTGCACTGGCTAGGAGTATAGTGTCAAATTTTGACAAAATAGCAAATCATGGCTGCAATGCGTATAGCCCTGGGCTGCTGTGTAAAAACTGTGAGTTTCAGTTTGACTGGTCTGGCAGTTAAATGGTTTTCTAAGTTTATTGTCCAATCAGATGATTAGTTTTGAAGTAAACCCAGAAATCAACTGTCAATTTATGCAAACGTAAACAAGATCACCGACATCCAAACAAAAGTTACATTCATGGAACAAAACATGTTAAATATCTTCGTATAACATGAGCAAACTTGTAACCAGGCAACTTCAGTGACTGAGTTTAGCTCAATGCCTAGAAACACCAAACATGTTGTAGGGCCCTCACACTGAAGAGGAAGACCCAAGTGATCAAACACAGTGAATGCTTTGTTCACGTTGGCCTGGCAAACTGGGGCCACAGGAGGACCAAGCGTCAAGAAATCGTCCAAGTAGTGGAAAAGCAGAGAAACAGAATAGTCCTGAGAAAGAAGCCATTAGATGGTGGAGGCTGTGAAGTCCGAGAAAGTGCTGAGAAAGAATCCATAGTAATGGTCCTGCTAGCGCATACCAAGAAGATAACAATCTGATGGATGATGGTATGGTTACGGTACGCCACTTGGATGTCAAACTTAGCCATCTGGGGTCCAGTGCCAAGTTCTACTAGGGCATGGATAGCGCTGTCCCTCGAGATATAGTGCATTGAGAACAGATCTCTAGGAATACCATCGTTGACACCTGCCCCGATGGAGAATGAAAGGTCACTTGCCCAGCTGATGATGCTTTGGAAACACCCCAAAGGGACGGATTTGAAGCGATGGGAGCGGCAGCCGAGGAAATGGACCCACAACTATATACAATGTGCCACTTCTGCAGACAAATAATTATCAACAACTTCTGGGTGTACAGCTGCTGACTTTAGATTACAGCACGAAGGACGAAGATCAACCTGAGACCGTTCAAAGCCAAAAGCCAAGCTGTCGCCGATTCCTGCTTAAACATAATCCTTTCGCAGGTTTGGATACGCTCGTAATAAACGGTTCAAGATTGAGGAGGCAAATGGATGTGATTGTAAATGACAACAGAGGTGCTGGGGACGAACGTAGAAAACAAAATACAAAAACAAAATACAAAAACAAGGCATGTAGCAAGGCACCAGCCCATTGAATGAAGTACATTCCTTAAAGAGTATTATAGCTTAAATAAAACTAACATGTTTGTAATACGTTGGAGAATCACTAGCGGTCAAAAAGAACTGCTCAAATGTTGCTATTATCTATCGTATGTAACAGGAATCGTGACAATCTATCTTTTTTATTGTACACTAGCGGTCAAAAAGAACTGTTTAGATACAATTTCATAAAAAAGAACCGAATATAGGAGAGAGCTTCATAGGCATTTTGTATAATTCTCTTATTCCAAACAATATTTCAATAATGTAATGCAACCTGCCACACTTCCAAGATATAGTCAAACAATGGTTGCAGGAAGAGGGAGTGACAGAAATGGATTGGCCTGCACAGTCAAAAGACCTTAACCCTATTGAAAATCTTTGGGACAATGTCAAGGGGGTAGTGCAAGAACGGAATTCATTCATAAAGGGTCCATGATTTATGCGTTGCTGTAAAGACTGTCCATAGGATAAATTTCTTTTGACCGTTAAAATTACCACCTTAACAGAAAGTATGTGGGTTCATTTCCTATCAAAGTAAACAACCAGGAGGGGGGCATTGGAGTTTTCGGTATTACCGTTTTCAAGTATTTTTTATACGGTATTTTAGTAATATCAATTCTTAAGAGCAGTATTTCGGCTATATCTTGTCGTACAGTACGCATTGTTTTGGTATTTTAGCGCACAGTATTCAGGAAATTCAGTGTGGTATTGGCTTGTCATTGTCATCATTGCTTTGCATCCTCCGTTCTGCGCACTGAGCTTATAATATTACATTGTAGTGAGTATAACTTAGGGTAATTTGGGATCTTGAGGAAATCCAAGCTAATAAACATAAGGAACCATGGGTATCCATTGAGGAACGATAGGTATCCATTGAGGAACCATAGGTATCCATTGTGACCATGAAAGTCTAAAGCACACATGGCACACTAAAATATGTACAAATAGACAGACAGTCCACTAGAAAGTGAGGAAGTTATTGATTGTGTGGCATTATTTTATGAAGAAGGAAAAGGAGGGGAAAACTATAGGAAGAAGAATAAGTTTAGGTCTGTGTAAGCAAGGAAGCCAAACGGGTCATCAAACTGTCTGGTAAGTGTGAAAAGTATCTGTTGACTGTGTCTTAAAGCGTGAATATATAATGATATAATTATACAGATGAATATTCATTATAGACCATATTTATTGATTATAAACAGAATTGTTCACATTTTCTCTTCCAGATTTTTACTGCATGACTACATTTAATTAAATATAATAGCTATGCTGTGAAAATGTTGGTACTCTTGTATTTTAGTATACTGCATCATAGCTGTATTGATGTTGTTTATATTTCATATGATTCCATGATATTACCAGTATTAAAATCATTGAAGCATTTTTAGGACTCTTTTAGTCTTCATACCTGCATAGGCACATAGATTATAGCACCAGCAGACAACCTTGAATGCATGTTGTTCACATAGAATTTATTTTGTTTTGTTTGTTTTTCTATAGTGAGCGTGCTGGCATTAGAGACATAGCAAAATCTTTAGGGCTAGGCACAAATTTACAAGTGGAACTGAACAGAGGTATAAGTATAATATTGAAATCCTGTGTAAGGCAGCAATTGAATAAGGAAAATAAGCATCACTGTGTTAACAGAAAGGTGTATTTTCAACTATATAGCAATATTAGCAATAACAATTAATAGAAACATATAGTCTATATACCTAATTTTTATATTGACCTTATCATATAGGGAGACAAAGAAAGATGGAAGGATGGAAAGGATCTCGTTAGAAACTGATTACCAGCTACAACTTGAGTTGCCCTCTATATTATATGGGAAGGACAAACTACAACGTAAGTATCTCTCATTGACATCTGGGTGTAACACCATGCAATAAGTGTACACATTGTGATTGTCTGGTTCGTTGACTTGCACTGAATGCACACATTGCAGGACTTTGTAGTGGAATTGTTACAATAGCAACACCTTCAATTTCTTGTGAATAATTTTATGAATATTCTAGTATGGCCAGCATGGTGTCTTATCTACTTAGAGTGATCCATGGAAAATTGTATTATGTGTATGGATTCAAAACAAGTATTTGTAATCCAGTTTAAATTGTTTTGTTTTTGTCCCAAACCTTTGATGAAGTTCATGTATGAAACAACTTACAATATATTATTATCTTTCTTTTCAGTTGTAATTTATCCACTAAGGACATTTTTTGCCAAAAAGTGTCCCACAATTATCATTAATGACAAGGCAGACAACCCTAACAAAATCCTACCTTCTATATCTTCCAACACATTCATCAGCACCACATGATTTAAGTGAAGAGGATAAGGCAAAAGTCAGTGAAGATACAGTACAGTACATGTGGATTAATGTGCTTAGAATTGCTTAGTTCATGTGTGTATCATGTGAATTTTTGGATGAAGGGACTATAATTAACTTCTCATTGCAGATAATACATTATTCAATACGATAAAGAAGTAGTCAAGTTCTTAAATACTATTACATATCTTTGTGGAAAATGCACTGCCTGTTTTATTAGAGGTCCGATAAACTTGGGCGATGGTCGAAATAGTCACATGCAGCTGATCGACAAAACAATGAACCTTGGAGGACCTTCAGAAACTGTCTGCTAAATATCAAGCGGGATACACCCAGAATCAGGTGTCATCAAGCCATTATCTTTAGGGCACATTGAACTCTTGAAAAACTCTCAGGCTAAACTTCTAATAAGAATCCCGGAACTTATTATGTATCCTTGCACTCTAAGTAATGACAGAACTGCTCTAAAAACAGCAATTGAATTTGATTCTCGACTTAAAGAAAATGTTGGACTAAAAATACCCTTCAACATCAATTACCTGAGAGCAAATCCATCACCTTCTCATGAGCATCTGAAACAGGTTATTGTTACAGAGGCAATTGTTTCCTTCATTGCGATTTTGTAACTCTTGCTATGAAAAAAATTCTGTTTGTGTTCGTCGAGTTGTGATGATAGTTTGCAGCAATTGTGAGGCAGGCAACAAAACAGCCTTTGAAATTATAAAGGCCAAACTTACCAGATTGTCCCCATGTTAGAAAAAGTATCAAAGCAGCATTTTCCAATAAATCGAATTATTAGCGAATTAATCTGGCTGCAATTAGAACATTATGAAATTGTTCATACAAAGCCACAAAAGATAAATTTAGATAGATCATTCCAAAGAACGACCATGTAAAGGATAAAGATCAGCAAGACCGCTGTGCTTACCTTACCAACAGAAGATTTACCGATGAGTTAGAAATGTTGGTTATGTCTGTCCCACAATTATACCCAAGTTAGACAAATATTCATTGGACAATCAACTTGGTATGTATCCATCGCCTATAAGTATTGCTATTCCTTCATATGGTTGGATTGTCTTCTTGTCGTACGATGTGAAAAGTTCCGATTCAACTCTCTTCAAGGCCCAGCTTCGTAGCCCTGTCAACAAGACCTCTCCTATTGCCAGAAATCCTAAGGCCAAAGAGATCCATTGCTCTGATGGGATAAGAGGCTATGGAGTTCGTAGAGGGGCCGATTTCCATCAAGACCGTCATATGCAAACTCAGGAAGAAAGAAGACGTCATCCAACAGGCTGAGAAACTCCATGTACTAGCTACTGGAACCGTCGCAGAGATCAGGAGTAGATTGTTAATGTACATCCGAACACTGACGGCTAAATATTCCAAGAATCATGTCACCACTGGCGGAATTCACTTCTGGGATCATTACAGTCAACCCTCCCTTCTAGGCTATGCTATGCGTTACAACTGAACTATTATATGCTGCTGAGAAGACTCAAAAAGCTTTCCTTTCAAGTGGAAAAAGGTGTCGGCCTGAAAGGTGTTAATGAGCAAGTGATTTTTCAGTACAAAGCTGCCTGGCTTAAGATCAACAGTATGTGTCTTTGCAACAGAAACATTGATTTCTCATTGCCAAGGAATCTCCCGAATTAACGCAGAGAGTGGTGAATGCAGGTTGCTTGTTCCGCTTCTAAATCAACTGTGCGTGCTAACGACATTTGGCACAGACATATTTACAAATAAGAAAAAATCATCAGTGTGGCATCTGAGAGTTAAATATGTTTGTTGGGTCTGACAAGGAAGAAATGTCACTCTAACCTTACTTTATTATGTAAATAGTTAATGGCAATGCTGTTCACTTAATCAATGTATCAAATAACAAAACAAGCAAACAGAACAGGAAAAAATGCTGCTCTGTCTCCTTTCCGAGTATTTTGTCGCTGTGTTTCACTCTGAAGTTCAACGCCTTGAGCTTCGCATCCAATTCACTTTGCTGTTTGTTCATGTTCGAAACGTTGCATAGCAATATAACAATCCCGTTGGAGGTGCCAGTAATGTGGGGAACGGCAGGCTCGAACCTGTTCAGTGAGATCCCACAGAATCACAAGTGACATACCAGATAATAGTACAAATTATATTTAAAAAACTCACAATGATCTCGTGCTTGTCTCACAACTACCCATCTTTTAACACACCTAAGATTAATATCATGTCATTGGCATAGTTCGCGATATCTATAATATACATTAATAAGGCAATTTCCAACACTACAGCTTTTTGGACCATGTTGCAGTTTTGACACTTGAGTGCTGTCCCTTGAAGTTGGGCTGTTTTTCTCCCACATTTCATGCATGGCTGGTAATTTGAAATGGACTCTACACCTCAATGGTTGAAAACATTTGCATGTCTTCAACCACACTATCTGAAAAACTATCAACTTCTGCAGATAAAAACTGGCCAGATTTAGGGGGTGTTGAGGTAAATTGAGCCACCATTTTCCGCACCTCAGCCGTAGATTCTTGAGGAGATATGTCACACCTTCCTTCAGGACATCTACTGATTCCTCCCAGAGAATCAGCTTCACACAAGCAGTTGGATCACCAATCACCATTTCTTACTTTGTTAATGCTGAACTTGGATTATTTTTAGTTTGAATTTTCTTTTATCCAAATACCTTAATGACTTGCTTTGATAGTGACAAGTTGTTCAGAAGATGTCTGGTTCAGAGAAAGCAAGGAAACCCAACGTCTTAGTGACTGGGGTTCTTTTTTATGCTTGGTCAATAATGACATCATTATTAAACTTGGAACTGAGACAAATTCTTGTTATCTTAACTGGACTCTTCTCATCTTCATGTCTTGCAAAAGCTGGTCTCTTTTCTGAGGAGAAACACACTGTATTCTTCTGGCCCTCGCTTGTTTGCAAAGTAGCATTAAAGTACTTGCACTTGCCAAAAACAGCCACTTTAACTGGAGATACAGCATGGACATAGCATAGAACATCACTTGAAGCTTAAAGAAAGGCAGTAAAGAATGAAGTCTTAAAACTGTTTATTCATATAGATTAAATTAACGTCAATGCTGACGATCTAAATATTTTTGTGACTGGTAACAGCTTTTAGTTAGCGAAAGTTGGAGGCAATATGTGATGGATGATTACGGAAATAAATTATGGATTTTCCTACCTTTGCAGTGAACTCTACAAACGCCAAAGACGAAAACTGGAAAAGGAAGGGATCACTCACTGCGCAGAATATTCTTTATAAAACTAACGGCCGATATTCGGGGCAATGTTAGATCATTCCATTTCCGATTGTAACTATACAAAAATTTATCTAAAAGTCTCTGAATTGGACTCGCCAGCAAATGCTACAACTATTCCACAAAGGAGAAATTGCCCAGTTTATGTAGCTGAAATCCAGCAACAAAAACATTCAATAACACCAGTCGAAGATGTTACAATGTTGCCAGTGGTAAAAAAAGCAGCCTCTTCTTGTTTAGACTCCAAATTTCGAAGTGTAGCTGACGAAAACCAATCTGATGCCCAGGCAGCTTCTTGTGTGGCAACAACAACCCCATTGCAGAGATATACAAATGAGATGGAGAATGACGTTCAAAAGCAAAACCAAAAGTCTCTTCGTTAAAACAACAGTTCAATGACATTGATGTGAAAAAGCTAAGTCTTCGCAACTACCAGGTAATTTAACAGTTTGTGGAAACTGCCACATGAAATTAGCCATACTGTGAGGAACTGCGACGCTGAAAAATGTTTAGATGTTTTCGAATGTGGGTTTGAGAAGTTACACATGGGTGAGATTAATCGACTAAAGTTAAATCAGGAAATCAGGAAAGAGGAAAACATTCTCCATAATAAGATGGAAACTGAACTAAATAACCGACGATCTGCAATGCTAACTTTGCAGGACACACTATCTTCTCAAATAGAAAACAGGCTGCTTTGGGAAAACGGACCCAAATACCACACAGGAAGTTATAAAAACTGGTCTTTATTACGTAGGCATGTTCATCTCAAAGAAACGTATTGCAAACACAACTTCAGAAGTAAAATTCGTCCTAAACAAAATTCGTGTTCGTGAATCGCTCAGGAGCAATACGTGTTATTTTCTTTCTCATGAGTTTGCATCCTGATGGTAATCTGTCCCAAATCACATGGCTTATAGTTGATAGGGAAACATTTTGAACACCTTCAAACTGTGCCAAAATACCCCAAATTTCTGACAAACTGATTGACCCTCTCTAGAGCTTCTTAGCACTTCTATCAACTCCAAATCTTCTACGGACAGTACGGAACGTCTTCTTCCCCCTTAAACAGGCAATTGTCCCTCTGGGTTTTCGCTGCAAAATCGTCTCCATATTTTTAAATTGTATTCTGCGCAACCTTGAAATGTTGTGCTATATAAGCGTAGCCACATGGGATATTTTGCGAGATTCTGTCTCCGCCGCTTTCCAATATTTTATCTAATATTAGTCTGCGAAAACCTGGTGAAAGTGCTTTTCCTGACTCAAAAGTCCTTCCGTATTTATTACATAAAAGCTTAGCCATTTTGCTGTATTACGACAGGTAGGCGCAATTTCATTAATGGCGAGCTATGAAAACCTGCCTGGTAACATGTGGCTCCGCCCATAGTTACATGTCAAGTCGATGCTAAAATAACTAAAAAAAATGCATGGTGCACGCTCAATTGCAAATGGCGGTAAGATTATTTTTTCTATTAGAGAAGTTTCAGACCTCCTGTTTTACAAAGTATCATTTGACATATTAAATAGACAAAGATCACACACATCACATCACATTATAATTAGTTAACATTAAATTACACATCACATACATCAAACACAATAATTGAATTTATTTGACAAATAACACATAGAAATTACAGTAAGATTTTTTGAGAAGTTTCAGACCTCCTGTTTCACAATATCTTTCACATGTTAAAATAGACAAAGACCAAACATCACATCACATAATTAGGTAACATTACATGACAAAACAATAAATGAATTTATCCGACAAATAACACTATATGTATGTATGTATTTTGCCCAAAGTTCAAACAATGAATGTTCATCTTTATCACATTTAGTACATTATAGACATGGCTAGTATATACCCTCATTAATTGATGTGGATTAGTTCATGTGGATTACTTATGAATTGTTTGTTAAGCCTTTTCTGGAAAGTGGCATTATCGTCTTGCACGCTGAAAATCTCTTCAAAGAATACCCCTTTTACTGTAAATGCTCTAGAATTAGCTTTTTCTTTGACGAATGATTTGTAGTACAACACTGTAAATAACCAATTAAATGATGTTATTTGGAACTACCAGGTCCATGACGCTGAATGAATTTCAGTTGTCCACGACTGACAAGTAACAGTGTATCGTATTTCTCTTCCCGTATTAGTCTGTTTTTCCCTGCATGTTTTCTCAGTGACTTTTCTGCATGATTCATTTCCCAAAGATAAGTGCACGTCATAATTGTGATAATAATATTTGTCCAGATTCAGGGTGCCCATGCCTCCAAAAAGTTTTTGAACAAGAGTTTTTAATCTCTCCGACGAGTTTTTGCCAAAATACTAACACCAGGTTTATCGCACATAATTTCCAGGCTTATGACGGGTATTTCATTCTCCAACACCTCTACACTAATGCCATCACCCAGAGAACATTACACATGGTGCAAAAATCCTTTTGTTGCTTGTTCCTGAAATGAACATAAAGTTTATAGACTCTCTCTGCTTCATTCCTATGAGACTCGCTGATTTTTCGAAAACGTTTGGACTGACAGAGCTGCAGAAAGGATACTTCCCTCATTTGTTTAACCATGCTGAAAACCAGGGCTATGTTGGACCGTTGCCAGACGCAAAGTTCTATGATCCTGATGGCATGTCATCTAATGATCGTGAGAAGTTCTTTACCTGGTACAACGATCAAGTCTAGCGTCAATACGAGTTCGACTTTCAGGCCGAAATCCTTCGCTACTGTCGGTCAGATGTGGACATCTTATGTCGTTGCTGTCTTGAGTTTCGCAAACTCTTCCGTCAAGTCACAGACGTTGATCCCTTCGCTTCCTGTCTGACGATCGCTTCCTGTCTGACGATCGCTTCAGCCTGTAGCCTGGTTTTCCTGAAGATGTTCTTGCAAAATAACACTATCGCCATCATTCCGCCTTGTGGGTACAAGCCCAAGCAGAAGCAATCAGTAATCGCCTTAACGACGCTAACCTGGATTGCTGAACGCGATAACGTCTTAATTTGCCACGCCCGAAACAACAGATAACAGCGGATTGGTAAGTACCTCGTGGATGGATTCAACGTTGAGACGAACACTGTTTGGGAGATCCAAGCGTGTCTGTGGCATGGATGCGAAAGGTGTTATACCAGGACACCTTGAATCCTGTGACCCATATGACAATGCAAGATCTTAGGCAGCGAACCTTGGAAAAAATACAGTTCCTAAAGGAGAGCGGATAAAACGTTGTAGAGATTTGGACCTGGGACATATAGCGCCAGCTTGCCACCAAAGCCAAGATGAGGGATTCTTCGAGAAATTGGAAGTATCTGAGCCTTTGGAACCACGACAAGCTTTCTTTGATGGTCGCACAAATGCCACATGTCTTTACTTTGACGTCAAACCAGAAGAGAAGATCCGTTACATGGATTTCTGCAGTCTCTACCTGTGGTATGTATCTGGTTAAAAAACTTTATTTAAACTCAAGGGTGCTTATCACTAACCTTGTTAAGCAATTTTTTTTAGGTGCAACAAGTACGGAGAATATCCACTTGGCCATCCTCACATCATCACCGAGAACTTTGCACCAATCAACCAGCACTTTGGTTTGGTGAAATGTTCCGTTCTGCCTCCTCGTGCCCTATGTCATCCCCTGCTGACTTACTGCACTCAAAGTAAGCTCATGTTCCCACTGTGTCGTACCTGTGCCGACACCCTGCAACAAGAACCTTGCCACCACAATGACGCTGAGCGCACACTTCACGGAACATGGGTGACACTTGAGCTCGAGAAAGCACTGGAAAAAGGCTATAGATTGGTAAAAATCAACAAAGTGTGGGATTAACTGATGTTTACCGTTTTGAAGTTCCAATGCCTCATTATTATTCTTTTCCCTTTTCCAGACAAGTGGATTTCCAGCAGACTGCAATACAGAGGAAAGGAAAGCTCAGTATATTGCCGACTACGCGGAAAAGGAAGGCATTCAGCTGAATTCAAGAAAAATTGTGAAGAATCCCGGTCTGAGGGCATTAGCTCATGTTGAACTCTTTTTGGGGTAGGCGTATTCGCATGCAAGTCGACTGATAGTATGTGTTTCATCTAGGGAAATGTAGTAAATGTTTGTATGTTGAAAACGTTTCGTTTCTTGTTATAGCAAAATTTGCGCAAGGACCCAACATGACCAAGGTCAAAATCATTTCCGATCCAGCCGAATACTTTGACCTCCTCTCCAGCAACCAAATTAACGTCACCGATGAAAACTTCATCAATAATGATCAAAGTCCATTTTTGAGAACGTAGAGGAATTCATAGAGGCCAACGGAAAGACAAATGTTGTAATTGCTGCCTTCACCACAGCCCACGCCCACCTGAAGCTTTATGGTGTCCTGAAGCAGTTAGATCGGCGTGTCTTGTATTTCGACACAGACTCGGTGATCTACGTGTCCAGACGGCGAGTGGGAACCAACCACAGGATCTTACCTTGGCGAGCTTACTGATAGTTGGATGGAGCTCACATTACCACCTTTGTGTCAGGAGGTCCTAAGAACTACGCCTATCAAACAAACACAGTTGTGACCGTAAGCAAGGTTCGAGGAATCACCCTGAACTACAGGACCCAACAACACTTCAATTTTGATGTTATGTCCGAGATGGTGAGAGGCGTGGGACCTCATAATATAACTGTCGACATTCCATATAAAATTGTAAGAAATATGACGGGGAAAGAAATAATCACCAGCAGCGGGAAAAGGACTACAGGATTGTATATAACAAACGTGTTATTGTAAATAATTTTGATTCATTACCTTTTGGTTTTTAACTTTGCGTATTTTTTATTTTGTATGTAAATAGGAAAATTGGAATTATATCGAATCTTAACATCACTTGAGATAATTTGTGATTCTGGGGTGAGAGCCACTGATGGGTAAATGTCACAGTTTCGGGCCATAAGGCCACAAAAAAGGCCCTGCGGGCCATATTCGCACAATAACAGATATGAAACAAGGCCACAAGGCCTTATGAAAGGCCCTTTTATTAAAAGATAGAAGTTTTTCGAATTGTGAGTCATTTGCACCACGCCTCGAAAGCCTAAGGACTGTCCGATTTGTAGTAGACAAGCTTTAAAAAGATTAGCTAATCATTTATGTGATGTTCATGAAAATTCCGTTAAACAAAGGCACCCATACCTCTTTCGTGCTAAAGCTACACCACAGGATTTAGAAACAGTTCTGAATGATTTTTATAAACTGATTGGTAGCACTAAAAAGCGGTCAAAATAGTTTAAATAGTTTGGGAAAGTATTTCAGACCTCATTTTAAACATGTATTCTATACAGTTAACCCATCCATTCGGTCTCTTGGTCTCTGGTAGTACAAAGTCGGGCAAAACTACGTTTGTGAAAAACTTTTGAGTTATGCTGATGTCATGATAGACAAACCTCCAGAAAACATTGTGTATTTTTATTCTGAATATCAGGAAACATTTGGAGAAATTCAAAATTTAGTGCTTAGAATAAAATTTAAACAAGGCATACCTGACAATATTGTAGAGTTTGCATGAACTTATATGTAAATTATTAGAATTTATAATTACTATAGGCGGTTATGACTATAAAATTAGAGCGCACATGGTACTGAGTTTTTACTTAGTTCTGAAGCGACACAGAATATATGAAATAAGGACAAACTCTAGTTATACGGAGAAATAAGGTACAAATCACTTATATATATATATATATATATATCTTGTATTTGCTTCTATACCTTTCGTACATGTAATCATCTAGTTATGTTTAGTTAGTCACGAGTAATGTTATTTTGTCTAGTTTTACGTCCACAATTAAAAGATTTTAAACGCTTTGTGGTCAGTGCAAACAATTACTCATATCTACGGCGGAACAGCTACTCAAGGCTTAAGTCGAATGGTCGTGGCAGCCGTAATAGTAAAACTTATCTACATCTAGTGAGTTCAGGAATGTCAAACGTGGAAAATGACGAAGAGCTTCAAGAAGATCGAGTTGAAACATTGTCGGCTGAAACGAACGGCCGACCTCGACGAACTAGAGAATTAACAGAGAAGGGTGCAGTCTACCGTATCGAGCGATTAAGAAATAAATACTCATTGAAAAGGCGAGCTTGGCGTAAACAGATTAGCAAGTCTGGTTCTATACTGGCCGACGAAAACGATATAGCTGTCCTGCAAGATGAGAGAAGTCGAGTTGAAGCTCAAATGGAGAGCGTAATAATCGCGTATGGTACGTTGAAGACAGAAATACAAACGGACAAACTTCGCAAGCTATCAGAGACTCAAGAATGTCTAGAAGAAGAAACAAGACAACTTGTGGGACAGTTTAATGACCGGATTCTAGAGTGTCGTCGGGCGCAGTCAGACATTGCCTCAAGTCACTCAAGATTATCAAAGAAATCTCGTTTAAAGTCGAAAGCTGAGGCAAGGATGGCCTCTTCGAGTTCAAGGGCCCCGCCATCTAAGCCAAACGAAATGGCAGCTAAAGAAGCAAGATTGAAAATGGAATTAGAATTTATTGACTTAGAAGCCCAAAAGAAGTTAGAGCTTAGACGAATTAGAATTGCTAAAGAATTGGCAGCGACAAAGGCAGAAGCGGGTGCAATTAAAAACGAAAAATCGATAGACAATACATCATGTAATACAACTAAGAAGGATTTGAAGTTACCGCAGGAAGATATATCCGAAAACCTGTTGAATTATTACCTTCAAAGCCAATTTGACTTGCTGCAGACTTCTCAACCAGATCTCTCGTTAAATATAGCAGATGAAGAAGATCACACGAGAGCTCTTGGGACCAAAACATGTGAGCCTGAGATTTTCGATGCCGAATTGAGAGTTATGGAAGAAGGTCGGATTCAAAATTTATTGGAAGCTGGATGGATATTGGACCCACCAGTTTTGAATTCGCAATTACAATTACAAGACCATCCTCGGCAGTTCAGAGAATCCACTACCCGTGTTGTGGAAGAACCTCCTCTTGAAATCCCTTTACACCGAGAGACGAACGAAGTGGCGTTGTCATCAACATACCTTCAACGCCAACAAAGAGACCACTCCCCTCAAGTGCAAGTTGTACTAACGATAACGGAAAATTATGATCCTATCAGACGGCTGGCAGATTTAATCGTTGAACAAGGAAGTCATCATACCCTTCCACACCGAGAACCGGAAATTTTCAATGGTGATCCTCTTGAGTCTATTGTTGAAGTCAGGGTGAAAGAGCCATCTCATCCTCTGTACTACCTGCAACGGTATACTAGTGCAGAAGCAAAAGACGCTATCCGTGGGTTTTTGCCGCTCAACACCCTAGAAGCTTACCTCAAAGCGAAGAAATTACTTGCAAGTCGCTATGGAAATCCCTTTACCGTCGCAAACTCCTATCGTAAGAAGATTGATTTGTGGCCGAAGATACCACCAAATGATGGCAGTGCGCTTCGAAAGTATTCGGACTTTCTTCTTAACTGTCAAACTGCGATGGAGACATTCCGATACTTGAACATTCTAAATGACCCGAACGAGAACCAGAAGATGGCGAGAAAATTACCGAAATATCTTATCATGAGATGGAGTAGAGAAGTAGATTGTTGTCTTTCCCAAGAGGAACAAAATACTTCACCTGGCCATGAAGTAGCTTCGAGGTACCCTTCCTTTTCTCAGTTTTGTGTATTTTTGAAGAGAGAATCCAGAATCGTGTGTAATCTCGTGTTTAAGACAAAGGAGGGGGAACAGTTGAATGAACGGTCGCAAGTAAATACGGCAGATTGGAAGAAACAGGATGAATTTGGTAGTTTTGTAACTGGCTCTAAAGGAGTACAAAATGTTAATAAAATTAACGACAATGATGAAGCTCCTAGAAGACCTTGTTATAAGTGCAGGAAACTTCATAAGTTAGAAGTCTGTTCGCAGACTTCTTGGAATTCTTGAAATTGGACCTGAAACAGAGGAAGGAACTCATACAATCGAAAGGACTCTGTTTTGGTTGCTTGTCATAGGGGCATATAAGTAAGAACTGTCACAGAAAAGATATCTGTAAAGTTTGTAAGAAGTTTCATCCAACAGTCCTCCACGATAATTCTTACAAACCAAAGAAGGAAGCAATCCCGAAAGCAAAGGAAGGATCAGGAGAAGATCGTAGTGATTCCGATGAAGCCAGGTCATGTCGAGTAGATGTCGGAACAAAATGCTCTTCGCATTCGTTGATTGTCCCTGTCAGTTTGTATCATCAAGACGACATCGCAAAGACAACTGTAGTGTACGCAGTGCTGGACGACCAATCTGATGCGTGTTTCGTTAAGAAGGGAGTTCTGGATCATCTAGGTGTTGTTGGTCCAAAGGTTGAGTTGTTTCTCTCTACTGTACTTGCTAAAGAGTTGGTTGAAAGTCAGCGGATCAATGGGTTGGTTATACGTGGTATTAAAGAAAACGAAGTAATACCTCTTCCTAGAACGTATACAAGGGATGACATACCTGCAAAAAGAAGTCAGATAGTGAGACCAGAAACCGCCCAGAAATGGAAACACCTGCGGAAAATTACGGATCAGCTAGTACCCTATTTACCAGGGTAGAGATTGGCCTTCTTATCGGAATTAATTGCATACGTGCTATCAAACCAAAGGCAGTTACACCCGGTAATGGCGATGAACCCTATGCTCAGAGATCTGCACTTGGATGGGGGATCGTTGGCGCAACAGATCCAGAAACATGCAATGGGAATGACAGTGAATTTGAGACAATCTGTAACCGCACTTCCTGTCGAGAAGTCATCGGAGCACAAAGTAATACAGTTTGTCACTTTTCAACACCAACGAAAACTAAGGAACTGGTTTCACCGTCACACATTCAAAGGATGTTTGAGCTAGACTTTGTTGAAGCAGACGGAAGTGACGAGTATATATCAGCGCAAGATAAGTTGTTTCTACAAAAGGTCGGGTCAGGAATCAAGAAGGACTTCTCCAGCTTCTCGCGGTCTCTCAGCTAAAGAACTCATAGACAGTGCATTGTGGTGGAAGGGACCTTCTTTTCTTTGGCCATCCTTACCAATCACGCAGTCAGATGAAAGAATTAACGAAATTTCTGAAGATGATCCCGAGGTGAAGAAAGTTTGCGCTACCACGGTCGAGAATGAAAAGTCATTTCCCCTTCATGAAAGCCTACAATATTTCTCGGACTGGCATAAGGCAAAGAGAGCTATAGCCGTATGTCTTCGACTTATTGCAAGGAAACAAAACCCTACCTCAACGATGAGAGAATCAATGCTGCACAGAGTTCCAATAAATACTGATTCCGGAGTTCGTTTCTATGCACCAGTGAATATCGAAGAAATTCGTCGCGCTGAGCAATTTATTATCAGCAGCGTCCAAGAAGAATCGTTCTGTCAGGATATCGAATCATTCCGTAGTCGTAATCCGCGAGACGAATCGGGTATCGAAAGAGCAAGACGCAGTAGGACACTTAACAAAGGAAGTTCAATTCGTCCTTTGGATCCATTTGTGGACGAAAAGGGTATTCTACGTGTTGGCGGAAGAATTAAGCGAGCAACAGTCCCGGAGGATGTCAAGCACCCGGTTATTTTGCCAAGAAGATGTCACATAAGTCAACTGATTATTCCTTATTTCCACGAGAAGGTGAAACACCAAGGGGGGGGTATAACGTTGAACGAGATACGCTCATCAGGATTCTGGATAATTGGCGCATCATTGGCAGTAGCCTATTATACATCGAAGTGTGTCGTGTGTAGAAGATTACGAGCTACAATTCAAGAACAGAAGATGGCTGATCTCCCTTGCGAGCCCGCCGTTTACGTATGCAGCAGTCGACTACTTTGGTCCCTGGCTGGTTAAAGAAGGACGAAAGGAAGTTAAGAGATATGGCGTTCTTTTTACTTGTATGTCATCACGGGCGGTTCACATCGAAACATCTAATACCCTAACGACAGATTCATTTATTAACGCATACTGTCGCTTTGTTGGTCGCAGAGGTCCTATTCGACAGCTCAGGTCCGACCAGGGAACCAACTTTATTGGAGCGAGATCAGACCTTGGAAAAGCTCTCAAGGAAATGGAAGACAATAGGATAAGAAACGAGTTATTGAAGAACCAATGTGATTGGATCAAGGTTGAAATGAACATTCCCTACTCTAGCCATATGGGAGGAGTTTGGGAGCGCCAAATCCGTAGCGTACGAAATGTGTTAGTCGTCCTATTGAAGAATCATGGCCAGCAACTGGATGACGAACTACTAAGAATTCTTCTCATTGAATGTGAAGCAATTGTGAACAGCCATCCTCTTACCGTCCAAAATCTCAACTGTCCAAGTTCACCCGAACCTTTATCGCCGTGTAATCTTCTAACTATGAAATCAAGAGTTTTATTACCACCCCCAGATCTTTATCGCCGTGTAATCTTCTAACTATGAAATCAAGAGTTTTATTACCACCCCCAGGCGTTTTCCAACGCTCAGCCCTTTAGGCCTTAGGCCCCTAAAAGTGACAAATATTTCATTGCGCGCAGTGGATTAAATGCATTGTTGATTTTAGAGTGACCGATCTCATGCAAGGCTAAGCAAATGAATAAATTAAAGCGAGAAATAGGGCTCTAGCTCGCGTTGACGAAGCGTTCGTGGATGAAGACGGACAGGTTCGTAAAGTAAGACTGATGTTAGCAATGACACAGTTAGATAATAAAGGAAGGAAGACGGAGAACTGTGCATCTTATGTGGAAAAAACAATACATAAACTCGTGTTATTATTTAGACCAGTCGAGTAACAGGGAATTCCCCATCAGGAAGCCACTATACAGGGTGTATCAAAAAAAATGTCCCAAATGTAAAATTTCCGTTTTTCAGGATAATTTGCAGAATTTGACAAATTTTTGTGTTCCTAGAGATAGTTAAGACTTATCTGGTATACCTAGGCCAAGTTTGGTTTTTCATTAACAAAATTATGTTACCGAGGGGGGTGGTTCCTTTCCACTGATATTGAGAGGGCTTGCGCACGAAAATGTGAAGCTGAAATTGAGATATTATTTAGCTGTCTAAAAGTAGGAAAGCTTTTTAATAAACTGTCAAAGTTTCAGGAAAAATAATGCAAACTGGGAGCAACGCCCGACCCCTAAAAGTGACAAATATTTCATTGCGCGCAGTGGATTAAATGCATCGTTGATTTTAGAGTGACCGATCTCATGCAAGGCTAAGCAAATGAATAAATTAAAGCGAGAAACTGAACAAGAAGACGAAGCGATTTAATAACAAGATTTTTATTCTTGATGTTAATCCTCAACATTTCCACCATTTCTTTCAAAGCAAACTGCGGCTCGTCTGAGCATGGTAAACACTGAACGGCGAACCACATTTGTCTGTCCTGCCTCTTATTATCCATTTCGTTCGAAATTCTTTCTTGCAAATCGCCTACGCTACCACCGGCAAATCTAGGTGAATGGACAGACAAATGGTTCGCTGTTAAGTGTTTAGTATGCTTAGACAAGCCGCCGTTTGCTTAGAATGAAATGCTGAGGATTAACATCACGAATAAATCGCTTTGTTTTTGTGTTCAGTTTCTCACTTTAATTTATTCATTTGCCCAGCCTTACATGAGATCGGTCACGCTAAAATCAATGATGCATTTAATCCACTGCGCGCAATGAAATATTTGTCACTTTTAGGGGTCGGGCGTTGCTCCCAGTTTGCATTATTTTTCCTGAAACTTTGACAGTTTATTAAAAAGCTTTCCTACTTTTAGACAGCTAAATATTTTCTCAATTTCAGCTTCACATTTTCGCGCGCAAGCCCTCTCAATATCAGTGAAAAGGAACCACCCCCCGGTAACGTAATTTTGTTAATGAAAAACCAAACTTGGCCTAGGTATACCAGATAAGTCTTGACTATCTCTAGAAACACAAACATTTGCCAAATTTTGCAAAATATCCTGAAAAACGGACATTTTACATTTGGGACATTTTTTTTATACACCCTGTATAGACGATAAGTATAAATAAAAATAGTAAGCATATATATAATTATAATATAGAATAGTAAATAGATAGTAAATTGTAACCAATTTAGGGGGGCCATGTAGAGATTGCATGAACTTATATGTAAATTATTAGAATTTATAATTACTATAGGCGGTTATGACTATAAAATTAGAGCGCACATGGTACTGAGTTTTTACTTAGTTCTGAAGCGACACGGAATATATGAAATAAGGACAAACTCTAGTTCTATTTCGTCCTTGGACTACGTCACTAAGGAGTCATGTGAGATATGCGCACGCAGATCGAGCAGTCAGTTGCCCGCGTAGTTTTTCGAGCGAGCGGTTGTTTTATGCAAACGAAGCGGAGAAATTTAAATAAATTCACGAAAATTTACTGATATTATGTCTTCTGGCGACGAATTGGAAATGGCATTACTGGAAGAGAAAGAAACAGCGGTGTCGGAAGAAGAATCGATGCCAAAAGTGTTATCTGGATTGGGAAAAACATTGGAGACCATATCCACAGCCATGCTCAACATGGAAAAATCCATCAAGCGACTACAACCGAGCGAAACCTCTGATACAAATGGTGGACCAAAGAAAAAGCGACGTTCAGCCTCCCAAAATATAACAGAAACGGACGGTAACATTAGTGATGCAGAGGGATTGCTTTAAAACAATGAACCCGATGCCGACTCGGCAAATGAGGGTGTAATGAGTGATACACATGTTCGACTCGAACATGACGCTCTCCTGACAGAAATCTCTCCGGATTTGGAACAAGAAGAGGAGGTTGGAGGCAATATAAATCAGCAACTTGCTGATATTGTCAACAAAAGATGGTCCACGAAGCTTATTGACGCAAAACAGAGGGAAAAAATGGATAAATACCCTCGACCAGGGAATTGTGAAAAGATTGTTGTCCCTCGCGTCAATGCAGAAATATGGGACAAGCTTGATAATAAAACTAAGCATAATGACCTCCGTGCTTCCACCACACAAAAAATGCTAGCCAAAGTCGGCTCGATACTTTCAATGACGACTGATAAATTATTGCAAATGCGTCATGATGATTCGCCTGATATTGCCCAGATTATTACGATGAATACCGACGCTTTGGCATTATTAGGGCACACCATGTGCGACCTCTCTATGCGTCGACGCGACGCTATCAAACCAAATCTACATAAAGATTATAGTAGCCTCTGTGCTTCACATGTGCCAATCACAACGTATTTGTTTGGAGACAACCTCCAAACACAGCTCAATGACATCCGAGCTTCCAACAAAATTAGTAAAGTAACAGTGCCACATCGGTTTGATAAACCCAAACCATATGGCCGCCACTGGGGTGCTACTAACTCCAGCTCTGGAAGTAAGGCAACAAGGGGGCATTTTTTATCCCACAGCCGGCAGTGGAAACAGCACCCACCAAGATCCAGTTTTCAAACCAAGAAGAACCCAGCACCCAAGCATCAACAGAACCAATGACTATGGAGAAAGAAAGAGAGGCGACAGTTTTAAAAAATTTACAGGTTAGTAATTTTCAGACAGACCTTCCATCATTGGTGGAATATTTTACTAACCGAGTAGATAATTTTCAAGCTGGCCAATTAAGTCACAAACTTTGTGAGTGGCGCAAACTCACTTCTGATTCGGAAGTTTTACAGACAGTCATGGGGGAAGAAATAGAATTTTCTTCCTTACCTCATCAACTTAAGGCACCAAAAGCGAACATATTTTCCAGAGCTGAGCAACTTGTTATTGAACTGGAAATAAAAAGGCTTTTAAACAAAGGCGTTATTGTTCACTCTGCACATGAAGAGCATGAATTCATCTCACCAATCTTTGTAAGACCCAAACCTGATGGGTCATACAGGATGATTTTAAATCTAAAAAGTTTGAATAAACATGTAGTTTACCGGCATTTCAAAATGGATTCCATTTGGAATGCCATTAGGCTTATGAAGCCTCAGTGCTATATGGCATCTGTAGATCTAAAAGACGCCTACTATTCAGTGCGTGTAAGTGCCAAGCACCAAAAATATTTAAAATTCTGCTGGAATGGGGTATTGTATAAATTTACTTGCCTCCCCAATGGGCTAGCTCTTGCCCCTAGAAAGTTTACAAAGTTATTAAAACCAGTATACTCATTCTTAAGAAACAAGGGACATATTTCATCACCATATATTGATGATTCCATCTTGATTGGTAGCACTAATAGAGAGTGTGTATCCAATGTCATTGACACAGTAACAGTGTTAGACAAATTAAATTTTGTGCCTCATCCTGATAAATCTGTGTTTTTGCCAAAGCAAATAATTGTGTATCTTGGGTTCATTCTCAATTCTATAACAATGATTGTCTCACTAACACCAGAAAAGGCAAAGAAGTTGAAGTCGGCAGTCATTTGCCTTCTTTCTCAGGATATGCCTCTTATAAGAGAGGTTGCTCAGGTTGTTGGTCTGTTAATCTCTACCTTTCCAGGGGTTATGCAGGGACCCCTTCATTTTAGAATTACAGAGGGCGAAAAAGCTCAGGCCCTAAAACTTAATCACAATAATTTTGACACACAAATGCAGTTATCCAACAATGCAAAATCTGAACTGCAATGGTGGGCAGATAATATAGAAACAGCAAACAATCTGATCTATAAACCAGAACCAAATGTGACTATGTGCACTGATGCCTCAAAAATTGGCTGGGGATGTGCAATTGAAAATCTTAAAACAGGAGGACTTTGGACTCTGGAAGAGAGCAAATATCATATCAATTATTTAGAGTTGCTAGCAGTATTTTTAGCCTCAAAGCACATAAAAAACTGGTCTCAACAAAGCATGTTAAAGTATTAGTAGATAATACTACTGTTCAAATTACCTTAAATAAAATGGGAACAAGCCACTCACCAACGCTGAACGGTCTTATCAAAACTATATGGGACTGGTGTTTTGCAAATGATGTATGGATCACAGTTGCCCGTATACCTGCCAGGTCCTACAAAAGATCCAAAAGGAAGAATCCGAGGGCCTAGTTGTTATACCCAAATGGCCAACCCAATCTTGGTGGCCAGTGGCAATCCGAATGCTGATACAGTCACCCATCATACTTCCCAGCACAACATCAACATTGCACCTCCCAAGCAACCCATTGGAGAAGCACCCTCTCCACGAGAAACTAGTCCTACTTGTGTGTCACTTATCAGGGAACAGTTTGAAAACAGAGGCCTTTCGACAACAGCTAAAGAAGTCCTTAAAGCAGCATGGAGAACGCGAAACAATATATTGATACTTGGGAAATGGAAACATGATTGTAGTAATATCAATCCCTTTGCACCCACTGTTGAAGAAGGGATAAATTTTCTCGCAGACTTGTTTAAAAAGGGTCTTGGTTACAGTGCATTAAATACAGCACGTAGTGCTCTGTCCTCTATCATACTTTTATCAAATAACACCAACTTTGGAACACACCCGAAGGTTTGTCGTTTCCTGAAAGGGGTATTTGAAAGTCGACCATCCTTACCAAGGCACAATGATATTTGGGATGTTCGAATAGTATTATACTACCTACGAACTCTTCAGCCAACCAGAAATTTAACCCGTTGACGCTAAAACTGGTCATGATTCTTGCTCTTACTTCGGCACAGAGGTGTCAAACTCTTAAAGCCTTGTCACTTGACAGTATGTCGTGCGCAGACGGGAAATATGTGTTCCATTTTGAAAGACTGTTAAAAACATCTAAACCCGGAAAACACCTGGCGCCCCTAATGGTTAAACCATATCAGCCAGATCCCACGCTTTGCCCATTCAAGCTTCTAACAGAGTATATCGAAAGAACGCGGAGTTTAAGAGGAAACTCCCGACAGTTGTTGATTAGCTTCCAAAAACCACATAAAGAAGTGAGCACAGACACCATCTCGAGATGGCTGAAAACAGTTCTAAAACTGGCCGGAATAAATGATTTTTGTGGTCACAGTACAAGAGCGGCATCGTCGTCAGCCGCAACTAACACATCTATTTCTATTGATACAATATTAGAAGCAGCTGGGTGGTCTAACGCTCAAACTTTTCAAAAATATTATAACAAACCATTACGGTTGAGAGGACTTTGGTTCATCGTTATTACAAGCTTTCACAAGCTAATTATGCATTCTAGTAAAATTGGAATAAAGTTACTTCGTTGTTTGAGTTCTGTGGTAAATTGTTATCACTCGTGATTACAACACTTTGAACATCTCACATGACTCCTGACGTAGTCCAAGGACGAATAGATTTAAAATTAAACGAGACTTACCCTAAGTTGAAGTTTGATTGTAATTCTATGAGTACTTGGACACGGAAACTAAGGAGTCACCCGCCCATATTACACAATTCGTGTTTGGGTATATTGAGCTTGTTCCCTCCCTTTGAAGGTACTGTTGTAATCTCTCGTTGCGTTAAAAACTGACTGCTCGATCTGCGTGCGCATATCTCACATGACTCCTTAGTTTCCGTGTCCAAGTACTCATAGAATTACAATCAAACTTCAACTTACGGTAAGTCTCGTTTAATTTTAAATTATACGGAGAAATAAGGTACAAATCACTTATATATATATATATATATATATATATATATATATATATATATATATATATATTATATATATATATATATATTATATATATATATATATATTATATTATATATATATATATATATATATATCTTGTATTTGCTTCTATACCTTTCGTACATGTAATCATCTAGTTATGTTTAGTTAGTCACGAGTAATGTTATTTTGTCTAGTTTTATGTCCACAATTAAAAGATTTTAAACGCTTTGTGGTCAGTGCAAGCAATTATGGCGGAACAGCTACTCAAGGCTTAAGTCGAATGGTTGTGGCAGCCGTAATAGATATACTAGATAGTATTAATCAGGAAACACGCAATTTATATGTCATTGAGGATATGATGGGCAAAAAAGACGGAGTGATTTCAAAATTATTTACGAAAAAATCGCACCACGGTAATCTGAGTGTAATTTATATCGTGCAAAATTAGTTTCAACATGAAAAAGAACACCGAACCATTTCATTGAATGCCAGTTATTTGTGGACTATGGTGGCCCATTGTTCTCATAAGAAAATACAGTCACTATATTATTTTTAAGTGAAAAGTTATTAAAAAAAATACTAAATTTGAAAAAAAAACACAAAAATAGTTAACAGTTTTTTAAAAATTATTTAAATAAAAAAACAGAACGAAGAAAATAAAACAACAACAAAGAATTATTGATAAAATAAAATTAAAATAAAACATAAAAATTAAAATATATAGTTTGAATTAAACATTGAAAATAACAAGCAATTCGAAAGCCAAAATCCGAAATGAAGATGAAATTGAAACGAGATATCGTTGTAGAATGACTATGAAAACACTGGGCCACACATTGGCCCATCGTTCTCATAGTATTTCAAATTAAAACTGAAATAGTTTGTCACTGGCCCAGTATTCTCATAGCCTGCGACGTTTTTGGTCAGCTGCATGTTTCCCGCGCAACAAATATAAACAAGAAGCAGCAAGCCAATATGGCGGAACGCATAAGAAATCCAGATTGGGAAGAAGATGCTGAGTTAAAACAAGATTTGAACCGATACGTACTTCAGAATTTGTCTAGACGGGAGATATTAGATTTTGTTTCCAGGGATTATGCTCAGTATGCATGGAGTTTAGGTACTCTGAGCAGGAGATTAGCATTCTTTAATATTAAGTACGTTGAGTACAATACCGACTTGAATGATGTCGTGACGGCAGTACAGAAAGAACTCGAAGGGCCAGGTCAGTATCTTGGTTATCGTTCGATACATCGCAAGATACGGGAACAGCACAATCTGGCAGTACCTCGTAATTTGGTGTACGATTTAATGACCGAATTTGATCCAGAAGGCCTTGAACGAAGAGGGAATGTAGGGGTAAAAAAGCACAAAAGAGGAAATGCTGGTACTTTCACATCCATGGTAAGACTCTTTCTGTGCAAATGATGTTCATGTGGTTAAAATTTCTAGCACATAACATAAGGCCAGTTCCACTGATATTAAAAAAATTGTTTGCTTGCAGTAATTTACCAAAATAGTTTAATTATTTTTCCATATTAAATAAATTGTCTTGCTGTGGTTTTATTTATTATCTGGTGATGTTAACAAATTTGGTGTAATATTTTTCATTCACTGCAGGGACCAAACCACACTCATTCTGGAGATGGCCATGATAAATTACTGGGATACATGAATTACACATTCCCTTTGGCTGTATATGGCCTCCAAGATGCTTATAGTGGTTATATACTGTACCTAAAGTTATGGACGTCGAACTCAGATCCCAAAATTGTTGGAAGGTGGTATTTAGAGCACTTGTATAAGTCAAAAGGTGAGAATTATGTGCATGAATAGTATCTAATTATTGTGCTCTTGCAATGACATTGGCCCTGTAGCATAACATCAAGTAATGTCTCAATCAATTCCACATGTCTCTACACGGGATTTGTAGACAGCTCATATGCCTAGCCATGGAAATGTATGCCTTACAAATGCCCAAAAGGGGTGGGCCCTCATAGAATTGATTTGTATTTTGTATAGTTTTGGGCAAATGATAGTCGAAAATAACCAAAGGTTGGCAAGCTTGAAATCTTGACAAGCTGTAAGATGTGAAAATACCTCATTTGGTGGTGTGTTGAGAATGAAATGCCCCCCCCCCCCAAGCCCACAAATTTTTAAGGTTTTGTACTAACTAGAGTTTGAAGGATAAGTATTAGTACTTCAGGGAAATATTATTTAAGGCTTCATTTTTTACAAAGACTGAAACTGTGCACTTTGCAAACCCTAACTCTGTCTATTTCTAGTCATAAGTGATAATCTAAGACTTGACAAAGGAACAGAGACCGGGCATATGGCCACAATTCATTCCTACCTAAGGCAACAAGGAGATGAAGATATTAATGGAGCAGAGACTGTTCATTATGGTCCATCCACAAGTAATAAAGTATGTATACTATTTTGCATGTGGATTTAATTAAATGTGGTTAAGGGATAGTCCCTGAGGAAGTTATCTGCTCTATACAATATACAGATTGAGAGATGGTGGCGTGAACTCCATAACCGCTTTGAACGGTTCTTTAAGAGACAGCTAATGATGTTGCTGGAGAGAGGACATTATGATCCAAACAATGAAACTGATAGGTATGTTTTAAAGCAGGGCCATTTTGCTCAAACATGTTAAGTATAAAGTATGTTGTTGCTTCAATTGATTTGACCTCAATTGATCCCTTTTTTTACTACTTTGCACTTAGAAACTTGTTGGCATTTGTATATATACCTGTGGTTCAGAAGGAAATGGATATATTTAGGGAAACGGTATGGAATTCACATAGAGTGAGATACCAAAGACATACCCAGTTACCCAAAGGAATACCTAACCATTTATATTCATTTCCACAACAGTATGGAGCAGAGGACTGTGGTAAACACAATTTATTTGTGCCATACATGTATCTTTTACTCATATAAACCATTTTGCAACACTACTGACAGTGATTGACTTAAGTGTCATTGCATAACAGATGTATTTAGGACAGATAGGTATGGTCCTGCAGTATAGTTACCAATATTACGTCAAAAGCAATCATATTCTATATTTAAATATTATATAGGGTGATTATTCATCGATGATTTTAATACACATTTAATATTTATTACTTTTTCTGCAATATGAACAGGTTTGCCAGTAACACATCAAGCACTTGATGAAGTGGCAGAAATTTCAGGAGTGATGGATGTGGGGGATGATTTTTTGTCGCATAGTGTAAGGAGAGAATGTGAAAGAGTCATACCCAACATTGAGAATGTGAAAGCTATTGATGCTGCTGATACATATCTATTCCTGAAGGCTAATTACCAACAGCCACCACCACAATAACAGTTGGTTTAAAAGTCACTAGGCTGAAAAAAACCACTTTAGAAAACATTCAAGTTTTTCTTAACATTAAAATAAATACATCAAAAATGAGTACTTAAATCTTAAAAACTCAAAGTAGAATTTAACAAATGATACAATACCCATACCTGTATGCCTAATCCAAAAAATGGCCTATCCAGTAAAGCCTAACAAAAAATTCCTGTGGTCCCCTTATTTTTTCTGCAAACCCTACTGTTTCTTTGACATGCTTAAGCTGTTTGATTACTGACCCTATTTTTTTTGCTGGTTGTCTATTGCTGATTGCCCATTGCTGATTGCCCAGATATTGATTCTTGAAGTGTTTATGCATTGTGGCTACCTTAATCTATCACAGCTTACTGACCTTTAAGACAATTTACTGATTTTTTTTTCATAATGAGAAACTGAAACCACAGGATTTTTTTGTAAAAATTTGATGAGTGACACATGGCTTCACACGCAGCAATGCGTCATGTAACTTTGTATGAAGTAAACATGTTTATTTAATTATTTACTTGATTTTGGATTAGGTATGGTTAGGATACTCATGTATATAACCAAACCATAACTAGAAAGTTTTCAAACAGTTAATTTTTGAAATAGTTCAATAATAGTTCAATAAGTATTGCTATATGTTTACCTCAATTTAGTTTCATCATCTCGCAATAATTATTGCATTGATGCTCTGACATAAATGTCTCAATGCCAACAATGGAGCAATTGCCGCAACAAAAGTAAACTTCATGACGTTCTTGATCCATAATTTCTTCAGTTGCAATTTCTGGGTCATACAGTGTGGACTCAGATCCCTGAATATCAAGCAGCATGAGTTTGTGATCAGTAATTACATAGCTATAGTGAACCAGACATTGCGCTTTCGCATATAAATCCTTAAGAACCTGGGTGGCATCATCTGGAATAGAAACACACTTTCCGTTGTTGTTAATATACTTTACAAAGTCGCCTGAAACATATTCTTCGATCGTGGCGTGCTGGCCATCAAAATTTGTATAGTAGCACCGATTGTAGCGGAAACACTGCCCAAATTCAGAAGGTGCTTTCCTCTCAAATTTGCTGGCAATGTGTCTTGCCGCTGTGTGCATCTGGACTTGTTTTCTGCAGTGATCTTCCACAGATGACTTTACTGTATCAATTATTGTGGTTTTTGCCTTCTGGTTATAGGTCTTAATAACCCACTTCTCCCCATGCATGGTGGTAACATGGAAGGCATCTCGAAATGCACCAGAAGAAAATTTTTGACACTCTACTTCACATTCAACATTCATTGCATTCTTCCATGCACCTGATTCAATATCAAATTTTTCAAAGTTTAGTACAGCCTTTTTTGAAAATCTTGGTTGCACTAGTTTTCCTGCATTTAGTAACGTCTCAATTGATACTGATGCAGGAAACTGGGTTTCGGGGATACTTGGCTTTGGGCATACAGGAGGGTCATCCACGCTCCATACCTGCCTCTTGTGATGACCAGGTAATGGTAAACTTTTTGAGCTACTGCTACTTTTTTCCCATGGCAATTCTGAATTCTCTTCTTGCTCTTGAAGAACCACAAACCTCACCAGGTAAACCTATTGAAAAGAGAGAATTTTGTTCACATAACATAAAAATGTTATTGTAGAAGAGAGTCAGTGAAGTTGGAGGGAGGGTAAATTAAGTTATAAAAAAAGGGGAAATTGTAACTTGAATTATCCTAAATCTTTTAATAAAATTGGACTTTAAGTCTATAACAACGTGAACATTATTTTGGGGGTGAAGATTCTTGTCGAACACATTGTATTTGGTTAATTAGGAGGTAATGCAAAGCTTCATCCCTAACAATTTCTCCATCCAGACCACCACCAACAACAGTCTATGAATGGCAATTAATAAGTATCTTTGGGTTGGATGTTCTTTACAAAATTCATACTGTAACTATTAAACTGCCTATATTATATATAACTAATATAAAGCCAATGATATGAGTGTGTGAGGTGACCTCCCCAAGGAACTGCTTTTGACTCCCAAGAATGGCATAAAGTGAGCCTACAATATGGTCAATTTCCAATCTGAAATTATTAACAAAGTTAATCTTGGCAATCCTAACACTAATGCTATTTGTAATTCTAACCAGAATCCTAATCATAAACCTTATTGAATATTGGCCCTAATAATACTTAATTTCAGATAAGTAATATGGGAAGTCACCTGTATTGTTAATCTAGTATTTGGGGCCTCCTTTTCTGAAATAGAACAAGGTGCATAGTGATTGTGGTATTGTTTGGTACAAAATACTTAATTCATCATGTTTTATTTGGAGTTGTTTGCACTGAAGCTAGACCAGAATGCACCGTGTTCTATTTTAAAAAAGGCCTGTGTGGCACCTGTCAAAAGTAATTTTATATTTGCTGATCAAGAAATTGAAGAATAAAAGGAAAAAACATAGCTATACCGCAGCAGCATAAAAATGAAGCTTTAATAAATACCTTGTCTTTTCGGTGAGGGATCTGTGCTATATTCGAGCACGATGGTCCTTTATTTGAGACCAAAATATCACATGTGCTAACTGGCAGGTTAAATGGGCAGCACAAGCCTTCTTCAAGTTATGTAAACTTAAGTCTTCATGTGGAAATTCCACAAATTCTCTCGGCTGAACAGGCCTATAAGTTTGTTTGGAGTCTGCTTCTGCAGCAAGTCTCTGTACTATGACTTCACTCGGAGCTGATCCCTTCTTCTTTCGACTAGACATTGCATCACCAGATTTCCTTCTTTTGTCGCTCATCTCCCCTTGTAAACGGTCCCAAGTCACTTGCCTTCGCTTCATTGTTCTTCATAGGTATTTGGAAGCTTACAGTTACTAAAAAGATCTTTCGAAATCTACAAGTTCGAAGTGCATTTGTGTGGCCACTTGCGAACAATAAAAAACACAATATTTTGGCGGGAAAGGGAAACATTTCGCGGGAAACATGCAGCTGACCAAAAACGTCGCAGGCTATGAGAATACTGGGCCAGTGACAAACTATTTCAGTTTTAATTTGAAATACTATGAGAACGATGGGCCAATGTGTGGCCCAGTGTTTTCATAGTCATTCTACAACGATATCTCGTTTCAATTTCATCTTCATTTCGGATTTTGGCTTTCGAATTGCTTGTTATTTTCAATGTTTAATTCAAACTATATATTTTAATTTTTATGTTTTATTTTAATTTTATTTTATCAATAATTCTTTGTTGTTGTTTTATTTTCTTCGTTCTGTTTTTTTATTTAAATAATTTTTAAAAAACTGTTAACTATTTTTGTGTTTTTTTTCAAATTTAGTATTTTTTTTAATAACTTTTCACTTAAAAATAATATAGTGACTGTATTTTCTTATGAGAACAATGGGCCACCATAGTGGACCAAAAATGTCCGCGATGCTAGTCAAATTATACACTTAGTCAAGCAGATATATCCCAGTCAAACGAAATTCTTTCAACAAGCTTTTCAATTCGCGACAAAAGAAGCCTATTCATATTTATTTGTCAATTTGACACCGAGTTGTCGTGATGAAATTCGATTACGATCCGGTATTTTTTCACCAGACACTCATTATGTCTATCAACCAAGAGTATAAACATAGGATGTGCTTGTGGATCTGGCTCATTTGACCATGTCTGCTTGCATGAAAAGGAACTCTGAACTTCTGAAAGTATTAGCTAAGTGTAAACCCAAACTGAGGAAAGCTATTTTAAAAGCAACCAAAGACGATCCACTGGAAACTTAAACAAAACACACCCGGCGTTGCATGACAAACAAAAGTTGTTTGAGTTTGGGGGAAAACGTTGTGTGACACATTTAAAGTTTACTTATACTTATTTTATTGTTTGCATCTCTGCATATCTTTTTTTGGTATAATATAAAGGATATTGAGCATATATAGTACTTTTTTGGGTATAATATATTTCAATTTCGGAAGTTGGTTTGCAACATTTAGCTAAGGGCAAGGTTGAAAGCTTAGTGTACGTTGTAGCGCACCTCAAGATATACTTTTAATGTAACGTTTTCACTAGGGAATTATAAAATAGATAGAAGTTATTTGTACAAACCTTTTTCACTGAAACTTTTACCTCGTAGTGTTTTTTTCTCGCTGTGTTTATTTTCCCGCCAAAACGTTTGAAAAATCTCTGACTGTAAAACCGGATATTTGCACCCGGGTGTTAAGCCGTCTGCACCGAAAGCGTGGTTACCAAGCTTTGAGCGCTTTCAAATAAAATTACTCGATATTATAAAAAATCTCCTCTTAAACTGTAATATCACATATAATGTGATACTTTTCATAATAGTATATACTGTGTAAAATAATGTGGTCAAACAGCTTGGGTTTTTTGTCACCATTGACACTGATCACATGTGAATGTTAAAATCTATCTTTTTCTTTCAAAATGCAACTGATAAAGCAAGCTTCACATTTGTTTGTCTACCCACATGGCACACCCCAAAACTAATCGTAAACATTCTAGCATGTATTCAGCCTTGTTCTTTTCAAGAAAAAGAAATTTTAACTTGTGATCAATGTACAAAATGTGGTCAAAATCACTTTATAATAGTGAGCTATATGACAAGTAAAAATGCTGTACACTTTCTTTTTCTTTATCATAGACTTTAAAATGTATAGCGTTGCTTGACTCACATGTACGAATCGAGCACTCAATCTTCTATTATGTTAATATTACATGAAGTTATAATAAATTTAAATTACATGGAGTAAAATATGTGTAAAAATTACAGGTTGTAACTTGTTTCCATCCTTCAAATTGACATCACCAGTAAGAAACATACACAAGGCATCAAACCAATCATGGTATTCAATCCAAAATTACAAACCTCTTTGTCCGGGAGGAATGCTATTATTTAGGTTGTGCAGCTGTTTCTGAACAATTTCTTCGTTTTGGTAAAACTCTATCAGATAGTTGAAAGCTATGTGGACTTCCATTTGCTGTTGCCCAGCACTTCGTAACCGCCTCGCATATTTCCGAAAGTTTTCCGACTCTTGAATGCTGGTTTTTAATGTGTTGCTACCATTTGCCAAGTTCACATTGTGGTCGTTGTCATTTGTTGACAGGATGCTGAAAGCGTTTTAAGACGTTGTAATCCTAATAATAATTTTCAGCTTGGAACTCTGGGATGACAATAGGCCGTCGTATGCCCCCGCACCGCTTTCTTTCAAACCCGTTGCACATGTCCAAGACTAAACGGCTTCTTTCTCAAAATATGTGTTTTCTCCTTGTATGTCTTTTCTCGTTAAACCCCCAACAGTAGCGTTGCACAACAAGCAGACATTTCAACTTAAAAATGAAAAATATTCACGTTCGTTTGGCCGCCATTTTGAATTTTTGCTTTGTCATCAAAATTTTTTTCGTTGCCATGGTTATAACGTCATGATGGTCGCTGATGTTAATATTAAAAATACTGAATTTCCCTCATGTTCAATTCATTTTGGTGATGTTAGACAATCCACATCGCTAATTTCAAAGCCAAAATTAAACAAGCTGATATCTTGTTGTAAAAGATGGGCAAATTTAGAAGGAGAAAAGGCTTTTTTATGTTGAAGGGCTCAGGAACTTTTTTCAGACGAGCGATTAATGGCGCAAGAGAATTGGTACATGCACAAAAATTGCTATAAGCGAATCTGTAATGAGAACAAGATAAGGAAAGCCGAAGAAAAATTCAAATCAAGAGAATCATCATCTCAAGTGTCTAATGTCCAAAGAGTATTAACAAGGCAAAGGAGGTCATGCTATGGCGAAAGTACTGTCTCGGCAAAGAAGGCTAGAAATGCACATGTACTGCCAGTGCAGTGTATCATTTGTGAGAAGGATACTGACCAGTTTGTAATGGTAAATATCTTCCAAATATATAGTTTATTTTATCTAGATGAACTTTTTACGCTTTTTTCACCTTGTAAACAGAAACATGCATGAGGAAATGAATTTTCAGAAATCTGAAACACGGAAGCGAATGTCTTTAATACTGTGCGAGACAGAAAATGCAGGGATGCTTTGTGAGGCTGCAACAGCTAAAAATGATGAAAAAATTCTAAAAATCTGCAATAAAGATTGCGTGGCGATAGAGGTACGTTATCACCAGAGGTGCTACAAGAATTACACAAACTTTCTCTATAATCATAGACAATCTAATGAGAATGAATCTGAATCATCTCTTCTTTATGCTGTTGGTTTTGAGAAATATTGCAAAGATGTAATTGATCCTCTCATCGCACAAAAAATAATGGAATACATGTCTAATTTATACGAAAAACTCACCAAAATTGTTCGTCAAGTTGAAAATGTTGATGCAAGACATTTTCCAAAGTTTAGGCTAAAAGCGAGGCTTAAAAAGCTATACCCACAGCTTGTGTTTCATACCCCTAAAATTCGAAACAGAAGTGAAATCGTTTACACCGTAAATCTTTCCGCCTGAGATTTAGTGAATGATGAAATGTCAAGTAATTTTGACTGGGACTGTGGTAGTGAGAGTGAAAATGACAGTGAAATGGAATGGAAAGATGAGAAAAGTACAGCTGAGAACAAAACAACAAATAGGGATCCATGTTTTAATGATCTTCAAATTCTATTCATGTTTTAATGATCTTCAAATTCTATGTCACACAAGTACGTTCTTCGTCACAAGACTGCTTGGCACAAGTAAATGTATCTAGCGAAGGGGCGTTGCCACCTGGCTTTTTGAAGAATCAGTTTACTACCCTTGCTTGGGACAATGATGACTTTTGTGAAGAGACGAAAACTGGCAAGAGAGCAACCCATGTTACTGGTGGTATTATCCTTCAGCGGCAAAGTGAACAAGTTCAAGAGGAATTATCAAGAAGAGCAAGTATCCCAAAGTCATCATCATTGGAATTTGTTCCAGATGAAGTAACACCGTATGTGCTGGGGAAAAGAGTCGCAGTGAATCTTAAGGATGCTCTTCAAGTTGTTTCCGCTGATGAGTCTGCTTATGTACAACCACAAAATGCAGCAACAAAACTAGATTTTTCATTTGTTCTTTGCCGAAGTCTGCAAGATGAGCTCCTTTTCCCAAACTGGACAGGTTTCAACATATTGCTTCAATCTACAGAGATCCCAATTTTGTCAAAGATCGATCTTTGATGAATGCATTTACGCCAAAATACAAGAGGTTCGTTGGAAGGAAGAAGAATATCTGAATAGGTTCATTATTCGACTTGGTGAATTCCATATGGCTATGTCTTTTTGTGGAGCAATAGGAAAATTGTTCAAAGATGCAGAGTTAAAGGTGAGTTTACTGGTTTCATGCCGGTTGCACAGTTTGAATCAAATTTATACAGCTAACATTGAGTGACTGTATACATGAAAATAACATGTAGGAAATGCACTTCTCATGCAGTATCGCATTGCGGAGACGCACATTTTCTAACTGTAATTTTCTGCCGTTGAACTTATTTAGGATTTGCTTGTGGAATCTGAACTTGTGGCTGCTGGATCGATCAATGGAGTTATTACTGGGAAGCATTATGATGGAGTGATCCGCACACACAAAGTGATGTTTGAAGTGTTAACCCACCTCTTATTTGATGCGTATATGCAGTCACTGTCTCCTGAATCACAGGAACAAATCTCGTTTTATATTGGTAAGAATTTTTAAATGATTTGATCTAACGTTTGTTAGGATCTCAAGACACACTTCAATTTTCCGCACCAACAATTTTGATGGACAGAAAAATTTTATTTATTGTTTTCAACGTAGATTGTTTTTTTTTTATAGAGAACATGGCCAAAACATTTCCAACGGAAGAATTTAATGATTATGCAATGTCTGATGAATTTGAGTCTATCCAGGCTGGTTTTAATCATTACCTGAATGAGAAATCAGCTACCAATAAAACAATGGGAATGTGGGTGGTGTACATTCAGATGGTGCAAACTCTTCTTTTGTTTATTCCAGCAACCTGTGAGAATAATTGGGAATTGCACTTATCAACTGTGAGATCCATGCATCTGTGGTTTTTTTTGCTGCGGACCGCGTCAACTACGCCAGATATGGGTCGATCTACTGCCTTGAAATGATTTGTATCAATTTAACACACCCAGGTAAATAAAAGTATTAATAATAATTGCGGTATATGGATATATATATATATATATATTCCTACAATTATAGATGCACTACCCGGGAAAAGAGCAAATTGGACGTGCCAGCGACAAAACAAGTGCTGTTCCTCATCTTCACTGTGCGATCAAGTTATGGAACAAACCTTTAATAGGGATTCCAAAACAAAAGGCGTTATAACAGGATTTAATCTAAATAGATCCGCAGTTCAGCGGTGGATTCTTGCACAGTCCGAAAGAGGCTCAATTACGAGACAGTGCTACTCTCTTGCTGGACTTTCTAAGACTGAAAGGTTAGTTATTCCTTATTCAAAGGGTCATTCAAATTTTAAAAAAATGTATATAGGCTATATTGAAAAGATTTTCATAGATTTTAAATGTTGCAGATCGCGCAAGGATCTTGATGTATCCCAGATGATTAACCATAACTCAGAGGGTATCCGCTGTGGTAGAAACAATATCAACAATGACAAATCCGTTTGACCCAGATTTGAAAGATGTGCCGGTGGAGAGGTGGCAAAACCTTGCATGGTGACCGATATGCTAGCTGCCAAAGCAATTGGTGAAAGAAAATTCAAAGAGTTTGTGGACGACAAAGTGAAAGCTGAAAAGCCAGACATATTCACTATGATTTCAAGAACAAATCTAAAAACAGTCTGTGAAAAAAGGAATGCTATAGCAATTTGAGTCGCTCGCAAGCTAATCACATCGCTTGTAGCATCACGTCTTTCGCAAACTCAAACAGTGGAGTAGATATTCCTGAATAGTGTTATATGCATTTTTTAAAAGGTGAGATTGTTGAACTAAGGAACGACCCAAGGTTCATTTCTCGTTTGTTGGCTATCGGAGAATCTAGAGAAGTGGATATGAAAAATCTTAGCGCTAAATGCAAGCTTCTTCACGAATTGGTTGACCGTGTAACTGATGCAATAGTCAAAACGTCACAGACATCAGGAGCCTTGTTACTTGACTTGATGGCAATATATTATATTCCCCAAACATTTGGGGAGCTAGCGGAGAGGGTTTTGCAGATGATCTTAAAGTGCACCAGAGTTGCAAATGTAGCAAGGGTGGACTTTTTAAGCGACAAATATCTAGCAGTCAGTCCCAAAACCATTGAGCGAAACAAAAGAGCGGTATCTGGTGTAACACAAATTAGAATTGGAGGGTCAAGTCAGAAAGTGCCACGCCAATTTAAAAAGTTTCTCAGTCTTGGGGAAAACAAGGAGTCATTGTTAGAGTTTTTATTTCAGCATTTATATTCAATGCGATTAGAAGTAGAGCTTTCTCATCTCGAGCTGTACTTTTCACATGGACAGATTTGTCATCGATTTTATGTTGAAGAGGGCGGTGATGTACAAGTTGAAGGTGTTCCGGGATTGTTTTCCGATCACGAAGAAAGCGGATACTAGACTAATTCTTCATGCTAAACATGCCTCCATGCAACACCAAGTGATCACTATTTGAAGACGTGTTTGTTTTGATGTTAGGCCATAAAGAGGCGATTAATGCCAAGCTGTACCTCGACACCGGGTCTGGCAACCACAGAAGATTGTTTGATGTTAATAAATGTCATAATCAATTAGGTGCTTCATTTTGCGACGGCTTAATTGGATTCCATGCATTTACAGGTACTGGATTTGGAGACTTGTAGCTGAGTAGTTTTCCAATCTAATTTTACTCTTATTTTTGCGGGGTTTTAAATTCTTATGCGAGACCAAAATTTAGGCTAGTGGATGCTATAATATGCTGTTATTGTCATATGTTTCTAGGGTGTGATAGCACCAGCTCTTTCTACTGCAAGGGCAAAACTACTATCTTAAAGGTTTTGGATAAGAATCCCGAATTCCTCCCTGCTTTTCAGAGTATTGGAACAACGTTCACCGCAAGCCCTATTTTGGAGAAAGAGATTGTGAAATTTGTCTGCCTGCTGTATCAACAAAAACAAGTAGATGATGTAATTCTAGCATGTTACAATCTTTTCCGATTTGGGAAGTATTCTGAAAGGGATATGCCATGCACAAAAGTTGTCTGAAAGAAACACCTAAACAGAGTTACGTACCAAGCTGCAATTTGGCAAAGAGCTCTCACGCCCATTAACAATTGTCCTAACATAACCGAGCATGGCTGGCTAGTTCACAGTGAGGGGAATGTATCCATTGATTGGATGGATCTACCACCTGCCCCAGACGGGATCCTCAAAAATGTTCAATGTGCATGTAAAACGGGATGCACGTCGAACAGATGTTCGTGTTACAAGGCCAGCCTGCAATGCACCAGTATTGGCCGCTGCGATAAATGCTTAAATGTAAGCGCAGAAGAGTAATCAAAGCGATGGTTGAAACTGACGTTGATGATATTGATGAAGATGACTTTCATGAGGAATATTAAACTTGGAATAGTACCTATTAAACTTAGATTAAGAAGTGGAAAAACAATTTAATACATTTGAAGATGTAAAGGCCTCCCATGGGGGCAGAAGCAGACGTCTTACTAAATTAATTTACGTGCTTCGTAAAATTAAGCTTAATAATGCTGACTCTGCATGTTATTCGAAACTTTGGTAAGCAATATCTCATAAAGCTATTTATTTACAGTTATCAACTTAACATAGTTTTTTTCCCATTTGTGTATATCTATTTGTTGCAATTGTTCAATTTTCGAAAATCGAAGATTTTTATATTTTCATTACAATGATCACGTAATCGATAGAATAACGTCGATTTCTCAACCTTGTGCACAGTTATGAGTGGGGGGTTGTTTTATTATTTAATTTCCCATGTTTCTTTATGACTTTGTGCATAAAGTTGTTAGTCTTGCTGCATGGCATGTTCAACGAAAGTAGTTTTCTAAGCACATTTTGCAATGGCAGATGACGGCCTATAAATTCTGGAATAGATTTTCCCTTTAAAACAAAATGAAAGTTTATTTAACCTATGTGGAAACAGAGTGCAAAGTAATTAAACTGAATATTAGGAGAGACTCTGCTCACAGGGTAGCTGAATATTCGATAAATGCTAAGATTACACAGGGAGTTGATGATGTACTTGTGATTTTATAACTAACATGTGAATTTTAGGAAGAATGAAGAATTTTATCATGTAAGTGTAAGAATGCTCGTTTGAAACACAATAACTTGGTAAACTGCTTTTTAGTTAATTATATTTTAGAACAACAAAAAGAAATACTGGAAAAACTGTACAATATACTTGCTGTTTGTCATAAGTAGGTGTTTCAAAGCAACCTTCTTTGTTTCCCCATAGTTTATCTGCAACATCAGGACAACAACAATGGACATGTGTGACAAAGCCACAAGGAGTGTCACAAACAAAAACTGTTGGCTTGTAATTCATTGACATGTACAAGTCTGCAGCATCCCGAACGGATTCAGTAAGACAAAGGAATTTGGATGCATAGGTACACAAAAATCAAATGTATACCATACATTATTACATGTACCTGCAAGGAAGCCTTAACAATCAATCACATGTATATTTGATTAACTTTAATCTTTAACACTTTTAGTAATTGCTTTAGAATCAATTACCCCATGTCTGCATACAATATGTTAAAATCCTCCAGTGCGGCCGGGAATCTTTGAAAATCCATGGGATATGGGCTGTTTCCAATCAAAATACTTGAATACAGCATTTCCAGGTTTCTAATTATTAATTCCTAAAACACAAAATAGAAGGAAGATTGACAAATCAATGACATTCCTGTATAATGACAGTGAACTGTACAGTAACCAAGCCATGCAAATATTGTTTCAACTATAACTACTATCCTTCCGGTGAGTTAATTTTAAAAGTTGATTGTACTAAAATGACCTTACCTTAGACTTTCCTGACACTGGGATATCACAATATTGACACAGCTCAATGATTCTTTCACTTGCCAAACTCCTAATACTTTCCATACTCAATTCTCCAGATATCAAGAGTGAAGTCGAGCTGGGTCACCTACAGTGTACAAGGCAACAATGTTCTTACCATTGTTCCTGGACTTGACTGCACCTGTACAACCTGACATCCATGACACTTACAACACTCTCTTTCTGCATCTTTATCAATATTTGGCCACAAAAAGTGTACTTCGTGAATGTTGTTTCGTCTTCACAATTCCTTGGTGTCCTTCATGAGTCATTTCCAATCTCTTCTTCTGCAACAATTTCGGTATCACCAAACACATACCACAGATTACCAGTTTTCCAAGAACACTAAGTTCCTGTCTAACAACACACCTGTACAATACGTCCATTCCCATTTACTATCTGTTAGGGTGCACATTCGCACTAATGAAAGTTCTGTATCACTTTCTGACTCTTTCTCTACTTCTTGTATTGTGAGTCCATTTGGAACT
The DNA here is from genome assembly GCF_004324835.1 of Dendronephthya gigantea. Taxonomy (NCBI): domain Eukaryota; kingdom Metazoa; phylum Cnidaria; class Anthozoa; order Malacalcyonacea; family Nephtheidae; genus Dendronephthya; species Dendronephthya gigantea. The sequence continues at coordinate 273,806 of NW_021163136.1, read as the reverse complement.
GCATTCTTTGCCACAAAACGTATGTATTCTTCTGCATCATTGGTGCTCTGATTAGTATTCACAGCCAACCTCGAGAGGGCATCAGCAATATTCTTTTCCCAGGTCTATACTTGACTATGAAATAATATGATTGCAAACGTAGAACCCATCTTTGTATTCTTGCTGGTGGTGATGAATTCTTCGAATATATTACTTCTAAAGGTTTGTGATCTGCCCAAACTTTTTACCATATAGATAAGGATGAAATCTTTCACAAGCCCAAACTTAACCAAGAGCTTCTTTTTCTGTCTGGCTGTATCTCCTTTCAACACTTGTCAGAGGTCACCTCACATAATTGACAACTCTTTCCTCCATTTTGTTCTTGATTCAGTACAGCACCAAGACCTACAAGACTTGTATCTGCAATAACCTTTGTCTTGGCATCTTTATCAAAATATGCCAATACTTCAGCACTCGCCAATTGCAACTTCAATTTGTTGAAAGCATTTTCATGAACTTGCTCCCACCTGAAAATATCCCCTTTTCTGTCGAAGAGGCTCAGATGTTGTGGCCAAGTTTGGAATGAACCTAGTAGAAGAGTTAACAGGCCCAAGAAAACTATGAAGCTCTGACTGTGTTTCTGTTCGTCTTGCATTCTTTACTGTGTCTACTTTTGAGTTGGTTGGACCAATTGCCCTTCTCTGATAACAAATATCCCATCAGTCATCCTAAACTGACACTTTTCTGGGTTAAGTGCAAGATTTTTCTCTTGCATGGTCATCAATAGCTTTTTAAGCCTTTCATCATGCTCAGCTTGATATGCACATGCACAATATAATATTGTCCGATATATTACGTACACCCTTGCAGTCTCGAATTGCGTGGCCCACATGATACTGATAAGCTTCTGCCACATTGTTCATACCAGATAAAGGGACGAGTATAATGATAATGACCTTTACACTATGATATTGACCTTTATACTATGATAATGACCTTTATGAGTTACCTTTATGTGTTGTAATCTCTCTAGATTCCTAGATCAAGTTGCAGCTAATCCTACCCGTATCTGAGATCAAGTTTAGAAAAAACTTTACCACCATTAATCATGAAGAATATCATCTACTGTTGAAATAGGAAATTTCTTTCTGATAATGGGGCTTCATTCGCCTTTCACAGATCTGTACATAACCGTATTTCACCATTAGGTTTGGGTACGACGACTAGAGGATTTGCCCATTTCGCTTGTCCCTTTAGCTTCTCTATGATACCTCTTATTTAGCTTCTCAACTTTAGACTGTAAACCATACGGAATGTTATGAACCCTCTGTGCTATTGGCTGTCTGTCCTTTGGTTTACCAGTTCCAGTAAAGCACTTCCTATATGTTGTTTTCATCCTTTTTTCAAACGACACATAATCTGCATCCATCATGGGTTGTGGGGTCCAATCTTCAATACTCCCAAACAAATAGCAGTTTTTCTCCCAAGTAACGGTTTACCTGTCCCATCGATAACGATAAATTTTCCTTCTTTTACTTCTCTACCTTGACACACACTACATCTGCCACAAATTTTCCAGCTACTTTTAGAGGTTTTGTGTAACCATATGCAACAATCTGTGTTGTTGTTTTCTGGGATTTACATTTGATACGCTTTTTTTTTCAGATTTTCCCAGCACATCTTTATCACATTACATGTGGAACCAGAATCAATCAAATAGTTACATGACAACATCAATGAAACCCATATCACCCCTGGGGTGAGCGTTAACCACAAAAGCATATTCACTGTCCTGTTCTTTCAGCCCTTGATCTTCATCCATGTAGTTAATTCTTTTTTTACCATCTTTTTGATTTATTATTTGGTTTTGCAAACTTTTGCAAAATATCCCTTTTTGTGACATTTGTTGCATTTGGCAGACTTCACAGGACACTTCGGTTACTAGGCAATAGTGACCACTTTTGCCACAGCTGAAACATTTATTCTCATCTGATTTAACCTTGTTTTGAAGCTTTTCTCTCTGCTGCCAATTGAGTTGACATTTTCTTTTTTGACTTCTATCCCTGCATCATTGTTAATCTTACTAGCTTGAAGACAGGAGGTTTCATGTGCTCAAGATATCTCTTGAAGATTTTCAGTGTTAAAGTTTGTGCTCTTTTAAGCAATTTTCTACGAAGTGTAACCAAACAACACTTATCAATAACTCGATCTGTTTAAGCCTTGTAACAAACTGATCCAACGTCTCATCATCTTCTTGAATCATACGCCGAAACATATGTCTTTCATACAGCACATTAACAGCAGGATTAAAATATGCATCCAGCGCTTCAATTGCTTTATGATAATCCTTATCTTCCCCAGTATCTGATGTGTCCAAAATATCTTGTACGTCCATGCCAGCACAGTGCGACAATAATGCTCGCTTTTGTGTGTTTTCAGTCTTTTCCGACCACAAACAGGTTCAAAGGCTCTTTTCAACCTTTGCTGTCTCTGGGCAATACTAGTTGGCTCCCCTTTCAGATCAAAGTTTGGTATTTCACTGAATATAGCATTTCCAGTTGCCATATCATTTGTCTTATTTATTAAATATACAAATCTAATCCATATCCATCTTGCAGTTTCTTTATACTTTACTGCAGTTATTTAAAACAACATATTAAAGTTGCCTCATCCTTGTTGCCAGTTTAGTGTTTTGCATTCGTAATATTCAACCAATTCTGTCTATACAAGTTTTATTAACAACCAGTTTTTACTAACTAATATAACAATATGGCTTATATTTATATTCACTCTTTTATAATTTATGCTACATTAAGAATGCAAGTAATCATAGTCTAATATATTCTTAATACACTATAACATCCATATAAGTTGTGATGGCATTTCTGAATAACCCATATCTTCCATTTACAACTTCTTTCTTTGCTTCTTGTATGTTTACAATGTCAGTAAATTGTTGCTCTCCCAAATGAACAAGCTTAGCACTGTGAGCGAGTGGGTCAGTGCCAAAAGATGGAAATCTTGTAAGATGACCACCAAGAGCCTTATAGGAATTCCCAGCAGCTTCGGCACTCGCCAACCTCGCAAGCCAAAAGTATGGGAGATTTTTATGTAAAAGTATGGGATATCTCTCAATTCTTCAGGTCCTGGGCAAACTTCAATGTCACCACTAAGCAGTAATAATAAACGCAGGTCTATCTTCAAACCGATGTGCATTTCATGTTGTTGATAACACCATAGCGATTGATAAGCAAACGTTTGATCAAGATCAACCGCTTCCTCGCCAAGAAACAAGTAACAAACTGAGTTTAAAGATTCAAAACCAGGTTTCTTAAGCCATAAGAATACAAATAGTTGAAGAGCGACTCTGACTGTGACCGCACTGAACGCCATCTTCCTCATCTTTGCAAGTTATTGTCTTAAAAAAAAGTCAAATGAAACAAATTTGAAATGTCAATTTCATTTTCCCTATGAGCATTGTGCAAGGACAAAGCTAGAATTTGAAAAAATTCACACTAAAGATAATGATAATCATTATAGAGTTAAAGTTGTCACTGAACGAAATGATGCCAGGTGAAATAATCATCAACAACTTCAACTCCAAGGATGGAGAGCCAATTGCGATATTAAAGTTGTCATTGATCACTATGCTTGTGTCGAGTATGTGACAAAATATGCTGCTAAAGGTGAACCAAGATCGCCTTTATTAAACCAAGCATTTAATTCTGTTGTTCAAAATGTAGATATTAATAGCGAGGCTCGTATATATATAGATATATATATAGATATATATATATAGATATATATATAGATATATATATAGATATATGTGTAAGGTGTATTTGTTTTTCTACACAAGCATGACCGACCGGGCAAGCAGAAAATTCTACTTGACCGCGGTGGGAATCGAACCCGCGACCTTCGCATTTCTAGAACGATGCTCTACCGTCTGAGCTACAAGGCCAAGTTGGGAACGACTGTGATTTTACTTAAGATGTTATTGACAATGCGGAGTTTCGTCCTTTTGCATGTCGTTATGCAGTTACTTCTGCAATGTTGATATATATTTTGTACTTTTTGCTCTTAATTGAGCCATGTGTCACTTGTGGATATATATGTGTAAGGTGTATTTGTTTTTCTACACAAGCATGACCAACCGGGCAAGCAGAAAATTCTACTTGACCGCGGTGGGAATCGAACCGCGACCTTCGCATTTCTAGAACGATGCTCTACCGTCTGAGCTACAAGGCCAAGTTGGGAACGACTGTGATTTTACTTAAGATGTTATTGACAATGCGGAGTTTCGTCCTTTGCATGTCGTTATGCAGTTACTTCTGCAATGTTGATATATATTTTGTACTTTTTGCTCTTAATTGAGCCATGTGTCACTTGTGGATATATGTGTAAGGTGTATTTGTTTTTCTACACAAGCATGACCAACCGGGCAAGCAGAAAATTCTACTTGACCGCGGTGGGAATCGAACCCGCGACCTTCACTATATATCTATATATATATCTATATATATATATATATATATATATATAGATATATATATATATATATAGATATATATAATGATAATATATATAGATAATATATTATATAGATATATATAAATAATATATATAGATATATATATAGATATATATATAGATATATATATATATAGATATATATAGATATATATATAGATATATATAGATATATATATATAGATATATATATAGATATATATATATATAGATATATATAGATATATATATAGATATATATATAGATATATATATATATAGATATATATATATAGATATATATATATATATAGATATATATATATATATAGATATATATATAGATATATATATATAGATATATATATAGATATATATATAGATATATATATATAGATATATATATAGATATATATATAGATATATATATATAGATATATATATATAGATATATATAGATATATATAGATAGATATAGATAGATATAGAGATATAGAGATATAGAGATATAGACATATAGATATATAGATATATAGATATATAGATATATAGATATATAGATATATAGATATATAGATATATAGATATATAGATATATAGATATATAGATATATAGATATATAGATATATAGATATATAGATATATAGATATATAGATATATAGATATATAGATATATAGAGATATAGAGATATAGAGATATAGAGATATAGAGATATAGAGATATAGAGATATAGAGATATATAGAGATATATAGAGATATATAGAGATATATAGAGATATATAGAGATATATATAGAGATATATAGAGATATATAGATATATATAGATATATATAGATATATATAGATATATATAGATATATATATATAAATAGATATATATATAGATATATATATATATAGATATATATATATAGATATATATATATATATAGATATATATACAGTAGGAGGCAAAAGTTTGAGTCCAGTGACTGTATTTCTTTGTTTCAGCAGCATATATTAATATTCTACAGAAAACCTTACCGATAAGTGAACTAGAAAAAAGTAAACAAGTAAACAGAAAAATACATGCTGTACAACAACTATGAGATGTTATGATATTCATTTTTACGTATTTTAATGTGCAAACATGCATTTACATGTCATTGCTTAGTTCCCTCTTTTTTGCTCTTGAAATGACCTTTATTCTTGCTCGCATAGATTCCATAGGTTTTTTAATGTCACACGTTCAATACCTTGCCAGCATTCGTTGACCACTTGCCTCAAGTCAGCCTGGCTGGCGGGTCTGTGCCTCGCCCTCTTCCGGTTAAAACGGTTCTACAAGTGCTCCATAGGTTTTAGATCTGGAATATGAGGTGGAAAGCCATGACAACGAGATCACCAGAATGAGTTTGCTTCTAAATGATTTCTGGCACATAGAAGATGTGCATGTGCTTAGGGTGATTATCATGTAGTTAGACGTGCGATCATCTTTGTACCAGATGAAATTCCATGTCCTTGAAGAATTGGATGATACTTTTCTTTAATTAGGATCCTATTATATCTTTCAATATTGCCAAACCGAGCATGACCAAAGCAGCTAAAAGTTTGCTTGAGTAGGATTTAGTTTCTTCGAACCTCTCCAAGGTTAGTTGCATACCACCTTTTTAAATTCTCACTTCTTCTGCGATCTTACGAGGAAAGAATCCTTCAATACTTAATGGAACTATTTGTCCTTGTGCACCATCACTTTGCCCTTTTTCCTACCCATCTTGGGCAGTGTAAAGGAATGAGAACTTTATTTTGTTATAATTTAGATCATTAGGACCAAAACAGTGTGCAATTAATATAGTTTACAGTACTGAAACACTAGCACGCATGTCTTAACTCCAATACGCTGCCAGGATTTAATACTGGAATTCTACAACGACTGGACTCAAACTTTTGCCTCCTACTGTATATATATAGATATATATAGATATATATAGATATATATAGATATATATAGATATATATAGATATATATAGATATATATATAGATATATATAGATATATATAGATATATATATAGATATATATATATACAAATTTGTTTCGTATATCAAGCAGTGGTTATATATATATATATAACCACTGCTTGATATACGAAACAAATTTGTAGTGAATAAAATCATATGAAGTAAACCAAGTTTATTGTATTTTATATCGTCTTATATACCTTTCCTAAAAACACCTGATTGTTTTTCAGTGTTTGTCCAAACCATGCCAATAGATCACTTTGTTCAAGCTCCTGATGTTGACGTGCGGCGAAATTTCTAGACAAGTAGTGCATCTGTACCACCTTTTTAGTGTGTTGTTCCACAGTCTGCTTTGTAGCAGCGATATCTTCAACTGGACGTGGAGTACTAGACCTACTGAATCCAAGTTGAATGAGTAGATGTCAATCTTTCTTGTTGTTTGGTCTATCTTCTTCCCAAGTTTAAGCATTTTCACAAGAGAAAGGGTCCTTGGGACAAACTTACTTGGACTACATGTTTGTTTCATTGGTGGTGATTTTTGTTCATTAGCTGTTGCATTAAAAGTGGAGCACCTCTTTTTTGGAGGAGGGGACTTTAAACCCGTAGTAGACTCGTCTATTAATTCAACATTTGACTCACCTATAAATCGAATGTGGATCACTTTCGAATCTGGAACTTGCCTAAATGATCGGCATGAAGGTCCCTGCTCGCCAGCTACAACATCACAAGTCATTGATGGGTCAACAGCAAAGTGTTTCAGGCAAGCTGCTTTAATATTTTTAATTATAATATAACATTTATAATACGCACGTGCTGATTGGTCGAGAAGCGTGTTTCTATAACTCTATAGAAACACGGGAATTTTCCCGCCGAACTTGGCAAGCGAAGCGATGTAATGAGAACTTGTAATTGAATCGAATTATAATGTTTGTACAAAACTTTTTATTGAGTTATATTATAAAAAAAATAGAAAACGTTTTTCCTGTTTTCTATACAGTTATAGAAACACTTGTGGGAGTTTGGGAGAACTCGAATAATTATTACTGATTATTTCTCGTTCTCCCAAACTCCCACACATGTTTCTATAACTGTATAGAAACACAGAAAATGTTTTCTATTTCTTAATTGTGAGATCTTCAAATTCGAAAGGCACAAATACACGAGCTCCAATGCTCGCGTACTTTTGTGCCTTACCGGACACTTCAGCACTTAACCGTTGTACAGTAATAAAGTTGTCATTCAAAGCGCTTTTCTCATTTTTCTTTTTGTCTTTTGGTTTTGCCATTCGTCTTTCTTTCATTTTATCTTTGAATTTTTTCCATGAAGACCCCTTGTCAGCCATGCTTGCGCGGCGGCGCGAAAAGACAACCTGTGAGCAAAGAATGCCGCTGTAATATGATAGCGCTAGGCTCAATGGATTTTTATTTTCAATATTTTTCGCTTTTTCATCAACTTAATTTGACTTTTTATTTCATTTTCGTTTGTAATTATTTCATGTTTTACTTCAATTGCTTAGAGGGGGTCTATTATAGTTTCGCGGTTATACGGTTTTAGCCATATTTTGAGGTCGGATTTCGGTTGTATCCAGTTATTTTGTACGGTTTGCGGTTAACTGGAAATCATGCGGAGACGGAAAATGACGAAATTAACCCTCCGGATTCGGTTATCGACCAAAATACATAGCGGTTTTCGAATAATTTTTAACATGCGGTTACGAAATATTTTACGTTGTTCATGGCATTCAGTTTCCGATCACGTGCGTGTATTTTCCCGCGGGGCCTCGAAATTACGAAATCAAAGTGGAAGTGCGCAAAGTTTATCATCTTTTTATGCAGGCTTGAGCCTTGAAGGCCCTTGATTAGATTTATTTAGATATTCAGAAAACGTTCGAAGCAACTCGTGAGTCATGATCTGACATGGAAGACGTACTAAAATGCGTAGCTTTGTTCTACAAGGCTGGGACGTCCGGCAAAGAATACGTGCGGAAAGAGAAATTCCGTATCAAGGTGCCAAGAGGCGAAAATGGCAAGGAAATCAAACTGGCACGCTTGAAGGATATAGTTTGGTATGTATGCCGCTTTTTATTTAAATTAATCACATTAATATTAATGATATTAAAACTATCTGATTATGGCTATATTTTGTAGGTAAATATACCCTCTAGTTATTAAATTAAATGGCCCCATAGCCAAGGCCATCTGATAACACAGCAACTATAATTACCATACACATTTATATGGGCCTTATGTGAACATGGTGGTCTGACACTACAATGGTTGTCATTGTTTGCTTATAAAGCCTATACAGGTATTATTATTATTATTATTGGCAAGGACTCTTATGAGGAAATATCAGTAATCACTAAAGCCATTATAATTACTAAATCTACCTTCAGGATTAAATTTTTTATTTAGTGTCCAAAGTGGTTTAATGGAAATTGCCAGGCAAACTGGCTTGGCTGACTTCAGTGTAGAAAGTCGAAAGAAGCTGGATCTCAGAATTGGTAGGATTGACGAAGCTGGAGAGAGGATAGCAATCAATACTGACAGCTAAATGGAACTAGAAATGCCATCAATAAGGAATCAAGTCGACAAACTTCAAGGCGACTTTTTATATTCTCAGGCTTCTCATATATTTGTTAGGTTATTGTTATTGTAAGATTGATACCGATATATTTAATTGATGTGCAGAGTTGTTATACAGTATATTGTACATTGTGTGATGGTGGCAGGGAAGGTGTTATCAATAGTACAATAAATAAACAATATAAATAGTAAGAATATACATACATGTAATATGATATAAACAAAATTACATATTTGTTAGGTGCTTATCATTAGTGTAAACCCCCACCTGCCACAACTCGATCTGGTGCTTTTCCTGCATATATGGGCTATATGGGGATTGATTAATACTTTGCTGACAAAAGGGTGAATGGGGGGGGAGTGTTATTCCAATAGCAAGTGCAGTCTTTTTACCTCAGTCTGTTACCTCACTATTATGCACAATGCATAATACGAAATAGTCGATTTGGTAGTATGTATACAACTGTATTCAAAAATCATTTCTTAATTTTATTGTGTATTAGTGATGGTATATCCTATAGAAGTTGTGTTTGCACCAAAGAAATCCACAATTGTGATTGAGGTTAATAACAGCAGTAAACCTACATCTTCTTCCTATAATGTTGCTTCAACTGGACCAAGACTCCAGAAAGTATTGTCTGAAGAAAGCCAGCAAAAGTTAAATGAAGGTATTGCACTGTACATGGTCACAAATATAGCAGAGGGTGTTGTAATTCTCTCTCTTCACTTACACAATTCTTAGAATTTTTCTCACACTGTAAGGCCTTTAACAAGCCTTCAATTTGAAACTACAATAGCTTATATTAATATTTGGTATTCTTCTGGTATTAGGCCATTAATTCCTGGCATTTGCCAACCAAATGCCTTCATAGTCATAGATGCATACTTCTCATACATGAGAAAGAGATTCCACAAGTAACTCTTCAAAATGCCCCCAATGTGCCCTACTTTAGTATTTACTCTCTCTAACACAAGACTTTTTTACCCATTTAAGGGAAACACCATGCCGAAGGCTGTGCCAAACAATTGTATACTGTATCTTTAAACTTGGACATGCGTATTTATGATACTTGTAACTATCGATTTGTAGAACTGAGTAAACTGCAAGGAAGCATGTTAATACAAGACAAGACACTAACTACAAAACGAAGAACTGGAGAAAAAGTTCTGTGGCCATGGCGTATTGAATGTGGATGTTGCCATGCAGTTCCTGGTGTGATGCTGCGATATGACTCCGATATGCTTGGAAGGATAGAATGCTTTAAAAGGCGTAAGTTGATCTGTTGTTGCCTTTGTTATGTTAGTTGATCTGTTGTTGCCTTTGTTATGTTAGATTAATTTCCCATTTGCAGAATATTTAATTGATGGTTAATGCCTGAATCTCTAAATTCTTGATGTATATCCAGTAATGGGATTGTTTTGGCAACACAGTTTAACAGATTAAAAGACGTTATTTGTAATTACCATGTCGATGAGGCTAAATTTATTTAGTTCAGTTGTCCAATGATACCATAACGACCACTATGTAACAGTACACCATGCAGGAGGTCCCTTCCTGTGTTACTCTGTTTTTTTCATTTAATATCATGTTTCTTGACTTTTCTGCACTAATTATTTTTAAACAATGAGTCTACATATATCACAAGTTCATAGTGTTTCCGTTATTGAGTGTAATCTAATTGTTTGAACAGGTTAAATTCCAAAAACCTTTGTCGAGTAATGATGCCATTATGAAGAGTCGACTGAATTAAAGTGCCCATGTCATAAAATTGGAATTTAGATTTTTAGAATCTTTGTTTGAAATGAGTTAGTAAGTTCTAAATCAAAACTGAAATTGGATTTTTATTTTTCGAGTTATTGCCATCTAAACATTGATTTTGGTGGAATGAAAACTCTGAAAACCGCGCAAATGAGACTGGTGCGAAACAAGGTGTTTGACGTCACAATAGGAACTCGTTCGACGCGACAATTTAGTAACTCCATTGCATGGAGTAAATAAGTAGAAGCTAACCGTGCAAAAAAGTGGTTGTTCTTACTTAACAGACAATTCTGTACAGAGTGACTCATATATTATCAAAATGTGTTGTGAAATGGCTTTAATAATTGTACGTTCCTGGTAACAGTCGTGCAATAATTGCAAATACGCCATGAGTCACGACCAATTGAGTCAATGTGTTGTAAACAACAAGGCAGTTTTTAAGTTAACAGATAAAGGTTCGGTAAATAACGTCTCAAAAGATGCGAGTGCGCACATTTTAGTAAAGACAGCTAAAGAATGTTGGTAAAAAAGATGCCATAATAAAAGCGACATGTACTGGGTTATATTTATATACACATGATTTGATATGTTTCTTTTGCGCGAGACGTATTAGATTTCTCAGTTAATATTGATAACTCTAAGTCTCTCATTGAACTATTTTTTTCGAAAGTGCATGGGAACTCCACTCATACTCTAGCTCAGTTGATTTGTAATGAAAATAAACCAGAGAATCACACAGGCATGCGTGACTTAACTACACATAAACACATTGTAGAAATACCGGCACTCATGAGCCACAGGAGAACCTCAATCATAATGCTATTAATATAATATTTATATAGGGCAGTAAAATGTATTAGGGTCCGCGTCCGCCTTTTATCTACACCCGGGTGAACTGTATGTGCGCAATTACGAACGACGATCAACTAGGATGAAACTTTAGAATTAAGTTAAGTTGGTTAAGTACAATTGCCAGATTACCAACATAGAATCTATTTGTAATTTGAATACTGTATATCTGGCGTAATGATATTATGTTCTGGGGTCACGAAAAGCAAGTCGCGCAATCAAGATCATAAGAAAACATTTGCTTTTACTGACGCCTACGATCAAGTCTTCGTTGTAGTTTCGATGCCATGATCGTTTCACGATTGCTCCATTTCGCGATACCTTTTCAGCTTATCATCGGCATCTGGTTCGTTATTGGACCCTTTAAGGCTGACATTGACCCGCGTTCATGGTGTTAACTTTTGTTCTTTCTTGGTACTGCATTGGCAGGAAAACAATTTTAATCGGTGTCATTCCTTTGGTAACTTCTCAATAGCTAAACTTGATGAAGACATATTTTTACCACGTTTAATAACCAAATTTAGCTGGCATAAAATCGCTTCTCTTGTACTACATACTATTATTTATCTAAAGCCGCAATATGCGAGTTCCTATTGTGACGTATTAGTTACCAGTTTCCGACTGTCGCGGATTTCAAAAACTTTTGCCGTTAAAATTTGAAATTTTCAAACTTTATCCCTTTATTTCTCCGCGAAAACAAACTCAATTTCAAATGTGATTACTATTTACGTAATCTACGTTTCACGGCGATTCTAATGAGATAAATTCCAATTTTATGACATGGGCACTTTAATATTTTTCAAAAGTAACTTGTTTTTCTTAGATCATTCAGTATTAGTTGATTACATCTCCAGTCATCAGCCAGATATTTAATATAGTAGCGATAGTTACTGGTCCTTACAGCAGAAAGAGAGTTAAGAGATCCTGAAGACAAATTACAGCCATAATTAAAGTGGTTGCTATGATGTACAATGTAATTTTGTCTAACAATACTTGATTAACTTGATTAATGCACCATATGTTTATGAAATTTGTGGTATCATCAGCATCATAAAATATACCTTGTCACAAATTCGTCCAGTTCCGTGGTTCTCTTGTAAATGGAAATGACATATTTCAAACCACTTAGAAATTTGTCTGGTATCATGAAAACATAGTCTGGCCTAGATTTATCACCCTCCCTGGATAAAAATATCCCTTTCCCCTGTGTGTTTTCACCATTAATTTGTTCTGTACACTGGGTGATTTTTCTCCATTAGTTGCTCTGTACACAGGGTGAGTTTTCACCATTAATTTACTTTGTACACTGGGTGAGTTTTCACCATTAATTGGCTCTGTACACCGGGTAAGTATTCACAATTAATTTGCTCCGTATGCTGGGTGAGTTTTCACCGTTAATTTGATGGTGCACTTGGTGAGTTTTCACCATTAATTTGTTCTGTACACTGGGTGAGTTCTCACCATTCATTTGTTCGGTACGATGTGTGAGTTTTCGCTATTACTTTGTTCGGCATGCTGGGGGACTTTTCACCAATAATTTGGTCTGTACACTGGGGTCAGTTCTCACTTTTCATTTAATGGTCCTCTATATTAGGCGAGTTTACACCGTGAATTTGTTCTGTACACAGGATGAGTTTTTCGCCATTAATTTAATTGTTCTCTGCATCGCCTGAGTTTCACCAATAAATTTGTCCTTTGTACACTGGGAGTATTTTTACCATTAAATGTATACTGACCAAGTTTTCACCATTGATTTGTCCTGGGCACTGGGTGAATTTTCACTATCAATTTGTCCTGGGCATGGTGCAAGTTGTCACCTTTAAGTTGTTATTCACACTAGTTCTATGCCTTTTCTTTGTTTTGTGCTAGGACATAAAGTGTGCATGCATGAAAAAGGACGAAATGTTTATCCATGCAAAACGGCAAAACAGTATTTTAATTAAGCGTGCCACAATGGACTATTGGTCATTACATTGAGAGCAATTCAGATTCTTCTGAACAATATGAGGTAGGAAAAGTTTTATTACGTTCTAATTCACTGCCTTAACCAAACGTAAAATATTTTCACCATGAATTCCTGAATAAATACACAACAGTTGATGGTTGGGTTCACTTGCAGATGTATGTATGTATGTATGTATTTAATTTCTTTTAAGACGCTAACCTCATCAGCTATATAGCTGGTTTTCAAGAGGGGCATCTATTTAACCATTTACAGGTAAAAAAAAAGACAAACAAAAAACAAAAAAGAAATGGAACAGCTAATTAACAAATTAATCAATTAACACACGAACAAGGACGACTATTATTTACAACAATAATTAAATGAGTCTTTTGAAACAAGATATTGAACGAGCAGACATAGCCTCAGTAAAAAGACTATTCCACAATACAGCTCCACTATATCTAAAGCTTCTTTTGATAAATTCTTTCTTGGGTTTTAGAAGTGAGAGATCTGTATCATAGCTCCTAAGGTGATAGTCATTTTCATTACTGCTTGATGCAGAAAAGAATTCTCGAAGACAATGGGCGGTGCCATTATTAAGAATATTGTATACCAGAACCACCTTATTATACCTAAATCTGTTTTAAAGATTTTTCCAATTAGCCGATCAAGGAGCTCAGAGGAGCTGGTATCATAACTTAATCCTTCCCCAGTCGGGGAAGAATTCTACCTTCCGCATAAGCCTGTCATAAGGGAGTCAGCAGAATCCACCAAAACACGTATCGTGTTTGACGCGTCAGCTAAAGCCAATGACAAATGCAAATCACTGAACGACTGTTTAGAGACAGGGCTGCCCTTGCAAAATATCCTCTGGGATGTGTTGGTGAGAAATCGGTTGAAACCTGTTGCATTGGCCGGTGACCTCAAAAAGGCGTTTCTCTAGATCAAATCCGACCAGAACATCAAGATTTCACTGGGTCAAGGAGAAAACATCAGAGATAGAAGTTCTCAGATTCACCAGAGCTCTGTTTGAGTTAGTACAGTCACCGTTTCTGCTCGGAGCAACGCTGAAACAACATCTAGAAAGTTTAAAGGAATGATATCCAAATGAAGTCGCAGAAATTGAAAAAAGGCTATAATATTGTTGATGATGTCATCACGGGGGGAGACACAAAACACAAAGTGCTTGATCTGAAAGAGAACACTGTAGCAATATTCGAAGAAGCCAAGTTTGAGTTGCACAAGTGGCACTCAAATGAGTCGGTGTTAGAAGCGAACTGTGAACTTGATGATGAGAAGCAGAGTTACGCGAAGGATCAGCTAGAAGTCAAAGCAGGAGAAACCAAAATGCTGGGATTGCCGTGGAATAAAAACGATGACACTTTATCTGTTACTTTTCCACAACCAATTTCTGAAAGGACCAAGAGAGAAATGTTACGATTCTTAGCTTCGATATATGACCCACTGGGGTTAGCAACATCCACAACACTTACAGGAAAGCTGATTTATCGGCAAGTTTGTGACCAACATATACCCTTGGACGCGAAAGTGTCGGAAAGCATTGCGGATCAGTGGTGCATATTCAAGAACACAGCTTACCTGAGAGAGTGGAGGTACCACGAAGTATCACAACAGTCCAAGAACCGACTAAAGCGATAGATCTACATGTTTTTGGAGAAAGGAGTGGAGTTGGGACGTCCGCAGCAGTTTATGCGGTTGTTCATCAAGAGTCAGGAGTTAGCCAGGGTCTACTGACCGCGAAGTCTCGTTTAGCGAAGAAAGGCTTGTCTATCCTGAGGTTAGGAGCTTGTTTCAGCGCACATGGCGGCAAACCTGGCGGAGAATACAAAGAATGCCCTTGAGGGTCAACCCGTGAGGTCTGATACAGGATGGCTAGATAGCACCGTGGCCCTGTATTGGATAAAAGGGGGTGGAACTTATAAACAGTTTGTAACTAACAGAGTGTGTAAGATAAACAAGAAGGAGTTCATCGAGTGCAGACATGTAACCATCGACCAGAATCCAGCTGACGTCGGAAGCAGAGGGTGCCTTGGAAGCAATCTCCCTAAGATTTGGTTAAACGGACCAGTATGGCTACCATACCCCAACCAGTGGCCGGAGTTGATTGTTCCTACGGCAAGCAAAGAGACTGGCGAAGAAGCGAAACTGAGCCGAGAATTATTCGCAGCAGCCATGGAGATAAATGATGAGTTTGAAAAGTTATTGTCGGAACATTGTTTTTGGTCTGCAGTCCGTGTCATGGCTTGGATTAGAAGGTTCTTAACGAACTGTAATTGAAGAAACTAGCTAGAGTTACTGGTCCTTTGACAACTAAAGATATACATCAACAAGTTGAGTGGTGGATCAAACGAACCCAAGACAGCGCCAGCAGTACAGAAGAGTTTCAAGAGGATAAGTTAAAACTGAACCTACAGCTGAACCCAGCTGGGTTGTACGAGTGCCATGGTCGCATTCAAGGAGAATTCCCTCTATACTTACCACCTGCAGCAAGGTTATCTAGGAAGATTGTTGAAGACGCCCACATCTTGTCTCTGCATGGGGGAGTTGGCCTCACAATGACTTTGGTTAGACGTGACTATTGGATCCCACGATTAAGGCAGTTAACAAAGAAAGTTATCAACAAGTGCTTTGGGTGCAAGAAATTCCGTGCCACTGCGTTCCACAGTCCACCACCCGAGAATCTACCAACAGACTGGACCATTGGTTCGACCCCTTTCCAAGTAATCGGTGTCGATTATGCGGGGACCAATGGAATACAAAATCAGTTCGACAAAACATGGCAAAGCACATATCCTGTTGTTCGCGTGTAGTCTTACCCGAGCCATCCATCTTGAGCTTTTGAGAGATCAAACGACTGAGGGGTTCATCAGAAGTTTAAAGCGGTTTGAAGCGAGACGCGGTAGACCTGCTAAGATCTATTCCGACAACGCCAAAGGGTTAGTAGCTGCAGCGAAGTGGCTCAGAGGGATTATGAAGGATGAGCAGCTTCAAAATTACCTCGCCCACCAGTACATAGCATG
Organism: Dendronephthya gigantea; assembly: GCF_004324835.1. NCBI lineage: Eukaryota > Metazoa > Cnidaria > Anthozoa > Malacalcyonacea > Nephtheidae > Dendronephthya > Dendronephthya gigantea. The sequence continues at coordinate 257,134 of NW_021163136.1, read as the reverse complement.
GCAATTTAATTTGAGCAGAGCTCCCTGGTGGGGAGGACAATTTGAGAGACTAGTGGGGCTAGTGAAACAAGCCTTGTTGTATAAGTCCAGCGGACGTGCTAAATCAACCTGGAACGAATTTGAAGAATTGTCACCTGATGTCGAAATCGCACTAAAAAATCGCCCATTGTCATACGTCGAAGATGACATTCAGTTACCCGTTCTTACCCCAAATTCAATGATGTTCAAACAGTCGAAACTATTGCTGGAGGAAGATACCGAATCGATCGAAGATAATAACCTGAGAAAGAGAGCAAGATATCTAAGGCATTGCAAGAATGCATTGTGGTCCAGATGGTCTGGAGAGTATGTGAAAGGCTTGAGAGAGAGACATAACCTTAACCATAAGACCAAGCAACTTTCTATCAAACCTGGAGATGTGGTATTAATAACATCAGCTGAGCGGAATAGAGGAAAATGGAATATAGGTGTGGTAGTGAAGTTGATTAAAGGGAGAGACGGTGTCGTTCGTGCAGTAAGGCTAAGAGCTGGAAAGTCATTTATCGAAAGAGCGGTGCAGCAGTTATGTCCAATGGAATTATCCTGTGATATACCACAAAATACAAAGAAAGGTGCAGAACTTAATCCCAGAGCAAGAGAATTTGCTCCTAGAAAAGCAGCTGTAGTTGCAAGAGAACGAATAAAAGAGATTGCAAATCAAGAGGAACTAACCACTTGAACCATACAGTAAATTTATTCATAAACTTCTAGTTGATAAGGTTTATGTTACGGACAGTATAATATTTATTACTTACAGTATAAAATAGGGGGAGAGTGTCGCGAGTTTGGCATATTTAGTAATCTTTTCGTTGATATTTGGTAGTTTTGTACTTGGCATGGAATTATAGGAAGGGAGAAAAACGTGAGCGTGTGATCAGGAATAAAGTGAATTTAAACTAAACAAACGTGATTTATATGCTGGGTAAAGCGAATCCCGACAGGGTAATTACCGACCCACAACTGGTAAGCTAGCATCTGAGTAAACAAAGCAATTAGGTGATTTATAATGAAAACAATGTCTCTTGTTCAATATTGTCATATTACTCAACCAGAACTGTAATTCCTACTGGCAATTTGAATCCAATACAAATATATCATCTCAAGTTGCAGCACTCGCTATAGACAAGCTACAGTGCCTTGTCATAATTCACGAAACATTGCCCAAGACTGGGCCCGTGGAGATAATCTGCCCAACGCACTTGGCTAATTACATTTCAAATAATCGAACTCGGACGACCAACTGTTGTCTAAGAAAATTGCAACACTGATATTCTGAGATCTCCATTGAGCTTCTAAAGGCTTTAGGACCTTCGTAAAGGCAACACAGTAAATACATAGTATTTAATGAATAATGAACTCCACTCTTTCCACGCGAAACCCAGAAATGTTTGATGAGCTTTATATATCTCGACATGGTGATATACCCACTTTTCAACTCAAATGAAAACATGTACGCATTTTTCTCAAAATAGGCGAGCGCGACTTTCCTTTATACCGGGTGTCCCAAAAAAAGTACCTATTTTTAATTCAACATAATTCGTAGGTGAACTGAAGAATTGCTATCAAATAATCCATATTAGGTTGAGTAATGTCTAACTTAAAGTTTGATATATTACATATTAAGTTCGAAACAAGTAATTATTGAGATATTCGCGTTTAAAGTTGCAGCAACGTTTTGAAACTTTTAATAAAATCAGGGAAAAAATGGCCTATTAAACTTGTTTCAGCAATACCGGTTCGTAACATGGTGTCTTGTAACTTATTTTTTAGTTTTATTTTAAAAGTTGTTTTTTACTTGTTCTTATTCATCTGCAAATTCATGTCCACCAGCAGCAATGCACTTTCTTGCCCGTGTCAGCATGCCATCAAAAGACCTTTGAATCATTTGGGCATCCAAATTGCAACATGACCTAACAATCGCCTCGCAAAGTTCTCCCAAGTTTTGAGGTTGTTGGCCATGAGGAACTTCCCAAATCTGCTGCTTTAAATAGCCCCAGAGGAGAAATCACACACCATCAGGTCAGGGGAGCGTGGAGGCCATAGCCTATTGCCGTGTTTACTTCAAGTGTCTGATTTTTTGTGTTCGAATGATCACATACGGGTGAAATTTGATGTCAAAGTGTACAATACGCTGGAATGAGCTATGGCTTAATCCTAGGCCATTTCTTCAACACAACCTATTCCCTTGTCCAGAAGGGATTCACATACTAACTCAACGTTTTCTGCAGTTCATCCCGTTCTTGGTCTGCCACTTCGTCCCTTGTTTAAGTCAAGACAACAAGGTCCTCTAGGTTTAAACTTGTGATAAATTTTGACTACACTTTGTCCTGTAGGCCTGGGGTTGTTGTTCCATCGCTCATCCCATCGTCTTAACACTTCATACGCGTTGTTCGTTCTTGCATACTCTAGGCAAACCCAAACTCTTTGATCTTTTGTCAAGCGAGGCATGTTTTATTGCGATATCACATTTGTTGCGATGACTTTAGAAAACTACGCTTCTTGCCAACCTCGTACCCAGGGTATTTACTCGTGGTGGGGAGTAAAGACCCTGGTCGGAGCTGGTCATGTGACCGAGGCTAAATTGAATTCCTTAGAGGGCGAGGGGAGATTATCGTGTTACACTTCGTTAGCCTGTTCGCAGGCAACCACTTCATAAACAAGCACGAGATCGTTATCAATGCTAAACTTGCTGGACTACATAACCTTAAAACTTGTTTAGAATTTGCTATTTTAAATGGCTTTAGCATAGAATTAAACATGCACAAGATACAATAAGTGCAGTATATTAATTTAGATGCATGTGATGCATTTAAATGATTGTCTAAAATCCCCTGTCTCGACTAGATGCAATTCCTCAGAGGGTGATTCCTCAAAAACATGTTTTGCTATAGTTCCATACATTCAGGGAATTGCAGAACCAATCAGGAGGATCCTGAATAATTGTGGTATAAAAGTTGCCTTAAAACCCTTTCAGACATTGGGACATATTTTCGCGAAACCCAAGGACCGCGTAGCGACTAAACAGAAAACTCATGCTGTATACTCTATACCATGTGGTGATTGCGAGAAAGAGTATCTAGGTCAAACAAAACACCAGTTCGGCACACGTTTAAAAGAACATCAAAAGGCCGTTTCGAACTTAGACAGTTCAAAATCAGCCTTGGCGGAACACATGTGTCAAACTAACCATAACATTGGGTGGAACGATTCAAAAGTCATTACCACTAATGATCGTTATGGACAAAGGCGTTGTTTGGAAGCCTGGCATATTAATGCGAGTCTTTGTGCCCTTAATAGGGATGACGGAAGCTATTTGCCAAAAGAATATTTACATCTGATTAATAGATGACGTCATTTTGAGAGTATATAAGGAACCGAGTTTCAACATCAGATCACCCCTGATGAAGACACTAGACCGGAGTGTCGACACGTTGGGTCGTGAAAGTTAATCTTTGTGCGGTGATTACTTTCATTTACTAAAACCAGAGTAGCGATAATTACGATGGATTATATACCTGGTTGCCGTGAACTCATAAACTTCAATTCGTTGTGTATGGTGCTATATATAGATATATTATATATATATATATTAACTAAATATTGTTTTTTGTCCTATACTGAGAAGTAAAATCAATATTGTACCCTGGGCTTTCATTCCTACAGCATAAAGTTGATTAAAATAATTGTTAAGGGTTAAAGGGTTTTGGTTACAAGGGAAAATTATTCACAACCCACTCAGACCCTTTAACCCTTAGTAATTATTTTAATCAACTTTATGCTGTAGGAATGAAAGCCCAGGGTACAATATTGATTTTACTTATCAGTATAGGACAAAAATCAATATTTAACACCATTTCCCAGTTATTGTTTTCAAGAAGTTAAATTATTCATCTGGTTCTTCTGAATCATCAGGGTAATGCACCAATATATTGTTTTTATGTCTCATTGTCCATTCTTTAAATTTTTCTTTGTTAAAATTGTGTGTCGGTTTGTGTGAAATATCAGGAAATGTTTCAAACATCCTTCCATCTTCATTCCTGAAAGGCCGCAAGTCACGTAAGTCCTTAGCAATAAACTTTTCATCCTCAGTTGATGACTTGTGGGAATGCGCCGAAGATTTCTTGTGCATCTTCACCTGACCCTCATATGCTTCAACAATATTTGTCACTCCTCCTGATGCCTTGCTCGCTCTGCCAATCGCCTTTTCTGTTCTGTTAGCTCTCATAGACTTGATCAGTTTCTTCATCTCAGCATTTCGGTTTTCTTGAAATAGGTCAATTTCAATGTTCTTTTTAGCACCACCTTTCCAATTCACAGGGGCAGCCTTTTTACAAAGGTGAGCTTCAGCTTCAGACAAAGAACTTGGCATTGTAAAATGTTAATAAACATTTTAATTGCAAACTCGTTAAATCCTGGTGTAGAGAAGAAATGCTTTAAAAGCTGTTTCCTCAGAACAGACAAGTACTCCCCATCACCTGAGGCAACTACATGGAGGAAAGATTGCAAAGAAGGTCGATTGATGGAACGCTTTCTGATGACTTTAACTTAGAATGCGGTGTTCCCCAAGGATCGTGCTTAAGTTTCCAACCTCATGGAAAACCGCAAACGTAATCCCAGTCCCGAAAGAAAAGCCAATAAAAGATGTTAGCAAACACGTACGACAGATTTCTCTTACATCAATTCTTTCAAAAGTTGCAGAAGAGTTTTGTTATGGAGAATTATGTTAAGTCGGCTATTCTTAAGAAAATAAAAGATAATCAATTTGGATCTGTCCCAAAGTCCTCTACGACACAGGCATTGTTGATTAGTATGGTGTGTGAATGGAATAAGGCTATGCACGAAAGTGGCTCTGCGGTTAGAGTGATTCTCTTTGATTTTAAGAAAGCATTCAATTTAACAAACCATACTGTCTTATGCCGAAAGTTCTCAAGCCTGGATTCTTCCTCAGAAGATTATTTGTTGGATCATGGAATTTCTAACCTCCCGTAAACAGAGGGTAAAACTAGTGGGGGATTGTCGGAATGGAAATACGTCCCAGCTGGTGTTCCCCAGGGAACATGCTATTCATACTTATGATCAATGATATAGATGTTCATAACAAAGATTTATTGAAATATTGTAAATGACACCACCATGTCATCAGAGGTTGTACAAAGGGAAATGCGAAAGGGAAGGGCAAGTAAAATCCAAGAATCTGTAGACGAATTCACAGAAAAAGCCAGCTAAAATAACTTTCAGATTTAACGAAACCGAATGTAAAGAACTTCAGATCTCCTTTGCAAAGAGCAACCCTGGATTCCCGTCCGTCCTGGTCTATAACAAACTAATTGATATTGTATCAAGTGTTAAACTGCTGGGCCTGAATATATCAAATAATCTGAAATGAAATTATCATATTTCGGAAATTGTCAGAAAGGCATGTACACAATTATATTTCTTGTCCCAGCCAAAAAGAACCAGAATAAATGAGAAAGACCACCTAAAACTGCTTGCATTAGACCAATTACCGAGTATGCTAGCCTGTTTTTCACGATGTCTTCCCTAATTACCTCTCTGATGATGTACAAAGGTTACAGAAGAGAGCACTGAGAATTATTTCCCCCTCTAGCACCTATGCTGAGGCATTAGAAATCTGTGGCTTATCTTCATTGCAGGATTGCAGAAAGCATCTAACAACTATACTGTTTCAGGAAATCTGCTACGACCCCAACCATAAATTACATTACCTTCTCCCTGATAATGGAATCTGCTGTAAACCTCAGTAATAAATGGAAGTGAAGGATTCCAATTTGTAAAACAAATAGACTGAAGAATAGCTTCATATATAGTAATTCAAATAATCAGACCTTCTAACACTACCATCAACTGGGGTTATTTGGGACACTTTTTGGAAATAAATTTGAAAAAATACACCAAAGCATAAATTATGATTTTCCTTTTTTGTCATACAAGCTGAATGAAAATTCTTAGTTTTGCATCATAGCCAGAACAACATAACCCAGTTTATTAGACTTTATTATTTTAAAAAAGTATGCTTGTACCAAATTACCCCAAGTGGACTAAATATTGACAACCCATGATTTTGCCATATGTTCCCATTTTTAACCACCCTGGAATATGTGGGACACTTCTAATATTTTTGATATGCGTTGTGCTGATTTGTTTGCATAATTTACCACTGTCCCAATTTATTCCAGTGTGTTGGGGTAAATTGGGACAAGTGAAAGGTACATTTAAATGGCAAATAAAAGTGTGAAAAAAGGTTGAAATCATAGAAATATAAACTTTAATCTCAACAAAAATGTTTTACAAAATGTGTATGAAGTAAATACATGTTCCCTTCAATTCTTCCCCACTCAATAAGTGTACTCAAAAACATTCTCATAAAAAGCTGATAGAGCTCCTTTTCTAAAGTTTGTGGTTCTCTTATTCCGTAAGTTTTTTCAAGGCATTGAACAAAAATATTCATTGTTTTCTTTCTTTAAGGTAGAATAATACTGAAAAAAACTTTTTTTTCTAGAATTTTTATATTTTTCAGACATGTTGTATTATTACTCTTTGAATAATAACAAAGCTAAAATCAGCATCAAACTACAGTATTTGCACCATAAATTATGTTTATTTTGCATCATAAGGACCATACCTAGTTGTTTACCCTCCTTAGCAACCGACTTAGGCCTTAGTTACGGGGTTTTAGATCAATGGAAATAAAGAAAAGTCCTGCTAGAGTGATAACATCTGTAGCATTGTTTTAAACCAGCCAATCACAGACCTTCATTTACATAACAACAAGGCAGCCTTTCAAAGTCTTTCGAAATCAGAGTAAAATTGTATAGTGTGTTTGCCTGGTTTCATCCTTTAAAATCTCTCCTATTTGTTGGCCATCTGCCTTTGAATTTGCATGGAAAGTTCAGAGGAATGTTTATTATTGGTATAAGTGTAAAATGGGTAGCAAAAAAAACTCTGGGAGAAGGAAGAAACAAAAGTTTAGTAGCATAGTCGCAAAGCAAAAAATGGCCAAAATCCAAGATGGCGACAAGGACAACCAGCCAAGTACTTCCCTTTTGAACACTTCAGCATCAAAGCGAAAGCTTTCTGATGTTGTTCCAGAAGTTCTCGAAGCTGCAGAATATACCAACGAAGGTTATGTACTAGTAGATGTGGCTATTCTGCGCAAATATTAGTCGAGATCTGCTGTTTGCAACGAATGCGAAGAGCCTGTACGTTGTGGCATAAAGTTGGATGATAGCCAAGAATTTGCCGATGAGTTTGTTTTGTATTGCAAGTCTCGCGAGTGTAAGACTGTTCTTTTTAATTCCTCAAAGAGAACTACAGAAACTGAGATCGCTAAAGGGAAAAAAACCCTGTTTGAAATTATATTGTGCGAAAAAATCGATTTCGTGAATTAGACTGGCTAACATATGGCATATATTTAGAAAGTAAAATTATAAGCATTAGTTTATATTGACTCGCCACTAAATTAACAGCAGAATGGTCTCCTTTGCTTGTGCAATTGGTAAGGGTCACACTGCACTTGAGACATTTTCTAAGCACTTGAACTCACCATCAGAATCTACACGAGGCCTGCGATATACCAAGTATCTTGGTGATGGTGATTCCTCTTCATTCAAGACTGATGGTATTTGACAGGTACTATTTGACACCTTCCTTTGTTTAACAACAAACTGTGCAAAGAAAAGATTATCTGGGTTCATAGCAAACCGTCCACTATAATGTAAAAGTCAGGCATTAAAGTACTTTACCGCGCTTTACTGTGGTTTTTTTGTGCTACAAGGATTTGTTCAAGTTTTTCTAGAGATGCAAGTTGCACTGGTATCTCATCAACATACATGTTATTACATATAGCCTGGCAAGGAATTTTATCCTTTGAAACTTTTGAATTACAAGTTTAACAAATGTACTGTTGATTGTCAAATGACTTTATTTCAGTAAACAATGTTTTATTATTTCAACAGTATGGTTGCTTATTTTTTTGCAACGGTAGAACAGACTTTCTATAGAGTAATTGATTACAAACTGAACATATATAATAAGGACCTTCTCTTATTTTATTTTTAAACTTTAGTATACACGAGTCCAAATTATGTTCTGTACTATTGGTTTTTTAGCTCTTTTAGTCTTTTTTGATCTATTAAGAAGAGTTTTTTTTCAGCGGACAATTTATACTTTCTAGTATTTTGCCTATTTGTGTTTGTTATGTTGCATGAACATGAAAAAATTGAATATAATAAACTCAGCTCTTTGTCTTTGAAGCTTTTTTGTGGTAATATCCAAAAGATTATCAAGAACTGAATTGGGACTAAAAAAACTTTTCAAACAAAATCTTTTTCCTTGCATTGTAGCACATAGTATTGTTCTTTTCTGCTTTTTTGACATTGGAAAATGCAAGCAAAGCAAAAATTTGACACCCATATCAAGAAGCCAGTGTTTTTTCTAGAGTGTTCTAACATTAATATTTTAAGAGGATCTCTACTTGAGGGACAATCAACCTCAAACTTCCCTTGGTATTTTGATGTGAATACTAATTTCACATTAGCACCAAGTATGTTTATATTTCTTGGTAAATCATCGCAATTAAGCACACTTTCATCATTTTGATACATTGAATTGGAAAAACACATTGCATAGATGCACACTGCACATTGTTCAGGGCAAGAGAAATGTTGAGTCGCAGTTAAGTTGGGAGAATCACTTAATTCAGATGATAATTACTGTGGTTTTTTTGTGCTACAAGGATTTGTTTAAGTTTTTCTAGAGATGCAAGTTGCACTGGTATCTCATCAACATACATGTTATTACATATAGCCTGGCAAGGAATTTTATCCTTTGAAACTTTTGAATTACAAGTTTAACAAATGTACTGTTGATTGTCAAATGACTTTATTTCAGTAAACAATGTTTTATTATTTCAACAGTATGGTTGCTTATTTTTTTGCAACGGTAGAACAGACTTTCTATAGAGTAATTGATTACAAACTGAACATATATAATAAGGACCTTCTCTTATTTTATTTTTAAACTTTAGTATACACGAGTCCAAATTATGTTCTGTACTATTGGTTTTTTAGCTCTTTTAGTCTTTTTTGATCTATTAAGAAGAGTTTTTTTTCAGCGGACAATTTATACTTTCTTAGTATTTTTTGCCTATTTGTGTTTGTTATGTTGCATGAACATGACAAAAATTGAATATTAAATATAACTTCAGCTCTTTGTCTTTGAAGCTTTTTTGTGGTAATATCCAAAAGATTATCAAGAACTGAATCGGGACTAAAAAAACTTTTCAAACAAAATCTTTTTCCTTGCATTGTAGCACATAGTATTGTTCTTTTCTGCTTTATTGACATTGGAAAATGCAAGCAAAGCAAAAATTTGACACCCATATCAAGAAGCCAGTGTTTTTTCTAGAGTGTTCTAACATTAATATTTTAAGAGGATCTCTACTTGAGGGACAATCAACCTCAAACTTCCCTTGGTATTTTGATGTGAATACTAATTTCACATTAGCACCAAGTATGTTTATATTTCTTGGTAAATCATCGCAATTAAGCACACTTTCATCATTTTGATACATTGAATTGGAAAAACACATTGCATAGATGCACACTGCACATTGTTCAGGGCAAGAGAAATGTTGAGTCGCAGTTAAGTTGGGAGAATCACTTAATTCAGATGAACTGGTAGACATATTGGAGATTTCAGCAAAAGGTGCAACACTGATTTTCACCAGCCTCGTCCCCAGGCTCCATTACGTGCGCGTCGTTATGTGCAAGCCATTCTACAGAAATCGACAAGAAGTGTATTTTGTTACATCTCTGCCTTCTTATTACCACAATATGACGTAAAATCACTCACAAATGGATGAAATCGTTGAAAGTGTCCAAAGAACAACTCTCAGAGGTATTGTATTTTATAAATACACTGTAGCTTATATATATAAAAGGTAACATATTAAAGGCAATCAATTTCAATTTTCAAGACAATATGCACAGTAAAATATAATATCAAGGATCTAGTTTTCTTACCAATGATTCACGTAAATCGAAAAGCATCTCCAAGCATTTTCGCGTTTCATCCTCAAGAAGTTTACGACATATTCTAATGGCATTATCTCGCTCATTAGTGGTGTAGCTGCTGGTATGAGCGATGCGGAAGTGGTGTTCAATGCCATTTTCCTCGAAGGAAAGTAAATTTTTGACACTGTCTTCTTTCCCACACAAAACCTTTCCTCCAATAAACGCATCGAATATTGGTCTTTGCATTGTGTCCAGCAAAGAACGCTCACTATCTGTCAACTTAAGAAATACTTGCTCATTTCTTTGTTTGGCCGCCATCTTGAATGCATTTTCTGCCGGGCGCTCCGCCCGTGCTCGCTGACCCACGCGTGCTCTCCCGCAAGAGCTTCCCCACTGACCCACGCATGTTCCCCGCCGCGCCGGGGACAAGGCTGGATTTTCACACCTTTTAGTTCAAACAAAGTGCCATGTTTGTATAACATTTTAAAATATTCTACTAAGTTAGCAATAGAATGAAAATCTAACAACACACATGTCCCACACAAGTTGGCCAAGCCTGATGAATCCCTTCCATGAGAATCAAATATTTTTATTGAACCATTGGGTGTGCAGTGAATGGATACAGTAATGCATGTAATTCTAATTAGGAATGAGTTGTAAGTTTCTTGTAATAAGCACTGGAAGGCACAATCTAAAGGCATGACATATGGGATGTTTTCATCAAAAGTAAGTGCATGAAGATTACCACTGAAACTTATGCTGAATTCAAGCTGATAATTGGTGTTAAGCACTGTCACCATTGTTGGTAATTCACTCAGCAACAAATAAGTTTGCCCAGTCAATCTTGATAATGCAGAGTATAGTTCATTACCCAAGTAAATTATTTGAATAAGATCTTAGGGGTCAGTTATTGATCCATTAGTATATTTATATATTAAAGAGCATAAACTCATAGCTACACATCCCTGCATTTGTTCCAAACACATTAACATTTCTTTGTGAGTAAGGTGGACAAATTGTTTTGCTAGGATCAACAAAAGCTGGACCAGGATTTTTTTTTCAATATCAGTAATAAGACCAAACTTGCAGCAATTCATTTTATGGTTTAAACTTTTGTAAGTGCAATGTTTTGCTTTAGAATGCATCAGGAGTTTTGTATATGATCTTTTTGAACTACATTTAAACTTTATAGAACAACATAGAAACTTTTTTGCATCAATCTCTTTTTTGAGATCGCACTGCGTATTTTGAGCATTTTTATAAACACTATAATCAGCATTTTCATTGAATAGATATTCATTGCGTTCATATTTAGCATTTTCATTGAGTACATATTTAGTGAGTTTATGTTTAGCATTTTCATTTAGTAAATATTCAGTGAGTTTATGTTTAGCATTTTCATTGAGTAGATAGTATCAAGCATACAAGTATTCACAGCTGGGGTTTCCTTGGAATGACGCTGAACAATTTGTTTTGAAATTGCTTGGCTTGAAAGTGCTTGACGAGTGTACGTACAAGCAACATTGTTGAATCCCAAATTAAGACAACAGTCCAATGGAAACACACAAAATCTCGTAAAAATAAAATACTGTAAGAGTCACAGAGCGAAGGATGAAGAGGTTCGTTGTATAAACAACAGTCACATGGCCGCAGCACATGGCATGTTTGTGACACCCATGCGAGAAACGATCCTAGGATGATTTCGATTGGTTTGAAGACTTCGTGCCGCCCATGCGTAATTTTTGTAAACTCGCAACACAAAAAAAAAAAACCGAGTGCATTTTACAACTCGGTCTACCTACGGTACCCCGAGTAGTTAGGTTTAACTTCAACCAGGCATCCTAGTGGCCAAGATGATCTTAGGGAACGGTCATCAGCCAGCAAAAAAATATCACCCGAAGCGAGATTTCTTCATGGCTTATTCCACTTTTGTTGTTGCTCTGAAGTTCAGGCAAGCCATCTTCTCCAAAACACATCAGATAAGTATTGAGCTTGTCTCCATCTTCTTTTGGTATACATGTCCATTTCATCTATAACTCTGGGAGGAAGCAATGGCCAGGTCTTAAAAGAAGCGGATGAATGGTTCGGTGTCAGAGTTTGCAAGTCATAACAGAAGAAGCTGCATTATTCTTAGATGACGAAATGCTATTTAGATAATATAGGCGTCCTATTTTCTGTATATTGAAGACTGTGCCATCTGCGGTCCTAAAATGCTTATGCACTTATCTAGGCTCATGCTGCTACAGCCTTAGCTTTACTGCCGTCTGCAAGCTCAATAACGTGCATATTGGGGGTAAAATAGGAATCCTGCTTTCCTGAGTTGTTGCGGCAATCTTTGGTCTCATGCATCTTGGTTTTACAGATGGAACACCACTTCCCATTCTTCACGGACTTTGTCCAACATGCACATTTGCAATGTCCCTTCTTTCCACACTTTAAAACACTCCCCATCAAACTTGTTGTTTTTTGAACGGCACGACCCTTTTTTTCGTCTCTGTACTTTGGCTCTTTTCGTTTCTTTGTGGTTGCGTAGGGCAACTCTGAACTCTGGAACATCATTTGCTTGTCACGCTGAATTACAATCGCCGAGAATGTCTTGAAGTTGTTCGGTAACCCTTTTAGGACCATTGTGATCAGAAGCGGATCGCTTACAACTTTGTCAGTGTTTTTCATAGCGGTCTCAGCCCTTATCAACTATTCAACAATGCTTTTGTTGTCAGTCTTATGTATAGGGAGATATGACACAAGGTTTTCCCTTTCCTTGGTAGGGTTGTAGCAGTATCTTGAGCACTTCTAATCTGTCCTCTCTAGCTTCCCATATTTTCAGGGATAGACTTCTGTCGTCCAAACATCGAACTGGCTCCACTCCTCTGCTTTCTTCGCTTTGCCCGGTGCATTTTCTTTGGAATCATGGACAAACATATTATACAACTTTTAGAGCCTCATTTGCGCTAAGAACTTCACTTGCCACAGTTCGTACTTTGTTTCATCGCCATTGCATAATGTTTGCCCGCCTGGGCCCATAACCTGTTGGATTTGAGGCTGTTGTCATTCTCTCACTTTCAATAACACACACAGCATATAACTTTTATATTATTACAACTATCTACACAACCTTTACTAACACACACACAGGATGATACTGTTATTTACATAATGAACGCTAATCTATGATTGGTCAGATCTTGACCAAATATGGTTATCAGATTTGTCTCCTTGTTCTTTGTGCCACTGGCAACATAATTATTCTTTGTCTATATTTACATGTGTTTCCTGATTACAAAATTGACACATATATGACAACTTAACAGGAAGTACCTCAAAATGGTGATGCACTAATGATTACATGTGTAAATTGTGGTGATGTGTGTTTGAAAATGTTGTGTTTGCTGAGTGGAGTCTTCATGAAAACATATGCCAAGGTGACCTTCTGATTCTTATCCTACACCAAGTGTAGTTAAAAACCAAAGTACAAGTGTTATTATGGAAGACTCTGATATTCAAATACCTGACAAAAGTAGCAGGACATGTGAGGCCATCAGAGAGACTCCAAAGTTAAGTAGTAAAACTGATTCTAGTCATACAGGTATAGTAGTCAAATTACATGTATTTGGTCATGAAGTAACAAGAAATTAACTCACCCTCAATTCAATTAATTCACCTGATAAATTAGAGTTGACCACTTGATGCTAAAGTTTCACATGTAATGATTAGTGAAATCAACCTACATCTCACTAAGAGACATCTTTCCATGTTTTGATGATGACAATTTACTATGTGCTCTGCAAGACGGCGTTTTTCAAATGAAGAGGCAGTAAATGAGGTTTTAAATCAAAATGAGATTGGTACTTGGGAGGTGTTGTTTTGTGTGCAAAATATTGGTGATAGATGGGTTAGGTAACTAGCTCCAAAATTATTGTAATATTCAACAAATTATTGCAATTCAAATCTCACATAATGTATTTCTTTCTGACTAGTGAACCTTCGGACTAGCAGGGAGTCACCATCAGTTCCCACCTTGAATCATATTATTATTATTATTATTAATCATCTTTAGGCCGTGTTGTACTATATTTACATTTATGGGAAAGCTAACTATATATACAACAAAACTAACTTATACCTATTTACAAAATTCAAATATATAAATATATGCATAGTATAGTATCAGAAAAAGATTATGAACTAGAGTAGATGTGATTATTTAGTAGAGTATAGACGTTTCTGTTTGATATTAACAAGTACGATCGTACTATAGTGGACCAGGAACTGCGTGACTGAGTTTCTGAACTGCATTGTATTTATAACAATAGAGAGGACAATGTATTTCTAATCGTTTGCGTATTCTTATTTATAGGCTGAATATTAATGATGTATAGGCTGAATATTAATGATATGTATATATTATTTGCTGCACATATAGTAAAGAATTGCTTGTGTAACTTGCTTCAACGGTCAAAAGTAAAAATTCGAACTCCGTCAATCGATGCGGAATATTGCTTAGAATAATTGTGCCAAGTTTCATTCTGATCAAACAAGTAATAATAAAGCCTTAGGGTTTTTTTAAAGAGCATGCATACCTGCATATCATTAGACCTGCATATCATTAGATTTCTCTTAGTGAGAGGAATCTTTTGATGGCTCATACATAGCTGTACATAGCATATTTCTCTTTCACAAATTTAAAATATGAGTGTTATTAGATTATGGCAAAATGACCTAGAATTGAGACATTTCCACTAATATCTCCAGTTCAATACATTCCCCTGCCATGACAAACATATCATTAGATTCCTCTTGGTGAGAGGAATCTTTTCATGGCTCATACATAGCTGTACATAGCATATTTCTCTTTCACAAATTTAAAATATGAGTGTTATTTGATTATGGCAAAATGACCTAGAATTGAGACATTTCCACTAATATCTCCAGTTCTATACATTCCCCTGCCATGACATGAAAATCATTAGATTCCTTGGTGAGAGGAATCTTTTAATAGCTCATACCTAGCTCTACATAGCATATTTCTCTTTTCAAAATTTTGAATATAAGTGATGTTTAATAATGACCTAGAGTATAGACATTTTCAGTAATATCTGCAGTTGTATACATTCCCCTACCATGACAGGCATATCATTAGATTGCTCTTGGTGAGAGGAATCGTTTGATGGCTCATATATAGCTGTTTATGTTTAATTGATCAATTTTTGCAGTCTTAGGACTGAATTGCAATTGAATTTACAGGCAAAGAATTTTAGGTAAAATATGGTATATGTTTACTATATTTACAACATGTTGCTATAAAATTCTATTAAATATAAGATTACTGTAAAATGTTCCGCTACGATAAAGTATTAATACTAAGACTTTACTAATATGCTTAAAGTTTTTATTTTTTCGCATAATTTGGGATAAAAGAGTTCAATAACCTATTCATATTAATAATGGGAAGATTAAATCTTCTCAGTTCTCTAAAATTATGTGTTGGTAAGTTTTCTTTAGGTAGTAAATGGTGTAATTTATGATCATCTTTTGTTTCGATGGACGAGAATAGCTTTTGTGATAACTTTTCTCTTCTGTCCTTCAGTGTTAATAATTTTGCTTCCTTCAATGCGACTTTTGGACTTGATTCCGGGTAGATTATCTGCAAGGCTCGATTTTGTACACGTTCCATATCCACCGACAAATAATCAGGAAGGCCTGAGTGGAAAACTTGGCAGCCGTATTCTAAGATGGATCTAATGCATGCACAGTAGAATTGAATCAAGGAATAATGATCTACACCTGCACGTTTTAAATGCCTTAATAAGTATAGTCGTTTTGATGCTTTTAATACAATATTTTCGATATGACTGTTCCATTTTAGGTCTTCCGTGATGGTCATACCCAGTAGTTTAGCTAATTTAACAAGTTCAAAGCGTTCGCCATTTATAATCAAACCATTATCAGTAGAGGCTCTTCTAGTAAAGTCAATTCGGAGCTCTTTACACTTTATCGGATTTAACTGAAATTTATTTTCATTGGACCATTTAGCAACTTGGTCTATTGTATCTTGTAATCTACTTTCCATGTTCCTTAAGATGACTTCAGAAATGGTTGTGTCGTCTGCAAATTTCCATATACTATTTGTGGGGGAACCATTGATACGTAGATCGTTAATCATGGCTAAGAACAGCGATGGACCAATCCTGGTTCCTTGTGGAACGCCCGCTGGAACTTGTAGGAAGTCGGACACACCTTAGGTTGATATCTTTACTCGCTGTAATCTATTTCGTAGGAAGTCCGTAATCCAATTTACGATTGTGGGTTTTAAACCATAACTGAGTAATTTTGCAATTGGCAAATTATGATCAACCAAGTCGAAGGCTTTCCTGTAATTGAGTAAGGCTACTCTTATCACTGAGCCTGTGCCATCGGTTTCAGTTTGTACATAGCATATTTCTCTTTCACAAATTTAAAATATGAGTGTTATTTGATTATTGCAAAATGACCTAGAATTGAGACATTTCCAAAAATATCTCCAGTTCTATACATGCCCGTGCAATGAAATGCCTATCATTAGATTCCTCTTGGTGAGAGAAATCTTTTGATGGCTCATACATAGCTGTACATAGTATATTTCTCTTTCACAAATTTAAAATATGAGTGTTATTTAATTATGGCAAAATGAACTAGATTTTAAACAGTTTCACTAATATCTCCAGTTGTATACATTCCCCTGCCATGACATGCAAATCATTAGATTCCTCTTGGTGAGAGGAATCTTTTGATAGCTCATACCTAGCTCTACATAGCATATTTCTCTTTTCAAAATTTTGAATATGAGTGATGTTGAATAATTACCTAGAGTATAGACATTTTCACTAATATCTCCAGTTGTATACATTCCCCTGCCATAACATGGATATTATTAGATTCCTCTTGGTGAGAGTAATCTTTTGATGGCTCATACATAGCTGTACATAGCATATTTCTCTTTCACAAATTTAAAATATGAGTGTTATTTGATTATGACAAAATGACCCAGAATTGAGACATTTGCACTAATATCTCCAGTTATATACATTCCTTTGCCATGACGGGCATATCATTAGATTTTTCTTTGTGAGAGGAATCTTTTGATAGCTCATACATAGCTCTACATAGCATATTTCTCTTTTCACAATTTTGACATACATAGCTCTACATAGCATATTTCTGTTTTCAAAATTTTGAATATGAGTGATGTTGAATAATGACCTAGAGTATAGACAATTTCACTAATATCTCCAGTTCTATACATCCGCCAGCCATGACATGCATATCATTAGATTTCTCTTAGTAAGAGGAATCTTTTGATGGCTCATACATAGCTGTACATGGCATATTTCTCTTTCACAAATTTAAAATATGAGTGTTATTTGATTATAGCAAAATGACCTAGAATTGAGACATTTCCACTAATATCTCCAGTTCTATACATTCCCCAGCTATGACATGCACATCATTAGATTCCTCTTGGTGAGAGGAATCTTTTGATGGCTCATACATAGCTGTACATAGCATATTTCTCTTTCACAAATTTAAAATATGAGTGTTATTTGATTATAGCAAAATGACCTAGAATTGAGACATTTCCACTTATATCTCCAGTTCCATACATTCCCCTGCCATTACATGAAAATCATTAGATTCCTCTTGGTGAGAGGAATCGTTTGATAGCTCATACCTAGCTCTACATAGCATATTTCTCTTTTCAAAATTTTGAATATGAGTGATGTTTAATAATGACCTAGAGTATAGACATTTTCACTAATATCTCCAGTTGTATACATTCCCCTACCATGACATGGATATTATTAGATTCCGCTTGGTGAGAGGAATCTTGTGATGGCTCATACATAGCTGTACATTGCATATTTCTCTTTCACAAATTTAAAATATGAGTGTTATTTGATTATGGCAAAATGACCTAGAATTGAGACATTTCCACTAATATCTCCAGTTCAATACATTTCCCTGCCATGACATACATATCATTAGATTCCGCTTGGTGAGAGTAATCTTTTGATGGCTCATACATAGCTGTACATAGCATATTTCTCTTTCACAAATTTAAAATATGAGTGTTATTGATTATGACAAAATGACTAGAATTGAGACATTTGCACTAATATCTCCAGTTATATACATTCCTTTGCCATGACGGGCATATCATTAGATTCCTCTTTGTGAGAGGAATCTTTTGATAGCTCATACACAGCTCTACATAGCATATTTCTCTTTTCACAATTTTGACATACATAGCTCTACATAGCATATTTCTGTTTTCAAAATTTTGAATATGAGTGATGTTGAATAATGACCTAGAGTATAGACAATTTCACTAATATCTCCAGTTCTATACATCCGCCAGCCATGACATGCATATCATTAGATTTCTCTTAGTAAGAGGAATCTTTTGAAAGCTCATACATAGCTGTACATAGCATATTTCTCTTTCACAAATTTAAAATATGAGTGTTATTTGATTATAGCAAAATGACCTAGAATTGAGACATTTCCACTAATATCTCCAGTTCTATACATTCCCCAGCTATGACATGCACATCATTAGACTCCTCTTGGTGAGAGGAATCTTTTGATGGCTCATACATAGCTGTACATAGCATATTTCTTTTTTACAAATTTAAAATATGAGTGTTATTTGATTATAGCAAAATGACCTAAAATTGAGACATTTCCACTAATATCTCCAGTTCTATACATTCCCCAGCTATGACATGCATATAATTAGATTCCTCTTGGTGAGAGGAATCTTTTGATGGCTCATACATAGCTGTACATAGCATATTTCTCTTTCACAAATTTAAAATATGAGTGTTATTTGATTCCAGCAAAATGACCTAGAATTGAGACATTTCCACTTATATCTCCAGTTCCATACATTCCCCTGCCATTACATGAAAATCATTAGATTCCTCTTGGTGAGAGGAATCGTTTGATAGCTCATACCTAGCTCTACATAGCATATTTCTCTTTTCAAAATTTTGAATATGAGTGATGTTTAATAATGACCTAGAGTATAGACATTTTCACTAATATCTCCAGTTGTATACATTCCCCTACCATGACATGGATATTATTAGATTCCGCTTGGTGAGAGGAATCTTGTGATGGCTCATACATAGCTGTACATTGCATATTTCTCTTTCACAAATTTAAAATATGAGTGTTATTTGATTATGGCAAAATGACCTAGAATTGAGACATTTCCACTAATATCTCCAGTTCAATACATTTCCCTGCCATGACATACATATCATTAGATTCCGCTTGGTGAGAGTAATCTTTTGATGGCTCATACATAGCTGTACATAGCATATTTCTCTTTCACAAATTTAAAATATGAGTGTTATTTGATTATGACAAAATGACCTAGAATTGAGACATTTGCACTAATATCTCCAGTTATATACATTCCTTTGCCATGACGGGCATATCATTAGATTCCTCTTTGTGAGAGGAATCTTTTGATAGCTCATACACAGCTCTACATAGCATATTTCTCTTTTCACAATTTTGACATACATAGCTCTACATAGCATATTTCTGTTTTCAAAATTTTGAATATGAGTGATGTTGAATAATGACCTAGAGTATAGACAATTTCACTAATATCTCCAGTTCTATACATCCGCCAGCCATGACATGCATATCATTAGATTTCTCTTAGTAAGAGGAATCTTTTGATGGCTCATACATAGCTGTACATAGCATATTTCTCTTTCACAAATTTAAAATATGAGTGTTATTTGATTATAGCAAAATGACCTAGAATTGAGACATTTCCACTAATATCTCCAGTTCTATACATTCCCCAGCTATGACATGCACATCATTAGACTCCTCTTGGTGAGAGGAATCTTTTGATGGCTCATACATAGCTGTACATAGCATATTTCTTTTTTACAAATTTAAAATATGAGTGTTATTTGATTATAGCAAAATGACCTAGAATTGAGACATTTCCACTAATATCTCCAGTTCTATACATTCCCCAGCTATGACATGCATATCATTAGATTCCTCTTGGTGAGAGTAATCTTTTGATGGCTCATACATAGCTGTACATAGCATATTTCTCTTTCACAAATTTAAAATATGAGTGTTATTTGATTATGACAAAATGACCCAGAATTGAGACATTTGCACTAATATCTCCAGTTATATACATTCCTTTGCCATGACGGGCATATCATTAGATTCCTCTTTGTGAGAGGAATCTTTTGATAGCTCATACATAGCTCTACATAGCATATTTCTCTTTTCACAATTTTGACATACATAGCTCTACATAGCATATTTCTGTTTTCAAAATTTTGAATATGAGTGATGTTGAATAATGACCTAGAGTATAGACAATTTCACTAATATCTCCAGTTCTATACATCCGCCAGCCATGACATGCATATCATTAGATTTCTCTTAGTAAGAGGAATCTTTTGATGGCTCATACATAGCTGTACATAGCATATTTCTCTTTCACAAATTTAAAATATGAGTGTTATTTGATTATAGCAAAATTACCTAGATTTGAGACATTTCCACTAATATCTCCAGTTCTATACATTCCCCAGCTATGACATGCACATCATTAGACTCCTCTTGGTGAGAGGAATCTTTTGATGGCTCATACATGGCTGTACATAGCATATTTCTTTTTTACAAATTTAAAATATGAGTGTTATTTGATTATAGCAAAATGACCTAGAATTGAGACATTTCCACTAATATCTCCAGTTCTATACATTCCCCTGCCATTACATGAAAATCATTAGATTCCTCTTGGTGAGAGGAATCGTTTGATAGCTCATACCTAGCTCTACATAGCATATTTCTCTTTTCAAAATTTTGAATATGAGTGATGTTTAATAATGACCTAGAGTATAGACATTTTCACTAATATCTCCAGTTGTATACATTCGCCTACCATGACATGGATATTATTAGATTCCGCTTGGTGAGAGGAATCTTTTGATGGCTCATACATAGCTGTACATTGCATATTTCTCTTTCACAAATTTAAAATATGAGTGTTATTTGATTATGGCAAAATGACCTAGAATTGAGACATTTCCACTAATATCTCCAGTTCAATACATTTCCCTGCCATGACATACATATCATTATATTCCGCTTGGTGAGAGTAATCTTTTGATGGCTCATACATAGCTGTACATAGCATATTTCTCTTTCACAAATTTAAAAGATGAGTGTTATTTGATTATGACAAAATGACCTAGAATTGAGACATTTGCACTAATATCTCCAGTTATATACATTCCTTTGCCATGACGGGCATATCATTAGATTCCTCTTTGTGAGAGGAATCTTTTGATAGCTCATACATAGCTCTACATAGCATATTTCTCTTTTCACAATTTTGACATACATAGCTCTACATAGCATATTTTTGTTTTCAAAATTTTGAATATGAGTGATGTTGAATAATGACCTAGAGTATAGACAATTTCACTAATATCTCCAGTTCTATACATCCGCCAGCCATGACATGCATATCATTAGATTTCTCTCAGTAAGAGGAATCTTTTGATGGCTCATACATAGCTGTACATAGCATATTTCTCTTTCACAAATTTAAAATATGAGTGTTATTTGATTATAGCAAAATGACCTAGAATTGAGACATTTCCACTAATATCTCCAGTTCTATACATTCCCCAGCTATGACATGCACATCATTAGACTCCTCTTGGTGAGAGGAATCTTTTGATGGCTCATACATAGCTGTACATAGCATATTTCTTTTTTACAAATTTAAAATTTGAGTGTTATTTGATTATAGCAAAATGACCTAGAATTGAGACATTTCCACTAATATCTCCAGTTCTATACATTCCCCAGCTATGACATGCATATCATTAGATTCCTCTTGGTGAGAGGAATCTTTTGATGGCTCATACATAGCTGTACATAGCATATTTCTCTTTCACAAATTTAAAATATGAGTGTTATTTGATTCCAGCAAAATGACCTAGAATTGAGACATTTCCACTTATATCTCCAGTTCCATACATTCCCCTGCCATTACATGAAAATCATTAGATTCCTCTTGGTGAGAGGAATCGTTTGATAGCTCATACCTAGCTCTACATAGCATATTTCTCTTTTCAAAATTTTGAATATGAGTGATGTTGAATAATTACCTAGAGTATAGACATTTTCACTAATATCTCCAGTTGTATACATTCCCCTGATATGACATGGATATTATTAGATTTCGCTTGGTGAGCGGAATCTTTTGATGGCTCATAGATAGCTGTACATAGCATATTTCTCTTTCACAATTTTGAATATGAGTGATGTTTAATAATGACCTAGAGTATAGACATTTTCACTAATATCTCCAGTTGTATACATTCTCCTACCATGACATGGATATTATTAGATTCCGCTTGGTGAGAGGAATCTTTTGATGGCTCATACATAGCTGTACATTGCATATTTCTCTTTAACAAATTTAAAATATGAGCGTTATTTGATTATGGCAAAATGACCTAAAATTGAGACATTTCCACTAATATCTCCAGTTCAATACATTTCCCTGCCATGACATACATATCATTAGATTCCGCTTGGTGAGAGTAATCTTTTGATGGCTCATACATAGCTGTACATAGCATATTTCTCTTTCACAAATTTAAAATATGAGTGTTATTTGATTATGACAAAATGACCTAGAATTGAGACATTTGCACTAATATCTCCAGTTATATACATTCCTTTGCCATGACAGGCATATCATTAGATTCCTCTTGGTAAGAGGAATCTTTTGAAAGCTCATACATAGCTCTACATAGCATATTTCTCTTTCACAATTTTGACATACATAGCTCTACATAGCATATTTTGTTTTAAAAATTTTGAATATGAGTGATGTTGAATAATGACCTAGAGTATAGACAATTTCACTAATATCTCCAGTTCTATACATCCGCCTGCCATGACATGCATATCATTAGATTTCTCTTAGTAAGAGGAATCTTTTGATGGCTCATACATAGCTGTACATAGCATATTTCTCTTTCACAAATTTAAAATATGAGTGTTATTTAATTATGGCCAAATGAACTAGATTTTAGACAGTTTCACTAATAGCTCCAGTTGTATACATTCTCCTGCCATGACATGCAAATCATTAGATTCCTCTTGGTGAGAGGAATCTTTTGATAGCTCATACCTAGCTCTACATAGCATATTTCTCTTTTCAAAATTTTGAATATGAGTGATGTTGAATAATTACCTAGAGTATAGACATTTTCACTAATATCTCCAGTTGTATACATTCCCCTGATATGACATGGATATTATTAGATTTCGCTTGGTGAGCGGAATCTTTTGATGGCTCATAGATAGCTGTACATAGCATATTTCTCTTTCACAATTTTGAATATGAGTGATGTTTAATAATGACCTAGAGTATAGACATTTTCACTAATATCTCCAGTTGTATACATTCTCCTACCATGACATGGATATTATTAGATTCCGCTTGGTGAGAGGAATCTTTTGATGGCTCATACATAGCTGTACATTGCATATTTCTCTTTAACAAATTTAAAATATGAGCGTTATTTGATTATGGCAAAATGACCTAAAATTGAGACATTTCCACTAATATCTCCAGTTCAATACATTTCCCTGCCATGACATACATATCATTAGATTCCGCTTGGTGAGAGTAATCTTTTGATGGCTCATACATAGCTGTACATAGCATATTTCTCTTTCACAAATTTAAAATATGAGTGTTATTTGATTATGACAAAATGACCTAGAATTGAGACATTTGCACTAATATCTCCAGTTATATACATTCCTTTGCCATGACAGGCATATCATTAGATTCCTCTTGGTAAGAGGAATCTTTTGAAAGCTCATACATAGCTCTACATAGCATATTTCTCTTTTCACAATTTTGACATACATAGCTCTACATAGCATATTTTTGTTTTAAAAATTTTGAATATGAGTGATGTTGAATAATGACCTAGAGTATAGACAATTTCACTAATATCTCCAGTTCTATAAATCCGCCTGCCATGACATGCATATCATTAGATTTCTCTTAGTAAGAGGAATCTTTTGATGGCTCATACATAGCTGTACATAGCATATTTCTCTTTCACAAATTTAAAATATGAGTGTTATTTAATTATGGCCAAATGAACTAGATTTTAGACAGTTTCACTAATATCTCCAGTTGTATACATTCTCCTGCCATGACATGCAAATCATTAGATTCCTCTTGGTGAGAGGAATCTTTTGATAGCTCATACCTAGCTCTACATAGCATATTTCTCTTTTCAAAATTTTGAATATGAGTGATGTTGAATAATTACCTAGAGTATAGACATTTTCACTAATATCTCCAGTTGTATACATTCCCCTGCCATGACATGGATATTATTAGATTCCGCTTGGTGAGAGGAATCTTTTGATGGCTCACACATAGCTGTACATTGCATATTTCTCTTTCACAAATTTAAAATATGAGTGTTATTTGATTATGACAAAATGACCTAGAATTGAGACATTTGCCCTAATATCTCCAGTTATATACATTCCTTTGCCATGACGGGCATATCATTAGATTCCTCTTGGTGACAGGAATCTTTTGATAGCTCATACATAGCTCTACATAGCATATTTCTCTTTTCACAATTTTGACATACATAGCTCTACATAGCATATTTTTGTTTTAAAAATTTTGAATATGAGTGATGTTGAATAATGACCTAGAGTATAGACAATTTCACTAATATCTCCAGTTCTATACATCCGCCTGCAATGACATGCATATCATTAGATTTCTCTTAGTAAGAGGAATCTTTTGATGGCTCATACATAGCTGTACATAGCATATTTCTCTTTCACAAATTTAAAATATGAGTGTTATTTAATTATGGCCAAATGAACTAGATTTTAGACAGTTTCACTAATATCTCCAGTTGTATACATTCTCCTGCCATGACATGCAAATCATTAGATTGCTCTTGGTGAGAGGAATCTTTTGATAGCTCATACCTAGCTCTACATAGCATATTTCTCTTTTCAAAATTTTGAATATGAGTGATGTTGAATAATTACCTAGAGTATAGACATTTTCACTAATATCTCCAGTTGTATACATTCCCCTGCCATGACATGGATATTATTAGATTCCGCTTGGTGAGAGTAATCTTTTGATGGCTCATACATAGCTGTACATAGCATATTTCTCTTTCACAAATTTAAAAGATGAGTGTTATTTGATTATGACAAAATGACCTAGAATTGAGACATTTGCACTAATATCTCCAGTTATATACATTCCTTTGCCATGACGGGCATATCATTAGATTCCTCTTTGTGAGAGGAATCTTTTGATAGCTCATACATAGCTCTACATAGCATATTTCTCTTTTCACAATTTTGACATACATAGCTCTACATAGCATATTTTTGTTTTCAAAATTTTGAATATGAGTGATGTTGAATAATGACCTAGAGTATAGACAATTTCACTAATATCTCCAGTTCTATACATCCGCCTGCCATGACATGCATATCATTAGATTTCTCTTGGTGAGAAGAATCTTTTGAAAGCTCATACATAGCTGTACATAGGATATTTCTCTTTCACAAATTTAAAATATGAGTGTTATTTAATTATGGCAAAATGACCTAGAATTGAGACATTTCCACTAATATCTTCAGTTCTATACATTCCCCAGCCATGACATGTAAATCATTAGATTCCTCTTATTGAGAGAAATCTTTTGATAGCTCATACATAGCTCTACATAGCATATTTCTCTTTTCACAATTTTTAATATGAGTGATGTTGAATAATGACCTAGAGTATAGAAATTTTCACTAATATCTCCAGTTCTATACATCCGACTGCCATGACATGCATATCATTAGATTCCTCTTGGTGAGAGAAATCTTTTGTTTGCTCATACATAGCTGTACATAGCATATTTCTCTTTCACAAATTTAAAATATGAGTGTTATTTGATTATGGCAAAATGACCTAGAATTGAGACATTTCCACTAATATCTCCAGTTCTATACATTCCCCTGCCATGACATGAAAATCATTAGATTCCTCTTGGTGAGAGGAATCTTTTAATAGCTCATACCTAGCTCTACATAGCATATTTCTCTTTTCAAAATTTTGAATATAAGTGATGTTTAATAATGACCTAGAGTATAGACATTTTCACTAATATCTCCAGTTGTATACATTCCCCTACCATGACATGCATATCATTAGATTCCTCTTCGTGAGAGGAATTGTTTGATGGCTCATACATAGCTGTACATAGCATATTTCTCTTTCACATATTTAAAATATGAGTGTTATTTGTTTATGGCAAAATAACCTAGAATTTAGACAGTTTCACTAATATCTCCAGTTCTATACATCCACTTGCCATGAAATAAATATCATTAGATTCCTCTTGCTGAGAGAAATCTTTTGATGGCTCATACATAGCTGTACATAGCATATTTCTCTTTCACAAATTTAAAATATGAGTGTTATTTGATTATGAAAAAATGACCTAAAATTGAGACGTTTCCACTAATATCTCCAGTTCGATACGTTCCCCTGCAATGACATCCAAATCATTAGATTCGTCTTGGTAAGAGGAATCTTTTGATGGCTCATACATAGCTGTACATAGCATATTTCTCTTTCACAAATTTAAAATATGAGTGTTATTTGATTATGGCAAAATTACCTAGAATTGAGACATTTCCACTAATATCTCCAGTTCTATACATGCCTTTGCAATGAAAAGCCTGTCATTAGATTCCTCTTGCTAGAGGAATCTTTTGATAGCTCATAAATTGCTCTACATTGCATATTTCTCTTTTCAAAATTTTGAATATGAGTGATGTTGAATAATGACCTAGAGTATAGACAGTTTCACTAATATCTCCAGTTCTATACATCTGCCTGCCATTACATGCATATCATTGGATTCCTCTTGGTGAGAGCAATGTTTTGATGGCTCATGCATAGCTGTACATAGTATATTTCTCTTTCACTAATTTAAAATACGAGTATTATTCAATTATGGCAAAATGAACTAGATTTTAGACAGTTTCACTAATATCTCCAGTTTTATACATCCCCTTGCCATGACATGCAAATCATTAGATTCCTCTTGGTGAGAGGAATCGTTTGATAGCTCATACTTAGCTCTACATAGCATATTTCTCTTTTCAAAATTTTGAATATGAGTGATGTTGAATAATTACCTAGAGTATAGACATTTTCACTAATATCTCCAGTTGTATACATTCCCCTGATATGACATGGATATTATTAGATTTCGCTTGGTGAGCGGAATCTTTTGATGGCTCATACATAGCTGTTCATAGCATATTTCTCTTTCACAAATTTAAAATATGAGTGTTATTTGATTATGGGAAAATGACCTAGAATTGAGACATTTCCACTAATATCTCCAGTTCTATACATTCCCCTGCCATGACATGTAAATCATTAGATTCCTCTTGTTGAGAGGAATCTTTTAATAGCTCATACATAGCTCTACATAGCATATTTCTCTTTTTAAAATTTTGAATATGAGTGATGTTGAATAATGACCTAGAGTATAGACAGTTTCACTAATATCTCCAGTTCTATACATCTGCCTTTCATGACATGCATATCATTAGATTTCTTTTGGTGAGAGGAATCTTTTGATGGCTCATACATAGCTGTGCATAGTATATTTCTCTTTCACAAATTTAAAATATGAGTGTTATTTGATTATGGCAAAATGACCTAGAATTCAGACATTTCCACTAATATCTCTAGTTGTATAAATTCCCCTGCCATGACATGCATATCATTAGATTCCTCTTAGTGGGAGGAATCTTTTGATGGCTCATACATAGCTGTACATAGCATATTTCTCTTTCACAAATTTAAAATATGAGTGTTATTTGATTATGGCAAAATGACCTACAATTGAGACATTTCCACTAATATCTGCAGTTCTATACATTCCCCTGCCATGACAGGCAAA
This sequence comes from Dendronephthya gigantea, assembly GCF_004324835.1. Lineage (NCBI taxonomy): Eukaryota > Metazoa > Cnidaria > Anthozoa > Malacalcyonacea > Nephtheidae > Dendronephthya > Dendronephthya gigantea. The sequence continues at coordinate 228,969 of NW_021163136.1, read as the reverse complement.
TCATTAGATTCCTCTTGGTCAGAGAAATCTTTTGATAGCTCATACCTAGCTCTACATGGCATATTTCTCTTTTCAAAATTTTGAATATGAGTGATGTTGAATAGTGACCTAGAGTATAGACAGTTTCACTAATATCTCCAGTTGTATACAACATTCCCCTGCCATGACATGGGTATTATTAGATTTCGCTTGTTGAGTGGAATCTTTTGATGGCTCATACATAGCTGTACATTGCATATATCTCTTTCACAAATTTAAAATATGAGTGTTATTTGATTATGGCAAAATGACCTAGAATTGAGACATTTCCACTAATATCTCCAGTTCAATACATTCCCCTGCCATGACAAGCATATCATTAGATTCCTCTTGGTGAGAGGAATCTTTTCCTGGCTCATACATAGCTGTACATAGCACATTTCTCTTTCACAAATTTAAAATATGAGTGTTATTTGATTATAGCAAAATGACCTAGAATTGAGACTATTCCACTAATATCTCCAGTTCTATACATTCCCCTGCCATGACATGAAAATCATTAGATTCCTCTTGGTGAGAGGAATCTTTTGATAGCTCATACCTAGCTCTACATAGCATATTTCTCTTTTCAAAATTTTGAATATAAGTGATGTTTAATAATGACATCAATGTCTATACATGAGTATAGACATTTTCACTAATATCTGCAGTTGTATACATTCCCCTACCATGACAGGCATATCATTAGATTCCTCTTGGTGAGAGGAATCGTTTGATGGCTCATATATAGCTGTTAATGTTAATGTTTAGTTGATCAATTTTTTATGGCGTGCCAAAATGGACAATAATCGATAAGTCGCATATATTTCGTATCAAGCCTTAATTTTGCAACTAACTGCGCATATATGATATCAAATCCCCAAATATAATAGCAAACCTACAAATATAATACGAAACTCGCAAATATAATATCAAGTTCAAAAAAAATATAATATCAATTTGCCAAATACAATACGAAACTTGCAAATATAATATCAAGTTCAAAAATATAATATCAATTTTGCCAAATATAATACGAAACTCGCAAATATAATATCAATTTTGCCAAACATAATACAAACTTTTATACGCGAAAAAATTATCCAGAATTTTTTAGCGGTCAACTTTTCGGCAGGAAAGATGTAAATATGGCGGCGGGGAGTGAGAGTATGTTAAATGATTATTTAGTGTATGTAAATCGTGGATTTGATCTTTTTGAAGAGCTTGCCCGCCACCGTTTTACTGACAACAAAAGGTTAGCGGAATTGCTAGTTATTCGTAGCGAGGAGTTTGTTTACGGCTTAATAATTATTGATTAATTGACACTGTGGTTTGAAGATGTTCACGAAAGATTTCAAACAGTGATTGGATGCTTTAATGAACAACTTACAATAATTAATGAAAGGTTTAATTTCTTCGAAGAAGATGAGTATCAGCATTACAAATGCCCTTACGAAAACAACGGAGAGGGACCGAGACATCGGGGTAGACCTCGATTTCTCATTCCTAAAGTTCAAATTGAAGGTTTACGTTCCTTGCACTTTACGTGGAGCAAGATTGCGCAGATGCTTGGAGTGTCCGAGCGAACAATACGAAGGCGTAGGGAGGAGCTTGGAATGGATGTTGGAAGAGATAGCTACAGTGACATATCAGATGACGACTTAGATATTTTTGTTAGGTGTGTTCTTCATTTTTCCCCGAATTCTGGTGAACGAATGCTTTTGGGGGCACTGAGAAGCCATGGTGTGAAAGTACAAAGAGAAAGAATGCGAAATTCTGTAAGACGAGTCGATCCCATTAGCCGTGATCTATGGAGAAGAACATCTATTTACCAACGAGTTTACAGTGTCAGGACACCAAATGCATTATGGTAAGTTAATAGAGATAATTTAAAAAATTATTATGTCCCCCTAATTTTTTTTTAAATATTAGCTGATACTAAAGCATCCTTTGTGATATTTTTTGTAGGCATATTGATGGCAATCATAAAATGATACGCTGGAGATTTGTCATCCATGGTGGCATTGATGGGTTTTCCCGATGTATTGTCTTTTTGGCCTGTTCATGCAACAACAGAAGTCAAACTGTGTTTGATCTGTTCCTGCAGGCTATGGATACGTTCAGATGCCCTCTTAGAATCCGGTCTGATCATGGAACAGAAAATGTGACTGTTGCAAGATGGATGCTTAATCACCATGGAGTTGCTTCAAAGCCATTCTTGACTGGTCTTTCAGTGCACAATCAGAGGATTGAGAGGTTGTGGAAGGATGTTAATACCTATGTTACAACTTATTTTCGTAATTTTTTTTATTACTTAGAATCACTTGATCTGTTAGATCCCTTGAATGAAGTTCACCTATTTGCGTTGCATTATGTCTTTAAACCCCGGATTAATAAAGCAATATCAATATTCGTATCACAGTGGAATAACCATCCCCTATCAACTGAATGCAACTTAAGTCCTTATCAAGTATGGGTGCGAGGTTTCTATGAGTTTGCCAACTCTGACCATCACTGTTAGAGATCTGGTCAACCCAAACACATTAAACACTAATACGTATGGAGTGGATGACGAAGGCCCCATTGCCTGAAGTGCCAAACAGGAAATAATGTTGTTGTTCCAGAATCTGAAATTGTACTTACAAGGGACAATGGGCATCACTGCAAACATTAGTAAACCCACTGGAGGAAGATAACGAACATGGCAAGTTACTATACTTAAATACATGTGGAATAATTGACATTTTTGTTAATCAAGATTAAAAACATCACAGTCACACACAGAATGGTTTGGAAAAAATACATGTTATATCTATTAGGTTACCCATCAAGAAAATGGAGAAACAGCCATGTGTGGAATGCTTGAACAAGATTTTATCAAAATTATTTCCAACAATTATTTCGAGTATATAGTGTATAATGTTCCCAATTTTTTAGCTACAGTATATTACCTCATACATAAACATATATTCAATCCTGTTCATGCTTCCAGCATCTTTAAAGAACAATAAAAACTTAAAATGTACTGAACTAGGGCTAGTTAGCCATCACTAGTTTTCACAAATTTCTGGCTGTTGGTTCCTATCTTACAGGTTTTACTGTATTTACTGTACACTATACAGTACTAATACTGAAAAAACCTATAACATTAAAAACAATGTTTAAAAAATTCTAACAAAACATCCCAAAAAAGTAGCTATATTGGTAAACAGTTAGTTTAGTCATAAATAACTTCCAATAGTTTTGGCAACAAAATGCATCCAAAATTGTCCTGTATACATGTATATGAATTGAACCTTTTATTTTTCATAGTTTTCCAAATCCAAATCCTTCTAACATTGCTGAAGTCATTATTTCCTTCATGTTTTCAAATGTTGATGCATGGACTGGAATCTTTAGCACCAACTTGCATGTAGACACAGTTGGACGACACTTACAAGCATCAACACAACCATGAATAAACTTTACTTCAATTTGTTCGGGAAGACCAAGTGGCGGTAACTCGTATGACCCAGTAATGAATCTCACAAGGTCTCTCAATTTCAAATTGTGCTCTTCTATTCCTAAAATCACACAGGAAAAGGAAACAAATTAGAGATTGTTGAAAATATTCACGCATACTACAGTCATTTATCAATGTTGCAGTGATAGTTATTTTTTTGTTAGAGAGCAAATAACATTATATATACATATTCTATGTACAGCACTTGTTAAATAAAAGTATAAAACAATCACTATACTTACCAATGTGGTAAAGGTGCTCAACAAAATCGCAAAAGTGCTTGAAAGTTGATTCCTCAGCCATTCTATCTACTTGTTGTTCACTGTAGATGACTTGCAATTCATCCAAAAATTCTTCTGATGTAACAGTAAATATATCACTTGGAACAAATACTCTCTTAAAAAGCTCTGGATCTTTCTGAATGGCTTCAAGCACTCCACAAACATTTAAGCCTTCTTTTAGCTGGTTGATCATTCCCAATTTAGGCTCAATTAGAGATTTTATTATAATCGATCTAAATATACGATAAATGATAATAATTATTATAAAATAATTATTATGATAATTATTATAAAAAAATATAATATACTATCACCTACACTATAGAATGTACATACTGTATAGAATGCCAAAAAAGGTTCATATAGAAGCCAATTTAAAAATATGTTAAATTATTGATCGACTTGAAGCAATAAAGTAACTGATCTAGCCTTCTTGAAATTACCTGACTAGCTTTTCCTTGCACTCTAAAGTCTCTCTGTTTGGTACCCCCCTATAGCCAACATTTGATAACAGATCCAGAACTTCATCTTGCATCAAAATTGATTGCAACTGTGCATCTGTAATAGCACCATCAATCTACAACAACACATTAAATTTAACATATATACAATGCAGACATGCATAAATTATAAACTTCGGATTGAGAGGCAAGAATCACAATTAATTACAGTAACTAGTCAAATGACTAGCTAGTTTAATGCAGATTGCATGATGACCTATATACTATGTTGCTGTGATCAAATATAACTTTACATGTACAATACCTTAGTTGCAATGGTTTTAAAGTTTTCATTTTCTATCATATCCAATGAAAGACTAGTCTGGCTTAGACCTTTTGAAATAATATCATAAATGACAGGAGACATAAAGTTTGGTGCAGGGCCACCTTGTACTATTGACATAACCATGAGTTCTGCTCCAAGTTTAAATGTTTCTTCTGTTAAAGCAACAGTACTATCCACTGGTACACCATTTGCATCAAATATTCGTATTTTCAACTGTTCAAGTGCATCTGTAAGAAATACAAAGAATGATTGGATTAGTTATTATTAGGTGTCTGCACATTGCATTTTCGTTTACAAAAAATTATATCCTGCCTAACACCCCAAATTAAAAATAAAAGCCTATCAGAATTATTTATACAAGAGCATACTGTATATGTAACCATTGCAGGGTACCTGTAAAAAACTCCCGTTTCGGCCCACCATCATCGATGGCCGGTTCTCCTACAAAAACCACCTTTATACGATCCTCTGGTTTAAACCAAGGTCGTCTCTTTCTTGTGGTAATGTAGTCGGTTAAAACTGTCTTCCTCTGTACATTAATTCTGTTAGTAGATGTTCCAACATTTTTCTGCAGTTCTTGGATTACTTCAACCAGTTTACCTCTACTGATTTCTGGGGTAGCCTCACCAGCTGAAAGTTCATTTTCCTGACTCTGTGCAGATGTATCATCATGCAGATCATTATCAAGCACGTTTTCAAAGCTTGACATCAAATTTGCATATATAAGCCTCTCTGAACCATGCCAGATAGATTCAGCACAAAGATCTGCATGTTCTTCAATTTCACTGCTCTTAAACTGCCCATCACAAGTCGGACACAAAACTAAAGGTCTTATTTCCATATTTATGTTTCTCTGGATGTTGAAGGCAATATTAAATGGGATGAACTAATAGAAGTATTGGCATCGCTGTCAACAACATGAATGACATCCTTCTGTTCCTTTGCAAACATAGTTGATTTCATTATTGTCTGTTCATCAACTTCATCAGAACTGTCATCACTGCTTTCTTCATATTTTAAATACATGTCCAGAGAAGAATTTATGTCTGTTGTTGCCCTAATATACCGCGGTGCTTGGCCAGAAATGTGTTTCAGCAGCCTTCCATCGTAGCTCTCGCAATCTTGTTTCTTTGCGCAAATTATTCGACTGTTAATGGCACGCACGAACTCAAACTTCGGTACCTTCTTTGATCGCAACAGCTTTCGTTTAAATTTCTCTTCAAGAATTTCTCTAATTTCTTGCTCACTCATTGTCGGAATTAGTTCAAGTGTAGTAACGAAACCATTGCTATACAAACTCTCTCGTGTTGCTCCACGCGGAACTTTATCAAATTTCGGGCCGGGCAACAAAATTACATCCTTAATTGTTGAACGCTGTTCTACATGTTTTGGCTTCTTGGCATTTGCCTTCGTTGATTTGGCCCTTTTCCTACTGCGAGGCTGATAGCTTTGGCTTGGTTGGAAACGCACACTCTGTCCAACAATTGATCTGTCGATCGAGTCAACATTAGTTTGATTGTCACGTACAGACTCAGGAGTCGTGTTTTGGGTCCCTGCCTTCGCTGCTGTGCCATTTATTGATGGAAACAGGGTTCTTATTGCTGCTTCAACATTATTATCGGCTGAATTCTGAGTAGTTTCAGTACATTCTAAATTCTGGATGCTTTGTTGAGATTGCTGGAAAGATGAGATAGCTTTCACAAGGTCGGATAGAGCGTGCGTATTTTTCCCCGCCATATTTACATCTTTCCCGCCGAAAAGTTGACCGCTAAAAAATTCTGGATAATTTTTTCGCGTATAAAAGTTTGTATTATGTTTGGCAAAATTGATATTATATTTGCGAGTTTCCTATTATATTTGGCAAAATTGATATTATATTTTTGAACTTGATATTATATTTGCGAGTTTCGTAATGTATTTGGCAAAATTGATATTATATTTTTGAACTTGATATTATATTTGCGAGTTTCGTATTATATTTGTAGGTTTGCTATTATATTTGGGGATTTGATATCATATATGCGCAGTTAGTTGCAAAATTAAGGCTTGATACGAAATATATGCGACTTATCGATTATTGTCCATCTTGGCGCGCCATAATTTTTGCAGTCTTACGACTGAATTGCAATTGAATTTACAGGCAAAGAATTTTAGGTAAAATATGGAATATGTTTACTATATTTACAACATGTTGCTATAAAATTCTATTAAATTTAAGATTACTGTAAAATGTTCCGCTACGATAAAGTATTAATACTAAGACTATACTAATATGCTTAAAGTTTTGATTTTTTCGCATAATTTGGGATAAAAGAGTTCAATAACCTATTCATATTAATAATGGGAAGATTAAATCTTCTCAGTTCTCTAAAATTATGTGTTGGTAAGTTTTCTTTAGGTAGTAAATGGTGTAATTTATGATCATCTTTTGTTTCGATGCATGGAGAATAGCTTTTGTGATAACTTTTCTCTTCTGTCCTTCAGTGTTAATAATTTTGCTTCCTTCAATGCGACTTTTGGACTTGATTCGGGGTAGATTATCCGCAAGGCTCGATTTTGTACACGTTCCATATCCACCGACAAATAATCAGGAAGGCCTGAGTGGAAAACTTGGCAGCTGTATTTTAAGATGGATCTAATGCATGCACAGTAGAATTGAATCAAGGAATAATGATCTACACCTGCACGTTTTAACTGCCTTAATAAGTATAGTCGTTTTGATGCTTTTAATACAATATTTTTGATATGACTGTTCCATTTTAGGTCTTCCGTGATGGTCATACCCAGTAGTTTAGCTGATTTAACAAGTTCAAAGCGTTCGCCATTTAGAATAAAACTATCATCAGTAGAGGGTCTTCTAGTAAAGTCAATTCGGAGCTCTTTACACTTTATTGGATTTAACTGAAATTTATTTTCATTGGACCATTTAGCAACTTGGTCTATTGTATCTTGTAATCTACTTTCCATGTTCCTTAAGATGACTTCAAAAATGGTTGTGTCGTCTGCAAATTTCCATATACTATTTGTGGGGGAACCATTGATAAGTAGATCGTTAATCATGGCTAAGAACAGCGATGGACCAATCCTGGTTCCTTGTGGAACGCCCGCTGGAACTTGTAGGAAGTCGGATACACCTTCGGTTGATATCTTTACTCGCTGTAATCTATTTCGTAGGAAGTCCGTAATCCAATTTACGATTGTGGGTTTTAAACCATAACTGAGTAATTTTGCAATTAGCAAATTATGATCAACCAAGTCGAAGGCTTTCCTGTAATTGAGTAAGGCTACTCTTATCGCTGAGCCTGTGCCATCAGTTTCAGTTTGTACATAGCATATTTCTCTTTCACAAATTTAAAATATGAGTGTTATTTGATTATGGCAAAATGACCTAGAACTGATACATTTCCACGAATATCTCCAGTTCTATAATGCCCCTGCAATGAAAAGCCTATCATTAGATTCCTCTTGGTGAGAGGAATCTTTTGATATCTCATAAATAGCTGTACATAGCATATTTCTCTTTCACAAATTAAAATATGAGTGTTATTTGATTATAGCAAAATGACCTACAGGGTGTCCCAAAAAAAAAGAAAACTATTGAAATCACCCATAACAATGCCATTGTTAGAGTCTGAATGCCTAAGCACTCTGTTGGGCCCACAAGTTTATAAATCGGGGTTGCCATAAGCATTTTTATGCATGCATCATGATGCAGTCAAATTTGCTTGTTCGCAAAAATGATATTTACTAACAATATTTACAATTTACAAAGTATGGATAACATTATTTAAATGTGCATCTCAAGGACCATGTCCTTCGACATGTCCCCTTTCTCTAGCAGCAAAAAGCATTTAGCATTTTATAAGCTGCATTAAATCCCCACGGGCTGAAATTCGTGAACACGGCATTCAAATTTTAACAATGAGTGATTTCAATAGTTTTCGTTTTTTTTGGGACACCCTGTAGAATTGAGACATTTCCACTAATATCTCCAGTTCTATACATGCCTTTGCAATGAAAAGCCTGTCATTAGATTCCTCTTGCTGAGAGGAATCTTTTGATAGCTCATACCTAGCTCTACATAGCATATTTCTCTTTTCAAAATTTTGAATATGAGTGATGTTGAATAATGACCTAGAGTATAGACAGTTTCAGTAATATCTCCAGTTGTATACATTCCCCTACCATGACATGCATATCATTAGATTCCTCTTGGTGAGAGGAATTGTTTGATGGCTCATACATAGCTGTACATAGCATATTTCTCTTTCACAAATTTAAAATATGAGTGTTATTTGATTATGGCAAAATGACCTAGAACTGATACATTTCCACGAATATCTCCAGTTCTATAATGCCCCTGCAATGAAATGCCTATCATTAGATTCCTCTTGGTGAGAGGAATCTTTTGATATCTCATAAATAGCTGTACATAGCATATTTCTCTTTCACAAATTAAAATATGAGTGTTATTTGATTATAGCAAAATGACCTAGAATTTAGACAGTTTCACTAATATCTCCAGTTCTATACATCCCCGTGCCATGAGATGCATATCATTAGATTCCTCTTAGTGAGAGGAATCTTTGGATGGCTCATACATAGCTGTACATAGCATATTTCTCTTTCACAAATTTAAAATATGAGTGTTATTTGATTATGGCAAAATGACCTAGAATTGAGACATTTCCAGAAATATATCCAGTTCTATACATGCCCCTGCAATGAAATGCCTGTCGTTAGATTCCTCTTGCTGAGAGAAATCTTTTGATGGCTCATACATAGCTGTACATAGCATATTTCTCTTTCACAAATTTAAAATATGAGTGTTATTTGATTATGAAAAAATGACCTAAAATTGAGACGTTTCCACTAATATCTCCAGTTCGATACATTCCCCTGCAATGACATCCAAATCATTAGATTCCTCTTGGGAAGAGGAATCTTTTGATGGCTCATACATAGCTGTACATAGCATATTTCTCTTTCATAAATTTAAAATATGAGTCTTATTTGATTATGAAAAAATGACCTAAAATTGAGACGTTTCCACTAATATCTCCGGTTCGATACGTTCCCCTGCAATGACATCCAAATCATTAGATTCCTCTTGGTAAGAGGAATCTTTTGATGGCTCATACATAGCTGTACATAGCATATTTCTCTTTCACAAATTTAAAATATGAGTGTTATTTGATTATGGCAAAATTACCTAGAATTGAGACATTTCCACTAATATCTCCAGTTCTATACATGCCTTTGCAATGAAAAGCCTGTCATTAGATTCCTCTTGCTGAGAGGAATCTTTTGATAGCTCATAAATTGCTCTACATTGCATATTTCTCTTTTCAAAATTTTGAATATGAGTGATGTTGAATAATGACCTAGAGTATAGACAGTTTCACTAATATCTCCAGTTCTATACATCTGCCTGCCATTACATGCATATCATTGGATTCCTCTTGGTGAGAGCAATGTTTTGATGGCTCATGCATAGCTGTACATAGTATATTTCTCTTTCACTAATTTAAAATACGAGTATTATTCAATTATGGCAAAATGAACTAGATTTTAGACAGTTTCACTAATATCTGCAGTTTTATACATCCCCTTGCCATGACATGCAAATCATTAGATTCCTCTTGGTGAGAGGAATCGTTTGATAGCTCATACCTAGCTCTACATAGCATATTTCTCTTTTCAAAATTTTGAATATGAGTGATGTTGAATAATTACCTAGAGTATAGACATTTTCACTAATATCTCCAGTTGTATACATTCCCCTGATATGACATGGATATTATTAGATTTCGCTTGGTGAGCGGAATCTTTTGATGGCTCATAGATAGCTGTACATAGTATATTTCTCTTTCACAAATTTAAAACATAAGTGTTATTTGATTATGGCAAAATGACCTATAATTGAGACATTTCCAGTAATATCTCCAGTTCTACAGGGTGTCTAAAAAAAAACGCAACCACTTAATATTCTAAAATTCATATTGTTCATAAGCTCATTAGATTTTATGCCCCTGGGATTTTAAAATGGCTTCTAATCGTACAGTTCAACTGCTAATAGTCAAATCAGCTAAACTAATAATGGTGCAGCTAACAATCGAACAACGAGTTTTTATTGTCGTGCATGATAACTTGAATGCGAACTGTCGACCTTGTAAAATAAATGGTAAACAAAATTTTACTCGTTAAATACTTTCAATTCAGCTCGTTGGTTTACGCACCCGACTTTGTTTACTGACGATTGTGCCGCTAGAATATGATTACAAGCTTTCTCGCATTCCAGGGGCCAAAAGTCTTTTGTGTTTTAGAACAAAGAGGATATTCATGAATATTAAGTGGTTGCGTTTTTTTTTTATACACCCTGTATACATGTCTCTTCAATGAAATGCCTATCATTAGATTCGTTTTGGTGAGAGGAATCTTTTGATGGCTCATACATAGCTGTTCATAGCATATTTCTCTTTCACAAATTTAAAATATGAGTGTTATTTGATTATGGCAAAATGACCTAGAATTTAGACAGTTTCACTAATTTCTCCAGTTCTATACATTCCCCTGCCATGACATGCAAATCGTTACATTCCTCTTGGTGAGAGGAATCTTTTGATAGCTCATACCTAGCTCTACATAGCATATTTCTGTTTTCAAAATTTTGAATATGAGTGATGTTGAATAATGACCTAGGGTATAGACATTTTCACTAATATCTCCAGTTGTATACATTCCCCTGCCATGACATGGATATTATTAGATTCCGCTTTGTGAGCGGAATCTTCTGATGGCTCATAGATAGCTGTACATAGGATATTTCTCTTTCACAAATTTAAAATATGAGTGTTATTTGATTATGGCAAAATGACCTAGAATTGAGACATTTCCACTAATATGTCCAGTTCAATACATTCCTTTGCAATGACATCCAAATCATTAGATTCCTCTTGGTGAGAAAAATCTTTTGATGGCTCATACATAGCTGTACATAGCATATTTCTCTTTCACAATTTTGAATATGAGTGATGTTGAATAAAGACCTAGAGTATAGACAGTTTCACTAATATCTCCAGTTCTATACATTTCCCTGCCATGACATGCATATCATTAGATTTCTCTTAGTGAGAGGAATCTTTTGATGGCTCATACATAGCTGTACATAGCATATTTCTCTTTCACAAATTTAAAATATGAGTGTTAATTGATTATAGCAAAATGACCTAGAATTGAGACATTTCCAGTAATATCTCCAGGTCTATACATTCCCCTGCCATGACATGCAAATCATTAGATTTCTCTTGGTGAGAGGAATCTTTTGATGGCTCATACATAGCTGTACATAGCATATTTCTCTTTCACAAATTTAAAATATGAGTGTTATTTGATTATGGCAAAATGACCTAGGTTTGAGACATTTCCACTAATATCTCCAGTTCTATACATTCCACTGCCATGACATTTAAATCATTAGATTCCTCTTGTTGAGAGGAATCTTTTAATAGGTCATACATAGCTCTACATAACATATTTCTCTTTTCAAAATTTTGAATATGAGTGATGTTGAATAATGACCTAGAGTATAGACAGTTTCACTAATATCTCCAGTTCTATACATCTGCCTTTCATGACATGCATATCATTAGATTCCTCTTGGTAAGAGGAATCTTTTAATAGCTCATACATAGCTCCACATAGCATATTTCTCTTTTCAAAATTTTTAATATGAGTGATGTTGAATAATGACGTAGAGTGTAGATATTTTCACTAATATCTCAAGTTGTATACATTCCCCTGCCATGACATGCATATCATTAGATTCCTCTTGGTAATTTCTCTTTCACAATTTTGAATATGAGTGATGTTGAATAAAGACCTAGAGTATAGACAGTTTCACTAATATCTCCAGTTCTATACATTTCCCTGCCATGACATGCATATCATTAGATTTCTCTTAGTGAGAGGAATCATTTGATGGCTCATACATAGCTGTACATAGCATATTTCTCTTTCACAAATTTAAAATATGAGTGTTATTTGATTATGGCAAAATGACGTAGAATTGAGACATTTCACTAATATCTCCAGTTCTATACATTCCCCTGCCATGACATGCATATCATTAGATTCCTCTTAGTGAGCGAAATCTTTTGATGGCTCATACATAGCTGTACATAGCATATTTCCTCTTTCACAAATTTAAAATATCGGTGTTATTTGATTATGGCAAAATGACCTAGAATTGAGACATTTCCACTAATATCTCCAGTTCTATACATTCCCCTGCCATGACTAGTAAATGATTAAATTCCTCTTGTTGAGAGGAATCTTTTAATAGCTCATACATAGCTCTACATAGCATATTTCTCTTTTCAAAATTTTGAATATGAGTGATGTTGAATAATGACGTAGAGTGTAGATATTTTCACTAATATCTCAAGTTGTATACATGCCCCTGCCATGACATGCATATCATTAGATTCCTCTTGGTAAGAGGAATCTTTTGATGGCTCATACATAGCTGTACATAGCATATTTCTCTTTCAAAAATTTAAAATGTCGGTGTTATTTGATAATGGCAAAATGACCTAGAATTGAGACATTTCCACTAATATCTCCAGTTCTATACATTCCCCTGCCATGACATGTAAATCATTAGATTCCTCTTGGTGAGAGAAATCTTTTGATAGCTCATACCTAGCTGTACATAGCATATTTCTCTTTCACAAATTTAAAATATCGGTGTTGTTTGATAATGGCAAAATGACCTAGAATTGAGACATTTCCACTAATATCTCCAGTTCTATACATTCCCCTGCCATGACATGTAAATCATTAGATTCCTCTTGTTGAAAGGAATCTTTTAATAGCTCATACATAGCTCTACATAGCATATTTCTCTTTTCAAAATTTTGAATAGGAGTGATGTTGAATAATGATGTAGAGTGTAGATATTTTCACTAATATCTCAAGTTGTATACATTCCCCTGCCATGACATTCATATCATTAGATTCCTCTTGGTAAGAGGAATCTTTTGATGGCTCATACATAGCTGTACATAGCATATTTCTCTTTCACAAATTTAAAATATGAGTGTTATTTGATTATGGCAAAATGACCTACAATTGAAACATTTCCACTAATATCTCCAGTTCTATACATTCCCCTGCCATGACAGGCAAATCATTAGATTCCTCTTGGTGAGAGAAGTCTTTTGATAGCTCATACCTAGCTCTACATAGCATATTTCTCTTTTCAAAATTTTGAATATGAGTGATGTTGAATAGTGACCTAGAGTATAGACAGTTTCACTAATATCTCCAGTTCTATACATTTCCCTGCCATGCCATGCATATCATTAGATTTCTCTTAGTGAGAGGAATCTTTTGATGGCTCATACATAGCTGTACATAGCATATTTCTCTTTCACAAATTTAAAATATGAGTGTTATTTGATTATCTCAAAATGACCTAGAATTGAGACATTTCCACTAATATCTCCAGGTCTATACATGCCCCTGCAATGAAAAGCCTATCATTAGATTCCTCTTGGTAAGAGGAATCTTTTGATGGGTCATACATAGCTGTACATAGCATATTTCTCTTTCACAAATTTAAAATATGAGTGTTATTTGATTATGGCAAAATGACCTAGAATTGAGACATGTCCAGTAATATCTCCAAGTCTATACATTCCCCTGCCATGACATGCAAATCATTAGATTTCTCTTGGTGAGAGGAATCTTTTGATGGCTCATACATAGCTCTACATAGCATATTTCTCTTTTCAAAATTTTGAATATGAGTAATGTTGAATAATGACGTAGAGTGTAGATATTTTCACTAATATCTCAAGTTGTATACATTCCCCTGCCATGACATGCATATCATTAGATTCCTCTTGGTAAGAGGAATCTTTTGCTGGCTCATACATAGCTGTACATAGCATATTTCTCTTTCACAAATTTAAAATATGAGTGTTATTTGATTATGGCAAAATGACCTAGAATTGAGACATTTCCACTAATATCTCCAGTTCGATACATTCCCCTGCAATGACATCAAAATCATTAGATTCCTTTTGGTGAGAAAAATCTTTTGATGGCTCATACATAGCTGTACATAGCATATTTCTCTTTCACAATTTTGAATATGAGTGATGTTGAATAAAGACCTAGAGTATAGACAGTTTCACTAATATCTCCAGTTCTATACATTTCCCTGCCATGACATGCATATCATTAGATTTCTCTTAGTGAGAGGAATCTTTTGATGGCTCATACATAGCTGTACATAGCATATTTCTCTTTCACAAATTTAAAATATGAGTGTTATTTGATTATGGCAAAATGACCTACAATTGAGACATTTCCACTAATATCTCCAGTTCTATACATTCCCCTGCCATGACAGGCAAATCATTAGATTCCTCTTTGTGAGAGAAATCTTTTGATAGCTCATACCTAGCTGTACATAGCATATTTCTCTTTCACAAATTTAAAATATCGGTGTTATTTGATTATGGCAAAATGACCTAGAATTGAGACATTTCCACTAATATCTCCAGTTCTATACATTCCCATGCCATGACATGTAAATTATTAGATTCCTCTTGTTGAGAGGAATCTTTTAATAGCTCATACATAGCTCTACATAGCATATTTCTCTTTTCAAAATTTTGAATATGAGTGATGTTGAAAAATGACGTAGAGTGTAGATATTTTCACTAATATCTCAAGTTGTATACATTCCCCTGCCATGACATGCATATCATTAGATTACTCTGAGTAAGAGGAATCGTTTGATGGCTCATACATAGCTGTACATAGCATATTTCTCTTTCACAAATTTAAGATACGAGTGTTATTTCATAATGGCAAAATGACCCACAATTGAGACATTTCCACTAATATCTCCAGTTCTATACATTCCCCTGCCATGACAGGCAAATCATTAGATTCCTCTTTGTGAGAGAAATCTTTTGATAGCTCATACATAGCTGTACATAGCATATTTCTCTTTCACAAATTTAAAATATCGGTGTTATTTGATTATGGCAAAATGACCTAGAATTGAGACATTTCCACTAATATCTCCAGTTCTATACATTCTTATGCCATGACATGTAAATCATTAGATTCTTCTTGTTGAGAGGAATCTTTTAAAAGCTCATACATAGCTCTACATAGCATATTTCTCTTTTCAAAATTTTGAATATGAGTGATGTTGAAAAATGACGTAGAGTGTAGATATTTTCACTAATATCTCAAGTTGTATACATTCCCCTGCCATGACATGCATATCATTAGATTGCTCTGAGTAAGAGGAATCTTTTGATGGCTCATACATAGCTGTACATAGCATATTTCTCTTTCACAAATTAAAAATACGAGTGTTATTTGATTATGGCAAAATGACCTACAATTGAGACATTTCCACTAATATCTCCAGTTCTATACATTCCCCTGCCATGACAGGCAAATCATTAGTTTTCTCTTTGTGAGAGAAATCTTTTGAT
The DNA here is from genome assembly GCF_004324835.1 of Dendronephthya gigantea. Classification (NCBI taxonomy): domain Eukaryota; kingdom Metazoa; phylum Cnidaria; class Anthozoa; order Malacalcyonacea; family Nephtheidae; genus Dendronephthya; species Dendronephthya gigantea. The sequence continues at coordinate 212,857 of NW_021163136.1, read as the reverse complement.
AGCTCATACATAGCTGTACATAGCATATTTCTCTTTCACAAATTTAAAATATCGGTGTTATTTGATAATGGCAAAATGACCTAGAATTGAGACATTTCCACTAATATCTCCAGTTCTATACATTCACATGCCATGACATGTAAATCATTAGATTCCTCTTGTTGAGAGGAATCTTTTAATAGCTCATACATAGCTCTACATAGCATATTTCTCTTTTCAAAATTTTGAATATGAGTGATGTTGAAAAATGACGTAGAGTGTAGATATTTTCACTAATATCTCAAGTTGTATACATTCCCCTGCCATGACATGCATATCATTAGATTGCTCTGAGTAAGAGGAATCTTTTGATGGCTCATACATAGCTGTACATAGCATATTTCTCTTTCACAAATTTAAAATACGAGTGTTATTTGATTATGGCAAAATGACCTACAATTGAGACATTTCCACTAATATCTCCAGTTCTATACATTCCCCTGCCATGACAGGCAAATCATTAGATTCCTCTTTGTGAGAGAAATCTTTTGATAGCTCATACCTAGCTGTACATAGCATATTTCTCTTTCACAAATTTAAAATATCGGTGTTATTTGATTATGGCAAAATGACCTAGAATTGAGACATTTCCACTAATATCTCCAGTTCTATACATTCCCCTGCCATGACATGTAAATCATTAGATTCCTCTTGTTGAGAGAAATCTTTTAATAGCTCATACATAGCTCTACATAGCATATTTCTCTTTTCAAAATTTTGAATATGAGTGATGTTGAATAATGACGTAGAGTGTAGATATTTTCACTAATATCTCAAGTTGTATACATTCCCCTGCCATGACATGCATATCATTAGATTCCTCTTGGTAAGAGGAATCTTTTGATGGCTCATACATAGCTGTACATAGCATATTTCTCTTTCACAAATTTAAAATATGAGTGTTATTTGATTATGGCAAAATGACCTAGAATTGAGACATTTCCACTAATATCTCCAGTCCTGTCCAGTTAAATCGTCCCCAAGTCAAAACGTCCCCGCTACCGCTGGTCAAAACGTCCGCGTTATAACTGGTCAGAACGTCCCTGCATCGAGTTTGCTTGAGTTCAATAAAATCTTGTGTAGATCTCGCAGTTATAAATACATATAGGATATTACACGGTTGCGAGTAAATATCAATGTTATGTTCGAGTGTCAAAAACAATATCAGCGATACAGTTTTTGACACAAGAACATAAAAATCCATATCTTCGAGCGAACCGTGTAATGTTCTGTTTATTATATGGACTAGAATCAGAGTGGAAAAAATAAGAACCAAACAGCATTTGCATTTTCACAACAACAACAACAATGAAAATAGCGGGAAAATTTTTGAAACTCGTTGTGTCGGGTCATACTAAATACCGACAAGAACCGACAAAAACCGACAAAACGTGAAATACGGAAAATATCCAAACTCTACCTCGGATGTGGTCTATGAGTTCTATGAATGTTTTAGTTTTTAGTTAAATACCCCCACCATATTTATATAATTTTTAGGCTACTTTGTTGTCAAATGTCGTAGATAGATCATTATTTGTGCACCTTGAGTTCAAAATATAAACAATTAAGTAATAGTTTCAATAAAGGTAACAGTGCCTCATAATTTTAATATTGCTATTACGAATATGCACAAATAAAAAACAGCGTGACTCATCGATGAGGGATTTTTTGATTGTATGCTTAATGAGCGCAAATGATCATTTTGGCAAAACATTTTGGCACAAACAAAAGCCCAAATGATCATGCCACCATCCTACGCATGGATCATTAACACTTAATTGCTGCGTATAAAATAAGTGTGATACTATAGAGTATAGACAGTATTCACTTCTACACTGGTAGCCACTGTTGCAACGCAAAGTTTTCAAAGTCAAGTTTTCAAAGTCAATCGAAAAGAAATGTCTAGCCAAGATAATTGTATCCGCTGTAAGGATCTCGTGAGAGCCCGTCAAGAAGCTCTGCAGTGCGACGGCTGTGAAAGATGGCAACACCGCACATTTCATAGTGGGATTTCACAGGCTAGTTAAAGGAGCGCTGTCCGCCATGGTGAAGACAGACTGGCGATGCGACGACTGTCTAAATATGAGTACAGGGTTCCTGTTGCCTCTTGCCGAGAGCACGCAAATAGTGCAAGAGAGTAAGTTAAAAAAAACCAATACTTATACGAACTTTTAAGGTCAAATATTGAAATTTTCATAATCATTTTCCAGATCTGAATGATCAGGAGGATGGCTATGGCAGCGGAAATGTGGACCAAGAGATGGTGGACATATTACTGGGCCTTGCGGACAATGTCGATGACGAAACGCAAATGGAAACAGGTATGTATAAATCTATAATTACTAAAAGTATGGGTGGCCAGTGGAATCTAATTAATAGTCTTTGTGAATTTGAATATGAAAACATGTCAAGGTCCGTAGACTCTGAAGATATCTCGCTGCCCAGCTTCGAAGTTCCACAGCAGATAATGGAATCTTCTATTGAAGACGAGACTCCAAGGTCATACAACGATGACAACGTCCCAGCAGTACCAAATTATCAAGTCATAGAGGATGGCTCGCAGAAAGGAAAAGAAAAATTGACGGACAGCGAGGGCTACACTTACACAGTGAAAGTGAGGAGGGCCAATGGCAACAAAGTTTGGACATGCAGCGTAAGGAATAAATCCATGTGGTGCAAGGCTAGCGTGCTAGAAAAAGCTGATGGCTTTGTTAAAGGTTCGCAGCATCATATACATCCTCCACAAATCGGTGCAGCAAAAGCCACTCGTATCTCGGCAATGGTGAAGAAAGTCGCTGCTGCTGAAATCTTCACATCAGCAGCTGAAGTTGTGAACAAGGTATATTCTTTTTTATTATTTTCAGTTTTAGAATCTATATATCCACATGGTAAGAGAGTATATATAGGATATTTACTATAGCGTACTTTAAAGTTATATCTTTTAATTCGAGCATTTTATTGTTATATGATTAGGTTATGTTGCAAGAAGGTATACCTGCCTCAACAGAGCCATTACCTGCTTTGAGGAACCCAGAATATCTTGCAAGGGCTGCCAACCGCCACCGCCGAAAAATGCGTCCAGCCGAGCCAACAGATCTGGAGTTTGAGATCAATGAAGATCATATTCCGGCTGACTTCCTGAAGTCTGACGTGAGAGTAGATGGACGGCGACACATCTTATTTGCCACCAAAAACATGCTCGAGCTCCTGTCAAAATCCAAGACATGGTATGTCGATGGAACATTTAAAGTCGTTAAAGCGATATTCACCCAATTATTTTCCATCCACTCGTTTGTGCGAAGTGGAGATTGTGTGAAACAAGTACCACTTGCCTTTGTACTGATGTCCGGGAAACGGAAACGTGATTACCGGAAAGTATTGAAGGCCATCAAAAAGAAAACGAAGGACAGGAATCTTGAAAAATTTGTCTTAGATTTTGAAAGTGCCTTGTGGAGAGCCATTCCACAAGTTTTTCCCGGTGTCCTGATTCGTAGCTGCTCCTTCCATTGGGCGCAATGCATATGGAGAAAGATTCAAGAGATCGGTCTTGCGCCAGCTTATAAGAATGACAATGCTACACACAAGTTGTGTAGAAAATTTCTGGCTCTACCCTATCTGCCAAAAGAGCACATAGCAGCAGTGTTCGAGAACCTTTCTCAAAAAGCAACCACGCCATTGTTGATGGAGTTGGTCAGATATATACGTGAGAATTGGATACAAGGTATTAAATTGTCTATAGCATAGGTTCTAAAAGTATGTATATTGCCATTTCCTAGCTGACTAATATTTTTCCTGATCTTTTTCATCGTTAAAGGTGAGTTATGGGAACCGGAGACATGGTGTGTTTTCAACCAGGCAGTCAGAACTAACAACGATGTGGAGGGATGGCACAGGATGCTAAATCGACATGCAAAGCGTGGAAATCTAACCTTTTATTTGATGGTGCGACTCCTCCACGAACAAGCTAAACTTGTTGATATGCAAGTGCGACTTGTGAGGGACGAGAAGTTAAAGAGGAGACAGAGGAAGAACTATCGGCAAGTAGAAGGTAGATTATTTACCAATTGGTCCAAATACATTGCGGGAGAGCTGTCGGCAATGAAACTACTATCAAGGTGCTCACATCTTGCATGCCCTGTCTGATCATCGCCTTTAAGCTCACGTTAAACGGGGAGAATAGCAAATGGACTTGATTTAAGCGAGAAGAATAGCAAATGGACTTGTGTTCTTGTTACGTTAAGAAGTGTAAACATGTAAATAGTATATGTAAATAAATAGTATATGTAAATAATAAACCTGTAAATAGTAATACATGTAAACATAATTGTTTAATAATAAATTTAGTCTGAGAACTTGAAATGACTCCTCATTGGGACTGGGATTTATTTTGGTGGGGAATGGGAATGGGCTTACTTGTAACTGGGATTAGCCCAAAACTAGACTGGGAACTGGGATTTGATAAGAATTTAGACTTGTTTGATACCCTTCACGACCCTTTATACCTTAAGAGTTTTAAGAGTTATTCATTGTTAACTGGTGTCCTCAAGTTTGTGATCAATCCATTTTTTTATCCTGGGGACGTTTTGACTTGGGGACGTTTTGACCTGGGGACGTTTTGACCCGGGGACGTTTTGACCTGGGGACGTTTTGACTGGTAAGCTCTCCAGTTCGATACATTCCCCTGCAATGACATCCAAATCATTAGATTCCTCTTGGTGAGAAAAATCTTTTGATGGCTCATACATAGCTGTACATAGCATATTTCTCTTTCACAATTTTGAATATGAGTGATGTTGAATAAAGACCTAGAGTATAGACAGTTTCACTAATATCTCCAGTTCTATACATTTCCCTGCCATGACATGCATATCATTAGATTTCTCTTAGTGAGAGGAGTCTTTTGATGGCTCATACATAGCTGTACATAGCATATTTCTCTTTCACAAATTTAAAATATGAGTGTTATTTGATTATAGCAAAATGACCTAGAATTGAGACATTTCCACTAATATCTCCAGTTCTATACATTCCCCTGCCATGACAGGCAAATCATTAGATTCCTCTTGGTGAGAGAAATCTTTTGATAGCTCATACCTAGCTCTACATAGCATATTTCTCATTTCAAAATTTTGAATATGAGTGATGTTGAATAGTGACCTAGAGTATAGACAGTTTCACTAATATCTCCAGTTCTATACATTTCCCTACCATGACATGCATATCATTAGATTTCTCTTAGTGAGAGGAATCTTTTGATGGCTCATACATAGCTGTACATAGCATATTTCTCTTTCTCAAATTTAAAATATGAGTGTTATTTGATTATGGCAAAATGACCTAGAATTGAGACATTTCCACTAATATCTCCAGTTCTATACATTCCCCTGCCATGACATGCATATCATTAGATTCCTCTTAGTGAGCGAAATCTTTTGATGGCTCATACATGGCTGTACATAGCATATTTCTCTTTCACAAATTTAAAATATCGGTGTTATTTGATTATGGCAAAATGACCTAGAATTGAGACATTTCCACTAATATCTCCAGTTCTATACATTCCCTTGCCATGACATATAAATCATTAGATTCCTCTTGTTGAGAGGAATCTTTTAATAGCTCATACATAGCTCTACATAGAATATTTCTCTTTTCAAAATTTTGAATAAGAGTGATGTTGAATAATGACCTAGAGTATAGACAGTTTCACTAATATCTCCAGTTCTATACATCTGCCTTTCATGACATGCATATCATTAGATTTCTTTTGGTGAGAGGAATCTTTTGATGGCTCATACATAGCTGTGCATAGTATATTTCTCTTTTACAAATTTAAAATATGAGTGTTATTTGATTATGGCAAAATGACCTAGAATTCAGACATTTCCACTAATATCTCTAGTTGTATAAATTCCCCTGCCATGACATGCATATCATTAGATTCCTCTTAGTGGGAGGAATCTTTTGATGGCTCATACATAGCTGTACATAGCATATTTCTCTTTCACAAATTTAAAATATGAGTGTTAATTGATTATGGCAAAATGACCTACAATTGAGACATTTCTACTAATATCTCCAGTTCTATACATTCCCCTGCCATGACAGGCAAATCATTAGATTCCTCTTGGTGAGAGAAATCTTTTGATAGCTCATACCTAGCTCTACATAGCATATTTCTCTTTTTAAAATTTTGAATATGAGTGATGTTGAATAGTGACCTAGAGTATAGACAGTTTCACTAATATCTCCAGTTCTATACATCCGCCTGCCATGACATGCATATCATTAGATTTCTCTTGGTGAGAAGAATCTTTTGATGGCTCATACATAGCTGTACATAGCATATTTCTCATTCACAAAATTTAAAATATGAGTGTTATTTGATTATGGCAAAATGACTTAGAATTGAGACATTTCCACTAATATCTACAGTTCTATACATTCCCCTGCCATGACATGCATATCATTAGATTTCTCTTGCTGAGAGAAATCTTTTGATGACTCATACATAGCTGTACATAGCATATTTCTCTTTCACAAAATTTAAAATATGAGTGTTATTTGATTATGGCAAAATGACTTAGAATTGAGACATTTCCACTAATATCTACAGTTCTATACATTCCATTGCCATGACATGCATATCATTAGATTTCTCTTGGTGAGAGAAATCTTTTGATGGCTCATACATAGCTGTACATAGCATATTTCTCTTTCACAAAATTAAAATATGAGCGTTATTTGATTATGGCAAAATGACCTAGATTTGAGACATTTCCACTAATATCTCCAGTTCTATACATTCCCCTGCCATGACATTTAAATCATTAGATTTCTCTTGTTGAGAGGAATCTTTTAATAGCTCATACATAGCTTTACATAGCATATTTCTCTTTTTAAAATTTTGAATATGAGTGATGTTGAATAGTGACCTAGAGTATAGACAGTTTCACTAATATCTCCAGTTCTATACATCTGCCTTTCATGACATGCATATCATTAGATTTCTTTCAGTGAGAGGAATCTTTTGATGGCTCATACATAGCTGTGCATAGTATATTTCTCTTTTACAAATTTAAAATGTGAGTGTTATTTGATTATGGCAAAATGACCTAGAATTGAGACATTTCCACTAATATCTCCAGTTCGATACATTCCCCTGCAATGACATCCAAATCATTAGATTCCTCTTCATGAGAAAAATCTTTTGATGGCTCATACCTAGCTCTACATAGCATATTTCTCATTTCAAAATTTTGAATAAGAGTGATGTTGAATAATGACCTAGAGTATAGACAGTTTCACTAATATCTCCAGTTCTATACATTTCCCTGCCATGACATGCATATCATTAGATTTCTCTTAGTGAGAGGAATCTTTTGATGGCTCATACATAGCTGTACATAGCATATTTCTCTTTCACAAATTTAAAATATGAGTGTTATTTGATTATAGCAAAATGACCTAGAATTGAGACATTTCCACTAATATCTCCAGTTCTATACATTCCCCTGCAATGACAGGCAAATAATTAGATTCCTCTTGGTGAGAGAAATCTTTTGATAGCTCATACCTAGCTCTACATAGCATATTTCTCATTTCAAAATTTTGAATAAGAGTGATGTTGAATAGTGACCTAGAGTATAGACAGTTTCACTAATATCTCCAGTTCTATACATTTCCCTACCATGACATGCATATCATTAGATTTCTCTTAGTGAGAGGAATCTTTTGATGGCTCATACATAGCTGTACATGGCATATTTCTCTTTCTCAAATTTAAAATATGAGCGTTATTTGATTATGGCAAAATGACCTAGAATTGAGACATTTCCACTAATATCTCCAGTTCTATACATTCCCCTGCCATGACATGCATATCATTAGATTCCTCTTAGTGAGCGAAATCTTTTGATGGCTCATACATGGCTGTACATAGCATATTTCTCTTTCACAAATTTAAAATATCGGTGTTATTTGATTATGGCAAAATGACCTAGAATTTAGACATTTCCACTAATATCTCCAGTTCTATACATTCCCTTGCCATGACATATAAATCATTAGATTCCTCGTGTTGAGAGGAATCGTTTAATAGCTCATACATAGCTCTACATAGAATATTTCTCTTTTCAAAATTTTGAATAAGAGTGATGTTGAATAATGACCTAGAGTATAGACAGTTTCACTAATATCTCCAGTTCTATACATCTGTTTTTCATGACATGCATATCATTAGATTTCTTTTGGTGAGAGGAATCTTTTGATGGCTCATACATAGCTGTACATAGCATATTTCTCTTTCACAAATTTAAAATGTGAGTGTTATTTGATTATGGCAAAATGACCTAGAATTGAGACATTTCCACTAATATCTCCAGTTCGATACATGCCCCTGCAATGAAACGCCTATCATTAGATTCCTCTTGGTGACAGGAATCTTTTGATGGCTCATACATAGCTGTACATAGCATATTTCTCTTTCACAAATTTAAAATATGAGTGTTATTTGATTATGGCAAAATGACCTAGAATTGAGACATTTCCAGTAATATCTCCAGGTCTATACATTCCCCTGCCATGACATGCAAATCATTAGATTTCTCTTGGTGAGAGGAATCTTTTGATGGCTCATACATAGCTGTACATAGCATATTTCTCTTTCACAAATTTAAAATACGAGTGTTATTTGATTATGGCAAAATGACCCAGAATTGAGACATTTCCACTAATATCTCCAGTTCTATACATTCGCCTGCCATGACAAGCATATCATTAGATTCCTTTTGATGAGAGGAATCTTTTGATGGCTCATACATAGCTCTACATAGCATATTTCTCTTTTCAAAATTTTGAATATGAGTGATGTTGAATAATGACGTAGAGTGTAGATATTTTCACTAATATCTCAAGTTGTATACATTCCCCTGCCATGACATGCATATCATTAGATTCCTCTTGGTAAGAGGAATCTTTTGATGGCTCATACATAGCTGTACATAGCATATTTCTCTTTCACAAATTTAAAATATGAGCGTTATTTCATTATGGCAAAATTACCTAGAATTGAGACATTTCCACTAATATCTCCAGTTCGATACATTCCCCTGCAATGACATCCAAATCATTAGATTCCTCTTGGTGAGAAAAATCTTTTGATGGCTCATACATAGCTGTACATAGCATATTTCTCTTTCACAATTTTGAATATGAGTGATGTTGAATAAAGACCTAGAGTATAGACAGTTTCACTAATATCTCCAGTTCTATACATTTCCCTGCCATGACAAGCATATCATTAGATTTCTCTTAGTGAGAGGAATCTTTTGATGGCTCATACATAGCTGTACATAGCATATTTCTCTTTCACAAATTTAAAATATGAGTGTTATTTGATTATGGCAAAATGACTTAGAATTGAGACATTTCCAGTAATATCTCCAGGTCTATACATTCCCCTGCCATGACATGCAAATCATTAGATTTCTCTTGGTGAGAGGAATCTTTTGATGGCTCATACATAGCTGTACATAGCATATTTCTCTTTCACAAATTTAAAATATGAGTGTTATTTGATTATCTCAAAATGACCTAGAATTGAGACATTTCCACTAATATCTCCAGTTCTATACATTCCCCTGCTATGATAAGCATATCTCATATCATTAGATTCCTCTTGGTGAGAGGAATCTTTTGATGGCTCATACATAGCTCTACATAGTATATTTCTCTTTTCAAAATTTGAATACGATTGATGTCGAATAATGACGTAGAGTATAGATATTTTCACTAATATCTCCAGTTCTATACATCAGCCTGCCATGACATGCATATCATTAGATTCCTCTTGGTGAAAGGAATCTTTTGTTTGCTCATACATAGCTGTACATAGCATATTTCTCTTTCACAAATTTAAAATATGAGTGTTATTTTATTATCTCAAAATGACCTAGAATTGAGACATTTCCACTAATATCTTCAGTTCTATACATTCCCCTGCCATGACAAGCATATCATTAGATTCCTCTTGGTGAGAAGAATCTTTTGATGGCTTATACATAGCTCTACATAGCATATTTCTCTTTTCAAAATTTTGAATACGAGTGATGTTGAATAAAGACGTAGAGTGTAGATATTTTCACTAATATCTCCAGTTGTATACATTCCCCTTCTATGACATGCATGTTATTAGATTCTGCTTGGTGAGTGGAATCTTTTGATGGCTCATACATAGCTGAACATAGTATATTTCTCTTTCACAAATTTAAAATATGAGTGTTATTTGATTATGGCAAAATGACCTAGAATTGCGAAATTTCTAGTATTATCTCCACTTCTATACATTCCCCTGCCATGACATGCATATCATTAGATTCTGCTTGGTGAGCGGAATCTTTTGATAACTCATACATAGCTGTACATAGCATATTTCTCTTTCACAAGTTTAAAATATGAGTGTTATTTGATTATGGCAAAATGACCTAGAATTGAGACATTTCCACTAATATCTCCAGTTCTATACATTTCCCTGCCATGACATCCAAATCAAATCTTGGTGACATCCAAATCATTAGATTCCTCTTGGTAAGAGGAATCTTTTGATGGCTCATACATAGCTGTACATAGCATATTTCTCTTTCACAAATTTAAAATATGAGCGTTATTTCATTATGGCAAAATGACCTAGAATTGAGACATTTCCACTAATATCTCCAGTTCGATACATTCCCCTGCAATGACATCCAAATCATTAGATTCCTCTTGGTGAGAAAAATCTTTTGATGGCTCATACATAGCTGTACATAGCATATTTCTCTTTCACAATTTTGAATATGAGTGATGTTGAATAAAGACCTAGAGTATAGACAGTTTCACTAATATCTCCAGTTCTATACATTTCCCTGCCATGACAAGCATATCATTAGATTTCTCTTAGTGAGAGGAATCTTTTGATGGCTCATACATAGCTGTACATAGCATATTTCTCTTTCACAAATATAAAATATGAGTGTTATTTGATTATGGCAAAATGACCTAGAATTGAGACATTTCCATTAATATCTCCAGTTCTATACATGCCCCTGCAATGAAATGCCTATCATTAGATTCTTCTTGGTGAGAGGAATGTTTTGATAGCTCATACATAGCTCTACATAGCATATTTCTTTTTTCCCCAATCTACTAAGCGTGGCCATGGGTAAGTGACCACGTCCACACCCCCCCCCGGTTAAACCCCCCCTTAGATATGCCTTGTCAAAGTTTTGAATAAATTAAAAAAACAACTTAATTTTCATCTAACTGGAAGTGGGCGTGGTCCCTTGTGAGTGACCACACCCTAAGTATCCCACCCAAGTTTTTTCGAAATCCGTCGAAACCGCTCTGAGATACACTTGTCCCCAGTTTTTTGCGACGCCCACCCTAATACTAATCTATAGTAAAATAGGCAAGTAGATGGTAAAATTAAAATAAAATACTGATTCCTTAAAACTGGAAATGGTCGTGGTCATTGGTGAATGACCACACCTTTACTTCTCTCCCCAAGTTTCGTCGAAATCCGTCGAAAGCCCTGGCGGACAACTCTGTCCGCATAAAATGCCACGCCCTATTCAAATTTTAATATAGGAAAAGCAAGAAAATAGACTTAAAAAAATAAAATAAAATACTTCCATTTTTTTCAAAAACTGAAGTGGGCGTGGTACATTTTAAGTGACCACGCCCTAATGACTACACCCAAGTTTCATGAAAACATGTTGAAACATTAAACGGGCAACTCCATCCGAACACCCGGCCACGCCCTGAAAAAAATGACCTGAAAAGTTCTCCGATTTCAGGGGCACATAAGTCATGCTTGCTGGAGGGCCACGCCCAAAAAGACCTTGCGGCAGCAATCCTTAATCATCAGTGACCACGCCCATATGGTAAAAAATTGGCGAAAAAACTCTACACAAGAAACCAGATAGTCACGTAGCAGTGGCCTTTGCTTGTAAGTACCATGTTTGTACCATATTGCTGTTTCAACTATAGTGAATCGAAACACATTATTACCCTTCAGAATATTTTGTGCCATATTATTAAATGATTCATTCATGCATGTCGAAATGTTGACTATGATCACTATTTTCAGATAGTTTCATATTTCTTAATCGTAAACATAGACAATATTTTATTACAATGCCTATTAAAATGCTACAGTTCATTTTATACAAGGCCTGTAATGCCAGCTAGGTTTAGTGGACACCAAACCCAGAATAAAGACCTGTGCAGATTTGGGTTTATCTGCTTCATGTTAACCAATTTCAATATTAAGGATAATCAAATCTTGGTTGAAGCACATAAAGAGCTGATTGAAGTTGCCAGAAGAAGCAATGGTTCTGTTTTAGGGAAAGAAGCTTTGATAGCCTTTCAGCAGAGGATTGGATGTCAAAGGTGCTTGATGAGTTAGCCTCCTGATGTCCATTTGCACACCAAATTCTGCCAACTTTGGTTGAAAGCACCATTTATCTTGAAAAGAAATTACCTGCAGTCTGCCTACTTTATGGGATAATAATGTTTCTAAGATGCCATGAACTAAGCAGAATTCAAAGGATCAACTCAGTATTGTTGATAGAAGGCCAAGCACATGTAAATATAAGCTATTCTTTTACAGTTGATATAATCTTCCTAAATTTTTAGTAACCTCTATGGCCTGCCATTTTCATTGCAAACTTCATTCTTTTAACAGTTGCTAGATTGGTACAGTCTGGCCACAAATTTGTCTATGTCCTGGACAACAATGATTGGGAGGAGAGGGCACATGACATGAGACAGCTAAGTTGATGATCTTTCAAGATCTTGAAAGATCCTGCCAAGATCTTGCAAATAGTAAAATCTTGGCAAGATATTTATAAGATCTTGGCAAGATGTGAAGATCTTGGAAATTCTTAGCTGAAATCTTGTATCCTCTTGCCAAGATCTCGGCAAAATTTTGATATGAATGTCTAGATATTGTATTATAATTAATATGTAATTGGAACAAAAATCTTCTCATGCAAACAAGCTATTGTTCTTACAAACATTGAAGTTCATTAAACCCTTGATCGCTACATATGATCTTAGTGTGATCGTGCTAAGATCTTGCTAACATCTTGGTATGATCTTGCTAAATATGATCTTAGTATCATCTTACAAAGATCTTGCTGTGATCTCGCTAAGATCTAAGTATGATCTTGCTAAAATCTTGGCATCTTGGTAGTATCTTACCAAGATTACTCTGTGATCTTGCCAAGAATCCAGCATGATCTTGCCAAGATTTCCTTATGATCTTGCCAAAACTTCGCTGCGATTATTCTAAGATTTCATGGTGATCTTGTGAAGATTTTACAGTGATGAAAGATTTTTCCATGATCGTCCATGGGACCATGCATCTTACAGAGCAAGTTCTTATGGACAAAAAATCATTGTACTTTTTTTCTAAGTTTCAAATTCTAAGTACCACATATGTCAATAATCACAGCTGGTATCAATTACATTTGTGCACACTATAGTTAAATTGATAACATACCTCGCCTGCAGCGGCACATATTTTGAAATTTGAATATTCACACTGTTGCTACTGTTGGCGCAAAGGTACAAGAAGCACAGACATACAAAACAACACCCATAATAGCACCATTCGAAAGCCAAGTAACATACAGATGGGTCTATACTGAAGTTAGTTTTAGTATGAAAAGAAGTGGAGGAATGACTTGTAACAACAGGTAAGTGGTTTAGTATAAACACAATAAAATTAACTTTTTTATACTGGTAGCATAAACTGGTTTTGTTTTGTAGTTTTAGCTATATTTAAAATTGTACAGGTTTACGTGTGGCAGTAAAGGAAAAGGGCCGCACTATCTTGTAATATAGCATTTTCATTATTGTGAAACTATAGGACTATAATTACAAGCGGTAGTTTAGCGTTGGCTGGACGGGATTGTCATTCAAATAAAGCCTTCACTATTTTAAACATTCAAGCCCGACAAGGACTCACTTCTTCTCATTGGATGCATTGTGAATATTGGTAGGTTTACATAATTATGAGAAATTCACCAAAATTTTCATAGCGAAGAAGACTCGCGATGTTCATGCATTCTCAAGTTATTTGAGAACTTTTTTTGAAATCAGAAAATATAACAAAATAACAGGTTGTAACAAAATAGGGCATAAAGCCAATGTAAAGTATTCAACAAATGATCTATTATGGCCATGTATCGTGATCTTAATGATCAATTATTCTTCTAGTGGCACAACCCTATTAACTTGATGAATATCAAAGCCATTAAAGTGCGCAATCAAATTGCTGAGCCACATCTTCACTGATGGCTGAAGCTGAGATGCAGGACAGAATCTTATGTAATAGAGTCCAGGTAGAAAAATGAAGAAAGGAAAATGGAGGAAACATGAAGCGATGTAATAGTTAACATGCACCGAAGACCGTAAGTGACGTTATATTCAGTTATGCAAACGTACAAACGTAAAAGTTCTAATTGTGATTGGCTAAATGTATAATAATTGCAAATGAGACAATGTATGCATGTAAGCATGTTGATGTTCGTTAAAAGTAATTAATCAATTACAATGTTTTCAAAATTCGTTGTATTTTCGGTATTTTCCATAAATTTTGTATCCTAGGATTGTCGACAAAGCATCCCATATACCTGCACCTGACACTATCAATTTTTATATGATCGTCGCGAAACATGCACAACATTGTGAAAAGTTAGAAAACAATTATAACTCGCATGCAATGCCGGTGTTAATTTTCATCTTATAAGATAGACGATAAGGTGGCCGTCATGCAGTACAGCAACGAGTCGGTAATGGGTCTATAGCTATGAGAATGGAAGGTGACGGGGTAAACATTGAACGCCAGAATGCAGAAGACCAAGGAGAGATAGAACATGCCAATCTTAATGAACAACAACTGAACTTAAATGGCAATAATGTGACCCCCTCAGCAATTCCTGGACGCTCTTGCCAGTAAGGATGATGAGGATGATGAAAATATTGAAAGACACAGAGCAACATCAAATTCCAGTGCCAAATGAGCAAGGCAGGAGGAGACCATACCAAGCTTTCGCACAGGAAAATGCTGAGTGTTAACACACCAGATCAGCAAACTACTGAGCTTATGAACCAGTTGATTCAACGTCAACTAGACAATTAATATATATAGTAATTGATAAAACTACTACAAATCGCTTGTGTGAACTAAAGAACAATATTAATAGTTTTATTCATTTTAAGTGTGTCATGCAAATATTGTTCACATGTAAATTAAACGCAACTGCAAGGATGCAATGTATCAAAAATATAAACAAATGTGATCACATTTGTTTTGAATTTATGTGCTCCAGAGTCCCTATTTGAAACGCTGCGCTCAATGTGCGCACTATAGTTGAAGATGGCCGATTCCAAGGAATTAGAGGCGTCAACGTCAACAGCAAACCCTTCAAGTGCTAGTGCGCAAACCAAACAAGCTGGTTGGAAAGTGTATTTCTCAAGACGAAATGCATGCAAAGTGTTTTTATACAATTCTATCGAGCGATGGAAACCACTAAAAGAGAAAAACGAGATCACAAGTGATCATGAATTCGCAAATATTTTAATGAACTTGTACGAAGCCTCAAGACATTAATCAATTGAAATGCGGTAAGCATGTCACTATAAAAGATGTTTATTTTGTAGTATTTGCTGAATACAAAACATTCTGTTGCATTCTTAGTGCTGTGGAAACCCAAAAAAACGATCCAGATAAAACAATGGAGGCATTGTCTGGGTCTGACATTGGTCCTGTTGGCCAAAGTACCCCCCAGAATGTTGGCAATATTTCTTCGCCATGTGAGTATATACCAGACTTATGAGTGGCATATAAAATAAATATTCATTAAATTTTGGTTGAAGTTGTTAATTGATGTATAATTTTTATATTTTACGCAGTTTTATCTGCCTCTTCACTGAGTTGAAGATGCCTGATACCTGAGAGCTCCCCTCTTGTCTCGCCGCTGAGGTATGTGGTATTTATAATTATAAAAATTTTGTTTTGTTATCCTTCTTATTTCCATAATGTATTCCCAGTCATGCTCCTGAAGAAACAATGACAGCCAGTGAAGGTGACAGTGACAGCGACAGTGATACCCTTACTGTGGATGTATCTTCTGCCAATATATCACAAAGATATGTCAATAGTTGTTGACATTTGATGGAAATAATTTAGAGGTTTAATAAATCTCATACATATCTTTTATATGCAAGTTGGGATGAGACAATCCCAGAACTGCCAATAGAAGATAACATCTTCAACAAACCCATCAACGGAAATGATGGGGATGAGTTTGATCCTGAACCTGAAAATAAGGGCTCTGCATCGCATGGATATGTCAGCACTATGGAGGTGGTATCCCCTGAGCAAGCAATTAAAATGGAGAAGTGCATTGTGTTTACAGACACTCTAATGACACTGATTATGTCTCTCCATGGGATTGTCTGTAAGCGGAAAATTGTGGTTGGCGTCTGCATTACAAGAAAACATACGTTGGTACTTGTCTTGTTGTGTCCTGGGGATGTGATTCTGGCCATGTTGGTTGGGAGATGGGCAGCACAGCCATCTTGTGACAAGATCTGAGCAGGCAATCTCATGCTTGCTTCTTCCTTGTTGTTGACTGGGAATTTGTATGTCAAAGTGGGGTTGATGTTCAACTTCTGCAATCTGCAATATTTTTCATCCACCCTGTTTAATCAGTATCAGAAGTTGTACATCATCCGTGCTATTAACAAATTCTGGGAACAACACCAAAAACAACTATGGGAGCAGAAAGCTGGTGAAGATGTAGTTCTTAGTGGTGATGGACAGAATGATTCTCAAGGTCACAGTGCTTGGTACTGTACATATAGCCTTGCTGACATGGATGATCAGGCCATCCTCCAAATGAATGTTGTTGATGTGAGGGAAGCTGGTGGGAAGAGTAACAACATGGAGCAAATTGGATTTGAAAGAGGGATGGATGCATTACTCACATCAGCAATTATTCTGAAGGAGGTTGTGACAGATGGCCATCTTGAGATTGCAGCATTGATGAGTAAGTGTAATTACATCCAGATATTGAACCACAGTACTGGTAGTTAACTCTATGCTCGAAACAACTAAATTTCTGTTTTTTAGAAGTACAGTGAGTATAAAATTTGTTATCTATTTTTTATTTAGAGAAACAAGACAAATATAAAGACATCTTGCATCAAAATGATGTTTGGCATGGAGGAAATAACATAGCCAAGAAAATTAATCTTGTAAGATTTATAACAAATTAATTGTGTAAAATGTGCACCTCTTAGGTATCAGCTATTATAAGTTGTTCAACAATTTCATCACTAGACAGATGTTATGTCCTCAATTTATTTGATTGTTATTTCATGCATTATATCTTTTCATTATTATAGGCTGCAAAAGCAAAAGGAAATGGGGACTTTGCATTCTGGGGACCATCAATACGGAACCATTTTTGGCAATGCTCAAAAACCTGTGGCAATAGTGCAAAAACGATAAAAGTAAGTTTGAAATAATTGCATGTGTGCCATGTATACATTATCTGTTGCAAAAAACTTGATTTGGACAGTAACTCAGTACAATTATCCATAGCACCTAAAATGTGAGATATAAATCTATGTAGGATAACTGGATTGGGATATTGCATCATGTGGCTGATGAGCATGAATGGATTGTGCCTGAAGGAGCAAATGGAGGAAAGTGTGAACATGAGCCATTGAGAGCAGAGGAAAGAAAGAAGCCCTGGTTGAAGAAAGGGTCATCTGTTCATAAAGCATTGACAAAGATTGTAATGGATACTCGATTCATTAACACACTTGTGTACTACACCAACTTCAGGAACTTGCTTATTTTAGATTGATTGCATTGTTTAATCAAGCCCACGCTGGTATAAAGCAGACACTCTATGTTATTGAGGCATTTTGTAAAGTTTTAAACCAATAAATCTTGTATACACAGTAATTGTATACACAGTAATTGTACTGTTATTAATGTAAGTGTTATTAATGTGCATTTTTCTTATGAGTAATAGGATATTAATAATGTACAGTTAACTAAAGATTCTGCTTTACATAGGCACACAGAGTTTCTTGAATCTTTCCACAATCAGATTCTAAAGTATGCTTCTAAAAGACATGCTTTCACGTAAGTATTTTTTTGTATATGCCTCACATATTGTTTTCTGAAATATGGTATTTGAATATTGTTCCTGTGTAAATCTCTTTGCACAGATTTGCTACATACCAGGCAAGAAATCAACTGGCAGCCTTGGACTTCAACCATCACAGAGGTAGAGGACCAGCAACTACAGCTGATGGCAAACCAAGGTAATTTTCTATTTAATCAATCATTTACAAAAAATCTATTCAAAGTATTGATTGTACATTTTGTACATTCTGTAGGTATGGACGTTTGTTCAGCAAGCGAACAAATCGTTGGTGCCAAGTTCGTATTCTCACACCTAAGCAATATGAATACATCTTAATCTTCTAAAGGTATGTTTTATTGTACAGTATGTACAATTTGATTGAAGGCAATTTTTTGTTGCATTTCCACAAAAATATGATTAATTATATTATGTGTAAGTGTTTGAGAAAAGCATCAATTCTGAGGGAACAATAGACAATCGGATTGGTATTCCTAGTGATGACCCAAGGTGAATTGCTCCAAACATTGCTTCTATTCCCCCCTCCCCCAGTCAGGTCACTTGTTAAAACTCATCAATCAAGATTTAATCGATGAGCATATACTAGTGCCTGTGAACCTTTGGGTAAGGTGGAGCTCATTAGCCTTGGCAGGCAGTCCACCTAGGAGAAGGAAACTCTGATTTCAAACCCCCAGACCCCACTAGTGGGCCAGGCTGTCCATGTCGGATTCGTTGATTATATTAATACTTCAATGTTTCCTAGGCGTGCTGACAAGCTCTGATATAGAGTGAAACAGCCTTGGTTTTGCCTTACCCACCCTATTCATTAAATTTGTGTGAGAATTGGTTATAAGTTACATGTGCATTTGGAACTGAAAGAAAGACAATAAAAACACTGCTTCCATTTTTGAACACCCAATATATTTGATCAATCCTAATTATGTCTTTATGTATTATGAACATAAAGTTCGTGTTAATGTGTTGCCACAGTATGTATTGGCGATATGCAGCATGGCGAAAGTTTTCATTGTTCTTCGCATTGTTTGAACAAGAAAGTCCTCCCTGTAGCGCATTGCTAAATTTAGCACATTTCCATCAAGCACTAGTTGCTGGAAGAGAGGGACTGTGGTGATGCAGGGACGATTTGCTAGTGTACAGCATTTATTTCCCAACTGGGTTGGCATAGCTACACAACGTCCACAATTACACCACTCAGGATCTGGGTCTGGTTGTGGTGGTGCATATTTCCACCTGGCAACTCGCCATTCACCAAGTCAGCAAATACTGCTGGTTGATGCCAAAGAAGCTCTAATGTAAATGACCTCAATGCATCAACATCCATTGCTTGGACAATATTCTAAAGGGGAAGATTCTGTTATTAGTCTTGCTAATAATCCCTCTGAAATTCCCCTCTAACATGCCCTCCTTTTAAAAATAGAAACAATGAATTTTCTTACCACTAATTGCTGCTCGTGATTGGCTACATTTGCTTCAGAATGCTCCTCTTCAATAAGTTGCCCCCTTCCATGCCCTCTTTGTCCTCCACGTCTTCCTCTTGCAAGTGCATCTCTCTGTTGCCCTCTCCCCCTGGAATGCCCTCTCTCCCCCTTGCACGACCTCTGGCCCTGGAGCGACTTCTTTCTTCCCCTTCCTCTAGTTCTGGAACAACCAGTATTTTCCTCACTTTCCTGCACGGAAGATGTGAATCCTCAAAATAACAGAGTAATAGAGAAAAAGTAAACAAAATGTCTACAATTCTTCTATTACAAACATAAATAAATGTTCTTTATAAAATAAACAACATAGTATACCTTGAAGTAACATATACTGCCTGGGTGGAATATTTTGCAAAAAAAAGACATATACTGTACATGAAAAAAAACTGTAAAATACAAACTTACCATGTCATAACTGTTGCTTTCTTGAACCCTTCTGTTGTTCATGCAATGACCAAAATTATCGCCGTGGCACAAACTCAAACAAAAAGTACCTAGACTTTTGCACTGACAGAAGTTCCTTCCACTTGCACGCACATATGCCATGACACTGGCATATTGTCAAATTGTGGACATTTGGCACTTCTGCTGCAGTCTCCAATTCCCTTCGCTCAATATCTTCCAACGTTCCTGCCATGATAGCGATATGGATGGCAATATGTTCGACCAACAAATACTCCAAAGTCCAAATCGTCAAGGAAATCATCCATGATTACTCTAGCAATTCCAAAGTTTATGTAACAATTCCGAACCTCGTTTAGTAAGTATCAGCTCACACCTTTGCTCTTTCGGCTTCCTATTACGTGTTTATTTAAAGAGCACGAAGCGCAAAGTTTGTAAATCATTAAGCCAAATTTATTAAATACACTACCGCCACAAACAATTTTCTTTAAAAACATTTTACTGCTTGTCTCCAAGAAAAAGATTCTATCTTCGCTCCTCAGTCTTCCATGTTTTTAAATACATTTTTATTTCGTTTCAGTGGTATACTTCATGTTATATTGGTTATAACGATCATAAAAAAAAAATTGTAAACAGAGCACACACAAGCACAGAAGGCACTGTAATCTAGCTTTAAATTATTGATCAGTTAGCTAATTCACAAATATTTGTACAGTTACACACCAATTAGTAAAATGTTCTTCGGGATATTCTGTATTCACGCCACTTTAAATCACACGAGAGAGATTTGTGTCTCTACACTAAAAACACGCAAAGTTCATTCACCACAGGAAACATCCAGCGCTCATGCCTCCAGAGTTGGCTTATTGCCCTGTATTCTTTAACACAACGGATGCAATGCTCGATGGACACATAAACTCTCCTTAGTTCCAGATTAAACAAGTGCCTACGTTGAGCCCCTACCACGTCTCCAGCCCTCCATGCTGTAAGAATTGGATTCTCGCACAGGTATCCTTTGTCAGCCAAAATGTACAAACCAGCTGGCAAATGTAGGTCTTCACCGTTTCCAATTCGAGGCATCATTTGCAGCTGAGCCCTGTCGTTGTTCTGTCCAAGAAAACCTGATTGGATATAAATGATATTTCCCCGGTTTTCCATGATTATCTGAGTTGAGAAATTGTGATATTTACAGTGCCCGCTGTAAAATTGTTGCTGCGGCTCTGTCTGTGGTCTTTGTATTTTGTGTCTAGTTCATGAAACATATCCCAGTCATTCCCCATTTGCAGCCATAGCTCAGCATTTGAACCTGTTCTCTAAAGTGCGTCCACAGCATTGGTAATACATAGCAAATTTCTCGTTGGACTGTTGTTGCGCTAACCATGAACATTGCGCTTAGTACTAAGACTTCCGGATACATCCTGAGCCAAATCAACACCAGTAGTATCCGATTTCTGACATCCAGTCTGAGAGGACAGTTCCTAACTATTGGTCGTCTCGCTCTAGTATAATAAGCCATGACAGGTGCCACATTATCAACAATACTTCGAAAGGACTCAAGACTTTCTCCCATCAAGTTCCAAAAACAAATGTTCACATCTTTCTATATCGCTGAAAACATCTCTTCCCATAAAATGGGAACCGACAAAATCGGGAAACACAATAGTTTCAATGCCAGAGATCTGGGCAACAAAGCATGAGTATGCGTGGCAACAAGAGCAATCAATTTATAATGTGCTCGAAGGAGTGTGTTAGGTTCCGTTTCAAAGAAGATTTCACACAATGATTTTTCAATGGCTGTGTTAATGATTGGCAAATACACACAGAAAAGCACATTAATAATATTGGAAAGGTTTGCAAACGCTAAACTCAAAACAACCATGTTGTCATCCATGACTACAAACTGTTCACATACCGATAGTTAATATAGGTAGACTTTTTAGGATTAATTGTTGTCAATTTAATTTACATTTGAATGTACATAAGCTACATAATAATTGATCGGTGTAAAGGCATTTTTCGATTTGAATATATTAAACAAAAATATTCAGCTTGCGTTGAAAGAACTTATGCAAAATAGCAGTGCAAACTAATTTTTGTATATGAATATATTACAGTAAACATTAAACCAATGAGTGCCCGACTTGTTACGGTAACGAACGAATTTGGTAATCTCACCCAATGGGGAACAATGATCTCAACATAAGTTTTGTTCGTTAATGAGGCTATAAGTCTTTCGGTGCATGTTAACTAATAAACACCACAGATGATAAAACAGAACAGTAACAAAACAATACTACAATTTAACATTTTTACATTGAAATAAAAACATAGAGCATGCCCTTAATCTAATCAAATGTTAATAAATTTTCTTCACTGCAACAGAGTGTATCTATGTTTTTTCGCTAATCAATCTAGATCTTGCCATGGTTTTGTAGGATCTTGCCATGGTTTTGCAGGATCGTGCAATGGTTTTGCAGGATCGTGCAATGGTTTTGCAGGATCTTGCCATGGTTTTACAGGCTCTTGCCAGGGTTTTGTAAGATCTTCCATGGTTTTGTAAGATCTTGCCATGGTTTTGTAAGATCTTGCCATGGTTTTGTTAGATCTTGCCATGGTTTTGTAAGATCTTGCCATGGTTTTGCAAGATCTTGCCATGGTTTTGTAAGATCTTGCCATGGTTTTGCAGGATATTGCCATGGTTTTGTAAGATCTTGCCAAGGTATCATCTTGCCATGGTTTTGCAGGATCTTGCCAAGGTTTTCTAGGATTCACCAAGATTTTGCAAGATTGTGGGAAGACCATGGCAAGATTGTGGCGACATCATGGCAAGATTGATTGATTGAATAATTTTGCCACAATATCATTACAGAAGAAAAAAAATATATACATAAAAGAGAATATTGTGGCGAGGAAACCCACGTAGAAGCCAGATGGCTTATTAGATTTTGGGTTACCTCATCGCGGAATCAACTATTTCGTAAACAAAATATATGAACAGCACACAAGATGTAAAATACAAGAGAATACACGAGTATGATGGTAGGTATAACATAATGGCGGTAATTATGAAGTACATAAAATTAAGATGTCAGATATATTAATTAAGGTACCACAGTTCATAAATTAAAGAGAATTATAATATTAGATACTATTAGTAAGAAGCGAAAAAGTAATATTTAACCTAGACTGAAACGATGAGAGTGAAGGGGAGTTACGAATGTATGGACTCAGTGAATTAAAAAAATAGGGTCCGTGGTAATTTATAGTGAACTGTTTAGTCTTGGTTCTACAGTAAGGAGTATAAAATTGACCAACACTACGTAAGTTACGGGTGTGAATTTGATTAGTTAATGGAAAAGAATTGTTAAAACTTTGTGGAAGGATATTATTTTTATAAGAAAACATAAACTTACCCAAATTCAATAGATATGTATCTTTAAATTTGAGTAAATTTAACGATTTGAATAGGGGTGATGTATGTGCATCAAAATATAACATTTAAAATTCTGATTACTTTTTTCTGAAGTAATGTAATACGATTGAGATTAGTAGGATATGTCGAGCCCCAAATCGTAACACAATAATTAAAATAAGGGTAAACAAGCGTAAAATATAAAGTACGCAAGGCAGACTTGGTAAGACAGAAACCTGATTTGTATATGATCCCAATGGATTTAGATACTTTACTTGCAATATGAGAAATATAAGACTTCCAGGACAGATGTTTATCCAAAATTACACAGAGAAAAGTAATCTCTTTAACTCTTAATAAATAGTGATTGTTTATTTTAACGGACAAATCAAGCATCTGCTTCCTTTGCCGAGGAGTAAAAATTATAAAGTTAGACTTTTTAAGCTTAATAGACAATCTGTTGGAAAAGAACCACTCTGATAGATTCTTCATTTCGCTATTGATGACGTTAATTAAGGCAGGTAATTCACGATGGGAATGGAATACATTGGTGTCATCAGCGAACAAGATGAATTCAAAAATTTTGGAGGCATGACTTATGTCATTGATATAAATAAGAAATAATAGAGGTCCAAGAATTGACCCTCGAGGGACACCACATTTAATATTATTCCATACAGAATTAATACCATTATATTCAACATATTGTTGTCTATTGGAAAAATAACTTTTCATCCAATCAAGGGCCAATCCTCGTATGCCATAATGCTCCAACTTTTTAGAAAAAGAATTTCGTGGTCGACAGTATCAAAAGCCTTGGAAAGGTCTAGAAATATTCCAATAGTAAACTTTTTTCATCAAATGCGGTTGCAATTTTGTTTATTAAATTGATTAAAGCATGCGAGGTAGAATGATTTTTCCTAAAACCATATTAATTATGGAACAATATATTCTGCTCATTTAGGTCGTGCAACAGACGATTGTAAACAACCTTTTCAAGCACTTTAGAGAATACCGGTAAAATTGAAATAGGCCTATAGTTTGAAAACAAGTTATCCTCACCAGATTTGAATATTGGTAAAACCCGTGCAAATTTCATCTGGTCAGGAACAATACCAGATTGAGTTGATAAATTGACAATATGAGTCAATGGTTGAGAAATTAAATCAATAGAATCTTTTAGGGACCACATAGGAATATTGTCATAACCTCCCGCAATCCCTGAACGTAATTAACCAACTATTTCAATTATCTCCGATTCATCAGCACAGTTGAGAAACAACGGGTTTACAAAATTACCAGATAAATAACATGTGGGTGATTGCATTGATTAAGGTATGTTTTTGGATAGGTTCGGGCCGATGTTAGTGAAATAGTCACAAAACCTATTGGCAATATCTAAAGGATTTGTAACATTTAAATTGTTATCAATAAAAGTTGATGGCATAGAGGTACTGCGCCTTTTCTTATTAATAACTTCATTAATAACTTTCCACATTGCTTTAATATTGGCTTTATTGGATTCCAGCTTCTTTCATAATATAGGGGTTTAGCGGTGCGTAATATGCGGGTTAATCTATTCTTGTACTTTTTGTACCTGTCTTCATTAGAAGGAGTTGGAAAACTTAATACTTTCTTGTATAACTTGCTTTTTTTCCTTATGGACTTCAAAATACCGCTGGATAGGCAAGCCTTATTATTAAGTCTTGCCGCTTTTAATCTTTTTACTGGAAAAGAGATATTGTATATTTGCATAAAGTCATGATAGAAACTCGCATATGCATGTTTGGGATCATCATATCCAGGAATATCAGACCATCTATGGTTTTTAAGAAGGTCTTGAAATTTTTTAATAAGTTTGTCTTGCTCCTATCGCAGAAAGTTACATAAGCATCGCCATGATTAACAACTGACTGGTCACGAAAAAAGCCAAAAATTGGTAAATGGTCTGAAATGTCGGTGAATAATAGTCCACTAAATGAGTATGAGTCCAAATTATTTGTAAAGATGTTATCAATAAGGGTAGCGGAATTAGATGTAATGCCGGTAGGCCGTGTTATTAATGGAAAGAACATATTAGAGTACATAATATTGAGAAATTCACCGGTACGTTGATGGCTATGATAGTTCAATAGATTCAAATTAAAAATCGCCCATTATGTAACACACTTTGTTTTCTTTAGAAATGTAGGAGATTAGTTTGTCAGTATTATTATTAAACTCATCAACATTTTCATTGGGAGGCCTGTATATTACTCCAACAATGTTTTTTCCCTTGGCATTTGGAATTTCAACAAATAAACTTTCAGCACATGCTGTATTGTCAAAGACAAGGTCGGAACGTAATTGGAATTCAAACTCATTAGCTAAATAAAGCCCAACGCCGCCTCCTATTTTATTGGGCCTATAATTATGAACAAAGTTGAACCCGTCAACACTAACAAAGTGGTCGTCATGGCGAAGCCAGGTTTTGGAAATACCAATAATAGAAAAGTTGTGTTTGATAATGGCAAGCGAATTTGATAAATTCTCAAGATTCCTGGTTAAACTTCTAATGTTTAGATGGAGGATCGAAAAACAGTTATTGTTTGGTATCTCTACCTTGGTAGACAATAAATCACTAAGTTTATGTTCAGTGTAGTAGTCGCAGCTATGGGATACTTTAAAATAAAAATTAGTATCTGCATCTAAGTCACCCCATATGGCAAGATTATTATTGTGGTCAAATAGCAACGAGTTAAATACCAGTGAGGATAACCTGTCCTCATCAAATCGTACCGAGCCATTTTCAAACAATACCATGTTAAATTTGTCATCATCAAGATGACAAAAAGGCAAGTTGAGCATATCAGACATATTGAACCAATAAATTACACACTATACAAACTTATCTTGAGTCCATAATAAGTGATGTTGTCATGGATGAAAACTGAGTCCAACTTTGAATAGGCAATTCTCGTATTAGCAAAGCATCATGGGAAATGTGGTAGGCTTCACTTGCAGGCGAAATGTCCGCCACGAGGTGAGCATTTTGCTTGTGAGAGAAAGTGCTTTTTTAGAGTACATTCCTTCCAGAGTATTATAGCTTAAAAAAAACTAACGTGTTTGTAATACATTGGAGTATATTGTCGACGAAGTATATCGAAATCGCAGCAATAATGGGCAAGAAAATTCGTGTTGAACAGGCAAAGAGCGAAGAATGGCCTCGAAAATAGGTTCCGAGAGGAAGGTTCTCATCTACATTTTAAGGTGAGTACGCTTAGCAGACTTCGGACTCCTCGCCATTTTGTACTACAAACACATGTGGGTTGTTTCTCGATTTTCTCAGTGATCGGGCGTTATTTCGTGGTTTGATCGCTTTTTGGATCTCTAAAATTTGGGTCGTCATGTCGTTTGTGCGTTGGAATAAGCATGGCCTCCAAAGGCAGTCATTCAAAGACCTTTAAAAATGTTTTGGCGCGAAACAAAACAACCTAAACCGGTTTTTCTCTGCCCCAGCTTTGTTACGCTGCAAAAAGCATAAGAAAGAAAGCCTTTTGCTGTTAATTTTGCTGTTTAGTAATTTCTGCTTCCTTTCTTGTGGTTGGTTCATTTCCTATCAAAGTAAACAAGTAGGTTTTTAGCGCTTAATTTTAGATATATTAAATTTATATTTATAATTTAAGTAAAACTGTTAAAATGTGCATAGTTTTGGCTTAGTTAAATTACGTATAAAACTTTAGCCTCTCAAATTTAATAGCATTCTTGTTTAATTTTTTCACAAGCTGCAGGCAACTTAGTGGAATAAAATATAAATATATATATTACTAAATTAAAAGTAGGTTTAAATATTTAGCTAAATTAAATTTGTACATAGTTAATTTTAAAATTGTTAGCATGGGCGTACCAGGCGGGAGAGGGGGGGCTACCACCCCCCCTTTTTTGTTGGGCAAAGTTGGGCAGTCGGGCAATATTGGCTTCACAGTCGGGTAAATGGTTGTCGTACGTTTGTGTGATTAAAAACTTAAAGGTGTATTATAAAAATAAACAGGAGCATTCCTCTGAATATTGACAATATTGCTATTTGTGTTTAGTTCGCTGTTAACCGAGCTAATTTAATAATAAATGTCCTGACAAATACACGAGCTTAAATACACCTAATACATCTAATTATGAATTCATACATACTTATAAACTTATTAACATTTTTACATAACCTATTGTAACATCCCTTCTTCTTTATACAACGAGAAATTACACATATCATATATGTTCGCAAATCAATGTCCACAATTGCTACTCCATCAGTCCTCCGAGTATATATATCATCTAAATCAACGTCTATGCGATTACACAGAATAACGCAAAGTCTGTTACCTATTAATAAAGTACTAATTTAAAGAGATGGTTTAATTAACAATTATAGTTATACATAGTCACCCAGGTACTTCGGTTTCCTCACGGTTCGTCCTGATGGTATACCTCGAATGGTAGTCGACACCATCAATATCGTCCGAATGGTGAGTTGAACGTTGTTAACCGCAAACTTTCTTCGTCAAGTTCGACATGCCCGAATCCATCTTTACGTCTACGATCGAGAATACTTTCGCTCTGGCTAACTCAAAGAGGATTTCATCAATTGTTGGCATTGGATAATGACTTCTTCGCAACACCCGATTAAGGTCTTTTGGATCAATGCAGACACGAATTTGTCCGTTCGGTTTGTGCACGACTACCAAGCTCGACACCCAGGACGTTGGCTCTGTCACTTCCGTGATGATTCCGAGATCTTGTAGCCTCTCGAGCTCTTGTTTTAGTTTCCCTTTCAAAGCGATTGGGATTCGTCTGGGAGGATGGACAACTGGTTCAGCATTCTCTTCAACTTCGAGCTTATACTGTCCCATTAGTTTCCCTGTTCCTTGAAATACATCAGAATACTTCTTTACGACTTCGTCTTTTGTGAGATGACCGCTGTGTATTGGCTGTCTTGTCTCGTTTCCACCTTGTTCATCTTTTAGAGACATATTGTGATGCTGCACTCTCACGAGATCCATTTCTTGAATCGCCGAGTTCCCTAATATCGGTGTGTATCCGTCGACGACGACAAACTCGACATCATATACTTTATTATTGCTTGGATTTTGTAACTTCATCTTACATTGTCCTAAAGGCTTTACAATGTCATTGTTGTACATTTTCAGGACCTTTCTTGTAGCTTTTAGATTTCTTTTACTTGCTGGCAGTAAATCGCCGGGAATAACGTTGCAGGTAGCACCACTATCCAGCTGAAACTTGACAGGTTTTCCCTCGAAATCAAACGATGCAAATAATTTCTTACTTTCCTGTGTCTTCTTGTTGACGTTGACTGTATAATTGTTGACTGTATAATTGTTAATTGTTTCGTATTCAATATCAGAATTTATTGTCAAACAGTATTCATCATCATCAAATGTATCGTTATCACTGCTTGAACTTTCCACTCCTATATTGTTGACTCTGTATGACTTCGAGAAACATTTCTTGGCGAAATGGTTCATTTTGCCACACTTCAGACATTTCTTGCCAAAAGCCGGGCATTTTTGTCGCTCGTGACTCCGACCGCATGATTCACAGTCCTTAACATTTTTTTTGAGTTATTCAGTATATTAAACTTCGTTGCCTCATTAGACTTTCTCGCCGCTTCGGTTGACCGATTCCACTTTCTTTTATCGGGTTTGTACCACAATGAGTTTATGACTTCGCTTTCTTCGAGTGCCTTTCTTCGCTCTTTCGACAATTCCGCTGCTCTGCAAGCATTTAGACAGCGTTCAAGGTCTAAGTTCTGATCTTTTAGTAACTCTTCGCGAAGTTGTTTATCTCTGATACCACAAATTATGCGGTATCGCACCGGTGAGTCTTTAAGACTACCGAAATTGCAGGTCGCTGCTAAAATTTTTAAATCTGTAACAAACTGTTCTAATAGCTCGTTTGTCTCTTGAATTTGCGAGAAAAACCTATATCGTTCAACGGTTTCATTTCTCTTTGGCTGCTACGACTTGCTCTAGAGTTCTTTCATGTGGCAGCGTTTCGAATTGCATTGTGTCATAAATCTCAGGGCCTTTGCTTCCAACTAAGTACAAAAACAACTTTGTCTTGATTTTTTCGCTCTTGCCATCCATTGCGAGGTCCATATAAAGTTCGATTTCTTCTTTCCATCGTTTCCACTTGCTTGATAGTCCTGTAGCGTCGAAATCTAGCTGCATAGGTGGCTTAAGTTGTGTGATTCTTTCATAACTACCGCTTGGCACGCTTGAAGAACTTGCTGTTGCGCCAGACGTAATGTTTTCGTCTTCCGACATTACAACGATTCTTTTCCCGCTGTAGTATTTAGTCTATACTCTATAGGCTAAGGCTTTATCAAGCTTTAGGTCACACCTGACACCATGTTTAGTTCGCTGTTAAACGAGCTAATTTAATAATAAATGTCCTGACAAATACACGAGCTTAAATACACCTAATACACCTAATTATGAATTCATACATACTTATAAACTTATTAACATTTTTACATAACCTATTGTAACAATTTGTTAGACTTCGTTCTTTGTGTTTTGTTTGCGTTTTTCCTGTTCGGAAGGAAAATGTCTGGGACATTTCTCATATTTGACTTCCTG
Source organism: Dendronephthya gigantea (assembly GCF_004324835.1). Lineage (NCBI taxonomy): Eukaryota > Metazoa > Cnidaria > Anthozoa > Malacalcyonacea > Nephtheidae > Dendronephthya > Dendronephthya gigantea. The sequence goes on along the minus strand of NW_021163136.1, from coordinate 182,667 downwards.
TCTGGAAAAACGCACGTGAAACAAGAGGATTGCCGGACGAAATTCAAATTAGTACATCGATTGTCCTTGGAATTTTACATTTTAAATTTATTTTGAATATCAAGATTTGCTAATTATTATTAAATTATCCAGTTTGGAATTCAAAAGCAGCAAAACATAATCACAACCATATAGGCAGGTAAGTTGAACGTAGGCAAATAGTAAAATAGATTATAGATAGATAGAATATGAACAGTAGGATTATATTTATATACATGCTAAAACATATAAATTGAGTGGCATTATTGTGTACATGTGTAATTGTACATTTGTGCATTATGAATTCCAAGACTTAGGCTAATATAATTATATAAACCGTGAAGATCACGAATTTTCATTATATCCGAATTTGCACCGTAATATTTATGTCTACTTTAGCTTAATATGACTCAATCACTCAATAATGTTAACTATGTTAGCATACATGCCAGCCTTGCGAGGACAGAAAATCTAAAGACACAGAGTATGTCTTTGTTTGATTTAAGGTTACGGATTGACCGACCCGGTACGTCGTCGTTAATTCAAACTTTACTAACTTTATGCACTATGGGCACTATGGATTAGAAGTAGAATAGCTACCATTTTCCATGCTTTACATTCCAGGATCCTCAGATTTTAACAAGTTTCAGTCATGTGAACGACCGTCGTCCGTAGACCACTTTAACAAATTAAACTAGTTATGTAACTGTCTTAATTTAATATGTCATCTACACCTTGTACTCGTAAACGGCGTTATCGTCAGTATCGGATAAAATGCAATGAGTGCCAGAGCGAAATGAACACAGACTACCGAGATATTCATACGAAAAATGCACACAACGGCAAGAAAATCAAGTACAGTCCAGTGGTAGAACCTTTGCAAATTCAGTTATCAAGTTTTTTCACTAGAACAGGCACATCAGCTAATACGGGACAACCTTTAGCAACGATGACTAGTATGAAGCGGGAAGTGATGTCAGCTAGGATACTGTTGAGGAAGAAGACAGTAATAGTTTTTTTAAAGACTGTACCGCCTTACCAGGGAAGTCTATCGAGAGTCACTTTTCATCCCGCCAAAGTGTAATTCACAAGCCAGTCACAGAGTGTAGAGCCAAATCCAATACAAGCAGTGTAAGCATAGACCAGGATCAAGCAGGAGAACAGGATGTATTAGCAACAGAACGGGGATCCTGCTCAATGGTCTCCGCCAATTCTGACATTGAATGTTTTATGTTTGAGAGTGACATTACTGAAAGGCCACTTATGTCTAACATCGATACATCGTCAGCAGCTACCTCTACGGCTACTCTCACAGTTGCCTCCATAGCTACGTCCACAGCTACTTTCGGAGCACCAAATCATCCAATTCAATCAAAATATCCAACGAGAAAGTTTGGAAATGAAACTTTCACACGAAAATTCAACACGGAATGGTACAAGAAATATCCATGGATAAGCTATGAAACTAAAGAAGACAAGTGTGTATGTTTTCCTTGCAGAGAGTTTGAAAAGGACCACTCGTTTGTGTTTAACAATTGGAAGAAGCCAGAGAAGCTATCTAAGCATGGAAAATCTCAGAAGCATATTACGTCAATGACCAAGTGGGCATTGGCTAAGGCCAACCACATGATGAACACATCCGTTCTAAAGCAAATGGACAAACACGCTAAAATCAACGATGCATTTAATCCACTGCGCGTAATGAAATATTTGTCACCTTTAGGGGTCGCGCTTTGCTCCCAGTATGCATTATTTTTTCTGAAACTTTGACAGTTTATTAAAAAGCTTTCCTACTTTTAGACAGCTAAATAATATCTCAATTTCAGCTTCACATTTTCGTGCACAAGCCCTCTCAATATCAGTGGAAAGGAACCACCCCCCCGGTAACATAATTTTGTTACTGAAAAACCAAACTTAGCCTAGGTGTACCAGATAAGTCTTAACTATCTCTAGGGACACAAAAATTTGCCAAATTCTGCAAAATATCCTGAAAAACGGAATTTTTACATTTGGGACATTTTTTTTGATACACCCTGTATATGTCCATTGCTATGCTCACCGCCTTAACCTCGCTCTTCAGGATACAATGACCAGTATTGAGCCAATTCGTAACGCTCTTGGAACAATGCAGAGTCTGTATAATTTTATGGAAGCAAGCCCAAAGCGCCACAGTATATTCCAGAATATCCAAGTAGAAGGACGAACATTCGGAACTAACCCTCAATTCCACGAGTGTGACCAGGTGGTCCTGTCGCTGGCAGGCTGTTGAGGCAGTGTTTGAGAAAATGCTGAGTATTATTAAAGTATTGCTTAGTTTGTCGTCGGATCGTGATGTGCAGACGTATACTGATAGCAATAATCTGCTTAATGCGATTTGCGATTTTAAATTTGTATTTGGTTTAGTGGTGCTCAGGGTAATCCTTTCCAATACTGATAGCCTTAGTAAATATCTGCAAGGGAAGAATGTTGATGTGATCACCGCTAAGGAGACTGCCGACGGTACAATGGAAGCACTGACTAAGTGCCGGAATGAAGAATCTTTCCAGATGGTATGGTCCAGAGCTAAGATCCTGTCGCAAACGATAAAAAGAGAAATTAATGGAACCACATTTTCCTTTAAAGATGCCACAGCACCAAGATGCAGACAGCCATCGCGTCAGTTAGAAGCTCTTGTTGGTGAACAATTCATCAGTGGTGGTTTCACTGGCTTATCATCACAACCAAGCGCCGAAAGCCATTACCGCGTCACAACGTATTACCCAACACTTGACAAAGTTCTCCTGGAGATGAAATCACGATTTCAGAGTGATGATCAAGACGTCCTATGCACCCTGGCTGAAGTTGTTTCAAAGACTAATACTCCAACCGAGAGTCTGGCGTTGGTTTCTTCTTTCTACAGTTTAGACATGGATATACTTACAGCTGAAAAAGAAATCTTCCAGAATTTTTTGAAGAAGAACCCAGCAGAGATAAGACATGCATCTTCTGTCATAAATTGATGTTTCAAAATGGGCTTCATGAAGTTTTACCAGTTTTCTATAAAGTGTGTTCAATTTTGATGACAATTCCAGCCACGTCATGCTCAGCCGAGAGATCGTTCAGCGACTTAAGCCGGTTTTCCACCAAGGATATTTTTCGCGCGAAGCGACTTTATTCCTTTGTATTTGAGCAATTTGTTCCAGATGGTTGCAGTTGAGAGCTCTGAAACAAAAGTAAAATGTCGATTCGCTCGAAAAATATCGCTAGTGGAAAACCGGCTTTACGCCGCATAAAGACCTACCTTCGCTCCACGATGCGCCAAGACCGATTGAGCAGCCTAGCACTTATTTGCATTGAACGTGCCTACACAAACAGAACACTTGAGAATGACATGGAAAACATTATTGATATTTTTGGCAAGAGGAAAAAGAAAAATTCGTATTTCTTTTGACAATTCACATTAGTCTATTTTTCACGAACTACGGATACTGCCTCTGGATAACATTTTCAGTTAATTTTTTGTTACTAAGTCTTTCTATATGAGATTTTAGTCAATATAAGCCCAATGATGTAGACAATGTGAACTTGTCGTTGGGGTCTATGACAACTCTACATACAGTCATATGTAGGTATATGACATGTTGAATTAACTTTTGAATGTATTATGTGTACACATGAATTAGTTTGTCGTGATCACGGGTATCAATAACGAAATAACAGTTGGGCAATTTTTGGGTTAGTCGGGCAAATTGCCGAACGCCCCCTTGAAAAATTTTGGCCGGTACGCCAATGATTGTTAGGTAGGTTTAGATTAAATTAAATAAGATTCAATTATGGCTAATGAACCAGGAACTTCAATTGAGGCAGATAAAAATTTGGCAGCAGAAGGGGATACATGTAGTTGGATAAAGAGTTTAAGGAATATCCCAGAATTTTCATACCAAAAGTTAGAGGAACATTTGGTACTGGATGCTAAGATAACATCTGACAACAAACCTGTCGAAGCATTTAAACATAAAAAAAGTGGCTACAGACTTTTTAAGGCTGGTTATCCAAGCAATTTGTGGTCAAGCCAAATGTGAAGATGGGAAATAAGGGTATTTACTTTCTTGTAAGATGTCATGTATTTGCTGAAATGCAGAAAAAACAATATATTGTGTATGTGCACCAGGATCAAAGTTCTGGGGATGTTGTTTTTGCAAAATGTTGCTGTCCTGCTGGTGTTGGAGGTCATTGTAAGCATGTAGCAGCTACTTTGTTCCAGCTTCTGGATTACATAGAACTAGGCCTGACTGACATACCAGATGATAAGACATGTACCCAAGAACTACAGACATGGCACATTCCAAAAAAATCTACTGCACAAGAAGCTGTATTGTTTGAAGACTTAGTATTCCCTCAGGACACTTATGAAAAGGACAAAAAGGGACGTAAACATGCTGCACCAGAAGGGAAAAGAGACAGTTACAGCTCAACATGTGAAAAAGTTTGTAAAGGAGATTTGGAGCGTCTTAAAGCTGGTTTAGAAGAAGCTAGAAGTACCTGTCATTTAATTGGAGTACTAAATGACACTGATTGTGAACCTTGTAAGTTTGATGTCAATGCATTACCATCCAGGCAAAGAATTGTTGAGGCAGAGAAAGTGGGCAATAAGCTAGAGAAGACATTTGTAAGGTCAAATATACTATCTAAATTAGATGGCAAATTAGATTACAGTCACATTCCAGAAAGTAACAATTGCAAAGAGTTTATCAGCACAAAATTGTTAGTTGACAAAGAGGGATGCCATGAAATTGAAAAGAACACACGTCAACAAAGCTAATGCAAGGAATGGTATGACAAAAGAAAATGTCGACAAACTGCATCGATGTTTGGTGTTGTCGTAAAGAGAAGGAAATCAATATATCCAAAGAGTATTGTAAACACAATCACCAAGCCAAATCAATCAAAGAATGCAAGTTGTTTGTGGGGGACTGAAAATGAGCAAAATGCCTTGCTGAAATGCCACCAGTATAAAGAAAGAAGCAAGCAACCAGTCAATATTTGTGCATCATGTGGAGTAGTGGTAAATCCGAAATGGCCATGGCTTGGAGCAAGTCCCGATGGGCTTATCTCTGATGAAAGAGAAGAGTCAATCTATGGGGCTGTGGAGGTGAAATGTCCTGCATCCAAATCTGGAATCAGTGTTTTAGAAGCTTGCAGTGACAAAGCCTTTTGTTTGGAGATAATTGTTGGCAAACCTTCTCTCAAAAAGAAGCACATCTACCTTTACCAATCACAAGGCATAATGGCCATTTTCAAGTTGAAGTTTTTAGATTTTGTTGTTTATACAGTGAGTGATGTTTATGTTGAGAGGATCTATTTTAATGAGAAGGAATGGGAACATAGTCAGCCTCAACTCACTGAATTTTATTTTGAATATTTAATGCACCTTGTGACTGCAAGTGATCAATAACTGAGTGACATAGCATAAGTAACATCTTATAATAGTGTTATACATGTTGTGATGCAATCCATGTTGCTCGGACAAATGTTAAATATAACATGTAATTTGTTCAATTCGTTTTTTTATGTATATACATGTACTGAAAATTACATACAAAATGTATGAACAGTATAAACAAGGTCATATATAGAATTGTCACAATAACAAATTACTCCTCATGTTTTTGTATCAATGGTCTGCAAAACAAAGTAAGATACGAGTATATCACCCATATCTTGTTTAAATCAGCGGCCATTGAGATTGGCAAAGCATGTTGAAGCAAACAAAAACTCTTTATTGTCTGAATAGCACGTTAGCAATCCTTCTGGTTTTTATTTCATCATGTTTTGAAAATTGCTTCTGCTCGCTAAGGAAAGGGGGTATATTTAGGGTAACACCCACTGGAAGATTATCTTCAATTTCAAACCCTCTGTCTGCTATTACTTCATCACCTGGTTGAAGTAGTTTTAAGATGCCACAGTCATTTGTCAGCTGCTTATCTGATGTATTGCCAGCATAAAGTTCTGAAAAAAAAGTTAAGTCTCCTCTAGGAGATATGCCAATCAAACCTTTACCAGTGTTGTGGTTCTTATAGGTCGAAAAGGTAGCACTTTGACTTCTTGGCTGTGAGGGCATTTCTATAAAGAGTTCTGTGCAATCGATAATCACCCTAGTGTAGGGATAATTCTCTTTGAAGCTGTTAGGCATGATTTCTCTGTTATAATTTTGTGAAGGCCAAATGGGAATGGATCTTACTCGTGTGTATAAAAAGTCCAGCCAGGTTATCCAAATTCTAGATACATGAGAGACAGACAAGTTAAATCTATTTGCTAAATCCCTTTCCAATAACCCCAACCGGAGTCTTGTAAGACACAAGAATAGCTCCTCCTCTGGTGACATCATCCTCTTTGGCCCACTTTTTTCCTGCATTACAGTTTGGTTTGAGCTGTTTGACAATGAGGTTGATCCAATATGCTGTAGCCTTTCACATGCTGGACACAGATAGCTATAGAAAGGTTTAAATGTACTATAATTGGAAAAGCCAGTGTAGAACTCAAATTCACTATCATTGTTTTTGAATCGATCTATTGAAAAATTACATTGCTGGACCTTTTCCTTCAGCTTTGAAACTTCTTTTTCATATTCTTGTCTTTTCTGCTCAAGAGTCTCAACTACATGTTCAAGTTCTGAAATTTTAATTCTTGAAGATGTTGCCTGTTCATTCACTATGGATTCATCCTCATGTGGCTCTTTTCTATTTAGACACTTAGATGTTGTTCTGGGCTTTGTTGGGGTAGGTATCAAAAGTTTTTCCACAACTGTTGGAACATTATGAAGACAAGTTTTCTTGCCACCAACAAAATGTTTAGAACAAACTCGATGGTATTTGTTAGCTGTAAAGCTTGCTCGCCCAATCCAATGTAACCACATTTTTCTCAGCTTCTGATCAGTTGGTATTTGATAAAATGATAGCTCAGGATTTTTTTTAGTATTGCTGTCACATGTGGGAATACAACAAGTTGTTCCACCGCCACCTTTTTGCTTTTTCTTAGAACATGTAGTTTGTAGGCCTGCTGCCAAATTTTTATCTGCCTCAATTGAAGTTCCTGGTTCATTAGCCATAATTTAATCTTATTTAATTTAATCTAAACCTACCTAACAATTTTGAAATTAACTATGTACAAATTTAATTTTTAGGACCTGCCTTAAGCTAAATATTTAAACCTACTTTTAATTTAGTAATATATATATTTATATTCTATTCCACAAAGTTGCCTGCAGCTTGTGAAAAAATTAAACAAGAATGCTATTAAATTTGAAAGGCTAAAGTTTTATATGTAATTTAAATAAGCCAAAACTATGCAAAATTTACAGTTTTACCTAAATTATAAATATAAATTTAATATATCTAAAATTAAGCACTAAAAACCAACTTGTTTACTTTGATACGAAATGAACCGAACACAACAAAGGAAGCAGAAATTATTAAACAGCAAAATTAACAGCAAAAGGCTTTCTTTCTTATGCTTTTTTGCAGCATAACAAAGCTGGGGCAGAAAAAAACCAGTTTAGGTTGTTTTGTTTTGCGCCAAAACATTTATAATGGTCTTTGAACGACTGCCTTTGGAGGCCATGCTTATTCGAAGCACGAACGACACGACAACCGAATTTTAGAGTTCCAAGAAGCGATCAAACCACAAAATAACGCCTGATCGCTGAGAAAATCGACATACAAATCGAGTAACAACCCACATGTGTTTGTAGTACAAAATGGCGAGGAGTCTGAAGTCTGCTAAGCGTACTCACCTTAAAGTGTAGATGAGAACCTTCATCTTGGAACCTATTTTCGAGGCCATTCTTCGCTCCTCGCCTGTTCAACAAGAATTTTCTTGCCTGTTATTGTTGCGATTTCGATATACTTAGTCCAAAATATACTCCAATGTATTACAAACATGTTAGTTTTATTTAAGTTATAATACTCTGGAAGGAATGTACTTTAAAAAAGCACTTTCTCTCACAAGCAAAATGGTCGCCTCGCAGCAGCCATTTCGCCTGCGAATGAAGCCTACCACTTTTCCCATGATGCTTTGCTAATACGAGAATTGCCTATTGGTCAAAGTTTTTTTTTGACGTGAAGGAGAATACTTGTGAGGAAGGAGTGGCATCTTTCTTAAGGAAAACTTTACCAAATTTCGTCCAGACATATTTATAGCGATTCTCCCGTTTATACTCTTTAACTGCCCATAACAAGTCTCTACCTTTCTGCGTCAGGCTTTCGTTGATATAAATACGAGATTCTTCAGGGAAACCAAGGTCAGCTTAGGTTTTCGTAAACAGGTTACGCCTCATTTTGTAAACTTTATCTCTGGTGTCTCTTCGGACAAATTTAACTATAATAGCTGGGATTTGACCTTGGCGAGAGGGTAAACGGTGACTAATTGAGATGTTGTCTTGCTTCAGTGCCAATGTGTGATGATCAGCGAGCTTAGCAATGTTTAAATATATATATGTTAAATATATATCAGTATCGAACATGTGGTCATTGGAGTAGGTCATGCTTTACAGAGCTCCGACCAAATCTTTTAAAATATGTGGTAATAACTGATAGATATAGCCTATATCTATCTAAAAGTCTCTTCTCCATTCGAAAATACGTCTACGAATATCGAAAATACGTTTACGCTTTGTGTAAATTTGAAAATACGAAAGAACGTTCTCTTAATTTCAAGATGGACGAGCATCAATCTCGAACAAGAAGCGGAAAGTCTCCTGATTTGAAAAAGCAAGTATACGATCTAATCTCAAAGGATAAAGCATTCCTTGAACTAATCGCTGATGCAGTATCTACAGGTATAGCTGAAAAACTGGCTGAAAAGTTAACCGGAGATGAAAATTTTGTGAAGAAAGTGTCAAGCTCAATTGCACATGAAATCACCGAAGACATTAGCCAAAACGTATATCACAGCCTTTCGTTCGATATTAACAGCGCCAACGAGAAAATCAAGGAATTACAATCGTCGGAAAAGAAATTGATTGATCAGTATGAGAAATTAGAGGATAATCTTGATAATCTACAACAGTACAGCCGAAGGAACTGTCTACTTATTCATGGCATTCCCGAAAAGCAAGCTGAGAATACAGACAGCGAAGTGCTGAATATATTTAATAATAAACTACATGTCAATATCACAGCCGTAGACCTAGATAGATCTCACCGATTAGGAAAGAAACGGCCATCCAGTACACGCCCAAGACCAATTACGTCAAATTTACGAGATATAACAGGAGGGCAGATGTCTTTAGTGCTAAAAAGAATCTTAAAGCGACGGGAATCACTATTTCTGAAAGCCTAACCAAGAAAAGATACGACCTCTTAATAGCCGCACAAAATCATCCAAGCATTAAATCTACATGGACGTTGGATGGCAGGATAATTTGCCTATCAACTGAAAACAAGAAACTCGTAATGGAAACGAAGAAAGATATTCAACAACTCTAAATTACAGGTTAGCCTCAGTATTTACCTAAATCAGTGCCCAATCATATATTAACCAACAGTTTATTGGTGTCTCAGCTTAGTACACTAAATTGTGGTAAACAAATACTTCTGTGTGCGATTTAGTATTGTGAGTATTTATTGATTATACTTGTAAATTACAGTTTATATATACTATAATACGTAGATCCTTATATATATTTTTCTTTAGTACTTCTCTTTATTTTTCCGCGTATGATAGAGTTACCATTTCATAACTTGGATGATGATGAATTTATGCTTGTGCTATCTGAAACTAACCACAAATCTTGTTTTGAGATTGATCTTTTAAATGAATTCAGTTTTAATCCATTTTCTTTAAACAACACAGTGACTGATATTAGTGATTTAGATCCTGATAGACACTTCTATGGCCAATACACAAACCAGGCTTGCAAGTATTATTTGGAGGACGACTTTATCTCTAAGTACACTCAATTTAAGAACGACAACTATTTTTCCCTTATTCATCTTAATGCAAGAAGCTTATCTAAAAATTTTGATAATATTTTTAATTATTTAAGTCTTTTAAATTATGAGTTTTCTGTAATGGGTATTACTGAAACCTGGCTATCTGATTTGAATTCCAACCAATATAATATGTCAAATTATGAATTTATATCATGTTCTCGTGACCAACGCCAAGGCGGTGGTATTGGTCTTTATGTAAATCAAAAACATGATTTTACATACAGAAACGATTTAGGCATTAATGATGACGATATCTGTCAGTCGCGCTTCATTGAACTAACACTAGCGAATAAAACTATTGTTATAGGAATAATATACAGACCACCAAATGGTAATTTAAACAAATTTTTAGAGTATATAAACAGAGAACTTGATTTGCTTGACAAAGCAAATAGAACAATCTACCTCATGGGAGACTTTAATATTAATTTGTTAAATGCAGAAACTAATACCTTTTCTGCTGATTTCATTCAAACTTTAACATCGTACTCTTTTATGCCCACAATCACCAAACCAACAAGAATTACACACCATACTGCTACATTAATAGATAACATATTTACTAATGATTATCAACATGAACATTTCTCTGGTTTATTACTCTCTGACATAACTGACCATCTACCAGTATTCCTTATAATTGAATTGTATACTCAAAAGCAGGAACGTGAGAAAACCATGTACAGACAAATAAATGACACAAACTTAAATAATTTCAATGAAGCCGTGTCTTCGACCGATTGGACATCAGTATTCAACTTAATAGATCCTAACTTAAGCTATAACTTATTTTCCAACAAATTTTTACAGTTATACAATAACCATTTCCCTTTAAAATATCATACAACAAAATCGCATAAACCAAGGAAACCTTGGATTACCACGGGACTAGTAAAATCAATTAAAACTAAACATAAATTATTTGCCAAGTATTTAAGAAATAAAACTGATGCACATCATCGGAAATACAAAACTTACCGGAATAAATTGAACAATCTTATCAAACTTTCGAAGAAGATATTTTATTCAAAAAAACTTGAAAACGTGAAGTGTGATTTGAAACAAACTTGGAAAATTCTTAAAGATTTAACCAACACTACAAAACAGAAGTCCAAATACCCAAAAACGTTTAAACATAATGACGACGTCATATCTGATCCTACATTAATTGCTCAAACTTTTAATGACTTCTTTACAAATATAGTTCCTACTCTTGCCTCAAGTATTTTGGACCCTGGTTTGGACCCTACTTGCTACCTCACTGGCAACTATGGCCAATCTATGTTTTTTTCACCAACCGACATTACTGAAATAAATTGTCTGTTAAATAACATAAATATAAGTAAATCACCTGGTCCTGATGGACTACACCCCAAAGTGATAAAAAATGTAACTCAAATTATTTCTCCTATCCTTGTACACATTTTCAATCGTTCTATGGAAACAGGTGTTATTCCTGAGGCTCTTAAAATTGCAAAAATAACCCCTATCTATAAAGCTGACGATCCTATGGAATTTTCAAACTATCGCCCCATATCAATATTGCCCATCTTGTCAAAAATTTTAGAAAAAATTATTTTAAAACGGTTAATTGATTATCTAAATGAACATAATATCTTAAACCAGTCGCAATTTGGCTTTAGAAAACACCACTCAACAACATTGGCTCTTGTGGATCTTGTTGATAGAATTTCTAACTCTATCGACAAGAAAGAGTGTAGTATTGGACTATTTGTAGATTTATCCAAGGCATTTGACACAATTGATCATAACATTCTATTAATGAAGTTATCCCACTACGGCATTCGTGGTTTACCACTAACATGGTTTACTAATTACCTGGCAAATAGGAAACAATATGTCAATATCAACGGTATATGTTCAGGTATGAATGTCATTCAGTGTGGTGTTCCACAAGGATCAATATTAGGACCAACCTTATTCCTTATCTATATTAATGATATTCTCAATAGCTCAATGCTGCTCAAGTTCATATTATTTGCAGATGATACTAACATTATCTATTCAGAAAAATCTTTAACTTATTTGGTGGAGAATATGAACTCTGAATTACAGAAAGTATCGATGTGGTTTAAATCGAACAAACTTTTATTAAATCCCAAAAAAACTAAATTTATCTTATTTACTTCTAAAAATAAAAACGTTTCTGCGGCTAACGTTAAAATTTACATTGATGGGATACAAATTGATCAAATCATTGATCAGAAATTTCTTGGAGTTATTATTAACTCTCGACTGGATTGGAAAAGTCATATCAATCATGTATGTAATAAAATGTCTAGAGCTATTGGAGTCATAAACAAAATTAAGCATTTAATCGATGCACAAGCCAGAAGAACGTTATATTGCTCACTTGTATTGCCTTACATCAATTATTGTAATGTGGTCTGGGCCAACACTTACCATTCTAAGTTGGATAAAGTGTTTAAGCTACAGAAGCGTATTGTCAGAATTATTGCTAATGTCGGTTACTTGAGTCATACACAATCACTGTTTTCGAAGTATAAAATTCTTACAGTTTTCCAATTGAATCAATTACAGATGGGTGTTCTAATATTTAAATGCATGAAACTAAAATCTTCACTTCCTGAATTATTTCGAAACTGCTTTATCTTAAATAGTGATGTTCATTCCTATAACACCAGAAGTGCTCGCAAGATACACATCATCCAAGCAAGAGCTAACACTAGAAAATTTTCATTTCGTTATAACGGCCCATTTTTATGGAATTCATTACCAATATATCTTACCGAACTTAATTCATTATCCTCATTTATAAATAAGTTTAGATATTACTTAAAAAATTCATCAGTATGAATTTGTTTTGTTGTCCTTGTGTTGCTTTTTATGCATACATTTAATTGTTATCTTCTTTATCTACGCATTAGTAATTATAATTGTATTTAAATAGTATGTGGAGGGTTTCGTGATATTATTACAATCATGATCGAAACTCTTCAGCAACGTTTGTTTATTAATATTATCTTTTCAAGCATGCAGATTTTCCTATTGTAGTTCTGCAATTCTACTCTGGTTCCTTTTTTCAAAAATACCTCATTACTCATTTGGTGACCATTCTTGACAAGCTCTTTTTTGGAGTTTAATAATGGTCTACCTCTACACCTACAATAACCTCATTAATGTAGATATAATAAATAATAATTCAAATATAACCTAATATTATTAATATGTATATACAAGCTGAATGTAGAATGTGGGAAATAAAATGTTGTTGTTGTTGTTAAAATAATTTCGTTCGTATTTTCGCCCTCAGAGACAGGAATACCGTGAATTTCTAGCATATCTCTTTCTAGCATATCTCTAGCATAGCATATTTCTAGCATATCTATTGGGATATTTGGGATAAAGCAATCTTTAGGTTTTCTAATTTATCTTCAGATGCATCAGCTTTCTGTTGTAAGCTCTTCATTTGATCAGTTAACTGAGCGTTACGTGTGCGTAGGTCGTTGTTTTCAGCGCAAAGCTCATTCACTAATGTAGCTAAGGGATCAAATTTAGAACTTAAAAAGTCCTGACTTTGTTTTATTTCATCCAAGTCGCTTTTTGTAAATTTCGAGAATTTTAAGAATATGTTATTCAGATAATCGGACTGTTTGTTCAGGCGACTATCTAGGAGTGCTTCGAGACAGAATTTCTTACATTTGAAAAGAGGAATCACTTGAACATTACAAACCTCTCAAAAAGGTGTGTCATTATGTACTATTTACCAAAGTATAGTGAAGTTCCACAGAATAGAGGCTGAGAAAATCGCGATTGTTTAACAGTAGTCTTTTCGCGTTTTTAATGTATTAATAATGCGCAGGCTTGTCTTAATATATTGCAATTTTCTCAGCCGCTATTTTTATTTTATATTTTGACATAGGTAATTGGAACCATATTGTAGTTCTTATATAGTTATAAGTTAATTTGTAACAATTGTCTGAATTAAACAAACTAGAGAAAAAATAGAACGTTATGTGTATGTGGGCTAAAGGGGAACATAATGAGTAATTTGTTGAATAGTTAATTGCGAATTGAGGGGCGTAGAAAAAAATAAAAATAACCAGGGTAGTTCGGAATTTGTTGGACAACTGCCAACCATGTGATGTGTTTGAAATAAAATTTTTAAAAAGGGTTTTGTTTGTGTATGATGGAGTTCTTCAAGAAACTATGTAGTTGCGTTTGTAGTAATAGGTTGTGTAGCGTTATTGGTGGTGTTACCTCAAGGTAATGTAAGGAGGTAGGTAGAAAAGTAAAACAGAAGACAAGAAAGGCAAGCGTGCGAATCAGTATCCCCGTACGCGGCGTTTCATCCTTTTGCGGACTTGTCAGCGGGGAGCAGGGTTGGCTTTGTGTAGAAGAACCATGAAGATAAGAAGTGAGTAAAAGTGGTGTGTATTTATAGGAGAATCATAAAGGATCAAGACTGCGTGAAAGTGTATTCGTAAGGGGTAAAATAGAAAATTTAAACTGTGTGTCTTACCAAAGTTGTTGTTGTACTTCGATAGACCAACGCGATGACCATCTTAATGATTAAAGTTGTAAGACCGTGTGGAATTTTATCAAAATTCGTGTAAGAAATTGCTTGACAGCAGAGCTTGTATCCGTTCAAGAAGCTTGATCGAAAAGGGGTCAGGTATTACACTTGTGTGCATAAAATGCGTTAGTATGTTACGTCACTAGGGTCAGGTGTCAAAGTCTGTGTGGGAGATAGTGGGGTTTACATGTCAATTATGGTTGTGTGTGGACATCGAGGTTTAATTGTGTTTTGTTCGTATGGTGTACTTCATGTACTATGGTTCGTTATTATTGTTCAAGTTACATTTTATTATATCACCTTAGTCATGAGTTAATACTTATTTTGTATTTTAACATAGGTAATTGGAACCATATTGTAGTTCTTATATAGTTATAGGTTAATTTGTAACAATTATCTGAATTAAACCAGCTAGAGATCGAAAAAGGTTAGGTCGTTATATGTGTGGGCAAAAGGGGAACATAATAAGTAATTTGTTGAATAGTTAATTGCGAAGTAAGATGCGTTAGTATGTTAGGTCACTGGGTTAGGTGTCAAAGTCATTGTTGGGGATAGTGGAGGTTTACGTGTCAATAAACAAGGGGGACTGTTTTCTGGTTCATTGTATGAGATTGATTCAATTGTTACAACTAGAACTAAACAATATGGCGAGCTTGTTGGCGCTCTATCCGTTCCCTATAAGGGGTATCACAATGTTTATTTTATATTTTGACATAGGTAATTGGAACCAAATTGTAGTTCTTATATAGTTATAGGTTAATTTGTAACAATTGTCTGAATTAAACCAGCGTTAGGACGTTAAGGTTAGGACGTTCTGTATATGTGGGCAAAAGGGGAACAAAATAAGTGATTTGTTGATTAGTTAATTGCGAATTAAGGCGTGTAGAAATAAAAATAACCAGATCGGGTTGATGGAATGTTGTTGGACAACCGCCAACAATGTGGTGTGTTTGAAATGAAATTTTTGTAAAAGGGTTTTGTTTGTGTATGATGGAGTTCCTGAAGAACCTATGTCGTTATGTGTGTAGTAATAAGTTGTGTAGTGTTGTTGGTGCTGTTCAAATCAAAGTTATGTGAGGAAGTAGGTAAAAAGGTAAGACAGAAGACAAGACAGTCAAGCGTGCGAATCAGTATCCCTGTACGCGGCGTTTCATCCTTTTGCAGACTCGTCAGCGGGGAGCAGGGTTGGCTTTGTGTAAAAGAAACATGAAGATAAGAAGTGTGTAAAAGTGGTGTGTGTTTATAGGAGAATCATAAAGAATCAAACCTGCGTGAAAGTGTATTCGTAAAAGGTAAAATAATAAAATTATAAAATTACACTGTGTGTCTTACCAAAGTTGTTGTTGAACTTGGATAAACCAACGCGATGAGCCATCTTAAGGTTGTTGTGAAAGCGAGTAGAATATTACAGGAATCGGCTTAAAAATGCTTAACAGCAGAGCTTGTATTCGTTCAAGAAGCTTGATCCAAAAGAGGTCAGGGATTACACATTTGTGCATAAAATGCGTTGGTATGTTACGTCACTGGGATCAGGTGTCAAAGTCTGTGTTGAAGATAGTGGAGGTTTATGTGTCAATAAACAAGTGGGACTGTTTTCTGGTTCATTGTATGAGATTGATTCACTTGTTACAACTAGAACTAAACAATATGGCGAGCTTGGTGGCGCTCTATCCGTTCCCTATAGGGGTATCACAATGTTTATTTTGTATTTTAACATAGGTAATTGGAACCATATTGTAGTTCTTATATAGTTATAGGTTAATTTGTAACAATTATCTGAATTAAACCAGCTAGAGATCGAAAAAGGTTAGGTCATTATATGTGTGGGCAAAAGGGGAACATAATAAGTAATTTGTTGAATAGTTAATTGCGAAGTAAGATGCGTTAGTATGTTAGGTCACTGGGGTCAGGTGTCAAAGTCATTGTTGGGGATAGTGGAGGTTTACGTGTCAATAAACAAGGGGGACTGTTTTCTGGTTCATTGTATGAGATTGATTCAATTGTTACAACTATAACTAAACAATATGGCGAGCTTGTTGGCGCTCTATCCGTTCCCTATAAGGGGTATCACAATGTTTATTTTATATTTTGACATAGGTAATTGGAACCAAATTGTAGTTCTTATATAGTTATAGGTTAATTTGTAACAATTGTCTGAATTAAACCAGCGTTAGGACGTTAAGGTTAGGACGTTATGTATATGTGGGCAAAAGGGAACAAAATAAGTGATTTGTTGATTAGTTAATTGCGAATTAAGGCGTGTAGAAATAAAAATAACCAGATCGGGTTGATGGAATGTTGTTGGACAACCGCCAACAATGTGGTGTGTTTGAAATGAAATTTTTGTAAAAGGGTTTTGTTTGTGTATGATGGAGTTCCGGAAGAACCTATGTCGTTATGTGTGTAGTAATAAGTTGTGTAGTGTTGTTGGTGCTGTTCAAATCAAAGTTATGTGAGGAAGTAGGTAAAAAGGTAAGACAGAAGACAAGACAGTCAAGCGTGCGAATCAGTATCCCCGTACGCGGCGTTTCATCCTTTTGCGGACTCGTCAGCGGGAGCAGGGTTGGCTTTGTGTAAAAGAAACATGAAGATAAGAAGTGTGTAAAAGTGGTGTGTGTTTATAAGGGAATCATAAAGAATCAAACCTGCGTGAAAGTGTATTCGTAAAAGGTAAAATAATAAAATTACACTGTGTGTCTTACCAAAGTTGTTGTTGAACTTGGATAAACCAACGCGATGAGCCATCTTAAGGTTGTTGTGAAAGTGAGTAGAATATTACAGGAATCGGCTTAAAAATGCTTAACAGCAGAGCTTGTATTCGTTCAAGAAGCTTGATCCAAAAGAGGTCAGGGATTACACATTTGTGCATAAAATGCGTTGGTATGTTACGTCACTGGGATCAGGTGTCAAAGTCTGTGTTGAAGATAGTGGAGGTTTATGTGTCAATAAACAAGTGGGACTGTTTTCTGGTTCATTGTATGAGATTGATTCACTTGTTACAACTAGAACTAAACAATATGGCGAGCTTGGTGGCGCTCTATCCGTTCCCTATAGGGGTATCACAATGTTTATTTTGTATTTTAACATAGGTAATTGGAACCATATTGTAGTTCTTATATAGTTATAGGTTAATTTGTAACAATTATCTGAATTAAACCAGCTAGAGATCGAAAAAGGTTAGGTCGTTATATGTGTGGGCAAAAGGGGAACATAATAAGTAATTTGTTGAATAGTTAATTGCGAAGTAAGATGCGTTAGTATGTTAGGTCACTGGGGTCAGGTGTCAAAGTCATTGTTGGGGATAGTGGAGGTTTACGTGTCAATAAACAAGGGGGACTGTTTTCTGGTTCATTGTATGAGATTGATTCAATTGTTTATTTTATATTTTGACATAGGTAATTGGAACCATATTGTAGTTCTTATATAGTTATAAGTTAATTTGTAACAATTGTCTGAATTAAACAAACTAGAGAAAAATAGACGTTATGTGTATGTGGGCTAAAGGGGAACATAATGAGTAATTTGTTGAATAGTTAATTGCGAATTGAGGGGCGTAGAAAAAAATAAAAATAACCAGGGTAGTTTGGAATTTGTTGGACAACTGCCAACCATGTGGTGTGTTTGAAATAAAATTTTTAAAAAGGGTTTTGTTTTTGTATGATGGAGTTCTTCAAGAAACTATGTAGTTGCGTTTGTAGTAATAGGTTGTGTAGCGTTATTGGTGGTGTTAACTCAAGGTAATGTAAGGAGGTAGGTAGAAAAGTAAAACAGAAGACAAGAAAGGCAAGCGTGCGAATCAGTATCCCCGTACACGGCGTTTCATCCTTTTGCCGACTCGTCAGCGGGAGCAGGGTTGGCTTTGTGTAGAAGAACCATGAAGATAAGAAGTGAGTAAAAGTGGTGTGTGTTTATAGGAGAATCATAAAGGATCAAGACTGCGTGAAAGTGTATTCGTAAGGGGTAAAATAGAAAATTTAAACTGTGTGTCTTACCAAAGTTGTTGTTGTACTTCGATAGACCAACGCGATGAGCCATCTTAATGATTAAAGTTGTAAGACCGTGTGGAATTTTATCAAAATTCGTGTAAGAAATTGCTTGACAGCAGAGTATCCGTTCAAGAAGCTTGATCGAAAAGGGGTCAGGTATTACATGTGTGTGCATAAGATGCGTTAGTGTTACGTCACTAGGGTCAGGTGTCAAAGTCTGTGTGGGAGATAGTGGGGTTTACGTGTCAATTATGGTTGTGTGTGGACATCGAGGTTTAATTGTGTTTTGTTCGTATGGTGTACTTCATGTAGTATGGTTCGTTATTATTGTTCAAGTTACATTTTATTATATCACCGTAGTCATGAGTTAATACAAGTATGGTCGACTTGTTTTGGACTTTGGTGAGGAATTACAATGCAATATCGTCATCTGTGGGTAGTAAAATATCCCGGGTCCTAAAAACTTACGTGGGTGATGTTCGGCGATGTGTCGACCGTGGGGGTTTCGGTCGTGACTAGGGTGATCAATAAGCTAGTCAAGGTTTTTAATTATAAAGGTTCGTATGTATTTAGAATTTTATAATCAGTTTGTAAACCGTGCATATAATTGTGAGTGTAAGGTTGTAGGTATATAGATATCAATGGTTACTGTATATATACAACATATGAACTGTACATTATATTACAAAAGGATTGTTGGACCTGACCATGTTTCCCGTGACCATGTTCATGTGGTATGATTTGAAGTGTATTTAATCCGTGTGGTTGAACATTTAGGTTCTGTTTGGGCATCTGGTCACATTTATGGCTTAATTCTGCTAAGGACAAGTATTTTTGTAAAAAAATTTCTATTCTATACTTATGTCAGCAGGATGCCCAGGATGCCAGATTTGATGTGACTGGTTAAGGTCATGTAGTTTTCACAGGAGAGTGCCACAGGGTTTGCTTGTCATGTGTTGGTTCTTGCATGTTCTCACTTATAACCCAGTGTGTCCCAGTAAGTTCTTTGGTTTGTTATGTCCACTCTGGTGTTTTCAAGGTGGTATTCAGACACAATGTTAATTGGGAGTGGTATCTCTGTTAGTGGTATCTATTTTTATATCTCTGTGTTCATGGTGGTGTGGAGGTTTCTGGCTGTTTAGGTTAGGTTTGGGGTTGATGGGAGGCTTGGGGATTTGGGTTATCGGATGTTATTATGTTTGGTTAGTGTTGTGTCTGGTATTAAGTTTTGCTGTGATAAGTGTGTCTCTCAGGTTAGTATTACGTTGGTAGGCTACAATTGGAGGTTCTTGCCATAGACTCCTCAGTGTGGGGTCATTCTCCAATATGTTCCAGTGTTTACGTAGGATGTTTGCAATGTATTTTGTGTTTGTGTTGTATGGAATGGAGAAAATTGGGCGGCTTGTGTTTTTTTGGTTTTGTTTCCTATTGAGTAGGTCTGTTTGAGTGTATTGTAGGGCTTTGTTGAAGTTAGTGGTGATGGTGTCATGGTCATATCCGCGATGGATCAGTGCAATGAGGAGGTGGTTTAGTCGTTGTTGTAATTTGTTGTTGTCTGTAATAATGCGTCTGTATCGTAGTGCCTGACTGTAGATGACTGCATTCTTGCATGTGGTGGGGTGAAATGAGCGTTTGTGTAGTAGAAGGGTTTTGTCAGTTGGTTTAATGTACAGGTCTGATTCCAGTTTGTTGTTTTTGTTTTTGTAGATAGTTGTGTCGAGGAAGTTGACACATTCCTCAGAAAAGGAGAAGTCAAATTTAATGGTAGGATGGAAATTGTTGATATATTTAAGGAATTTTTCCAGTTTGTGAGTGCTGTGTCCAGATTGCAAACATGTCATCTATAAATCTTATCCATTCAATAGGTATAAGATTTTCAGGAGCTTGTTGGAGGAGCTCCTGTTCAAGTGCTGCCATGAATATGTTTGCATAGGTAGGTGCCATTGGTGATCCCATAGCAGTGCCGTGAATTTGTAGGAAGTGTTCGTTGTTAAAAGCAAAGGCGTTCTTCTTAAGTACAAGGGATAGGATGTCATGAACTAGTTTCTCCATTTCAGGGGTAATTGTGTTGATTTCTTTCAACATGTCTACACAGGCTTGGATGCCTTGATCATTAGGTATGTTGGTATAGAGACTTCTTACGTCAATAGTAATAAGTATGAACTTGTCTAGTAGTGTGTTATTCTGAGCAAATATCCGGCATAGAAAGTCTGTAGTGTCCTGGACATATGATGGTATGTGTTGTAGGAGTGGTTTGAGTAGATGGTCAGCATATTGAGAAAGCTTGACTGTTGGTCCACCACAACCGGAGATGATAGGTCGACCTGGAATGTTAGTTTTGTGTATTTTGGGTAAAAGGTAAAGTTGTGGTGTCCTGGCTTGATTGTCAGTTGTGAGATATTTAAATGTTGTGTTGTCAATGGCCTTAGATTTGTGGAGTTTGTGTGCTAGGGTTTTGGTTTCAGTTAAAATTTCAGGGGTCGGGTCATGTGTTAGTTTCTGGTAGTGTTTCTCATTATACAGTTGTCTATATGCCTCAGTAAGATAATCTTCCATTGGCCATATCACAATGGCTCCTCCTTTGTCTGCTGGTTTGATTATTATATCATCATCCTTTTTCAGATCATGGATGGTTTTGAGGCTTTGTGAGGATATGTTGGTTTTTGTAGTTTGTTTTTGTGTTCCAAATTCAGTTTTGAGATCGTAGAGTACATTTGATATGTATTCTAACAGGTTGCTGTTGTTGGGGTTTGGTGCTGTGAAGTTACTGGGTAGTTTAAATGGATGTTTCCTAGTGTCCTTTCTGTTTCTGAAGAAGTATTTATTGTACATGCTTTTTTATATTTCAGAAAAGAGTCATATATGGTCTTGTATGGTGTGTGTTTGGGTGTCGGGACAAAGGTAAGACCTTTCGACAGGGTTTTTTGTGCTTCATGTGAGATGGGTTTGTTAGAGAGGTTGACAATAGTATTGTGTTGGGAGTTGTATTTGAGTTTTTTATGTAGTTTATTTTTGCTTTTGTGTCTGTTGTTATTTGTGTTCCGTTGTGTTTTTAAATATTTAAGGATGTTTCGTTTGTTGTAATTGTTTGTAGCGGTGTTGAGTTTTAGTTGGTTTTTTGTTATTTGTGATGTGTGGGTTTGTTGCGTCTTAGAAAATCCAGGATTTGTTGTTGCGTGTTGTAGTTCAAGTGAGATGGAATGTTTATGTGAGGTGCTGGTTGTTGCTCATTGTTGTTTGGTTGATGGGTTTGGTGTCTGTTGTTATTAGGTTGTCGATAGTGGGTTGGTATTCGAAGTTGTGGTGTCCTTGTTACTGTTGTTGTGCTAGTTGTTCTGGGTTTGTGGTGGTGTGGGGTGTGGGTTTGCATGAGGGGTTTTGGTTTGTGTCTGTTGGTCGGTGTGTGTGTGGGTTTGTTGGTTGGTTGGCTGGTTGTTCTGTATGGTGTCCTATGGGGTGAGGAGGTAGTTGGAGTGATTCTGGTATTTGTGTTGTTAAGTCGTTTAAGTTTTATGTTGCGATTGTGGGATGGTGCTAGGCAGGCTTGTTTCGTGTATTTGGTTGCAATGGCGTCCGTTTGTTGTAGTATGTTGGGCTGTTGTGTCACATTTGTTGTTGATTTGTGCAGATTTATGTTGTATTTTGAACTCTGTGTTTGTTATTTAGGGAACGGAGAGAGCGCCACCAAGCTCGCCATATTGTTTAGTTCTAGTTGTAACAATTGAACCAATCCAATACAATTAACCAGAAAACAGTCCCCCTTGTTTTTTCACACACCCCTAACACACTTACTAACAAACACAACGATCACTACTCAAGTGGAACTATTACTCACAAAGGATAACCTTAATTTTTAAGAAGTCCCATTCAACTCCAAAAATCAAAGCAACCCGCCTGAAAACCCTACCAAAAACCCTACTGAAAACCCTACCGAAAACCCAACCGACCCCCAGAATATGTCGATTGATAACCCTGACAACACAATCCCCACCCTTGGCACTAACCCATGCCCAATCCAACCCAACCCCCCACCCTCACCTGACATGTCCGACGAACAGATAGACGAATTTTTACAGACTGACTTATTTTTGGCCTTATTTTTGGCCACAAATTGATCATATCCGATCAGGAAACTGATTTAATAATAGAAGGCCTACATAAGGAAAAACAAAAACTTTTTAACACAGAAGACGAAAACCCAAAGACAAACGACACACCATAAATCACAACTAACCCCAAAACCACAACCAACACCACACCACACAATGACCAACCACAATCCATTCCCAACCCCAACAGCATACCACCACACCTCCTGGAAACATTCCGCATCATTAGCACACAGAAAACCAAATTATCAAAACTCAAATGCACACTTGACGAACTGGAAGAACACAAAAAAGCACAAACACTACCCCCTGGACTAGAAATCACACACAAAAGCAAACATTACCTGAACAAAGACCTACGACAAAGATGGGAGGACATCTTAATGAATGCCTCACAAGAACTATTGACAGTAACCATTGACTATCACAAACAGGAAATAACAAACACAGAGTTCAAAATACAACATAAATCTGCACAAATCAACAACAAATGTGACACAACAACTGCCAACAACATACTACAACAAACGGACGCCATTGCAACCAAATACACACAAGCCTGCCTAGCACCATCCCACAATCGCAACATAAAACTAAACGACTTAACAACACAAATACCAGAATCACTCCAACAACCTCCTCACCCCATAGGACACCATACAGAACAACCAGCCAACCAACCAACAAACCCACACACACACCGACCAACAGACACAAACCAAAACCCCTCATGCAAACCCACGCCCCACACCACCACAAACCCGGAACAACTAGCACAACAACAGTAACAAGAACACAACAACTTCGAATACCAACCCACTATCGACAACCTAATAACAACAGACACCGAACCCATCAACCAAACAACAATGAGCAACAATCAGCACCCACATAAACATTCCATCTCACTTGAACTACAACACGCAACAACAAATCCTGGATTTTCTAAGACGCAACAAACCCACACACACAAATAACAAAAAACAACTAAAACTCAACACAGATACAAACAATTACAACAAACGAAACATCCTAAAATATTTAAAACACAACGGAACACAAATAACAACAGACACAAAAGCAAAAATAAACTACATAAAAAACTCAAATAACTCCCAACACAATACTATTGTCAACCTCTCTAACAAACCCATCTCACATGAAGCACAAAAAACCCTGTAGAAAGGTCTTACCTTTGTCCTGACACCCAAACACACACCATACAAGACCATATACGACTCTTTTCTGAAATATAAAAAAAGCATGTACAATAAATATTTCTTCAGAAACAGAAAGGACACTAAAAAACATCCATTTAAACTACCCAGTAACTTCACAGCACCAAACCCCGACAACAGCAACCTGTTAGAATACATATCAAATGTACTCTACGATCTCAAAACTGAATTTGGAACACAAAAACAAACTACAAAAACCAACATATCCTCACAAAGCCTCAAAACCATCCATGATCTGAAAAAGGATGATGATATAATAATCAAACCAGCAGACAAAGGAGGAGCCATTGTGATATGGCCAATGGAAGATTATCTTACTGAGGCATATAGACAACTTTATAATGAGAAACACTACCAGAAACTAACACATGACCCGACCCCTGAAATTTAACTGAAACCAAAACCCTAGCACACAAACTCCACAAATCTAAGGCCATTGACAACACAACATTTAAATATCTCACAACTGACAATCAAGCCAGGACACCACAACTTACCTTTTACCCAAAATACACAAAACTAACATTCCAGGTCGACCTATTATCTCCGGTTGTGGTGGACCAACAGTCAAGCTTTCTCAATATGCTGACCATCTACTCAAACCACTCCTACAACACATACCATCATATGTCCAGGACACTACAGACTTTCTATGCCGGATATTTGCTCAGAATAACACACCAGACAAGTTCATACTTATTACTATTGACGTAAGAAGTCTCTATACCAACATACCTAATGATCAAGGCATCCAAGCCTGTATAGACATGTTGAAAGAAATCAACACAATTACCCCTGAAATGGAGAAACTAGTTCATGACATCCTATCCCTTGTACTTAAGAAGAACGCCTTTGCTTTTAACAACGAACACTTCCTACAAATTCACGGCACTGCTATGGGATCACCAATGGCACCTACCTATGCAAACATATTCATGGCAGCACTTGAACAGGAGCTCCTCCAACAAGCTCCTGAAAATCTTATACCTATTGAATGGATAAGATTTATAGATGACATATTTGCAATTGGACACATGGCACTGACAAACTGGAAAAATTCCTTAAATACATATCAACAATTTCCATCCTACCATTAAATTTGACTTCCTTCTGAGGAATGTGTCAACTTCCTTGACACAACTATCTACAAAAACAAAAACAACAAACTGGAATCAGACCTGTACATTAAACCAACTGACAAAACCCTTCTACTACACAAAAGCTCATTTCACCCCACCACATGCAAGAATGCAGTCATCTACAGTCAGGCACTACGATACAGACGCATTATTACAGACAACAACAAATTACAACAACGACTAAACCACCTCCTGATTGCACTGATCCATCGCGGATATGACCATGACACCATCACCACTAACTTCAACAAAGCCCTACAATACACTCAAACAGACCTACTCAATAGGAAACAAAACCAAAAAAACACAAGCCGCCCAATTTTCTCCATTCCATACAACACAAACACAAAATACATTGCAAACATCCTACGTAAACACTGGAACATATTGGAGAATGACCCCACACTGAGGAGTCTATGGCAAGAACCTCCAATTGTAGCCTACCAACGTAATACTAACCTGAGAGACACACTTATCACAGCAAAACTTAATACCAGACACAACACTAACCAAACATAATAACATCCGATAACCCAAATCCCCCAAGCCTCCCATCAACCCCAAACCTAACCTAAATCAGCCAGAAACCTCCACACCACCATGAACACAGAGATATAAAAATAGATACCACTAACAGAGATACCACTCCCAATTAACATTGTGTCTGAATACCACCTTGAAAACACCAGAGTGGACATAACAAACCAAAGAACTTACTGGGACACACTGGGTTATAAGTGAGAACATGCAAGAACCAACACATGACAAGCAAACCCTGTGGCACTCTCCTGTGAAAACTACATGACCTTAACCAGTCACAT
Source organism: Dendronephthya gigantea (assembly GCF_004324835.1). Classification (NCBI taxonomy): domain Eukaryota; kingdom Metazoa; phylum Cnidaria; class Anthozoa; order Malacalcyonacea; family Nephtheidae; genus Dendronephthya; species Dendronephthya gigantea. The sequence goes on along the minus strand of NW_021163136.1, from coordinate 156,827 downwards.
CAAATCTGGCATCCTGGGCATCCTGCTGACATAAGTATAGAATAGAAATTTTTTTACAAAAATACTTGTCCTTAGCAGAATTAAGCCATAAATGTGACCAGATGCCCAAACAGAACCTAAATGTTCAACCACACGGATTAAATACACTTCAAATCATACCACATGAACATGGTCACGGGAAACATGGTCAGGTCCAACAATCCTTTTGTAATATAATGTACAGTTCATATGTTGTATATATACAGTAACCATTGATATCTATATACCTACAACCTTACACTCACAATTATATGCACGGTTTACAAACTGATTATAAAATTTCTAAATACATACGAACCTTTATAATTAAAAACCTTGACTAGCTTTATTTGATCACCCTAGTCACGACCGAAACCCCCACGGTCGACACATCGCCGAACATCAACCCACGTAAGTTTTTAGGACCCGGGATATTTTACTACCCACAGATGACGATATTGCATTGTAATTCCTCACCAAAGTCCAAAACAAGTCGACCATACTTGTATTAACTCATGACTACGGTGATATAATAAAATGTAACTTGAACAATAATAACGAACCATACTACATGAAGTACACCATACGAACAAAACACAATTAAACCTCGATGTCCACACACAACCATAATTGACACGTAAACCCCACTATCTCCCACACAGACTTTGACACCTGACCCTAGTGACGTAACATACTAACGCATCTTATGCACACACATGTAATACCTGACCCCTTTTCGATCAAGCTTCTTGAACGGATACAAGCTCTGCTGTCAAGCAATTTCTTACACGAATTTTGATAAAATTCCACACGGTCTTACAACTTTAATCATTAAGATGGCTCATCGCGTTGGTCTATCGAAGTACAACAACAACTTTGGTAAGACACACAGTTTAAATTTTCTATTTTACCCCTTACGAATACACTTTCACGCAGTCTTGATCCTTTATGATTCTCCTATAAACACACACCACTTTTACTCACTTCTTATCTTCATGGTTCTTCTACACAAAGCCAACCCTGCTCCCCGCTGACGAGTCGGCAAAAGGATGAAACGCCGTGTACGGGGATACTGATTCGCACGCTTGCCTTTCTTGTCTTCTGTTTTACTTTTCTACCTACCTCCTTACATTACCTTGAGTTAACACCACCAATAACGCTACACAACCTATTACTACAAACGCAACTACATAGTTTCTTGAAGAACTCCATCATACAAAAACAAAACCCTTTTTAAAATTTTATTTCAAACACACCACATGGTTGGCAGTTGTCCAACAAATTCCAAACTACCCTGGTTATTTTTATTTTTTTCTACGCCCCTCAATTCGCAATTAACTATTCAACAAATTACTCATTATGTTCCCCTTTAGCCCACATACACATAACGTTCTATTTTTTCTCTAGTTTGTTTAATTCAGACAATTGTTACAAATTAACTTATAACTATATAAGAACTACAATATGGTTCCAATTACCTATGTCAAAATATAAAATAAACAATTGAATCAATCTCATACAATGAACCAGAAAACAGTCCCCCTTGTTTATTGACACGTAAACCTCCACTATCCCCAACAATGACTTTGACACCTGACCCCAGTGACCTAACATACTAACGCATCTTACTTCGCAATTAACTATTCAACAAATTACTTATTATGTTCCCCTTTTGCCCACACATATAACGACCTAACCTTTTTCGATCTCTAGCTGGTTTAATTCAGATAATTGTTACAAATTAACCTATAACTATATAAGAACTACAATATGGTTCCAATTACCTATGTTAAAATACAAAATAAACATTGTGATACCCCTATAGGGAACGGATAGAGCGCCACCAAGCTCGCCATATTGTTTAGTTCTAGTTGTAACAAGTGAATCAATCTCATACAATGAACCAGAAAACAGTCCCACTTGTTTATGACACATAAACCTCCACTATCTTCAACACAGACTTTGACACCTGATCCCAGTGACGTAACATACCAACGCATTTTATGCACAAATGTGTAATCCCTGACCTCTTTTGGATCAAGCTTCTTGAACGAATACAAGCTCTGCTGTTAAGCATTTTTAAGCCGATTCCTGTAATATTCTACTCACTTTCACAACAACCTTAAGATGGCTCATCGCGTTGGTTTATCCAAGTTCAACAACAACTTTGGTAAGACACACAGTGTAATTTTATTATTTTACCTTTTACGAATACACTTTCACGCAGGTTTGATTCTTATGATTCTCCTATAAACACACACCACTTTTACACACTTCTTATCTTCATGTTTCTTTTACACAAAGCCAACCCTGCTCCCCGCTGACGAGTCTGCAAAAGGATGAAACGCCGCGTACGGGGATACTGATTCGCACGCTTGACTGTCTTGTCTTCTGTCTTACCTTTTTACCTACTTCCTCACATAACTTTGATTTGAACAGCACCAACAACACTACACAACTTATTACTACACACATAACGACATAGGTTCTTCAGGAACTCCATCATACACAAACAAAACCCTTTTACAAAATTTCATTTCAAACACACCACATTGTTGGCGGTTGTCCAACAACATTCCATCAACCCGATCTGGTTATTTTTATTTCTACACGCCTTAATTCGCAATTAACTAATCAACAAATCACTTATTTTGTTCCCCTTTTGCCCACATATACATAACGTCCTAACCTTAACGTCCTAACGCTGGTTTAATTCAGACAATTGTTACAAATTAACCTATAACTATATAAGAACTACAATTTGGTTCCAATTACCTATGTCAAAATATAAAATAAACATTGTGATACCCCTTATAGGGAACGGATAGAGCGCCAACAAGCTCGCCATATTGTTTAGTTATAGTTGTAACAATTGAATCAATCTCATACAATGAACCAGAAAACAGTCCCCCTTGTTTATTGACACGTAAACCTCCACTATCCCCAACAATGACTTTGACACCTGACCCCAGTGACCTAACATACTAACGCATCTTACTTCGCAATTAACTATTCAACAAATTACTTATTATGTTCCCCTTTTGCCCACACATATAACGACCTAACCTTTTTCGATCTCTAGCTGGTTTAATTGTTACAAATTAACCTATAACTATATAAGAACTATAATATGGTTCCAATTACCTATGTTAAAATACAAAATAAACATTGTGATACCCCTATAGGGAACGGATAGAGCGCCACCAAGCTCGCCATATTGTTTAGTTCTAGTTGTAACAAGTGAATCAATCTCATACAATAAACCAGAAAACAGTCCCACTTGTTTATTGACACGTAAACCTCCACTATCTTCAACACAGACTTTGACACCTGATCCCAGTGACGTAACATACCAACGCATTTTATGCACAAATGTGTAATCCCTGACCTCTTTTGGATCAAGCTTCTTGAACGAATACAAGCTCTGCTGTTAAGCATTTTTAAGCCGATTCCTGTAATATTCTACTCGCTTTCACAACAACCTTAAGATGGCTCATCGCTTTGGTTTATCCAAGTTCAACAACAACTTTGGTAAGACACACAGTGTAATTTTATTATTTTACCTTTTACGAATACACTTTCACGCAGGTTTGATTCTTTATGATTCTCCTATAAACACACACCACTTTTACACACTTCTTATCTTCATGTTTCTTTTACACAAAGCCAACCCTGCTCCCCGCTGACAAGTCCGCAAAAGGATGAAACGCCGCGTACGGGGATACTAATTCGCACGCTTGACTGTCTTGTCTTCTGTCTTACCTTTTTACCTACTTCCTCACATAACTTTGATTTGAACAGCACCAACAACACTACACAACTTATTACTACACACATAACGACATAGGTTCTTCAGGAACTCCATCATACACAAACAAAACCCTTTTACAAAAATTTCATTTCAAACACACCACATTGTTGGCGGTTGTCCAACAACATTCCATAAACCCGATCTGGTTATTTTTATTTCTACACGCCTTAATTCGCAATTAACTAATCAACAAATCACTTATTTTGTTCCCCTTTTGCCCACGTATACATAACGTCCTAACCTTAACGTCCTAACGCTGGTTTAATTCAGACAATTGTTACAAATTAACCTATAACTATATAAGAACTACAATTTGGTTCCAATTACCTATGTCAAAATATAAAATAAACATTGTGATACCCCTTATAGGGAACGGATAGAGCGCCAACAAGCTCGCCATATTGTTTAGTTCTAGTTGTAACAATTGAATCAATCTCATACAATGAACCAGAAAACAGTCCCCCTTGTTTATTGACACGTAAACCTCCACTATCCCCAACAATGACTTTGACACCTGACCCCAGTGACCTAACATACTAACGCATCTTACTTCGCAATTAACTATTCACAATTACTTATTATGTTCCCCTTTTGCCCACACATATAACGACCTAACCTTTTTCGATCTCTAGCTGGTTTAATTCAGATAATTGTTACAAATTAACCTATAACTATATAAGAACTACAATATGGTTCCAATTACCTATGTTAAAATATAAAATAAACATAATGTTCATTAATGTTCAGTTTCTTCTCTGGATGCTCTTCTCTTCACTTCAGATCTTCGTCTTTTTTTGGGTCCTTGTCTTGGTTGTCTGTCCTTTAAGGTTGAGCTTCCTAACGTTTCAAATGCTTTTTACTCCACTAGTCCACTGAAGGTTGGGGGGTTGTGCACGCCCTTTTATAGTAACAGTTGAGGGAAACGTGCAGACGTCATCAACCAGAGTGGGGTGATCCTTATCCAACTAATCAGCGTTGTACGTTGCGGCCGAAATGTGGGTTGGCCTTAGAAGCTCGTTCCAGCTCTCATATCTTGTTTGTTTAAGGCATTGTCGCACTCGTTGAGTTGGTCTTCTGCTCAATCGATCAATACTTAAAAATGTTCACAACTTAAAATATTTATCATCAACAACTAGTAAAATTTACAAACAATACGTCTGTGAACAATGCAACCATTAAGATATCCAACTAAAAATGCAACCATTAAGATATGCAACTAAAAATGCAACCATTAAGATAAGTGACAACTTTTTATCCAGGTATTAGTTCTAAGCGGATTATAAATATTTTCACCTTATTACTTATTTAATCCCACGATATGTCATACCAGTTGATATTCCTATTTTTACAGCTATTTTTATATGCATATCTCTAAACACAATAAAGCCTTCTGTAACACAAGCACTGAATTACTAATTCCAATTAGCGTGCAGCAGCCAGGCAATGGTAATTCCTAAGGATCACCGTTTTCTCAGCCGCTATTTCTTCAAATCTCGGTATTTACTTGGAAATAATATACTCTTTCAAAAAATGCATATCATAAAAGTGGGTTACGCCAAAAAACAATGAAATTCCGTCTTAAAATCAAATGTGTTGAATGTTGTGCATACTTCACACTTTGGTGCGGTTGAGTTTGAGACAGAATTTCTTACATTTCGAAAAAGGAATCGCTTGAACATAACAAACCTCTCGAAAGAGTGTGTTATTATGTACTATTTACAAAAGTATAGTGATGTTCCACAAAATAGAGGTTGAGAAAATTGCGATTGTTTAACAAGTAGTCTTTTCGCGTTTGTTACTTCATTAATAATGTACGGAGCCCCAGAAGTGCCATATGTATAGACAAACTATTTTATGGAAAAACACAAACTTTTTTCCAGATAAAAATACCAACATTTTTTGCAGAAAAACACAAACTTTTTTCACTAAAAAACAAACATTTTATTTAGAAAAACACAAACTTTTTTCAGTGAAAAAACACACAATTTTTTCATACAAAGAAACGCAAACATTTTCGCAGGAAAAAAACACAAACTTTTTTCTCACAAAAATCACCAACTTTTTAAATTGCGGGCTCACGATCTTTACCTCGTGAGCTACGTCGTGACTGCGCGCACAATCAAAACCCTTCTTACAGTGTTGTGTTTTTTAATGTGATGGCTGATGGGAAACCAAAATTAATAAGAACAGTTTTCAATTATATAATCATTTTATTCAATTTTTCACCCATGTGGTATACTACAGAAATTAACATTTGACTAGAGTCGGTAGAAGTGCTAACACTTTCTGATTTAAACCTCTTACAGTATATGGAGACTATTATTTACATTCAACTATGTGGCATTCAGATTTTAGTTTGTTTAAGTTTCAAATGTGAATGTGGTTGTTATTGGTTGAGGTTATTGATTGTGTTGTGGTTAAGCGTACATGTATCTGCTCACAACAATCTAGTTTGGACAGCAAATGGATCATATGGATTTGGCCATGTTTTTTAATTTTCTGTCTTCTGGTGAATGGGGCTTGATGATTACCTGCACTATTTTTACCGCTGTTCAAGCAATAGGAAATATGCTTAGTAATATGGCAAAGTTGATACATAATGATACTCATCTATATGACCTAAATAAATATCTCTAAGTTGATCTGTTGGTGAATAATTCAGAAAATTGTTCATGTGTCTCACTAATGACTCCCTTTAACTTCAGCTGATCAGCCACAGCTTGTATAATCATAGCATCTCCCCATGACTCTTGCATGGACATATTATTGAGGTATTCTAACCATGAGTTTTCAGTGTTACTTTCAATGAATCTCTCAGGATTAGCCCTCATATAAGCAATACCAAATGCTCAAACTTGTAGATGGTGATCAGGGTCACCATACAACTGATGAGACACAGCTCAAAGAAGGCAGTCACCATCACCACCAACATCAAATTGTCTTAAATATAATGAAAGCGTTGTAGCCTTTGCTCTAATACTACATTTGATGACAGTCTAGTGGGACTGTTGTTTTGAACAGGACCAGGATTTCTTTTAATATCTGAAAACATTAGTTTCCTTTGAGGCATGTCATATGTGATCTATTGTTTACTTGCAATATTGCCATTACAAAATGATTTTTTTACTATATAAATGTTTTTTTCTACTAAGTTGACAAAAGGCTTTAAATATCCGAATTAATTGATAAAAATATGTTGCATTGGCACAAATTGAAAAAAGCATTGCTTGAAATTACTAGCTATCTTATTTAAAATGGATAACCTAGGGGCATTTCTAACAAAATAATGCTTTAAAGTGGATCTACTTATTTTCATAGCCAATGTAATTCTCTTTAAAGGCAACCTGGAAGGTGCACGGTCTCTAGATCGCTTGGTATTTGTCTGCTTTGTCAATTTCCGTACAGTCGGTCGGTGGCGACAACAGCACTAGCGATATATAGTGATCTGAATTTATACACCTAACACAGCTGCTATCTATACAATACAAATGTATATTGTATAATGGTTTGCTGGTGAATTTCTTTAGGTTTCGTTAATCGTCTCAGAAGAGATTGTTTTGATCTCCGAAGAGATTGTTTTGATCTCCGAAGAGATTGACTATTTACCTCATGGGGACAAGTTTCCATGTTCAGAAAAACTTGGATAAAAAAAACACAGAACAAGATTTCTTGAAGCCAAAATTGCAATAACGATTAACGAGTCACGAGTATATGTTTATATTTTCTGCATGCTTTAGGTTATGGTGTGAGCGCGTAATAAACTAATCGCTGATTGGCTAATTATATAAGCGCATCGCTGAATAGCTATGTGTAATGTGTTAACATACGGTACGCTCGCGATAGCAATATTATTACAGTCTAATTCTGTGTCTTGTTTCAAATCAAATATTGTATTCTTAAGATTATGTAACTACTTATAATTTACTTGTTTATTTGCTGGACTGAAAAATATGACATTTTCTACCCTGAGTGGCCCTATACTGTCCTAAAGCCTAATTAATACTATATACATATGTGTCACCTGTTGTAAATATTTACTGAAAAATTGAAGATAAAATGTATTGAAGGAAGTATATGTTATGCATAGGTAAAATTTAATGTTTGAGTTAAATATCTATTTGGATTTATTTGAACAGTTAAAAGGTATTTTCTTTTTAGAATGGGACTGTGGCGTTTTTTTTATTTAACCAATGGCATTAAATATTCCAAATGTATGTACACCCATTTACTGAAAATGAGTGTCTAGTTTATTTGTTTTTATTCAGAAACTTTTTTGAGATTTCAGTTGTTTGGAATAGAATTGTAATTTTTTTGGCAAGTTATTTAAGGCCGACTAAAGCATAGTTTGTTTTTTCATCTAAGTTATAAAATATTTCATACAATTTTTAAAATAGCAATTTTCTTTGCAACTGGCATTATGATTATTCAGTGATTATAATGCAGTTATCTTGTTGAGCATGACGTGTGTCTGAAGAGTTTCATTTAGTGCTTTTTTTATTGTATTTGCTGTAGATGGGCTTTAAAGAGATCAACATGGCAACTGACTCTCAAATTAAGAATGAACTAGCTATAAAAGAACTAGGTGTTCGCCTTTCACTGAAGGAATTCTGTGCACGTCAAATTGGATCAAATGTAAATGCCGAGAGGGAACAGAAAAAACAGAGATTAATTTCTGAGTTAATTGAAGGCAAGAAAGATAAAGCTAAGCTTTTGTCGAAGACTAAAAAATCTGAGTCAAAGAAGTCTGAACAAAAGGTTTCTACTTACAATATATCGATGGGGTGGATTCATAATGGCGTAAGAGTTGGTCTTGAAAAGGGTGGGGGAACCAGAGAAATGAAAGCTTCAGTGAAATGTAGTTATAGGGAATTGAGAGAAATTGGAGAAAACTGGTTCTTTCCTGATGGTAATAGTTCACTGGGAAATATACATAATATGAAGATTGGTCTTGCTGATTTTAAACGTCAAACTTTGACAAAGATCATTGGCGATGTAGCATTTACCCTTGGTGATTATTGTAAGAAAAATGGTTTTAAAAGTAGAGTTTGTATTTACTTCACAAGCGAAACGAAAGATCAAACAAGCATTAGCTCTAGTGATGAAGATGATATGCCAGCTCCTTGGGCAGAAACACGCGCTGCTGTCCGTGAAACACCTACTACTTCAGCACCCGCAGGTGTCAACGAAACACCTGCTGCTTCAGCACATGCTGGTGTCCATGAAACACCTGCTGCTTCAGCACGTGCTGGTGTCCATGAAACACCTACCACTTCAAATCTTATAGGCACTACTCAGGAAAGATTAGAAGTTAGAGAAGCGCAGGATCAAGCGTACTTCGAAAGCTTAGCTGTGGATTCTAGAAAGGCTGAAGAGAGGAGAGCAGCACTTGAGAAAGAAGTGCAGGATGTCACAAGACAAGAAATGTTGAGATCTGAGAGGGCTCAGCGTGTTCAGCCAGAGCCAAGCATTGAAGAAGAACATGTTATTGTTTTAGTTCGCCATCTTACTCTTGGAACTGTAAGCCGTATGTTTCTGAAAAATTCAACAATGAACCAAGTGTATGATTGGGTTGGTTCTTTGAATCTACTTCCCGAGCATTTCAGGCTTGTTTACCCTGTATCAGGTGGTATTCTGTTGCCCGAGAGACCCATTGCTGAAGCTGCTAATTGTGTGTTATGTATGAATGAAACTGAAGAAGCATTATCTCTGGTTCATGATGATAAAGAAATTAGCGCATTTGGCTTCGCTGGAGATATTGATCTATCTGTAGATAGTATACCAGAATTTCTTCCAGACCAGTTCATGGAAGAGGATGAAAATGAAACTGGTGCAGTAAGTACAAAATTCCTATTGGTGGTGTATAATTATTGTACCCTACCCCGCAGCTTCTACAAATAAAGGTAGTTAAGTCGGGTGCTTTGCCAGGTAATGAATGAATTAATTAACAAGACACTGGCTGCAGAATTAACCCTTGACAAGGAAGTGGCGTAACTGCTTTAGTTTGCATAAGTCCAGGGGGTTTGAAAATGATCGTTATATGTTATAAAACTAGATAAGTTGTGCAATCTAGAACATAGTTAACATTTTACAAAAAAAGTCAAGCAGTGACTTTTTAAGCAGTGACTTTTTGGTACAAATACTTTTTTTAGAACTTATATAAGTTACGCTCAAATTAATGTTTCATCTCCTGATACCGCCAACAAGCATGTGTTTCCAATGGGCAAAACCACGCTCGACACAATTCTGAAATGATTGCATTTGATTAGATTACATGGATTATGTTATTGATTAGAAAATAAGAACTTAACACATCACAAATAAAGATCATTATACCTGAAGAGTCGGTCTCTACGGCTTGAAACACAACTTCATTTCATATTAAGGCACACAAACTCAATCTATTTGTCCACGTCCTAATATTTTACTGTGCAGAATCAAATTACAAATGAACACCTATCCTATTGCGAGTAAATCAAGTTGAATCAAAATATAATCAAGATGAATTAAATATGACGTAACAAACATAGTTAATAAAAGATGTAAAGTTCTGTCCGAAAGTCTAAAAATAGCGTGTAATCATAATCGTCATAATTAAGCTGTCCGAAACACATGCGATGTCCAATTGGATGAATTTCCACGCAGAGTCAAGAAATACAAATACTGTGCCTTGGGTCATATAAAATTGTACCCTAACAATTATATGGGTTTACTTGGGGGGATACAAGTAAGGGAGCCCTTGGCTAGGTAGGGCTCCTTATTTTAAAATTTACGCCAGTGTGACATGAAAATTTGTCAGGCAGGTGTATTGCCACGACAATTAAAACATATCTGGTTCCCATACTGTAAGATATTTTGTTTTGATGAGTTTTAAAAGATGAGATATAAAGATGAGATATAAAAAGCTGGTAAAGAGTTTTATATATAAATTAAACTGTTCTTTTAAATGAAACAAACTAAGTTAACGCGTGACGTAAGCAAAATGGTTGTCGTTTACATCAACATACATCAACATTCCGTACATTAACATCTTTCTCCTCAAAAAAAACAAACAATTATAACAAATAAGATAATTATAAATTCAAAGTCCATATTGTCCTAGAGTCTTTGTTTGCAGTTAGTACTTCGTAACTAAAATTTTAAACAAATTGTATTATACTATAATTATATTAACCAATCAACTAATCATACACTTATGTTTAATCTAATATATAGTAATTATATTTATTCGGCCTTTTACGAACCCTGTCCGACCTTCGTAATATTTCTGTACCTTCATTTCTCCCTTCTTCCTGTTCTCACCACATACCAATACCAGCATTCCGAGAACTATCATTAAAATTTTCATTTTTACCATCGCCTGAGCTTTCGTTCTGTGGACCCTCGATACTATCTTCACATTAATTGCACAGTAGCGAAATAATTTCGATATCTCAATTGACTTGCATTGGACGTTCCTGACCTTCCAACTTGACCTTCTGTATGTGTTTCCGATTCCTTCGCATTAAACCTAACAGCGTCTGAATAGCAACACAATCTTCAATTTCTAACTTCTTGATTGGCTGGGATACTCTTTTTTCATACTGTATATTCGATTGTCTTCTCTTCATGATATCTTCCTGAACCACCAAGTTATCAATTGTAATCATATTGTTGGAATAATATATCTTTAACTTTCGCAACATCAGCCTCTTAACAGGTGAATAAGAGTATCCTTGTTATGGTGTGAATTATGGCTGAATATGAAAAGGCTGCAGAGATTGCAGAAGATGAAGCAGTGGCACTTGGGGATGGAGCAATTGGCTTGATTAGTTTGCCAAGAAGACCGAAGCAAGACTTAATACGTGTTTAAACAAAGAAGAATTGCTGGAAGAGAAATTGCGAAGTTAGCAGAGGTCAAGAAGCGGTCTAATGAACTTGGCTAATAAAATAAGTATCCTTTTAACTGATTTTAATAATGTAGAGGCATTGAAGGAACTTAGTAAAATGTTTGGCCGGCAATGGAACAGATTTGAACTTGTGCATGATGAGATCATAGTCTACGCCGGACAAGATGAATTAGCAATAGATAATGCTTCTTGCATTTATAACGAAAAGTCTCAAAGAAAATTAGACCTGTGAGACAAAATTCTATGATACTTAGACCTAGCTGAAAGTTGTAGGAAAGGGGGAGAAACTCTCAACGAAAATCTCAACCTAAAAGAATATACTCGGTCTCACGCTTTGCTGATCAAGTCCTTTTACAGCTTATACACCAAAGCCTAAAACTGAGTTACTTCATGCAATATGTTGATGGTGATGCTAAAGAAGCAATTGAGGCTTTAGAAGGCATGGGAAATGGAGCTTTGCAAGATGCATTGAACATTTTAAAAACAAGATTTGGTCAACCGTACATGATCGTAGACGCATGCATTAGAAAGATTTTAGATGGAAAAGATTTAGCAGCTGGTGACAGCAGAGGCATACAAAAGCTGGCAGATAAATGCCAGATGGTTTATAAGACTTTGAAAACCATGGATTGCCTAGATGAAGTAAATACAGATAACATGAGAAAAGTGGCAGCTCGTCTACCATTTCACAACCAATCGAGATGGAGAGATTGAGTTAGCAAAATTCTAAAATCAAGGCATTTGTGACCTCGTGGTATTCCTACATGAGAGCACGTTCGGAAAATAATCCGCTATATGGAAAGTTAACGGAAAGAAAAAGGAAGAAGTGAAACGTAGTGGGAGAAAAGTCGTTGGAACATCCGACAGAATGAAGTTCTTGAGCTTTGCCACTCAATTTAATTCCACATCCAATGAGATGCCCAAATGCCCAAATTGCAATGACAACCACCATTTGGCTTTGTGCAAGAAGTTTCTTGACTATACTCTAGAGCAGTGAAGAAGATTCATGTTACAGGCTAAACTGTGCTCCCTGTGCCTGTTACCTGGTCATTACAAGAGGTATTGTAAAGCCATTATAGCCCCGTTTACACTACAGTCAATTTATCGGCACGGCACGGCTAAAATTGGTACCCATACCCAATTTTATTAGTGTTCAGGCTACCAAAACGAAGGCCGAGCACAGATGAAATGGGCACGGGTACCCATTTTAGCCGTGCCGTGCCAATAAATCGAGTGTAGTGTAAACGGGGCTTAAGTGTTAAAGAAGTGGTTGTAACAGAAGACATCATAAGCTGCTCCACTTGAAAAACATTGAATACGAAATCTCTAAAGTGAAGCAAGAGACAACTTCCCACGCAAAGGTACAGACGAATGCTGCTAATGTTAACCCAAAAGTCTACAGATCTACGACAGCGTTGCCAGTCGTAGCGGTAGTTGTACACTGTAGGGATGACATAAAGAAATCCACGTATGCATTATTGGATGAAGCGAGCAAAGCGTTGGTTATTCATAGCACCCTAGCGCAAGTCCTAAATCTGACGGAGAAGAAAGATATACTCTCGGTGAAGTCTTTAACCAGTTCTAGATCACTTAACATCAAAAGAACCTCCCTTGTTGTTGAATCAGCTGATCTATCTGAAGGCTCTAACATGCAATGTCAAGTTATCATTACTGACCCTGGACATGTAGCTCAAGGTAGTCCCCAAAAGGGAAAATACTACAGAGTGGAAACATTTATCAGACATGAGCTTTACAGATGACTGCAACAACATCCAACTGTTGATCGGGGTGTGGACAACCCTGCAGCATTTATCACAGAAGAGATAAGAGTCAGTGGACCCAAAGAACCATGGGCATTTAAATATAGGCTTGGATGGGGCTGATAGGACCGACAAATTGTAGTGAACATTCCAATATAGATGTTCATTTTTTACAACACTCTGACAGCAGGGAAGAAGGAAGGCTGCTGTCAGATGAAATTTACCGCTTTTTCAAGGAGGATGGTCTTGATGTCGTGACAGATACAACAAAAGTGATGTAATTTGAAGATAGGAAAGCAAAGAAAATCATGGAAGGGTCTGTATCCATGGTGAACGGTTATTGCAAAATCGAAATGCTATGGAAGGCTGAAGCCAATTGCCCAATAACTACTGTATGGCACTAAAAGGTCTCAAACATCTGAAGACACATCTGCGAAGAGATGGAAATCTGCTAAGAGAAGAAGCTAAGAAAACTTTGTCAAAGATGTGGTATTTGCCACACCATCCTGTCGTTCATCCGGATAAACCTAGAAAAATTCGGATAGTTCTCGCTGCTGCCGCAAATTTTGGAGGGACATCACTGAAGGATAATCTTCTACATGGTCCTAATTTAGCAAATAACATGGTCAATGTGCTCCTACGATTTCGTCAAGAAAAAGTAGCGTAATGGTCGACATTTAAGAGATGTTTCATCAAGTCAGTGTTCCAGCAGATCAACAAGACTGTTTACGATTTTTGTGGTCTTCTACTAAGCACGTATTGTATAAATGTTCATATATTCAGCGCCAAAGACTCCCCATGTTAAAGAAAACTGCTGAAGATAACATGAATTAATTTGGTGAAGACGTTGCCGAAGTGGTAATGAAAGACTTCTATGTTGACGACCTCCTGAAGTCGGTCCTGAATAATGCAGAAGCGATTAAGTTGGCAAGTAACCTGAGGGAACTTTTTCAGAAGGGCGATTAACCATATTCTCTAGTACAAGCATAAGGGTACTTGCTACCTTACCAATATCAGAAAGAATGGATTCGTGTTTGAATCATGATTTAGATAAGTTACCGGTAGAGAAAGCCCTTTGATTGCAATGGAATATTAATGATAATGTGTTTCAATTCAAAGTCACTAATCTAGGTAAACCAGAGAAAAAGTGAGGGATGTTATATCAACTGTTGCGAGTTTGTACGACCCGCTAGGTTTTATCGCCCCAGTAATGCTGCTCCATAAGATACAATTACAGCGGACATGGCAATTAAAGTTGACCTGGGAGGAACAACTCCCAGAAGAAGAGCTAAAACAATGGCAAAGATGGAAAAATGCCCTCCCACTCTTGTCCAGCATTGACATTCCGCGTTGCCTGAAGAACACCACAAAATGCCTGCAGAAGAAATCGGAAGAAGATAAAGCGTTGAAAGATATTCAACCTCACACCTTTTCAGATGCAAGCGGGAAAGAATACGGTTGCGCCTCTTATTTTCGATGCAAGTTCAAGGATGGATCAATCATTTGTTCTTTTTAGGATGGATTAATCGTTTGTTCTTTAGCCTTTGGTAAGGCTCGTACTGCAACACTTTTAATTAAAGTGTTTAGTCAGTACCTTGCTTGAACTAGTTTCGTGATGTACGTTATGCGTTTCAGTATGCTCACAAATACTACTGAATGGGATATCCATACCACAAACAAAGATTTTGAGAGCAGGTTCATCCATAGTAGTCTAAATCAATTAGAATTTTTGTACTTATTGAATAGGATTTTTGATGTAAGACTATTTAAAAAATATAATTTTAAAATAAATAATTATGGGAGAGAGTGCAATTGGAACCCCCCAAATTTGTCCTGAATAATTCAAATAGCCTCAATTTGTGGATTGACAAAGGCCAACGCCAAAATCTTATCAAAATACATGTATACCACAAACATAAGAGATGGTGAAAGGTCCTTCGGACCTTTTCAACAAATCGCCATATAGTAAACAAATGTTAAAAATGTTAACCCAAAACCATAGAAACCACTACAATGCAAGAGCAAAGTGAAGAAATCAGAGTATTTAATGAAGAGACTAAAGCATTAGATCTACGCCTGCTTAAACCTACAGATCTACCCTTCAACAAACGAGTAGTGTTGCCAGCATCCTTAGACAACGAAAGAGAGGTGGCTTTACAACATTTAAGAGACAGGTTGTCAGAAACAACCAAAGACTATGTTAAGAGGACAGATTACAGAGTTGCATTGAATGGAAACCTAACGAAAGCAGAGAAGAGTGGACTCAAATAATTGAAAGAAAGAATAAATCAGCAGGAGATTGTAGTGTATCAGACAGACAAATTGGGAAGATTTTCGGTGGATACTATAAATAACTATTGCGAGGCATGTAAAACACACATAGAGGATGACTACACTGTCAGACATGAATTTCATGAAAAGGTTCAAAAAGAGGCGAGTGCACATTCAACATTTTGGATAAGGATACTGAAAATGGGTGAACGTACAGATGGACAAGCAAGAATAAAGAGTAATATGCTAATCCAAGACTGTACACTTCGAAAGTAGCCGACTTGAAACGGTTAAATGATGGTCATATCACAGAAAATATCATTGTAGGATCACCAGATGTGAAGGCATTGTACCAGAGTTTGGATGTCCTGTTTACAGTCGAAAAGGTGTGCGAGATCTTTTATTCGAGTAACGTGAAAGTGATTGGTATAGACCCAGAAGAACTAGGGCTATACCTGGCATTGCATAAAACTGAGAATGAATTGACAGACCTAGGTCTATTACGTTTGTGCAATGGATAACAACAAAGATAAAAGGTTTGGACCATGGCTTCCACCAAAAGAGAAACCTGATGAACAAACAACCCGTAGAATGTTTACTTTAGCCATGAAGATAACCCTCTTGTTTATCATGAAAAACCATATATATGCCTTTGACAGCGAGATAAAGCTACAGTCTAAAGGTGGCCCTATTGGTCTTCAACTGACTGGGGTCCTTGCACAACTATTTATGGTTTGGTGGGATAGAGAGTTTAAACAGAAGATGAAAGAGATAAGATTGGAGTTATGGATGTATAAACGCTGTGTGGATGATGTAAACTCTATAATGGGTGTGCCCTAGTTGGGATTGAGGTTTAATGGTGATAAACTGGTTAAAGATCAAATTGCTGCCAAAGCAGATTGGTCGACAGAGGCAGATGAAAGAGCGATGCTTTTATTGAAATCTATTGCCAACAGCATTCACCCATTCATTGAGATGGAAATTGATTGCCCATCATGCCATAGTGAACACAAACTTCCCATAAAAGTTGGGATTGAGGAGAGAGAAGGGACTGACTTAAAAGTTTGGATTGAGGAGAGAGAAGGAAATGAAGGACAACTGACTGAAAAAGTTATTTTACATGAATTTTACGCGAGTTATTTTACATGAATTTTACAAGGTATTGAGAATTCTGCTGAACTGTAGTATGTGGTTACCATGGGAGGTGGTTGTTGATCATGTGAACAATATGATGATACGTCTACAGTTTTCTGGTTATGATGCATAAATTAGAATGGAGGTTGTAAAGTCAGCTTTAAAGGCATATGATAAGATCAAGCAGTTAGACAGCTGTGGGAAGAAGCCCATGTATAGGACTAGAGCGTGGCGACAGGTTGATCGAGTCGAAGAAAAACGTAAGAAACGAGACACCTGGTATAAGAAGGGAGGATATGACAATGTTATTTTTATACCAGCAACACCAAAATCTGCCTTTAAACAACGATATGAGGAAGAAGTTAAACGTGTTGGACTTAACATCAAGATAGTAGAACAATCTGGAGTAACACTTAAACTACGACTACAACGATCTAACCCTTTCCAGGAGAAACAATGTCAAAGACGAGAGTGTTTGGTTTGCCAAGGTAATGGGAGAGGAGAATGTGGTGCCACTGGAGTCACATACAAACTTGTTTGCCAGGAATGCAAACACATATATGTAGCAGAAACGTCAAGAAGTGCATATAGTCGTGGCAAAGAACATTTACACTCCTTGAATCGCTGTGAAGAACAGTCTGTCATGTGGAGACATGCAAATGAGAAGCATGGAGGCGATATACCACCCTTTATAATGAATGTTACTGGCATTTTCCGTGACGATGCAATGTTAAAACAGGTTACAGAAGCAGTAAACATCAACAGAGTAAAGCAAAGTGAACTAATAAACACAAAGAATGAATGGAATTATGTGAAAATTTCCCGTGCTATTGTGACAGTAGATTGATCATGTTATTACATGACGTTTCAACAGTAGATGGATAATATATTTGTATTACATGAAGTTTTTAACGTTTTTAATAATTGTTTACTACATGGCGATTTGTTGAAAAGGTCCAAAGGACGAAACTAGTACTTTTAATCGCCTTACCTTTTATCTTTTTATCTTTTTATTGTACATAGTGCCAAAAGTTAACAATATATGTACTGAGATATTATTATGAGTTTGAGCAAACTTTCTTGGCTGCAGCAACAGATATATCTAGACATTGGTATATCAATAAGATATTTGGTACTAATGTATGAAATTATATTTTTCCCTTTATAATGGTGGGTAGTATGATAACCATCAGGTAATTTCACTTACATTTTCTGCTTTTCCAAGATAAGGGCATTTCTCCAGAATCTCTGCACTGGAAGATGCCTCTGAAGTTATTGTTGTAATGTTATATGTTATTGTATAATGAAGTAATGTTATGTAATTGTACTGCCGCTGTACAATGTATTCATATTGGGGAATTATTACATCTTATTGTTGACTGCACATGTGTCCTTAATGCACGGGAATTTAACATATTTGTTTTGGCGACGAAGATGGGATTATGACTACCCTTAGCAAGATCAAAGAGTTCGACATCCGCAATGGTAAGATTGATCGTTATTTGGAACGTTTGGAACAATATTTCGAAGCAAATGGCATTTCCCCGGACGACGAAGACTCGCATAAACGTCGCGCCATCTTGATCTCTGTTTTGGGCGCTGAAGCGTACGATATCTTGTTTGATCTCTGCTCTCCTCATTCACCGTCTTCCAAGAGTTTTGACGACCTAAAGACCATTCCTAAAGTCGCATTTTGCTCCGAAGAGACTAACAATTGCCGAACGTTTTCGATTTCACAATTGTAAGCAAAATGAATGGAAAAGTGTATCGGAATTTGCCGCGAATCTTAAGAAGCTAGCTTCCACTTGTGATTTTGGAACATTCCTTCCTGCTGCTCTGCGTGATCGTTTTGTGTGTGGCTTACGCAGCTCAAGCCTGCAAAAGAAGTTGTTAGCCGATGAGCATACTTTTCAACAAGCGCTCAAAGTTGCCTTAAATCATGAGGCTGCTGAGAAAGACGTAGCTGAACTTAACCAAAAAACCCCCACAGATCCTGTACACAAGATTAGCCCACCGAGTGCCACCCGCGTTTCCCCACCTCCACCACCGAATAATAACAGGCAGAAATGTCTAAGCTGTGGTGAAGGAGGCCATCATAGATCCAGTTGTAAGTACCGAAATCTTACTTGTCATTCATGTGGCAAACATGGTCACATTTGTCGTGCTTGCAAGTCACCAAAGTCTCTACACCAAGTCGAAAGAAGCCCTGAAAATGAAGACACCTTCACTGCATCCCTATATAAGCTTGGTTCAAATAAGCAGGCCATCATGACTTCTGTCAAAGTTCAAGGTCACCCTCTCTTGATGGAAATCGATACAGGCGCCAGTATCTCAATTATTTCTCAAGAAACATATAAGAAACATTTCTCCAACATTCCACTTGTATGCAGTCCCACCATTTTACACACATACACTGGAGGGAACATCCCTGTTTGTGGACAATTCCTTGCAGTGGTAAACTACCAATCCCAACAAGCAAGTCTCCCTCTTAGGGTTGTGGGTGGATGTGGACCCTCACTACTAGGCCGTGATTGGCTTCACAAGATTAAGTTAAATTGGCACGAGATTCTGAAGATCGAAGTGTCCTCCCCAGCTATTCCCACCTCTAGCAATCAGCGCCTGCAAGCTGCCATTCAGCGACACCCTGCCATATTTCAACCAGGACTTGGCACACTCAAGGGAATAACAGCCCAACTTGAATTGAAGGATGGTGCCAAGCCAAAGTTCTGTAAGTCCCGCCCTGTTCCATATGCCCTACAGGGTGCAGTGCAAAATGAATACGATCGTTTCGAGCAACAAGGCATCATTGAGAAAATTGAATACAGTGAGTGGGCTACACCCATGGTCCATGTCCCAAAAAGCGATGGTCAAACCCGCTCATGTGGTGATTATTCTGTTACCCTCAATTCTTCCCTTAAGGTACCTCAGTACCCCATGCCAGTACCCGAAGATGTTTTCCGACAATTGAGTGGGGGAAAACTGTTTACTAAATTGGACCTTACCAATGCCTATCAGCAAATGCTGCTAGATCCCAAAAGCCAAAAATACATCACCATCAATACTCACCGTGGCCTCTACAGATACAAGCGCCTTCCTTTTGGCATAGCGTCCTCACCTGCCCATTTTCCAGTGCACCATGGAGATAATTCTACAAGGCTTGGAACATGTCGCCGTCATTCAGGATGATATTCTAATCACTGGACTGGATGACAGTCGTCACCTAAGCAATCTTGAAAAGGTGTTGGAACGCTTAGACAGCTATGGCTTGCGATTGAAACTAGAGAAGTGCAAGTTCATGCAACCATCGGTCATCTACATGGGGGTCGAACTGTCGGCAGAAGGTATCTTACCCACTAAAGAGAAAATTCAGGCAATCAAAGATGCCCCTCCCTCAGAGAACTCCACCCAGCTCCGGCCCTTTTTGGGCATGGTAAACTACCATAGAAAATTTATTCCAAATCTCAGCACCATACTGCAACCCCTCAACCAACTACTGCCAAAAAATCAGCGATGGACATGGATGAAAAGTTGCCAACAAGCATTCAACACGGCCAAGGAAGTCCTTTCATTATCAAAGATCTTAGTACATTTTGACCCAAAGCGGCCCATCATCTTGGAGTGTGATGCCAGCCAGTACGGTGTTGGCGATGTTATTTCACACAAGTTTCCAAATGGTGATGAGCGCCCCATTGCCTATGCATCCCGCTCCCTCAACCCAGCTGAAAAGAACTACAGCCAAATCCACAAGGAAGCCCTTGCCATAATTTTCGGTATAACCAAATTCTACATGTACCTTTATGGGCGGAAATTCACACTCTACACTGACCATCAACCATTATTAAAGATTCTCGCACCTGACTCGGCAACTCCTGTTCTTGCAGCCGCCCGCTTACAGCGTTGGTCCTTACTACTCTCCTCCTATACCTATGATATCAAATTTAAGAAGTCAAAAGACATAGCCAATGCAGATGCTCTTTCCAGGCTCCCTCTTCCCTACACCACAGACAACAGTGTAGAAAACCACCTTTACTATGTTGCAGATCTTCAGTTAACCAACCTTCCAGTTTCTGCCCAGGTCGTTGCCCGTGAAACTGCCCGAGACAAGACGCTTGCCAAGGTACTTACCCTTAATCAAAATGGTTGGTTTGAAGGACCTTGCAAGGATCTCACTTTTCAACCTTTTGCATTACGACGGCACAAACTTTCAACACAACAAGGGTGTATCATGTGGGGTTCTCGCGTGGTTATTCCACCTTCATTACAGCAGCGCCTCCTTGAAGAGCTCCACGACTCTCATCCTGGCATCGTCAGGATGAAGGCCGTTGCTCGGAGCCACTTCTGGTGGCCGAAACTCGATTCAGACATCGAAAACACTGCCCGCAAATGTCGCCAATGTGTGAATACGCGCAGTGCCCCTCCTGCGGCTCCACTACATCCTTGGAACTTCCCAAATCGTCCATGGCAACGCGTACACGCAGATTTTGCTACCATTGATGGTAAGCATTACCTCGCCGTAGTCGATGCTCACTCAAAGTGGCCCGAAGTCATTGGCCCCATGCCAACCACCACAGCTGAAGCAACTGCCAATGCCCTGCGATCCATATTCTCACAATATGGTGTCCCAGAGGCCATCGTCAGCGATAATGGACCCCCCTTTCAGTCCGCTGAACATGAGCGATTTCTGAAAATGAACGGAATTCAGCGTATTCTCGTGGCGCCATACCATCCTTCTTCCAATGGCCAGGCAGAGAGGTTTGTTCAGACCTTCAAGCATTTCATGAAAGCCTCAGATTTAAAGAGTTCAGCTCGACTCCAATGGTAAGTCAATAATTTTTTGCTAACGTATCGTAGCACCCCACACGCCACCACCCATGAAACACCTGCCAAGCTTTTCCTCCACAGAGAAGTCCGCACCAGACTGTCCTTGGTGAAGCCTGACCTCACTCGCACAGTAGCACACGAACAATCAAAGATGAAAAGTTACTTTGATCAACACACCAAGTCCCGACAGTTTGCGCCCGGTGACAATGTCCTTGCCAAGGACTTTACATCCTCCGAGAGGTGGCAGCCAGCCCAAGTGCTACAATGGAAGTCGATCCACTCGTATAGTGTTCAGCTGTCAGACGGGAGAGTGCGGAACCGTCATTTTGACCATCTAATTAGAGGCACTCCGAATTCCGACAAGGACAGCAATCCAGATGCAAGTGGCACAGTATTCAGTCCGGATCCAGGGCGTCCACAGACTAGGCAAGCACAGCAATCAGAAGGGGTCAGAGCGGATAATCCAGGTTCCAGTGATGACTCTAGCTCAAATGCAGTTTCTCCAACCGGTGCAAACGAACAGTTAACAAAAACTTCTACTAAATTGCCGGTGACAACTAGATCCGGTCGGGTTATTGAACGGCCCAAAAGACTTACCTAGTCTTATACAGCCAGTGACATAAAATAAGTAACGCTCGAACTTGTCAACACCATGATCTTTAAGACTTGCAAGAGAGGTGTTGTAATGTTATATGTTATTGTATAATGAAGTAATGTTATGTAATTGTACTGCCGCTGTACAATGTATTTATATTGGGGAATTATTACATCTTATTGTTGACTGCACATGTGTCCTTAATGCTCAGGAATTTAACAGTTATAAACTTCCTTCGTGCCCGATATGTGTCTTCCACCAGTGTGGCAAATGTCTTTCCCGATATCGACCCAACTTAACAGTCTTTAAGCAGCTCTAAATTTCTTTGTTGTGTGACTGCATCATCAACTTTCGAGTCACTGATTTTTGCCAATTTTGAAGCCGGGCATTCATCATTTTTATTCTTATTACCAGTGGACCGTTTCACTTTTTAATACCTTCGCTGATTTCTGAAGTACTGGCTCAACTGTCTCTGAACAGATGCCTGAAAATGATATGATCACCTTAATTAACAAAAATCATCATTCTAATAACATATTTTTTATGGCTAACTTATTCACTTTTAAAATGTTTATCACATTGCAGTATTGTTCACTTCATATTTATGCCTCATTTCATCAAGTTTGAAGCACAAATAAGTTGACACTACTGGAACATGTTATTATTTACTGGTACATTAATATTTGGCAAGTTCATAAATGGTAGGCTTGTGACATTACTTTTCAGGCCATTTTGAAATTTTTGTCCTTCCCCAATTGCACTTAACTAAAAAGACTTGCCGGTATAAAAAGTAACATATAAAATGGCTTTGAACATACCCAAAAATTTGTTCCAGTAGAATCTTTTAGCTGGGGAAACTTCTCACAGGTCTTCAACGCAATTCTTTTGTAGTCTCCTTGTTGGGGAGAATTTGACAATCCTTGGTAAAATTGTGCTATATCAGCAATCAGTTGTCTCCTCATAGGCAATATATTCCCTTCTTCAATTGCCCTTTCCACTTTCATTGAAAAGCGCTCAGGAAAACCCGTATCAGTCGGCAGCCCGGCTGCATTGGACTTTTCCATCTTTGGTGTTTTTTTCATCTTGGGTGATGGAGTGCTAACTTAATGAACGATGAACTTAGAGCATCTTTGCAAACAGGATTTGTTGTTGGTGTGGATTGCATACATGGCGATGGCATGCTCAGGATATCAACACCGTTGGAAAATGCACCACGATTCTCAATATTGGCCAAATCAGACATGATGCTACTTAACTAAAACAAAGTTAATTTATCCTTAAGTTGTTAGTTGTTAACACAACACATTTCAGTCTACCTAAAGTATGTGACTTGAAAAGTCCCAAAGAAGGTGTAAGTATAAGTTTATCACATATAACCCAACTATCTAAGCATTGAGTGAATAACACAGGGTGTCCCCCAAAAAGTCCCCCTATTACTATAGGGATTCTATTTCGATGGCAGCTAAAGTGTAAAGACGACATAAATTGTTTCAAAATCTATTTATAAATCGATTTATGTGACTCAGCTGGGTTAAAATTGAGAAATAGAAAATAATAAACACATACCAACTGTTCATCTATTGTTGATGTTAAGTTCTCTCAACTTGGGCTTATAAAATTTACATCACAGAAACCACTTTCAGGATTCGAAGTCCACATGTGACATTCTGGAGCTAGACTTTTTACGACCCGCTTCATAGGTAAACAATGTCCAGATTTCGGGAACATTGATTGAAACGCAGCTTGATTGTCAATCAGATCACTCAGTATCATGCCATCAATGTTGTTTGCTATACGAAATTGTGAAAATGATAAACGAAACCGAATTTTTAAACAATTTGCTTAGATGTCTTTTACTAATTCGATAGCATTCAGAGCAAAACAAAGGTATTTACCTAGAAGTGAATCGCATATATCCGCTAGGACCGATCTGCTCCTCATCAAGTCTTGCAATTGTATACAGGTTAGACTCTTCAGAACCATCACGTTGAAATTATTATTCAGAATAGTTTAAATTAAACAGCAGTGATAACGCAAAGAAAGCAAACAACAAGTGTGTCAGCAACAGTAAAATGATACCCCATGTACTCAGGTGTTCGCCCGGCTGAGGGTTGCAGAAAATTGGTAGAGGCATAATACAAAGACCTCCAAAAATCAGTACGAAGTGCAATAATTGGAGAATTTTAACAAAATGTTTTAAAATATCCGCCATTCTCAACTGAGTCTGTGATTGCTTGATAGAAAGTCGTGTTCTCTAGTCACGTTCTCTGGTCTGAGACACCTTAAAAAACTCAGCGACCATTTCATAGTCCGCGCTAGAGAAATAGCTAATACACTACAATAATTTACTAGTCTTGCTTTCGCGTATCATGACTTGTGGTTTATGTTGGTTGTCACCTAAATGGTAAAATGCTGACGTCGGATTATAACCTGGTGCGCAAATCCAAAAAGGTGTGTTATTAGGAATAAAGTTTGCAAAGGTGTGCTATTCCCTTAATTACAAAAAGGTGTGTTTTGCAGAAGTGTGTTTTATAGAAAGGCGTGTTCTTAAAAGGTGTGCTAAAGGGTCCATTTTCAAAAGGTGTGTTTGTGAGAGGGTGTGTTTTTAAAAAATCGGTGTGTGTTGGCTCTAAGGTGTGTTGAATTTGAAAGGTGTGCTAAATTAGCACACCTTTATGAAGAAAGGTGTGTTGAAATTTAAGGGCAAAAGATGTGCTTATGAAAAGGTGTGTTATATAACACAGTAACATGTGCTGTACAGCACACCTTGGTGTGTTCAACAGCACGCTAAGGCAACAGCACACGCTAAGGCAACAGCACACGCTGAGGCGTGCTAAAGTTAATTTCTCATTATTTATACCACACCTTGCGTGCTAAATAACACAGCAGTTGTGCTTTTTAGCACACCTTGGTGTGTTATTCAGCACAACTATTTTTTAGAGTGTTCCACCACCACCTTTTGTATAATAAAATATCAAATCCTCCCACTTGAGATAGTTGGGGATAATTTTTAAAAATAGTGGCATAAACAAATTCATTTTCAGTAAAAGACTAAAATGTAACCGTTTTTCTCCCAGAGATTAATTTGCAAGATCAGTTCTCTCCTTGACTGAGGTAGATGGTTCAATAGCATTCTTTGATAGGAGACAAACAAATTTGATAGTATGAGTAACTTACTTCCTTTTCTTCAGACTTGGTTTTAGAACTTCAGCTAATATTTAGTCGTTTCCCAAAATTAAACAGGCGTCTTTACTCAGTGCACTTGATGAAATAGTGTTGTGGGGTGCAGTGGTAACTCCTCTAGTATGACTGATTTGTGAAGTCAGCTGAGGTTGATTTGCAGCAGGAGTTGCTGCAACAATGTTAAAAAAATTAAAAACGATCTTGATAGTAACAAGCACTCAAGCAAAAAATCTTGGCTAGACTGCAGTTTAACAGACACTTTGTTGACTTTGTGCTGCTTAGTATTAGGGCTAGAATCAGGAATTTAAGTCTGCCATATTGATACTTAAAATTTAGACAAGGTGCTAAAGTGCACTTGAGCCAAATTCTTATTTATGACAATTTGAGCTAAATCCAAGTTAACAATATAAGACACCACCCTGAAAAAAACCCAGGAACTGATTACAGGTCTTACAGTGAAACTATGAACTATTATGTACGGTTCTGGCAACTCAATTATCAAATAGTATGATAAAATGGTATCACTTTTGCATTAGTGGTCAGGGGTAGTTTTCATGGTTAAAGTTGGGTTTATATTTAGTTTTTAAGGTTCTCATACCTACTGTATAACCACTTAAAATGGTACTCCACAAGAATTTAATGAAATTTTCAAATTTGGTGTTTTTGTGTTCCATGGACATTGTTCTCTTACTATCTGCTCCGTTTTAGTGGTTTTTTTTTACTTACTTTTGAGTAATTCACTCTTTTATATACGTTTCCTATTTTTTTGTGCTTAGCAACACCCTTAACAACCGATTTTTTGCCGTAAATTTGCCAATAAACGCTTTTTTATAGTCTGATTGCTTGGTGAGAGTATTCCCCACCCCTCTTCCTTTAAATGTTAGAAATGTCTCGGTTATATTGCATTTTATATGAAGTATCAGGGTGCCTTGTAAAGACAAACTTCAGCAGCCATCTTGTGACAGTGTATTATATTTTGAGACATATATTCTTGTATTTTGTGGTTATTACTGAACGATTTTTACTAAAATTCGAAAGGCTGGTTTAGCATATGTTAAAAAGCGGTGGCAGTTCGTGGCAATCGCTATATTACGCGAAGAAAGTGTTCAAACTATGCCAGCACGTTCGGGACCATCTTCGAGTTCGATATTTGTTCAAGTGATTATGTGGAAAACGAGATCATATCTGAACCTGAAAGTTAGCCACAACTTGCCTCGGCATGAAAAATCAAGACACTAGAGCCCATGAATACTGAGGGAACTGAAGGAGAACCAATGGGTTATAGACTCATTAATTTGTCAATCCTTTCTGGCCTTTCAAGAACTTGCCTTGTAGAATAACAGTATGCTTAATTTATTCTATTTCATATTTTTGCCAAATTGGTGTCATGCCAAGAAAGATATGTGAAGACCTATTGCACGAAATCATCTAAAATTTTCAGTGAAGCTTTGTGTGTAATATATCTGTGTTTTTCATTATTCATTTCTTTAAAATTTGATTGTGTTTATGGTTTATGAACGCCAAAACATTTGCATTGCAGGATAAATAGTCGGGCTGGCTACGCTACTGAAAAGTACAGCACACTACTTACTGTGAGTAGGTTGTTGCATGTTGGGTAAAACATTTGCCAGCCAAAAGGTTCATCTTTTACCTCCTTTAAGTTTGGATTTGGACTGCCTCTTTCATCATTCCCTAGCCATTTTCACCAGAGAAAGCCATGGCCCACGAGAAAGCGCAAAAAGCAAATGGTACTGCTTCCACTTTAACAATTTTCTTTCTTTTTCGACAAAATTTCGTAGCCACCCCCAAGGAGATGCTTCCCCGGCCCCCGAAGGCACAGGAAGAGCAAAGTACCACAGCCCTGAGGCCATGTCAATGGAGAGGACAACCTGAATTTACACTTCATGTTGTTAAATATTTCCAACCTGATTTCAATGCCTGTTTATTGATTCTCCTTTACTGTAATTCACAGAGGTGCAAATTGTTCAATAATTGAGGGGGACCATATTCATATGTTTATGCACACAAACTGTAAAAACAATCGATTTCAAAAGAAAAGAGTGATGCGAAACATGAATATATGAACATGGTCCCCCCAATTATTGAGTGATTTCACAGTTCAGAAAGCATAATAATTATGGCTGCCTGGCCGGGGGTGTTCAGAAGAGACTGCCTCGTCCCAGAATTGTTTCTTGCACCTCATTCAAGTAAGCCCTGAGAACGAGGTTGAATGTTTTGGTTGGGATTTGGATTTGAGGGAAAGAATTTTTTTTTCCATATGTAAACGCTGTTCTGGCGGACTATCACATAGTCTTATGGTCGTATCACTGAGGGCCCTATATATCATTGGATCCTATTGAGACACAAGTTGAGCCATATATTTTTGGATTGCGGTTGGATGCTCAGAAAACTGAAAAGTTGAATGTTGAATGCTTACTAAAAGTTAAATGTCGAATGCTCAACAAAAGTTGAATGTATAAATATTTTGAATATTTCATCATGTAAATGTTGAATATCGCATCCAAAATACAAGCAAAATACCGAAACATATCTAAAAATATAAAACTTGAATTTTGGAGGAAATATAACGTCATAGGAATTCAGGTGGAGGAAGTTCAAACAAACACGGTTGTCGGTGTTGAGACTCCCGCTCTTCGGCAACTTCTCGAAAGATACTCGACCTGGAGTTTACTGAAAGAAAAGATTACACCGATAACAAGATTTCTTACAGATTGTCACTCCTGCCCTCGTAATAAACCAACTCCTGAAGAGTTAAGAATGGCAGAGAACAACATCCTTCGATTAGTCCAACAGCACAGTTACTCCAAAGAATATCAGCACGAATATCAGCACCTTCATCAAGGCAATGAATGTGTGAAGTCATTCATCAGCAGCATTGCAAGACTTAAATCATTCATTGGTGAAGAAAACCTTATACAAGTTGGTGGCAGATTGGAGAATGCACCCCTAAGTTAAGATGCGAAATTTCCTCCTATTTTACGAAAACAGCACTGTATTACAGAACTGATTGCATGTGATGTCCATTGTAATAATGCACATTGCGGACAAGAGCATACATTAAGTCTGTTCAGGCAAGGAGTATGGATTTGCTATGCACAATCCTTAATAAGGAAAATCATCAGAAGATGTTTTGTTTGCCGAAAAGGAAATGCTCCAACGCTAACCCGAAAGATGGCCCCCCTACCGTCATATCGTCTAAGGGCTTATGAACTCCCATTTTATTATGTTGGAGCCGATATGTTTGGCCCATTGTTCGTCAAACAAGGTCGGTCAAAACCAAAATGATGGGGATGTATCTTCACATGTATGAACACACGTGCAATACACTTGGAAGAAGCACCATCGTTGGGAGATGACTTAATAAATGTTCTCCGAAAGAGATACGAACAGATTGTGGAACAAACTTTCGTGGTTCCAACAACGAGCTAAAGAAAGCTATCGCACTGTGGAATGATAACCAATTAACAAAGAAATGATCTCAGATAGGAATAAAATGAATTTTCCATCCACCATATGCTCCCCATTTTGCTGGCATTTAGGAGAGATTAATCAAAGATGTAAAACAATCCTTGAAAGCAATTCTGCAGGTATCATTAGTAACAGATCATGTTCTACGAACAGTATTTGCAGAAGTTGAAATGGTTCTGAATTCCCACCAGAAATGGCTTAAGACAGAACATAATATTCACAATGGAGATTTAGTCCTAGTCGGCGAGAAAAGGATTCCAAGAGGTCTATGGGCAATAGCTTTGGTAACGAAAGTATTCCCTGGAAAAGATGCAATGGTCAGAACTGTTGAACTTAAAGCAAAGGACTCAATATTAGTATGGCCTATTGTGTAAGATTATAAACGATACAATATATATCGGATTATGGATGAGAGTCTGAGAACTTGTCATCGGCGGCGAGTATGTTGTCTCAAATTAATTGATTGACTGAATAATTCATTATGTAAATATGGATTGAACACGCCCGGCTATAAATGTAAAAATAGATATAAATATACAGTTGTGTGGGTGACTTCGAAACGATAAACAACAGTAAGTTTTAACAAAAATAAATCTGATTGCAAGAGGAACCCAAGCAGTTATCGGCAAAATTCGATGGGTTGATTGGAAAGTTAATCTTTGTGTGGTGATTACTTTAATTTATTAAAACCAGAGTAGCGATAATTAAGATGGATTATATACCTGGTTGCCGTGAACTCATTAACTTCAAATATTCATTTTTCAGAGTATTTTTTCTTATATTTTAGCTGTTTTACATTCTATTTTTCCAGATACCCAGGCCGAAAGTAATGTTACTCCAATGCAGCGTAGAAATGTTCCACAAGAGGCGATTGCTAAAAGTGAATGTGAGGCTGCCCTCTCAGAATTGATGAGTGCCATTAAATCCAAGATGGATAAATCCAACCAAGATTTCCTGAGAAGCATTCTTAAATTTGCTGGCCGAGCAAAAAGTATGCCAGTGTCAAAACTAACCAGTTCATTTCATACCTTTGGTGCAGCTGGAGTCACCCATTCTCGAGCAACTGCAACATGAATTGTGAAAGCAAAACGGCAAAAGATTGCTGTGCAGCCAGAGGCTGTAAAACGAAGAAAGTGTGACTATGGAGGTAGGGCAAAGCAACCTAAAGGGCAAACTGTGAAGTGGAACCCATTTCAGAAGAAGGCAGGGAAAGTCTAACGGCCTCACCAGTTTGCAGAAAACGTTCGCTGTTATGAGCCAATGTCAAAGAAAGCAGGCAGAAGTATGGCAAAAAACAAGATGCTATGTAACAACGTAGAATGCAGGTGATGATCACAGTAAACAATTTATATAATATATATAATGTTAGCAATTTTTACAGCGATCTCTATCACCAACATTTCAGATGTTACATATACAATCATTACCTGAAAAATGTTTGGGGGAATAGTTGCTGCCAGTTGTTAGACTAACAGGCAGGTCAGACTTGTATATTGGTTATATTATGACAGTAAAAATGAAATGACAATACAACACAGTGAGGTTATTACATAGGACACTTTCATATTTTGCTAATATCCTACACAGCCACATTTGGAAGCAAGGATTATACTTTGAATTGCAGACACATATACAAGGCTATATGTGGTAGTAAATACCAGCCATTTATGAA
Organism: Dendronephthya gigantea; assembly: GCF_004324835.1. Lineage (NCBI taxonomy): Eukaryota > Metazoa > Cnidaria > Anthozoa > Malacalcyonacea > Nephtheidae > Dendronephthya > Dendronephthya gigantea. The sequence continues at coordinate 126,187 of NW_021163136.1, read as the reverse complement.
GTGATAAAAACACCAGATTTTATTCTTATTACAGTACATACATACTTAAAAACTTATGTAATATATAACATGCATAATAAAACATAATTAATTAACTAATCAAACAAATTTGCTAGAAGTGTAAAACTATTTCTCAAATATAAATGTATGAATTCCTCAATGTCAAGGCCTGGGTGGTAAGGATTGTCAGAGCCAAAGAAATCTTAAATTCAAAAAAATTATGTCATCCATGGGTTGGATATTTGTGTCAAATTTCCCTGTATAGTTTAGATTTGTCAAATGCAGAACCTCAATATCCAAATCCCCCTACCCAAAGTGCAATTTGTCAAATATCCATGAATTGCCTGTCCCCAGGGCTTGACATTGACAAGAATGTAAGGATGTTAGTGATACTTCTTATTATGCTTACTTAAATTGCCCAGAATTGCCTTGAGCTTGTTGTGAGTAGTGTCATGCCGTTTTAAAACCTGCTTTGTGGAAAATGTTTTCTTACACAGCTCACAGTGGTTGCCCTCTGGATTGTGGCACTTCATGTGTCTTCAAAGTGCCTCACCTTTATGGAATGTTTTTCCACACTGTGTACAATCACAACTCCCACACTGCTTTTCATGGTAGGCTAAATCCTTAGCACGCTTGAAAACCTTTAGACACTTTGAACATTTATGCTCCACCAGGCCACAATCAATATCTTCCCTCATACGCTGACCTTTATTTATCCAATCCTAAGCTTGTAAACATTATTAGATTGATTATTGAAATATATGTTACCAAAAAAAAGCAAAGGTGGCATCTATTTTTCATTTTTGGCCAGTCAAGTTTCATATGGTTTTGTAATACCTGTTGCACATTTGCACTGCATTTTTTCCACATTGTTGCAGCAACTTTACTCATGTTACCCAGCTCGGTAGACACAATATCCTCATCATTGAAAAAAAAAAACCCTGGTAAGATTTTAATAGAAAAATAATATACACTGAATTAACAAGTCATTCCAGCACTTTACCCATCAAATATTACATTTTAACACACGCCTTGGCGCTTCTGCCAGATTGTTCAATATCATTAGTAGATACTTGTAATAAATATATGAAGGCGATGTATAAATATGCCCAAACAAAGTTAACAAACATTGTTTCTGTGTGAAAGAAAAGAAATTTTAATTCCACTTAAGACCTTTAAACCTCTGGAATTTACGGGTGTGTTATAATATTTGAATGTTGTCAAGAAAAAATGCTGTGATACCTTCTATACCTTTGGTGGCAGAATTTAGCTGGTCCAGTTCCTTTTTTATTAGTGAAGCTAGTATTTGCATGTCTGTCGATTTGCTGTTAGGTTACAGCAGGACTTGAAGATATCGTTAATCTTACTAGCCACTGAGCTATACAGGGTGAGTAAAAAAAAACTGACACCTTTGAAATTCAAATCAGCCGTGAACTTATGGCTGGAATTTGAAATTCCCATTGTGTACAATCAACAAGACTGGTTAATAAATGTGAAAGTGTTTAAACCAATTGAACCAATTCCACCTTCCTTTTTTATTACAGAGCTTAGAATGCATTTTAACTCCCAAAGGGAACAAACTTTATGTTCTACTTAATTAATGGGTTCACTTATTTGATATGCTTCGTATACCGATAAGATATTTTAAGCAACCTACGTCTCATTACAGCCGATTACAGACACATTGCAGCTAATTTGAATTTCAAAGGTGTCAGTTTTTTTTTTACTCGACCTGTATGATAATTATTATTTAGCTCAGTGGTGGAAATCGTTAATCAACAACTTTCTGATTGGCTGAGTCAGAAATTTGTATTTCAATAATTATGTTAGCAATTTAACTGCAATTAACGTTCTAACGGATCCTAAGGCTCACATCAGTACGATAGCACACCAGCTCTTACACTATATTTTTGCCCGCTGCCGATCGGTAGGGATGGAGACGGTATCCGAGCGAAACGGTCGGGCTAGGGGTGAAACGGTGTTTCTTTTGAGTTTGCTGTTTTCGGCGCAGATAATAACTCAACGAACCATGCTATTTTAACGGTACCTCCTCCATCCCGTGATCAACTGTCACACGTGAGTCACTGAAGTGAAACCGTGGAATAAACGATACGAACATCAAAGTACACACACACACAAAACAAAAAAAAAAATACCTGTAAATGTGGCGATCATTAATGAATTTACCTTTACCCCAAACACCCATTCCACGACCAAAACGGGTGTGAAAAGAACTGTGCTTAATCCTGCAAAACAAACTAACAAAAAAAAAACAAACCCCAGCGAGATTAATAAGACGCTTCTCCCGTAGAGTTCACAACATCGCGTGAAGTCGTTAGGGAAAGGGGCGGGATGGGTCACGCAAGCAACTAACAACTCGATCAGGCAAACTGGGCTCATATTTGTACTCACCGAAGGGGGCAAGTAGCCGACCGGACAAGCGTCCTAGGACCCGCGACACTACGATACGAAGACCCGTATAACATTAACTTCCTTTATTATTTAATAATAAATACATATAGACCCTTCCGATCATTGTCATTTTAAATTTAGAACCACCTTAACTAAGATTTACCCTCACAAGTTATGTGCAAAGGTGCAACACTCTTCTTCAACGCATATCCATGAAAAATAATTTTTCAAGTTTGACAAAGAAGTGTGAAAACAAGCCATAACACAAGAATGGTAGGGTGTATAAATGGGTGACATCACCTTCCACGACTATATTTTGTACCAAATTACAAAAATATTGGCTGTCAACGTTGGGAGTCATCTCAACTCTGCTGTTGGTCCTGATATTTTGTGTGTGTTATGTGTACGTTTGTAACTTAATTTTTCTTTGGTCAAATCAAAATAAATAAAAGTATGAATTTATAGTTATAGATAATCTAGACCCAGGGGCTGGTTGTATAAGATTATAAAAAACATTGTTAACCTTAACTATGATTAGCGCTAATCACTGTAGTTAAATCTTTAACTATGATTACTTAACTACACGACTTAACTGCGATGCACAAAATATGGTTCGTCGGATGATTAACTAATCACATATTCAACTTGCTGGAGCTTGCGTGGCATTATTAAACAGAGAAATAGCATGAAGTACCTCGAAATTATTCACAGCTGTTATTGATTTTGAACAAGACTGTGAACTTGTATAATAACTAAACAAAAAAGGCGCTCTTAAAGTGCCTATATCAACCTCAGGAAAATAACCTACTTAGATAGATTAGACGATTTTAAGAACATTTGCAATATATTTCATAAGTCGAAAATTTGATCTTCATGTACTTTCCGGGCCTCAAAGTTGGCTTTTTTCTATTTGACCGTGAGGTGCTGTGAGTGGGAACTAGTTGCCCTTTTTCACCGTAAGTGACGTACATTGGAGAACACGCTAATTTTGTAAACAAGAAACACACTTTAAAATATAGAAATATTGCGGCAATAAACTACAAAATCTTGTGGTATATAAACTTTTTGGTTCGTTTTTCGCTAAAATGACGTGTTTCTTGTTTACAAAATTAGCGTGTTCTCCAATGTACGTCACTTCCGGTGAAAAAGGGCAACTAGTTCCCACTCACAGCACCTCACGGTCAAGCACGAAAAAAGCCAACTTTGAGGCCCGAAAAGTACATGAAGATCAAATATATTGCAAATGTTCTTAAAATCGTCTAATCTAACTAAGTAGGTTATTTCCCTGAGGTTGACATAGGCACTTTAATATAAAAAGGTCCCTTTGAGTCAAACTACTGGTTGCAGTTGAAAATGGAGTTGCTATGATTGTAATTTGGCATTGACACGTCTCCCGAAGCTTTTATACTCTGTTGCTGCCCAAATGAAAAAAATAAAAGCATATTGAAAGTTTACAAGCTTTGAGGGGATGTGTGGATAACGGTTGAAAACCTTGGTATGTGTTGATTTTAATGTTTTCTGACTCCTTAAAAGTTCAAGACGCTATTATTTTTAACTACGATTTGAAAAGTTAATGATGCCCTTGAGGATAGTTAACTTTAACTACTTTTTAACTGCAGTTAGCGCTAACTATGTTTTTATACAACCTGCCCCAGGAGATTATTTTCTTTGTGAGGGGTGGTTCATGTATGTATTTCTACTGAAAGTATGATTTATTAAACCTACAGTACAAACCTGCATGTTCAAGTTCATTATGATACAGTCCAAAGACATTTGGGTTTATCATTTGATGCATCACAATACCCAGTGACCCATATGTCTGACTTCTTCAGATCGTCCTGATTTGCACTTGACTGTTTAGGCAGATGAATCTTGGGTGCCATGTATTCAAGAGTACCACGACCTATGCATTGCGTTGTAGACGTCAAAACTGTCTTGGTTTGTAGTTGAAGAGATCTACTCAGATCTGCCAGCTTATAAACAATAGGGCATTCGGCGTAGGCAGTTTGGAAATAATTTTTTTTAGAGCACAGATACTGTAATGTTGGTTACAGATTACAATGTTCACTAGCTCAAGACTCTATGGCAAATGTTCTTGTTATGAGGATACTCCAAACCGGTTATTATATCTTTAGCACATACTGGTAACAGTTCAGAAAATGATATAAAGTCAAAATCATCATCTGTGAGGTGAAGAAAGTTTGACTAAGTGCTGGTACGTTTTCCATGCCAAAGGGGCTAAAGTCAAAGAATGCATATTACATGGAGTGTATAGAGCCTGGCTCTTCACTAAACCTTAAAAATGTAACTATATTTCTGTGACCCCATGTTAAATTTAATAGCTTTGCCTCTAACAAAATGTGACTTTTTGCGTCATAGTTTTCACCTTTCATCTTTTTAACCACGACTTTCCCCTTCATATTTTTCGAGGTAAACTTTTCCAAACCCGCCACTTCCCTGTTTCTTCTCTTTCGTAAATTGTTTCCAATCCAATTGTGGTAGATCTGCCATTTGTTTTACCTTAAAAAGGGTCAACCTTAAAACTGACTGCCATTTTAGATGGCAAACAGTTCAGGTGAGCAGAGGTGAAGAGCATTTTAATTAAGCAAGTGAACAGCATGCGCTTTTCCCCCAGAAAATATCATTTTGCACTTGGTTGTTATTGTTTTGTTAAAGTTAAAAGAGATCACTGTATTGTTTAAAATAAAATAAAATATAGATTTCGTGAATTCACCGTAGAATTGCCATCTGCATAACATTTATATTTTGGTGGGCCACATGCTTGCATTGAAGTTACTTGTTGGAAGTATTCCTTTAATTCAGACAATTTTAGAGGAATAAAATAGAATTAGTTGGAAGTTTCCAAACGGTTTACATGAATTCTCACCCCATGGATATTTTCTTGCCCCAGTTCTACCATGCCCCTCTTAACACAAACTGGGCAACCTTCAACCTAGTCTAAAGTAGACCAGACGGCCTTTTGTGTTTTTTGTTATGTGAATGTCAAATGCCTCTCTACTCTGATACATCTTCCTGTTCATTTTAAGATGGTTGACGCTGCATGACATCAACTGAATCATGTTAAATGACAGTTGTGAAGAGGCGAATTGCTTAACGTACTAAGTACACCTCATCGCACTGTAGCACCATTGTCAATAAGTACTCTTGCAGTATTATGTTTCTTGTCTATTGCAAGTGTAAGTGGAGTTTGACCAATATCGTCCCCTGAGCATTTATACAAGCTCCATAATTTATGAAACCTACCTGCAAGCCTTGTGTTGCCATTCAATGCAGCTAATTGTAGAACTGATCGTGTAGTGACACTTGTGGTGGCCTGGGCCGAGAGGACATGTTGTGTTAAATGTTAATAAAGAAAGGACGTTAGAGAGTTAGTCGAAGCGTGAAGTGTGATATAGCTTGTTAAGTTACGTTAATAAAATACATCTAAAGGTTGTATCGTGTATACATCCAAGTTGTATACCAAATCGGTGATCCCGACGACACAGTACTTGAACTTTACCTGTTTATTGCAACTCGGTAAATCGAAAAATAACAACGACGTCGGACAAGGAAGTTGAACCCGCTGGCGATCAACCACAACACCCCAAGCAACAAAGTGAAACAGCACCTCAAGCTGCCGTTGCCACTCCAGTAGTCATGGAAATCGCAGCGGTTGCTCTTAAACTTCCTCCCTTTTGGCCTGCAGATCTACAAATATGGTTTGCTCAAGTGGAATCCCAGTTTATCACGCGAAAAATCACTAATCAGGACACAAAATTTCATCATATCGTCGCTACACTTTCGTCGGAAATGGCTGTTGATATTCGTGACCTGATCATCAACAAACCAAGTACGAATGCCTATGATGTGCTAAAGGACAAACTAATCACCAGGACAACCACCAGCCGGGCTAAACGATTGCAGCAACTATTCTCAGGCGAAGAATTAGGGATTGCAAACCCTCTCAACTCCTCCATAAATTCGAACAGTTACTTGACAACACATCCAGTGATCACCCATTAGTTTGTGAAGTCACCACCCATGTTCGACAACTCCTGGTTGCTACAATGAAAGATTCCACCTCTCTGAGCGAGCTGGCCCAACAAGCTGATCTTATCATGGATGTTCCAGTACAGAACATCAACACCATTCCAGCATAACAACAAGCAGCTAACGACTTCAGCACCTTACATGCTGAACTTCAGGAAATAAACCAGACTATGGCAGCCTTTACCCGGCAGCAGCATAAACCGGTCGAAAAGAAACGTCAAGAAGAGACTGACAATGGCACCCCTACCCTTTGCTGGTATCACAGGCGTTTTGGATACAAAGCTCGCAAGTGTACATACTTGGGAAATGGGATGGTCAGCAAGTAGCAATGGCGACTATGCTGACCTATGTTAAGAGCCGTCTCTTTTTTGTAACTGATAGGATTTCCCGAAAACGTTTCCTAGTGGACACTGGCGCAGAAGTAAGTGTTGTCCCACCCACTATGTCTGGGTCATCTTTACAGCCCATGAGCATTGCTCTCGAGGCTGCCAACCACAGCAAAATCAAAACTTATGGCAAACGTTCACTTATACGTTATAAACATATACCTGAACCTCAGTATATGCCATAAATTAGCGTGGGATTTTGTGGTCGCTGAGGTGAAATTCCCCATTATTGGAGCTGATTTTTTGCACTATTATGGACTGTTAGTGGATGTGCGAAATAGCACATTACTCGATGCAACCACACTTTTGAGTGTTCACGGGACAGTATCCAGAATTAATTCTGTCAGCCTTATTCTAGTGGAACGATCCAAGTCTGAGTACCTCAACATTCTTGCAGAATTCCCCAGAATTACCAATCCAGTCACTCAAACACAAGCTGTCAAGCACAATGTCACTCATCATATTCTTACCCAAGGTCCACCAGTGTACTCGAAACCTCGCCAACTAGCGCCGGAGAAGTGCAAACTTGCCAAGTCAGAGTTCGACAACCTGCTTGCACTCGGCATCATTCAGCCGTCTCTAAGCAACTGGGCCTCCCCTTTGCACATGGTAAGAAGACTCCAGGGCAATGGAGACCATGTGGGGACTATTGCACACTAAACAAGCACACTATACCAGACCGTTACCACATATCCAAGATTTTACAGCCAGTATCCATGGAGCAACAATATTCTCAAAGATTGACTTAGTGCAGGCTTACCATCAAATTCCTGTTGACCCAAAGGATGTTACAAGATCGCGATCACCACGCCTTTCGGCCTGTTTGAATTTAAACGGATGCCTTTCGGCCTTCGCAATGTGGCACAAACGTTTCAGAGATTTATGGATCAGGTGGTCAGCTGGCTCGATTTCGTTTACGTTTACATTGACGATTTACTTGTCACAAGTTCCTCCCGTGAAGAGCATGAGCAGCACCTCTGTCAACTTTTTTCCCGCCTCGCCAAGTATGGATTAGTTATTAACCCAGACAAATGTGAATTTGGCAAATCTGAACTGGTTTTTCTCGGCCATCGCATTAGCAAGGATGGCATACTGCCCACAAAAGAGAAAGTCCAAGTCATTCTTGATTTTCCACTTCCCCAGTCCACCAAGAAGCTTTGAGAGTTTCTTGGTCTGGTCAATTTTTACCACTGATTTATAGACAAGTGTGCTTCCCTTCAAGATCGACTTAAAGCAAAACCTCAGTGGACAGAGGAGCTGGTTAGTGCTTTCGACAAGCTTAAGCAAGCACTGGCGAGTGTTACCCAACTTTATACATTGGCACCTATCAGCTGAGACCAGCATAATCGTTGACGCGTCCGACATTGCCGTGGGAGCAGTTCTCCAACAGAAGTTTGGTTCACCCACATTTACGTTCATTCATATTCATATTACATTCACATTTACATTCACCCATAAATCCGATCTGTACACGCCAAGAGAATCCAGACAGCTTGCGTACATCTCAGAATTTACAACTGATACTCAGCACATTCAAGGCAAACCTAACACAGCAGCAGATGCCTTGTCCAGAATTCAAATCAATGCTGCAAACACACCGAACGGATTTGGATTACGTGAAACTAGCTGAGGCCCAAGCCGTCGATCCTGAGTTCCAAGCGATCACTCAGGCTAAGAACTCTTTGCACTTTACGCGAATCAAACTTCCGATGACGGAAAAACCAGTCGTCTGTGATGTTTCCACAGGCAATCCCAGACCGTGGGTTCCCAAAGAGTTTAGAAGAGCAGCTTTCCATTCCCTCCACAACCTGTCCCACTCCGGAATAAATGCTACACACAAACTCGTGGTGGCTCGTTTCATTTGGCCAAAGATCAAATGCTGACGTGCAGAAATGGGCTAAAGAGTGTTTGTCTTGTCAGAAGGCAAAGATACATCGCCATACATTTACTCCACTTGGACGATTCGACCTGCCACAAGATCAATTTAGTAATGTGCACATCGACCTCGTTGGGCCACTACCGTCATCTAATGGTTACACATATTTGCTCACGTGTATTGATCGTTTCACACGATGGCCAGAAGCCATTCCCATTAGCGACATCACAGCATCAACCGTTGCTAAAGTGTTCTTGTTGGGTTGGATCTCCAGATTTGGAGTGCCATCTACAGTCACTACTGACAGAGGAGCTCAATTTCAGTCGCAGCTGTGGCAAGAACTTACAAGATTACTCGGGACAAAGCATATCTGCACCACAGCATATCATCCCATTGCAAATGGAATAATCGAACATTTTCATTGGCAATTAAAAGCGTCCCTTAAAGCCAAATCAACTTCCAACATGTGGACCGATTCCTTACCTATGGTTCTACTTGACATAAGAAGTTCGTACAAAGAAGACCTTCAAGGATGTATGGCAGAGCTGGTCTACGGCGCCACGTTATGTTTACCGGGACAATTTTTTGATCCGTCGTCCCAGAATGAAAAGGCACCAACGTCAGATTTTGTTTGTGAGCTCAAAACAAACATGCACACCCTTAAAGCGACGCCCACTAAGTCACATGCTTGTCCTATTTATGTAAATAAGAAGTTCGAGTCTTGTACACATGTGTTTGTTCTACAGGACCAGGTACAGAAACCACTAGACATGCCATATAATGGGCCATATCGCATACTACGCCGGTTAGACAAGTACTTTGAGATCAATATCGGTTAAAGCCGGCATTTATAGACAATCATCAAGAAGATAAGGATGAGTCTATTGCGTGCCCTGCAGACGGTGAACTCAAACAGATAGAAACAGGCAGTGCGGAATCAGAAGATGCAGAAGTTTTCCTCCGTCCCACGCCAGACCAGAGCAGGCAAGGTGATACGGACACCAAAACGGTATGCAACATAATGTTGCTATACACTAGAACCGGGTATCGTAGTGACACTCGCGGTGGCCTGAGCCGAGAGGACATTTTGTGTTAAATGTTAATAATGAAAGGACGTTAGAGAGTTAGTTGAAGCGTGAAGTGTGATATAGCTTGTTAAGTTACGTTAATAAAATACATCGGAAGGTTGCATTGTGTATACATCCAAGTTGTATGCCAAAATCTCTTGTATTGATTTATCACATAATGCCAAGAACTTTTTATTGTTTTAAGTTTGTTACACAACTCATGTCACTGAAAAAGATCGTTGCAATTTGTTAAATATTCTCTCGTCTAGCTCCTCGTTTACTCCCTTTAAGCTAGTTCACTTGCAGTCCTTGCAATTCACTACATGATAGATAACAAGTTGTACTCTGTCATGTCTAATTACTCTTTGCTAATGGCTTTCAACGGACAACGCACAACTTTATTACTAAATTATATTTTTTTCACACTGTGGTAATTATGAAACACAAAACGAAAAAGGTGGCAAAGTGCGAATCATTAGCCCCAACGTTATCAGTGGCGTAGCCAGCCTGATGATGTAGTCATGCTATGCAAATTTTATGTTTTATCATTATTCATTTCTTTACAAATTCATTGTTTTCACAGTCAATCAACACTAAAATATTTGCATAGCATGACTAAATTGTCCGGCTGGCTACGCCACTGAACATTATTGGCCTTTCTTCAACCTGGGTAGCTTGGTTAAGTGACAAATCACAAAGTGCCTTACTCTTCTCATCCCCAGGTTTCTCTTCAATCTGGATGGCTCATCAGGGATAAATAATTTTGACATTTTCGAATCAAAAAATAGAAGTCAGTACGAAATTCAACCTGAGGACTCTGTTAGCCAAGTGAGTTCTCACGTAAAAACGGGAATCAGCAACGGGCTGCAGTTTCAACATCGAGTTCAATGAGGTTACACTTGGTCGAAGAAGCCGCAAACCGAAGGGTGCTGGAGGCTAAACTTCAGTCGTTGCATAATAAGCAAGTTCTAGAAGAAGAAAGTATGCGTTTGCAGCAGGAACAAGAACGATTAACAATGCAATCTAAATTAGCACAATGCGTTGCGAGAGAGCAAGTCTTTGCCGAAGCAGCCGAGCGCGCCGACGAAGGCACCAAGATAAATACTAATGTTCCGTTGTCAAGGCCTACGTCATCCAAACCCGACCGAAAGAAACTAGAGATTAAGTCAAACATGAAACCGGACTCTAAATACCTATTGAAACCGGACAATAGCAAAGAAATTCATAACACAAAACAACAATTGATTGAATCGATGCAAACTCAATCAAAGAGCGCCTTAAACTTTAATTATCTGTTTATTCCGCAACAAATAAACTCTATGGCGTTGTCGTTACAGAACGAGAAGTACCATTATTTCGGTGGCGATGCGATGGAATATTCCAACCTCATTCCAACCTTTGAAAATATAATCAAAGCCAATACGATGAGTTCCAGCGCAAGGCTATATTACCTCGTACAACATACCACCGGCGAAGTCCGCAAGCTGATGCGTAGCTGTTTGGCCATAGATTCTGATAAAGGTTACGTTGAAGCGAAGCAACTGCTAAAGAAACGGTTTGGACAGAATTACAGAATCGCCACGGCGTAAGTAGAGAAGATTACTAAAGGCCCGCCAACTAAAGGGGAAGTCCACCCTGAACATAAATCACGGTGAAATGAAAGGCCTTAATATAAATAGTTGCTGCGTAAAATATTTTGTCCCAGATCATTTTTAGCGATATATCCTGCACTATATACCTTTAAAAATTGCAAATAGAAGCTCGCAATTTTGCCATATTACGGCGGCTCATTAAAGTTCAGCGGTTTGCGGTCGTGACGTCGCTCGAGTGCTTCTATACGCATCGTGAGTGCTTAGTTGTATGGAATTGTTTTTGTGGCTTCTACTCGAAGGACATTTCGTGAAATTTTTACGTATTTTATGGGCTTTGTGACTCGGAATTTATCTGTGTCTACGCAGTACTTGTTATTATCTCACTCTTCTGTCACTGTGGAAAGTCGATACAATATGGGGCAGAATGTTAGAATATATTAAACATATGACTGTTTACATGATTCAGTACTTGACAACGCTAATACTATAGGAAGCAAAGATATTGATATAAATCGGATTTCTGATCACTATCGTAAGTTAGTCTGCAGAATGATAAGACTTTCCTGTAATATAATATTGAAATAATGTATGTTTGATCATAATAAAGTGTTTCGTTTATTCATTAAACTGTGTTCACTGTTGACTATTGAGAGATTGTGTATAAATTTTTTACCTTTTACTGCCAAATGGAGCCAATTTCGGGCGTAAAACAAATTCACACTACCGACGATGAAGAAAGTGATACATCTAGCGGTAGTATAAGCGACGAACATGACACTTATGCATATGCAGAGGGAGAAATAATGGGTTTACAACCTTACCAATTCGAGCCTGTCCTAGAGATTGTGGCTGTCTCGGAAAATGATGATAGCGGCGATAAAAGTAGCGAATATGAAGAAGATGAAAATAGATTGGCCAACTCAGACTGGTAAGCTGTTTTCTTTTTAGGGATATAAAAGTTTTATTAAATTGGCATTTTAATAACCATTGAGGTGTATTTCAAACCTTGTAAAAGGTGCCTTTCCTGTATCTTATAGTATAAAATTATTTACAGGTGTACCTGTGAACATTGTCAAATCATGGACCGTCCTGAAGAATGCGTATGCTGTCATGAAGTAGCTGAGGTTATGAACAAAAACGACGAAGTTTTTGAGACAGACAAGCTAGAGAGTAAACCTAATTGTATAACTGACAATCCTGCATTTGCATCTGTTTGTTGGAATCCATGGGTTCTTCAAGTTGCCTGGTATCATTACAAGCAGCAGTATGGAACAATGGCAACTGAAGGTCCAGGACATAAAAGGAACAGACATGTTGCTTATCAACAGTCAATTAGAGTACCTTTGCCATCATGTGCAGTTAGCACACAAAAGGCAATTAGAGTACCTTTGCCATCATGTGCAGTTAGCTGTATAAGAGCACATTTCTGTCCCCCTGGCTTAGAAGAATTTTTCGAGTTTGAAGGTTTTCATTTTGCTGATGAATGAGTAGGGGTAGTTTTTCTTAAACAAAATGTTTATATAGATCTATAAGTAATATTTCCAAAAATTACGAATGTGAAATGTTTTATAAAAAGAAATCCATGTCTCAATCACTTTGACTTCCTGGATTTGTGTTTCTCAATCACAGACTGTTTGCTAGGTTTAGTCTCCTTGGCAATGTGTTTTGGCATTTTAGCTGGTTTTTTAATAACTTTAATGCCATGTTTCTTTGCTTTCAACACATCAGCCAGCATTGAAGACAGATAATTATAATTTTTCTTCTCCTTTATTGGCTTGCAAACCCAACTCTTATTTGCCTTGGGTTTTTCTACCTTAAACTGTAATTGTCCCTTGTTTTTACCACTTTTGACCAATGCTTGTGATCTGTTGCAATTGTGATTGTGATCCAAAGCTGCAAGCTGCGTTCGAGCTAACATGCCTCTGTAGCTGAAGTGCTTTCTCTTTGGCACGTATTTAAGCATAAGAGAGTGGAAGACTTCCAGTGCACCGGTGTGATGAAATTCTGTCAGTTTCTCCATGTCTTTCAGTAGCTTTTTGTTGTTTACTACATCTTCAAGTGCAACATGTGGAGGAGATCCAGGTTTTAGCCATGGCACTCGTTTCTTTTCACTTCTGCTCAATGTGTGATGCATACATTTCTTGAAGTGCTTGCAACCCCTCCATCTGTGCTTATTTGCAACATGGTGAATGATTGAAAGCCACTTCTCTATCATCACAGCAATATCTCCACCACATGTAGCAACACTCCACCATAAATGGTTTGATATTGACTGGATCCAGGGTAGCAATTCTTCATTACACTTTTTTTGGTAATTTCTTTGTAACTGACTTTGCTAAGTGCCAAACATCATATTGATGGACAATATTCGGAAAGTCCGACCTCATTCGAGCGGTAATTGTAACATGTTGGTCAGTTGTATCGCATCGCACAGGTATTTGTTCGCCAATAAGCTTGTTCAAAGACCTTTTGCATCCCTCATATTCCATTGCATTTGAAGATGATACTTCTGTCACTTGAACTAAGCTAAAGTCGATCAGCTTTCCAGAAGCTTCTTCCAGAAGAGAGTAGGTGCCATACTTTGCTGAATGACCTGGGCTGTCACACCGACCATCTCCAGCAACATTCAAAGGTTTCTTCAACTCTTTGACGTTTTGGAACAGTTGTTTTTGATGGTTGTGCCAGGTATTGTGAACAACAGGGATAACATATTTACTTTGTACTTTATAGAAGGTGGTTTTACTTACTAACTGCATGTTCATGGATGATGCAAAACATTACCAGAAATTTGCGACATGATAATTTGCATGTATACTAATTTGCATTTAACTTTCAGCATAATGGCCTTCAACTTTTACTATAAAATACATAGAGTAAATATACAAAACTTAAAAATACCGTTGCCTTAGACCTTGCCTACTGTTTGCCGACCTCTAGATCGGTAGAGCAACTGTTTAGAAACGTTTTGGTGACCAAATTTTTTAGCTTGGGCATTTCTGCAATCTGCCAAATTTAAAAATATATTGCTCAAAGTTTCATCCGTGTTCTGTCAACAAACTTATAAAATCGCTCACATTGATTCGAATATCTCGATTCAGGTAGTTGATGAATTGACGTGTAATATACCAAAAAAAATTGTTAAAGATATTGTCTTTCGTATTTGCGTATAAACTTTTCTGTACGGCTCGGATTGTCACTGCAATCACTTTAAAAAATATTACCAGTCTTATCAGGAACTTGAACATTACGAAGGCTATATACACATTTGTTCACAATCAGTTGGCCGAACGTAGAAATACCTAAGGTAAGTAATTCGATCATTAAAACGTTGGGAAACGGCTGTTCTATTGACCCAGAGGTCGGCAAACAGTAGGCACGGTCTAGGACAACGGCATTTTTAGGTTTTGTATATTTACTATATGTATTTTATAGTAAAAGTTGAAGGCCATTATGCTGAAAGTTAAATGCAAATTAGTATAAATGCAAATTATCATGTCGCAAATTTCTGGTAATGATGATTTATGGGTGCAAATGTGTTTCCAGTGAGCAGAACAGCTGCTGGTATGAGTAGTGTAACGGCCGCAGCACAACGATTTGCTTACGTCACAACACGTTGTAAAGTTCGAAGAAACAAAACGCAGGGATATATTTTACAGGCAACAATTTAATAGTCTTGACCAAATAACAATGCTAACTCGAGATTCATTAACGATGTCGATTAAGGTTGTCGAAAGGAGGAATTGTCGAAAGGGTCGAGATCTCAGAATTGTCGTAAACTAAAATAACGAATATATAAAAACTAAGTCCATGCATTCCTAATCAAACTAATATAACTATATCTTGAACTAAAGACTAACGAACTATACAGATTATGAATACAATATCACATGCACTAGAAATGTTCTAAAACAACTCAATATTACATGCACTTGCTAAAACTAACACGTAAAAAGAGAAACTACAAACTAACTAAATAATTATCGTAAAAGATAAACTTACATAACAGTCCCGCTTTGTCGAGGCGAACCATGCACAAACCGAGATGTTTGAACAGCTGGATGGGTTACGAAAACTTGTTCGAAACTTTTATTTACAAGTTTTCTCGACGAATGCACGTAACCAACTGAGCGAAACACAAGATCGTGCAAACCTTTACCTGTCCAAATCGGAACCAGTTACCGCGTCATAGCTAACCACAAATTAACCATAAAGTTCCTACTATTGTTCAATCGAGCTGAAAGCCGCTACAAGTAGGTTGCTCAATGGCATTCCATCAACATATGCCTGTGAGTCCCATACATCTGTATGACCCTGCAAGCAAGTTGACTTTACTGATACCATGCTTCCTTTTTTTATCTTTTTCTTCTCAATTATGACCTGTCCACATGTATTACATTAATTAAAAAGTTTTTCCAAGGATTTTTCATTAACTAAAAAATTCTTGGATTGCAAAAAGGTATTTAAGGAAGTTTCAGGCTCAATTTCATCTATGTTCTCTGGTAGAGGTTCATTGCCAGGCTGATAATCGTCATCTTGGTGATCATCAATTGAACTATTATAACTATTAGTTTCAGATCCAGGTTCATCAAGGTCTTGGTTGTCATTACAGGTTGATGCAATAGCTGTGGATGCCAAGGTGTTCAGCTGTTCTTTGGCTTTTATATAAAAAAAATGTTGGTGATCAGCATGGTAGTTGTGATCTAATAAAAACGTGGGTGCAGATGGTGCTGGCTGGTCAATGGTATTACCAAGGTTGAATAGAAAACTTTCATCAGTTTGTGTTTGAGCATTAACAAGTGCCTTAGATGCAAGACAACACTGTGTTCCGCGATATTTATGTATGTGGGGAAATCGGTTCCTGTATTTTGATGCTGACAAGCTTCAATAGTGTCACAACTAATGTTATAACTTATAGTTGAAGTCCCTGCATCATCATTATCATGATCACTCAATCTTTCTGTCAATAATTGTTGCAAAATCTACATAGTCAAATGGAAAAAATGTCACACTACTATGTGTAATTTTATTCTTTGGTTACAGATTGAAACCATAATTTATATTTTATAATTTAATTTTATACCTCATTTTTTTCTTGAGTACGATGTTGCCTTTCGCTCAATGTTTTGGTTTGGGTCTTTGGTGCATTCTCAGTGTGCTTAAAAATTGTTGGAACCGCATCGGGTTTTAATTGCTTTCTCTTCGTATGGCCGCACAATCTCTCAGAAAGCGGAATAACATAGCAATCAGGTGTGAAATGCTCACTACATACAAACAAATGTTTGGCATCTCGAGGATTATCTCGGCGAATTTGATGAAGCCAAAGTTTTTTCATGTGGTTAGTGGGTAAACGATGGTAAGATATGTCTGTTTCCTTAGTTTTGCGCCATCCATTAGTACATTTGGGCACCATGCAATGAGGCATTTTTTACTATTATTTCAACAAATTCCAAAGGTATATAACATATAACTCAACCAACGATAGCAACAACAAATACGAATGAACACAACTAGGTATAAAGTCAAAACACTTTATTATGATCAAACATACATTATTTCAATATTGTATTACACGAGTCTTATCATTCTGCAGACTAACTTACAATAGTGATCAGAAATCCGATTTATATCAATATCTTTGCTTCCTATAGTATTAGCGTTGTCAAGTACAGAATCATGTAAACAGTCATATGTTTAATATCTTCTAACATCCTGCCCCATATCGTATTGACTTTCCACAGTGACAGAAGAGTGAGACAATAACAAGTACTGCGTAGACACAGATAAATTCCGCGTTACAAAGCCATAAAATACGTAAAAATTTCACGAAATGTCCTTCGAGTAGAAACCACAACAACAATTCCATACAACTAAGCACTCACAATGCGGATAGAAGCACTCGAGCGACGTCACGACCGCAAACCGCTGAACTTTAATGAGCTGCCGTAATATGGCAAAATTGCGAGCTTCTATTTGCAATTTTTAAAGGTATATAGCGCACGATATATCGCTAACAAAAATGATCTGGAACAAAATATTTTACACAGCAACTATTTATATTAAGGCCTTTCATTTCACCATAATTTATGTTCAGGGTGGACTTCCCCTTTAAAAGAGAGGACGGCCCAGCACTGCAACAATTTTCAGTTCAATTAACGTCATGTTTGAATGCTCTCAAAGAAATTAGCTGTACAAACAAAGTGGAAAATCCTGAAACTTTAAAGATGATCATTGGGAGACTACCCTATGGTACTAGAAAGAAGTGGCGTATCAAGGCAGATAACATTACAGAAGAGGAAGACAGAGAAATTTCTTTCAGCGATATTCCAGTTTTGTGGAGAAACAAGCATGTATAGCTAATCATCCCGTATTTAGTGTTATTTCTATAGATTACCCAAGTACCAGCAAACACGCCAGGAGACCTGGTGATGGAAAACTCAAAGGTGCAAGTTTTCATACCCATACTGGTTCCAAACTTCAATAAATTCTCGAAGAACGTAGCGAGCGAAAGGACACATCACAATGAGCAGAACAGATTAACCAAGAATTGTATCATCTGTAATCAAGCTCATATACGGGAAGAATTTGCAAGATTTCGAACCATGCAATATGAAGAACGCATCGAATTGGTTAAGAAAAAAGGACTCTGCTTCAATTGCTTTAGTCCTTACCAATGGCGAAAGATTGTCGAAGACAGAGGAGATGTAGAGAGTGTAGTTGTAGTAGACATTCTATAATGTTGCATCCTTCACCTGCATTGAAAAACGAAAATTGGTGTTAAAATGATCAACCCATCATCAAGCAACAGATCGTCAAGCGCCACATTCAAACTGATGAAAGTTTTATGAAATTCAGTCAGGTGAATAAGGAGAAAGGATCATGTACGGTCATTGAAGTACCGAGACCAACCGTGGGTTTGTCAATCGTACCGGTTAAAGTTAAAGCTGCGACACCTGGACTGCCAAATGATTTCGTATTGACTTACGCTCTGTTAGACGGTGGCTCTAACACCATGTTCTGTACCGAAGCGCTGAAAGATCTACTCGGCTTGAAGGGCAAGATAACCAAATTCTCACTAACCGCTATGGCAAAGAAGAATAAAGAAACGAAAAGTTCTATCATCAGCCTCAAGCTGTGCAACCTAAAAAAACCACCTTTATTGAATTGCCAACAGTGTTTACGATGCCGTCAATGCCCATCACCTCAGTCCAGCTGATATTCCCAAGCAAGCTGATGTTGATAGATTGCCTCATCTACAAGGAATAAAGCTAAATCACATAAACGCGGAAGTTGGCTTATTGATCAGCAATGATAACATCAAGGGACTCGAACCAGAAGAAATACGAAAGGCAGAGAACGGAGGACCATACGCTGTCAGAACTCAGTTTGGATGGACGCTGAACGGACCACTTGGTAGACAGGATAGTTGCACAAGATCTTCAAATTTTGTTAAAACTGAAGCTAAGCTTACTCAACAATTCGAACAGTTTTGCAACAGAGAATTTAACGATACAATTGATGAGTGGAAGCTAGAATTTTCCCAAGAGGATCATGAAGCGTACAATATTATGAAAGATTCAGTTACATTGAATGACGGCATTACGAGATCGCTTTGCCATGGAGAACTGAAACACCACCTTCTTTACCTGATAACAAGTCCTTAGCCCAGCATTGTCTAAACCTTCTTAAAAGAAGATTCGCCAAAGATCAACAATTATTTGAAGGTTACTCTAAGTTTATTGAAGATTTATTAAAGAAGAGTTACGCCAAAAGAATCCCGGAACAAGAGTGTTATCAGTCAGATGGACACGTTTGGTACCTGCCACATCACCCAAGTATCTCACCCCACAAAAAATAAATTACGAGTAGTATTTGATTCCTCCGCAAAATATCACGATGTTTCGCTCAACAACCAACTTTTATCTGGACCCAACCTGACCAATACCTTGGTTGGCATTTTGATGAGATTTAGACAAGAACCTGTGGCTGTGATGAGTGACATTGAAGCAATGTTTCACCATTGAAGCAATGTTCGCATTTTCCCTGATCATCAAGATTATTTACGATTTCTTTGGTGGCCTGAAAGCGATTTAACTCAAGACCCCGTTGACTTATCAGATGCGAGTACATCTTTTTGGTGCAGTATCGTCACCAAGCTGCTGCAGTTTCGCGATAAAAAGAACCGCAGATCACATTGAATCATTCAATGATAAGACAATCGAAACGGTGAGACAAAGCTTTTACGTGGACGATTGTTTAAAATCCGTAGAAAACAAGGTCATTGCAATAACGCTGGTGCATTAACTCCAACAACTCCTATCGAAAGCAAGCATCCGTTTGACGAAATGGTTATCCAACTCTCGTACTGTTCTCACATCTATTCAAGAATCAGAAAGAGCTGTCACTGTAAAAAATCTTGATCTAGAAGATTTACCTATCGAAAGAGCCCTAGGAATACAATGGAATATCCAACTGGACATATTTGGCTTTAAAATCACCGTAAAATCTCGACCATCAACCCGACACGGAATCTTGTCCATCGTCACCTCGATCTATGTTCCATTGGGTCTAGCAGCACCATTTATCTTACCAGCCAAACTTATTTTGCAAGAACTTTGTTGTTGAGGAATTGATTGGGACGAGCCAATACCGAAGGAATATCAGATGCGTTGAGAGAGATGGTTGGCAGAGCAACCGAAGCTATCCGGGTTTATGGTTAATCCTTGTCTATAAAACCCACTTATTTTGGTCAAATCATATCGTGCCAATTACATCATTTCTCTGACGCATCTGTAAACGCAGTCTTGTACGTGCAAATTGTTAACAGAGATGGACGCATCCACTGTACATTTCTTATCGGAAAATCAAGGGTTGCCCCACAGAAGCCCATGACAGTGCCCCGATTAGGACTATCCGCTGCAACTGTTTCAGTTCGACTTGACAAATTGGAAAAAAGAGAATTGGAATTACCAGTTGATAATTTGATGTTCTGGAGTGATAGTACGTCAGTCCTGCGATACGTTGAGAACCAAGATAAACGATTCAATAACTTCGTCTCAAACAGAATCGGCACTATTCGAAGCAGATGATCTTCGTCACAGTGAAAACACGTTGATGGGAAATCCAATCTGGCGGATGACGCATCAAGAGGTTTGACTGCTGATAACTTCCTTAACAACACAAGGTGGCTGCAGAAGCCACAATTTCTATAGCAACCAGCTCAACAATGGCCAAAACGAACCAATGGCATTGGGGAAGTTCCCTCTGATGATCCTGAAGTAAAAAAATGCAATAACGTATGCCTCGATTACAGAAGACACTAAGATGGTGGATAGAATTTTTGAGCAATTATCTTCATGGAATCGGTTGAAGAAATTTGTTGCCTGGATTCTGCGATATAAAGGAAACCTCTTCAAAGCGTGTCATAACAGAAAACAGAAATTACCGCGTAAGAACAATCGGGAAAATGTCATTTAAGTCTATCACAGTGAATGAGATGAAAACGGCAGAGAAAGAGTTGCTAAAACACATTCAAAAAACAGATTTTTCCGAAGAGCTAGCAAGCTTTCGTACAAGTAACAAGCCATGCGAAAAACGAGAATAAAAAAAACCAGTACAATGTTCAAGTTGGATTATATTGCGAATCGATTACACTGTGCTTCGGTTCCTGAAGATGCTAAGCACCAGATAATTATTCCAAAATGACATCACATTACTGATCTTATCGTTGGCCATTATCATCAGATATCTTAACATTCAGGTAGAAAATACGTACTGTCGCTACTGCGAGGCAAGTTCTGGGTAAAGGCTAATTTCCACTCCAGAAAACGAGCAGCAGATCGGATCGGAACGAAAGATAATGCCTTACATTGCTTTATTACAAGAAGAGGCAATCCATTAAAGATAAGAAGCGATAACGGTACCAACTTTGTCAGTGGGGAGAAAGAGATTCGATTAGCGATCAAAGCTTGGAATCATAATCAGATTCACGAGCTCCTTCTTCAACGCGAAATACAATGGCTATTCAACCCCCCCCCCGGAGGTTCACATCACATTGGAATATGGGAAAGGTGTATCAGATCTGCGCGAAAGATATTAGCAGCCTTACTTCGCCAACAAAGCTTGGATGACGAAAGCCTATCAATGTTGATGTGCGAGGTAGAATCAATTTTGAATGGAAGACCACTTACAGCCTTCTCAAATGACCCAAGAGATTTCGAGGCATAACACCGAACCACCTCCTTCTACTTTGCTCCGGACCAACTTTACCACCTGGTATGTTTACAAAACATGATTGTTACTCACGAAGAAGATGGCGACAGATGCAATATCTGGCAAACCAGTTTTGGCAACGCTGGACCCGCAAGTATCTGCCACCATTGCAGAAAAGACAAAAATGGAACGCTTCTCGTAAAAATTTCGCACCGAATGATGTTGTCTTAATCGTTGATACAACAACCCCAAGGTGTACTTGGCCCTTAGCAAGAATTATTGATGTATACCCTGATGTCAAAGGTCAAGTAAGAAAGGTAAAGTTAAGAACTAAATCAGCTGTTTTAGAAAGACCAATAGAGACAAGTGCATTCTATTGGAAGGAGCGAACAAACTTTAAATGTATTATTGTAATGACTTATTTGAAACACTTGTGTGAAACAATAGGTTTCGCCTCAAGATATTTCAAGGGGCCGGAATATGTAACTTCTGTTACTTTAATTTAATATGCATGTATGTGTAATAACACCGTAGCAAGGACCTTTTTCGACTGCACACCGTCAAAGGGTGTGGATGAATTTAGCGACATTAGATGAACAACAGGAAGATTCAAACGTGATTGTAAGTAATGTGTATGTGTAAATTATTGTAAATGTACCGGTACCTTTAATTTATGTAACTTTGTATAATATAGAAACCGTATGAATATCAGTGTACGAGTTTAATGAGAGTTGTGGCGTCTACAGTGAACGTACCAGCGGATGTATGCAATACACTAAGCATGCTTCCTAGACTACCTTGCAACACCAAGTCCAATTAAAGCACCACCTAAAGTATAAAAGTTCAGCACTATCATTAAATGTCAGACCAAACAAAGTAATGCAAGCAGCAGCTTGGTTGGTAAATACTAGTGAGCTATATAGAGAGCAAGGAATAACCTTTGATCAGGACTGGTTATCAAACTTCAACCCAATACCACTGTTAGAAAACTGTGTAAATACAAACACTGTAGATGATGAGACAGTATCTGTTAAAGTGCCTATATCACTTGTGGGAGCTTTACGGATTTGAATAGAGCTTGAAAAATTAGTTTATAAGTTCTAAAACCCTTTTTGATATACTTCAGTAAATATTCGGTGATATACTTCGGAAATATTTACATCTAAACATGACGATTTCCTAAATTTCCGTCGTGCTCGGGGGCCTGGGGCTCAGGAACCGAGTTCTTGTCAAACATAATATAATCAATTGTAATTTTACTTCGATCCTCCAATAACGTAAAATATTTTGAGAAAAACTCGACCAGTTGCTACAGTGATACACAATGCACCGTTCCTGCATTTTTTTCTTGAAAAGCGCAAACTATATCGCCAGTGAAACTCTTAATGCTTACAATACAAAAGACGGCGTGTTTGCAAATCATTCCTGAGTCCCAGTCCCCCCAACGGACGTATTTTCGAAACTATTTAATTGTATCAAAAAAGGTTGTAGAACTTATAAACTAATTTTTCAAGCTCTATTCAAATCCGTAAAGATCCCACAAGTGATATAGGCACTTTAATTCTGAAGATAAATGGAGTAACTGACAGTATGCTAACAGCCCCAGACTTTGTCGACGATACTGAAAAACAACATATATACAGTGTTGCACCTGGAGAAGGGAGTAGACCACTCAGTATATTTAGAGATGAGTTCTCAGAAGAACAAGACGCCGTTCTGGCATTAACTCTGGCGCATGTGCCAGTCTTCAATATAGAGCTTCTGAACATAAACAATACAGTTCGCGTATTGTTTCGCATACATATTCGCATTTAGATGGCTTGCGAACCTAAATGTTTGATCACGAAATTCAGAAGCACATCACAGTATAGAAGTTCAATTGTTCAAAAATGTAAATAAACCACATGATACATTCGCTTCGTCTTACACTTTGCCTTTGGAATTCGCGCTTATATAGTTATATTAAATCTTCGATCCTGTGCAAACTACGCGACATGTCAACGCGCCCATACACGACCACATCATCTTGTTAAACGGCGAAATAGCAGCGATATTATTAAAATAGGACTGGAATCTACATGTATTAAACATATTCTTACCCAGAATATTTCGCGCCATTTCTGACTTGCGACAACGAAAAATGAACAAAACAAAACCAGGGCGAATTTTCAACTCCGTCGCTGACGCCGGAGTAATTAGCATACCCAGGAATTTTTTTTATGATTTGCCAATTAGGACCTCCTTAGCATCACTATTTTGTAGTTTTTCATTTGCTGAGACAAAATGGAAGCATTTATTGAGAATTCTTGGTAAACTTGGGGATCACAAAGATTATACTGATTATGAAATAGTAAATTTAGCCTGGGACCAGAAATGTAAACTTATTCAAAGTGACCCAGTCACATGTGCAAGACATTTTGACTACCAATTTAATACTTTCTTAAAAGACTTTTTCATGAGTGACCTTGTTCTGTTAGGTAAAATAAAAGATTGGTTTTACCAGGTAGAATATCAACAGAGAGGTTCACCTCACATTCACATGCTCATTTGGCTTAAGAATGCACCAGTATTTCGTAGAGATAAAGATAAGGATGTAGCTGCATTCAATGACAAAATAATAACTGGTAGAAAGCCAAAGGATGACTAAAAATTACTTGAACTTGTAAACAGACAAACACACAGACACTCTCAGACATGTTGAAAGAATTCCAAAAATATTTGTAGGTTTAACTATCCCCAACCATACATGAGATCTACACAGATACTGTATCCACTTTACGATGATAATGCTTCTCAGACAAAAATTAGAACTACAAAAGATTTGTGGAAAAATTTAAAAAATAAGTTAAATGATTTAAAAGACAGAGGAGATATAACATTTGACGAACTTCTTAAAGACTTGAACGTTTCAGAATATCAATATATTCTCGCTATTGCATCATCCCTCAACTGCCGAACAATATTTTTGAAACGAAGTCCCTCAACTGCCGAACAATATTTTTGAAACGAAGTCCAAATGAATTAAGGATCAATAATTATAATAATGCATGTCTTCATGCATGGCAGGCTAACATGGACATTCAATTTGTGCTTGATGTGTATGCTTGTGCTGTGTACATTGTCTTCTACATCTCAAAAGCTCAGAAGGGGATGAGTGAGAAGCTAAGCTTGTGCTGAAGCTAAGGAGAGCAACTCTACTATAAAACAACAAATTTGTGATATTGGAAACAAGTTTTTAAACTCAGTAGAAATAAGTGCACAAGAAGCTGTATATATATAATACTGCAACTTCCAATGCAAAATGTTATCTTCAATAATACATCTCCCCCGAGTGATCGGGTAATATTACTAAAACCATTAAGTGAATGAATCTGGAGAAATTCAGTTGGGCTGTCTTCTTAAACGATATGTAGAACGACCAGATTGTTTAGAATGCTCAATAGAAAACAAAGGGAATTTTTTTCCATGTTTTGCATAAGTTTAAAACTTCTGATATACCATTTTACACCTTCATAAGTGGAAGTGGGGGTGTTGGTAAATCTCACCTGATTAAATCAATTTATCAGGGTGCATTAAAGTATTATAACACATGTGCAGTTGAGGATTTTCATTGTGTTCGTGTATTATTACTTGCCCCTACAGGAAAGACAGCTTATCGTATTAAAGGAACATTCCAGCAAGCCAATCACTTAAGCATTATAAACCACTAGATTCTGGTCGATTAAACACACTAAGATATCAATTAGGTTGAAGAACTCTAAACAGTTGGCTCATAAACTCAAACTTGCTGTTCAACCAATGCACAAAAATTGCAACTAATGTCTGAACAGATGATGGTCTGACAAATGGTGCAAGCAACATCATAAAATTCATTCAATTACGTGATGAAAGTAAACCATCTGGTCTTGTTTGGGTCCAGTTTGATTATGAAGATGTTGGTAAAAAAACACGACAAGAAAATAGACAACTTTACGTCTGAGGTTTTAAAACACATGGACTGCAATTAAATCTGTAACAACACAATTTTCTGTAGGCAGAATCAAATCTGCTCAAGTAGTGAGAAAGCAATTTCCATTACAACCAGCCTCAGCTAAAACCTCTATTCTTCCCTGTTAATTTTTCTTTTTAACAGGAGCCACACAACCACCTCTTATTTTCCAGTTTTAATTCGTTTACATCAAAAGATAAATTCAGACAACGAAAGTATTTTCTATGAAACGTAGGTAAGCCATGCATTAATTTTCACTTTAACATTACAGAATTACAGATAAAGCTATAAATCTCTTACTGATAACTATTCTTAATACTTTGCTGAAAATTTTGAATTCACAACGTACAATTCACTCAATACAATAAGAAGGAATTGATGAATGTGAATGAAGATGAATGAACGAATTGATCGACACATGTAGAAGTGTAGAACAGACCTGAAACCAAGCGAATCCTGTAATGCACAAAGCATTTACCTTTACAGAAACAGTTATTAGTTTGGGTATGCACATTTTGCGAGCCACTCAAATGTTATGCAAGTTATGCCAGCGACTGCGAACCACTTGCATGTTCGCATTGAAATTAGCCTATTTTGTACCATAATGATTTTAATTGTTTAGGAACAGATCGAACGAAAGTAAGTCGAAATTAATGACAAACTCTGATGTTTTATTCATGTTTTAATATACTGGTGAATTCATTAAAAATATTCAATTTGTAGATGGACCACCGATTGTCTTGTCTTCGCGAAGCAAACAAGTTGGGATTTCCTCTAAAGGTTGACCCTTCCTTCAGGTGCTCAAAATCGATGCAATGATGTATTTCGTGCTTTCTGGGAATCCACAAACAAGAAGTTTTATATGGTTCAAGCATATTTGTTGTCTAATTGACTCATCAGTATTTACAAAAGGAGGTAAGCTTATTTTAATATACACTATACAGTATATAAACCTGAAAGTATTTAATAAAACATACACTTCTATATACAACAAAAACAGGGCAAATAGCCTAAAATCCCCAGCCTCCTCTCCACCTACCTCCTTGCACCATTCTAAAAATAATCCCACCCCACAAAATTTGACAATGTCTCTAGTTGACCCACCCATATGGACAAGTCAGCAAAACATCCCTCAGGAATTTGTAAATGTTCCATTCACCCTCAGAAAAATTTTGAAGATCAAAGGATATTGACAAACTTAACCCATCAGAGACGACTTTTGGAGCACCCCTCAGAAATTCACATCCATGGGGGGGATATTAGGTGGAATGGGCCCTTCTGGATTGATTTTGTTTTTTGCATTGAAGTAATATTATAACTGGAATGCTACCTTCAGATAAAATGACTTTCTTTTTCTGGAAGCCAAAGAGGTAAGATTACATGTGTTTTATCATAATTGAATGACTGAGTACTTTTCGCATGCATGAAAAGCCTGGGACTGGTCTTCAAGCTGTTTTCAAATTTCCAGTCGGACGTAGCATTCAAGTTGTATTCATTTCAATAGTTTGTTGTAATTGAACTACTGGAATTGAGGTATCAGCTTACTGTAACATTAAAAAAGGAATTATTCATTACATGTAATCATTATTTTCTTTCTGTTTACCTAATTTCTTCTGCTTGCTTATTTTTTTATGCCTGAAACTAGAATTTTCAACTTTAGTTAAGTACAATTATTCAGTTTGTGAACTTTGATGAAGTCAAGATTGTATACAATAGACATAGTAACGGAAATTCTCCTTTTGAAGTTCTTTTTTGTGTGTTGAAAAGTGCCTTTGACATGAACTGGACCTGTTTTATGAATTTCATGTGTTTTAATGTTAGCATGATATCTTGAAATATATGTATATAATGTGGGTGGCGTAGGGAGGGGGTATGGGAGCGATGGTCGAGAAGAAGGAAGAGGGCCCTAAATGAGAATTTTCGCCTGAAACCTCGAATCCATCAAACCTTAGTTTTTACTGTTTTATAGAATCAGGGGCATACGGGGGGGGGGGGGTGTAGAGTAGTTGCCAAAATTGGGTTATATTTGGAGTTGTCAGTAGGATTGGGGCTTTACTCGGAGTTGTTGGTAAGATCTGGCATTTACTGGCACATACTGTATTGAGCCTAGTATATGTTAGATATGAGACACTGCTGGAGTTGACAAATAACAATGTCCAACTATAATAAATTACACCCATTTTGTCGGCAGAACTTAGACTCACACCCAAGTATGATGTGCTTGCTACGGCCCTGTTTATAATATTCATTCCAAATAGGATGGTACAGAAGAGAAACAAGACCTCTTGCACTTTCTCTCCGATGTTGATTTTGCAAGGCTTTTCAAACGACTGGGCACATGGGAAGACTCTGTGCTGGCATTGAATAATGAAATGGCAAATTATGTGCTAATAAGAGCTGCTGCATCAATATTTGCACTGAATATCAATATTGTTGATTGGAGAGGTGTAAGTAATATGTTTTTTAAATTTTGTCACACAATATGCAGGGTTTGAATTAGTTCAGAAAAAAAGATGTGATATTGATTGTAGTGCCACCATATTTAACCTGGGAGGTTTCAAATAATGGGTTAATCTTTACTTGTAAGTTGCATAACGAAGCTGCAGGATCCAGTGTCTAAATTGGCAATCTTTGGAATTGGCCATGATGTTTTTGAGTGATTGGGTCATAGTACTCGTTTTTGGAGGGGGTTGGATTGGATATTTTCTCTACTGGCAAAAATTGCAATATTTTTGAATTAAAGCAAATATGTAACAAAAATGGTGTAAAATCGGCAAGACACATACAAAAATTAGTATGAAATATAGACGAATCAGCACTACTTGTGTAGTTGTAAATGTCAAAATATATTTCTTGTATATGATAAATGTTTCTCTGACAGCTGATTTGACTTATAAAGGAGCGAATGGTGTGTATGTATATAGTTCTTATTGGCTGTCCACAAAGTGTCAAAATAGTAAACATCCATCCAAAAGCTGCCATTTTTGTCTGACTGTCTTAAATCGAAGTTGGCCAATGATAGATGGATGCATGGCTGGCTAAGACCCTGTGAAGCTATCATTGTTTAAAAGCAATTTTACACTACATACATATACTTAAAAAACCTCACTGATAGCCTATGTAGGATTTATAATTGTCTATTTGATTGTAAATTAAAAAAAATAAAAATTTTTACATTCATAAAATATGTTGGCAGTGCCTCAAATCACACTTTGGGATGCAGGAATTGACATTTCTGAGACTTAGTATGCTCATAGAGTTCTCGCCCTCTAATACCTTTGATAGCCCTCCCATACACAAATGCTTGCTACAATACAGACAGCACTTGATTTTCATGTTAGCAGGAAATAAAACAAAAACACTGTTTGCCAAACCATGTAGTTAATTAAAGTGCCTATATCACTCGTGGAATCTTTATGCATTTGAAAAGAATGTAAAAAGTTAGTTAATATATTAAAGAAAGTTTTTGATTTAGTGCAATAATTTTGAAGATACTAGCCTTTAAACTACCTGCAATTCCTGAGTCCCAGGCTCCTGTAAACAATGGGCAGTTTCAAATTAAATAGCTGTGTTTAAACCCAAGAGGTTGGGACTCAGGAACTGCAGGTAGTTTAGAGGCTTGTATCTTCAAAATTATTGCACTAAATGAAAAATTTTTTTTAATATATTAAGTAACTTTTTATGTTCTTTTCAAATGCATAAAGATCCCACGAGTGATATAGGCACTTAAATGGATCAAATTCGTGTGGAGAATAATTAGTGAAAGTCTGAAATAAGTATTATCATGCTAAAAAGATGCAATAGTTTCTTTTTATTTTTTAGAGAGTTACAGTCATCAAACCTTTTAATTCTGTTTCAAATTCTGATGTTCGTCTTGCATATATGGGATCTCACTACATGCTGCTCACTGAGAATATCTGCACTGGTGTTGAAGCAGACAAGACCTTGCTCACATCAGATGCTCAATGTAAGTACTGTAAGTTAGATATATATGTAATGGTACAGTGTACTTGTTAATTCAATTTGCTTGCTACAGTTCTCCAAAATATCAGGTATTTAGGTAGCCTTGGCCTCTGGCCATGTTTACATTGTTTACATTTACATGTAATACAGGGCAACGTGGTCATTTTCGATGGAAGTTAGGAAGCTTTGCATTGTCCATAAATGGACAAAGAGCAATGTTAGTGTTGCCATGGCAACCATATGTTCAATCTTTTGCACTTGTATTGTCTAATTTCACAATTAATTGTATATCTTTATTTTCCTTCTGAGAATTTTTCTGAATTTTTTTCTGAAGATTTATGATTGATAGAGGAATAACATCAAAATTTGAAAGGGAAGTTTACAAATAAGTTTCAAGATAATTTTAATTAAGTTGACTTAAGTTAAATTAAGACTAGTACAGTCATGGTAAAATAAGTGTAATAAAAATTGAAAGGGAGTTTATTCACTACCAATCAATTAATATTGATGATTGTGCTATTTACCAATAAATCAATGTCAATAAATCAATGTTCTAAAGTATATCTATATATTGCAAGACTTAATAAACTAAGCTTCATTTCACAGTCTGTCTGAAGGAGAAACACAAAGGTGCTCCAGTTTTCAATAACTCTGGTGCAGAAGAATACAACCCTGTCATTAGTGTTTTGAAAGGCAAGCCATTAAAGGTGTCTGGTATGAAAATGTATTAACAGTAATTACACAAGTATAATGTATGAATAGTACAAATTTTATGTACTGTATAGGTGTCCCCATTTGCATCCAGATATGTTTGTTACAGAACCAAGCACAGTTGCAGAACTTTTTTTGTACATGTATGTACATTAATAGTATATACCCTAGCCTCATAATGTATTTTTATGCATTTTCTTTTTCTCAGTTAGATGATACTTACATGTACAGCCAAATTGTAGAAAGCTCTGATGAAGATATAACTGGCATTCCAAGTGATAGTGATACTTTCACCAACGCAAGTTATAGATTTACAGTTCACTTATAACACACAACTCTATAAACTATATGATCCCCAACAGAATGAACAGGTATGTACAATGTATGGTACAGTATAAGACTAGCGGTGTAAGTTTACTTTTGCCAGGCATACTCTGTACATACATGTTAACATGTATGTTTCAGATTTTTACTGAAGCAAATTCTGTATTTTTTGTTCAGAAAAGAGAGGATATTATTACTATTGGTACCTCGAGCTCAGATGACAGTGATGTACTTCTCTTAAGCAAAAAAAAATCAAGAAAGCGTAAGAGATCAAAGATACAGGAAGTTGTATACTAACATTGCAACTATGACATATAATTAATCAAATTGTGCTGTGCACATATACTCAACATGTACTGCAAAACAGTGATACTGTATTTCATTTGAGCACGTACTGTAACACCACTTACCCTGGGTGCTAGAGGTTATTCCACACTGGCAGAATAAAACCCCATGGCGAGTAGCAAAATGAGCGAGTGGCAAAAACTCTGGACCAGAAATAGCAAGATCTTGAAGCAATTTTGTCAGAAAGAAAAGATTTTATAGATAATTAAATATTTTATGGAGAATTTTGTGCAGTTGTATACTGATACCACACGATCGAGTCTATTCCAGTGTTACTCTACTTTCTCGGAAATGTCAATGTCTGATTACTCTGATAGTGATAGGCAAGAAAATTTTTATTCGTAATTCTTGATTTTTGTATGAACTCCAAAGCAATTGTATTGTCAGTGGAAAACTCATTGCTTGAACTGTTATTCACTTGGATATAGGAGACATAGCAAAGACGGGATACATTTGATTTTGAAACAGTACTTCTATGAATGTAATGAGTTGTAGTTAATCTCATCTGAATGTGAATATCGTAGATCCATCTGCTCTCATAATTTGTTTATTGAGATTCATCCACTGTTTCCTCCAAATCTTGCTATGTTCATGAACAACAGGTGGAAGTTGGAACTAAAGTAAAAGATATTGTCAGCAACGAAAATATTAAAAAATGACGCCGAAGGATGGTAGACAATCGTCAATGCTTACCATTTTTTGTTGATTGTTAGCAATAGTGATATGGAGATATTCATACATACAAACTTATATCCAAATAAATGATAATATAGAATAAATTAATGCAATTCAAATAAATGAAATAAAAACCATATGTATTAATATTAATAACTGCATAGTAATTATACAACACATAAAATAATTAGATTCATAACATTGTAATCTTTAAGAGGTCAGACTCAATGGTATACGGATTCTATATTTACTGAATTGCAAGTTGCTTATGCCAACTGATTTAGCTTGTGTTCTTCTTCAAGCTTATATTGTAAATTAGCTGAAGATTTCAAGCTTGTTAATCGTTCATAAGTCGTCGGTTCAATGACGCAGGATGCGAGGGTTTTGACTCTACTAATAGCAACATAAGATACTCCAGGAGTTCTTTCAGACTTTCCAATATCTATCCAAGCCTTTGATAGTGTAAGTCCTTGGCTTTTGTGTATAGTTAAGGCCCAAGCAAGTCTAAGAGGCAATTGTCGCCTCTCATGGAAACCATCTTCAGTTGTTCTTCTGAAAAATGTGGACCTCTGTAGTTCTCAAATTTGACAATTACGGCAATGAGTAAGTCAGGTGGATTCTGGTTATGCTGGAAAATAATATCAACAACTGTTCCAGTTGCACCATTACACAGGCCAACACTTGACCATAGGTTCATTGTCAACATAACCCTTGCTTCTTTAGCCAGCAAACACAACTGGCTCTAATCCAGACATTTCATTAGCTGGATCTCTAGTCAAAATCGACGATTTTTCACCAAATACCTTATTGTAACAGCCAGTGGCTTGTTTGCATCGTTTGTCTATCCAGCAAAAAGTGACTTGACCAAGCTTTGAATATTCATCAATAATGATGTAATCAATGTCTTTAAGGTTTTGCTGTGATCTACACAAGTTGTGACCAGTGAGATCTTTCGCACCTCTTGAACCAACAGGTAATTTTAATAAAGAATGTATTGTCACACCTTTAATATTATAAGCGGCTTTACCTGTTGTAGTGGTTACAGCACATTTGGTTTGCAATAGGTTTCGTATTGCATTAATAAGATAACTTTTACCAGTTCCTGCCAACTCCATTAATGATTAGGCAAAATGGCGCTTTGCCCAAAGATTTGTCATCAAAATGAGAACAGAACAATTACGGTAAGCATGTCACTAAAAGTGGTGATGTCAACGTCTTCATACTGATTGTCAATAATCAATTCCTCTTGTTTTGTTTTTATCCATGTTGGCATTTCATTAATTTGTTGTGGTAATTGTTCAGAGTTTTCAAACGGTGTGTTGAGGTCAGATAATATCATCCATTCCTCTTGAGTTACTTCCTGCTCTGCAGCAGGTTCATCATCTGTTTGCTGATTTTGAATTACAGCTTGTAGCTTATCAAACCAATCAGAGACATTAGCTTGTCCATATGGTGTTTGCAAAAACTCATTTCAAGAATTGATGAAAATCTCATCGGATGGCTCATGGTTATCCCATCCATTATTTTGGGATGATTTCCAAGGCCTCAACAGCTGATATTTGCAATAGGAGGGAAAATTGGGCCCCTTTGGATTAGGAGAATATGTAGGAAATATTCTTGGTACAACATTCTCGGGTAACTTAGTCAATTTGTCGTTAACAACTTTATAAGTTGTAGCAAACTGAACAAAATTCATACTCATTACTTCAAGCGAGCTACTATATTGCTCACGGTTTGCATACACATCTAATAGTGAGTAATCAGTGCATGATTCACCATTGTCAATAGATGTGATTTCCCCTACTCTGCGTGAGCCGTTTCAGACTAACTGGTATAAACGTCGTAGCCTCCTTTTGATTTATTCATAGAAAATTATTCCAATGTTCTCATCAATTTGCCCAGATGGATTAATTTAGTCTAACTTTCCCCAAAAATATTCATAGATCAAAAGCTCTTGTTTTCTCAAAGGCAATGTCTACGTCCATACCACTTGGAAACCACTGGTTCTCATCTGATCACTGAAGTTAAGACAAGTCGGGCGAAGTTAGTACTTGGATGGGTGACCTCTCCAAAAGGAATATTTTTGTTTAACTTTCCCCAAAAATATTCATAGATCAAAATTTCTTGTTTTCTCAAACAAGATGTCTACGTCCATACCACTTGGAAAGCACAGGTTCTCATCTGATCACCAAAGTTAAAAAAAGTCAGACGAAGTTAGTACTTGGGTGGGTGACCTCTTAGAAATATTTCGTGTCGTAGGCTCCTTTTGATTTATTCATAGAAAATTATTCCAATCTTCTCATCAATTTGCCCAAAAGGAATATTTTCGTTTAACTTTCCCCAAAAATATTCATACATCAAAAGCTCTTGTTTTTGCAAAAGGTAATGTCTACGTCCATACCACTTGGAAAGCACAGGTTCTCGTCTGATCACCAAAGTTGAAACAAGTCAGGCGAAGTTAGTACTTGGGTGGGCGACCTCTTAGGAATACTTCGTGTCGTAGGCTCCTTTTTATTTATTCATAGAAAATTATTCCAATGTTCTCATTAATTTGCCCAAAAGGAATAATTTTGTTTAAATTTCCCCAAAAATATTCATATATCAAAAGCTCTTGCTCTCTTAAAGGCAATGTCTATGTCCATACCACTTGGAAAGCACATGTTCTCTTCTGATCACCAAAGTTGAAACAAGTCGGGCAAAGTTAGTACTTGGATGGGTGACCTCTTGGGAATACTTCGTGTTGTACGCTCCTTTTGATTTATTCATAGAAAATTATTCCAATTTTCTCATCAATTTGCCCAAAAGGAATATTTTTTTTAATTTTATCCAAAAATATTCATAGATGAAATGTTATTGTTTTCTCAAACAAGATGTGTCTGTGTCCATACCACTTGGAAAGCACAGTTTCTCGTCGGATCACCAAAGTTAAAACAAGTCGGGCGAAGTTAGTACTTGGGTGGGCGACCTCTTAGGAATACTTCTTGTTGTGGGCCGTTTTTGATTTATTCATAGAATGTTGGAAATTATTCCAAAATGTTTGATTCTTCTGCTTATTGTTTTTCTGCTTACACCTAAGATTTCAGATATTTTAATCAAAGAAAAACCATAATAAAGGAACATTTTTAACATTCTTTCAGTATATCAAGTGTGGCGGTCTTCTGCTGGAAAGGATTCCATGACGACGACGGAGTTCGAAGCCACTTTATGGAGTCGTATGTTCGCGGTTGCTATCGGTTGGCGTTGAGGTCAATACGTCATCAATGTAGAAATTTTTATGCACGAATTCCTTTGCTGTAGACCCGAACGTCTCCTCACCATCTTCAGCACTCTTTCTGAGGCAGAAGTTAGCAACGGCTGGGCTGCATGAATTTCCAAAGGAATGCACGGTCACTTCGTATTCCATGACGTCTTTTGCTGGATCATTGTCCTCGAACCACAGGAATCGCAGCACACTACGGTGATTTGGATGAACGTAGAAGCAATAAAACACATGCTGAATGTCACACATTACAGCGACGTTGTGCTGGCAAAATCAGATCAAGACTCCGATGAGGTTATTGGCGAGGTCGGGACCAGGTAATAGCTCCTTGTTGAGAGAAACGCCATTAAACTCTGCTGAAGAGTCGAAACCGACTAAAATGCGATCGTGTTTTTTAGGGTGATACACACCAAAATGTGGTAGGTACCATGTCTTGCTGTTCTTCTCATCTGATTGCTGAGATCTCTTGAGGTTAACTGGGGCAGCGTGTCCAAGTTTTAACATACCACCTATGAACTCTACATAGTCCTTTTGTAACTTGGGATTTCTTTTAAGATTCTGTCTCAATTTGTTGAATCGCTGTAGGGCTTGGATTCGGTTGTTGGGGAAGAGGAAGTTTTCGGAGCGGAATGGGAGTGGAGTTTCCCAGTTTCCTTGGACGTTCTTCTGAATGGATCTCTCCATTATATCTAGGAAACGTCGGTCTTCGATAGACATTGCTTTATCGTTATCGTTGCTATGAGTGCGGAATACGTCATCTTGCTTTTCTTTGTTTGCAGATGGTACTTTAGCTGTGAAATGGTTTGAGCAAGGCGTTATATCATTGAGGTGGGTTTGAATGAAAGCTGAAGGTATGAAGAAGGTTTCTTCAACTCTGGGGAGACACACTGTTCGACGCGTTTGCAGATGGACTGGTCCATCCAGGCGATCGATACAAATCTGTCCACATACAGTCCAACCCACCAGCAATTTATGCGCCCATGGCGTGCCTCTGGGGCCATTTCAGAAATTCAGGGGGAATTTCTGAAGCTACTTCTTGTAGGTAAGGGAACTTTCTAAGTAAATCTGGAGTAGGGATTTCTCGTTTGTCGTGAGGAATGTTATCACATTCGATTAGTGTCGGCAGTTGAAATATTATACCATTCAGTGACTTCAAAGATAAACCTTGGATTCAACGCCCAAATTTAGTTACTCTTGATGCGCCACACATTGATAGGAGGTACTTCTCCTTTGGGCTGTCACAACCGAGCTTGTCTGCTTGCATACATTCTTGAAGGTTAGGAGGAACATCTTGCGACTGTTTGGGTTGGGGACAAGTTCTCTTTCTACTGAAAGCTTTACACTCAAGGATATTGTGGCCTTGACAATCGTGGAACCGACAATATTTGTCTTTGTTACCGGGACTTTGATTGTCCTTATTCGACTTAAGAATTCTGAGATCTTTTTTGAGTCGATTTTTGGGTAGATGAGAGAGATCTTTTCTTGGACTCTTGTATGCCGTAACGTTTAAGTGGTTCTTCAGTTGGGCTTGCTTGCGAACTTCTTCGGTGAACACCTGAAAATCAGGATACAAGTTGTAGTTGGTTCTGGCATACTTAACCACACGCTCATCCCATTTTTTCTGCATTGACCATGGTAACTTTGAGACCAAGGAGTGAATTACGTTGGGGTAATTCAAACACTTCAAGCCAGGAAGTTGGTTCATTTGGTCATTCACGTTCTAGCACAAGTCCGAAAATTCCTGAAGTTTCTTGGCTTCTTTCTCGCCGAACCGGGCGGCATCTTCGAGACGTTGCAGGAGAACGTTGGTGATTGAAGCCACGTTACCAAAGCGTTTTTCCATTTCGATCCAAAGTTCCTTGATAAGGTAGGATTGTCTGCTATCTATTCGCTTACGGAAGTTCTCCACCAATTTTTGCGGCTCTCCTGAAGTGTATTTCATCAAATAGTTCATCTCTTGCTCTGATGAGATGTCGACATCGTGGATCATTGCCTGGAATGCTTTCTTCCAAGCGTGAAACATAGCGAAATCGCCAGTAAATACGTCCGGGTGGCACTTCGGGAGATTTTGGCCAGCTAAGCTAGCAGTAAGCTGGCGATTCGTCTCTGCAATAACCATCATACATTCTTGAATGTTAGGAGGAACATCTTGCGACTGTTTGGGTTGAGGACAAGTTCTCAAATTGAACTGGGAATTAAGGTACGACGGGTATTTAGCGGCTTCAGTCAAGTTGCCTATTTTTCTGTCTCTCGCGACCATGGGTGGATCCAGCACTAGTGCACTAATTTGCATGACACAAGAAAACTGCTCAAAATAGCCATTTTGTTTTGTAATGCAAATTAGTGCACTAGTGCTGGATCCACCCCTGCTCGCGACCGTGCGACTATCGAGTTTTGTGTCTGGATCATCCTGCATGGTACATATAGAGTGCTGTTGCTGGTCTCTAATCCACTCTTGGGCACGTTTCTTGTCGATATAGTCAGGTTCGTGATCGTCTCTTTTGGACAGCTTCTCTCCCGACAAAGATTGTTCGATAGCGTTGATCTTAGCCTCTGCCACAGCGGCACTCTGACGGGCTTTCAAGACTGCCATTTCGTGCTCTCTATGGGCTTTCATGGCTAAACTGCGTCTTTTCTCTTCAGCTTCTTGTACCTTAATTTCATTTTCTTTCTCCGCGATCACAAGGTCGTAATCGGCCTGTTCCTTTTCGGCCACCACATCAACGATTGCTTTCAGCTTTGTTGATGTCAAAGCACTTTTTAAACTATGACTCGACTTGTTAGAGGTGGATTTAAGGAGGGGGTTCAGATCGCATGATGCAGAGTGAGGATGGAATGTATTCTCAATGTTATGCGTGGTAGGTGCACCGGGTTCGATTGGGTCCCCACGGTTTTTCGACGATAATTCAATTTGGTTCTCGGCAGAGTCAATCGTGGCACAAGTGAGGTCTCGTAACTTGGGGGCAATCTCGTCGGATTCTCCCCATCTATCTGTAGAGAACAGCTTTTCGAGATCTTGAAGTGAGCTTCGATATCGCTTCGTTAAAACTTGTAACGATATAAGGGCTACCTCTGGATTTATCGAGTTATCATCTTGAGCTTCTTGAATGGCACGAAAAAAGTGCTTTAGTTTCCTTCTCATAGGCAGCGACTCTGGTGTCTAATGTATACTTGAATCCCTTCTCTGTCTTTTGGCATTCGCGTTGGCCGTCACGGCTGTTTAACTCTGTTCATTGTAAGTTTGTACCAGCGACGAATCTTGCTTGAGAAACCAATGATTTCCGACTCATTTTACTCGAGCAAAGTATCTGAACTTTTTACTATTGCGTCTTCGATTTTGAGCATAGCTTCAACAAGTAAACACATTTAGCAAGGTAAGGAAGTTTATTAATATAATATACTGTCTAGGCACTATAGGATTAGTCAAGCGAATTAAATGTGTCCTTGTAAAAAGTTCGTGAGCCCTTTCCGAGTAGGCTCCAATAAATACGAATTTGCTACGAGTACTAGAAAACTAACCAGGTCTTACTATAACGAAAGGTTAATACTGAATAAAAAAAAGAAGCGTTCTGAGTTAATTTAACTAGGAAAAAGGGCGTGCACTATAATTAGGCATGCAAAACGTTCACACGAAATATTTAACTAATTATCATAACTTTATTTAAAATGCAAACCATTACATCTTGAGTCACGCGAAACATCTCGCTTTGACAAGAATAATTGCGCCACTCAGAATGAAAAACAATGTGGCAAATTGAAAATCTCGGCTATCTATCAGTTGCCACAACATCCGAACTCGACGCGCCAACACACAAACTTAATTTTGTCCCCGACATAACTCCATAGAAGTCAGACGAAGTTAACGTGAAATGCTGCTCCGACAATTTCTAATAGTGAATACAATCCTGATATGTATTAGTTTGTTGAAACACACTAACAGGAATATGGCATTTTTGTCCTATTTTATAAAAATGTTCATGGTCTTACCCTGTATCTTTGAATTTATCCACTGGATAGTAGATTTAAACCACCTCCGGACCTTGGGTAAATTTATCCGGTAGATAGCGGTTTTTATCCGCTGGATAAAGTTATCCAAGCTTCGTGCAGCGCAAATCACACGCTGGATAAAACTCATCTGTTGGATAGCGACTTATCCGTTGGACAGCGACTTATCCACCTTTCGAACAACCGGCCCCTGTAGTATACCTACCTACCTACCTACCGACCTACCTATTGACCTACCTACCTACCGACCTACCTACCTACCGACCTACCTACCAAACTACCTACCGACCTACCTTCCGACCAACCTACCGACCTACCGACCAACCTACCTACAAACCTACCTACCGACCTACCTACCGACCTACCTACCGATATACCTACCGACCTACCTACCGACCTACCTACCCACCTACCTACCAACCTACCTGCCGACCTACCTACCAACCTACTGACTGACCTACCTACCGACCTGCCTACCGACCTACCTACCGACCTACCTACCGACCTACTGACTGACCTACCTACTGGCCTACTTACCTACCTACGTACCTACCTACCTACATACCTACCTACCTACCAACCTACCTTCCGACCTACCTATCGACCTACCTACCTACCTACCGACCGACCATTCTACATACCGACCTACCTACCGACCTACCTACTGACCTACCTTCCGACCTACCTGATGACCTAATAAATGACCTACCTACCAACCTACCTACCGACCTACCTACCAACCTACATACCGACCTACCTACCGACCTACCTACTGACCTACCTACCGACCTACCTACCGACCTACCTACCGACCTACCTACCAACCTACCTACCGACCTGCCTACCTAACTACCTACCAACCAAGCGACCTACCAACCGACTTACTGACCGACCTACCGACCGACATAACGACCGACCGACCTGTTGACCGACCTTTCAACTGACCAACTTACCGAGCCACGTACCCACCTACCTACTGACCAACCTACCAACCTACCTACCTGCCGACCAACCGAACTACATACCAACCTAACTACCGACCTACCAACCAACCTACCTACAGACCTACGTACCTACCAACCTACCTACAACCTACCTCCCAAACGAACTACCTACCGACTGACCTACCGACCAACCTACCTTTCGACCTACCTACTGACCTACCTACTACTTACCGACCTACCTACCGACTTACCGACCGACCACCCTACATACCGACCGACCGTTTTACATAAAAACCTACATACCTACCGACCGACCGACCTACATACCAACCAACCTACAGACCTGCCTACCAACCTACCTACCAACCTACCGACTGATCTACCTACCTACCAACCTACCTACCTACTTACCTACCTACCTACCTACCTACCTACCTACTTACCTACCGACCGACCTACCTACTGACCGACCTACCTACTGACCGACCTACTGACCGACCTACTGACCGACCTACCTATCGACCTACCTACCGACGTGTCTAATAACCTACCAACCGACCGACCTACCTACTGACCTACCCAACGACCGACCTACCTGATAACCTACCTACCGACCTACCTACCGACCTACCTACTGACCTACCTACTGACCTATCACCGACCTACCTACCGACCGACCAACCTACATACCGACCAACCTACCCACCTACCTACCTACTGAACTACCGAACGACCGACCGACCTACCTATAAACCTACCTAATAACCTCGATACCGACCTACCTACTACCTATTGACCTACCTACCGACTACCTACCGACCGACCTACTTGCCGACCTACCTAACGACCTAACTACCGACCTACCTAATGACCTACTTACCGACCTACCTAACGACCTACCTACCAACCAACCTATCGACCTACATACCTACCGACCTACCTACCGACCTAGCTTCCGACCTACCGACCGACCTACCAACCTACCCACCGACCTACCTTCCGACCTACCGACCTACCTACCTACCTACCTTCCTACCCACCGACCGACCTTCCAACCTACCCACCGACCTACCTTCCAACCTACCGACCTACCTACCTACCTACCGACCGACCTACCGACCGACCTACCAACCTACCGACCGACCTACCTACCAATCTACCTACCGACGTACCTACCTACCGACCGACCTACCTACCGACCTACCTGCCGACCTACCTACCAACCTACCGACTGACATACCTACCGACCTGCCTACCGACCTACCTACCAACCTACTGACTGACCTACCTACTGACCTACCTACCTACTTACCTACCTACGTACCTACCTACCTACATACCTACCTACCAACCTTCCTACTGACCTACCTACCGACCTACCTACCTACCTACCGAGCGACTATTCTACATACCGACCTACCTACTGACCTACCTACTGACCTACCTTCTGACCTACCTAATGACCTAATAAATGACCTACCTACTGACCTAATGACCTACCGACCTACCTACCGACCTACGGACCGAGCGACCGACCTACCTACCGACCTACCTACTGACCTACCTACAGACCTACCTCCTGACCTACCTACCTAACGACCTACCTACTGACCTACCTACTGACATACCTACCGACCTATCACTGACCTACTTACCGACCGACCTACCTACCGACCGACTGACCTACATACCGACCTACCTACCCCCCTACCTACCGATTTACCTAACGAACTACCGACCGACCTACCTACTGACCTACCTAATGACCTACCGACTGACCTACCTACCAACCTACCTATCGACCGACCTACCTACCAACCAACCTACCTACCGACCTACCTACCGACCTACCTACCGACCTAATTAATGACCTACCTACCAACCTACCTACCGACCTACCTACCGGCCTCCCTACTAACCTACCTACCAACCTACCTACCAACCTACCTATCGACCTACCTACCAACCTACCTACCGACCTACCTTCCGACCTACCTTCCGACCTACCTACCTACCAACCTACTGACTTACCTACCTACTTACCTACCTACCTACCTAACTACCTATCAACCTACTGACCAACCTACCTACAGACCTACCTACCCACCTTCCTACTGAACTACCGACCGACCTACATGCCAACCTACCTACTGACCGACCGACCTACCTACCGACCGACGTACCGACCGACCTACCTACCGACCGACCTACCTACTACCTAATGACCTACCTACCGACCTACCTACCGACCGACTGACCTACATACCGACCTACCTACCGACCTACCTACGGACCTACCTACCGACCTACCTAATGACCTACCAACCAACCTACCTACTGACCTACCTACCTACCGACCTACCTAATGACCTACTAAATGACCTAACTATTGACCTACCTACCGACCTACGTACCAACCTACCTACCGACCTACCTAATGACCTACCAAATGACCTACCTACCAACCTACCTACCGACCTACCTACCTACCGACCTAACTGCCGACCTACCTACTATCTACCGACCTACCTACTGACCGAACGACTTACATACCGACCTACCTACTGACCTACCTACAAACTTACCTAAGGACCTTCCAATTGACCTACCTACCGACCTACCTACCGACACACCTACCAACCTACCTACCTACCGACACACCTACCGACCTACCTACCTACTGACCTACCTACCAACCTACCTACCGACCTACCTACCTACCTACTGACTGACCGACCTACATACCGACATACCTAATGACCTACCTACCGACCTATTTACTAACCTACCTAATGACTTACCTACAGACCTACCTACCGACCTACCTACTGAGCTACCTTATTACCGACCTACCTACCGACCTAATTACTGACCTACCTACCGACCTACCTACAGACCTACCTACCTACCTACCGACCAACCGACCTACATACCGACCTACATACCGACCTACCTACCCACATACCTACCGACCTGCCTACCGACCGACCTACCTACCAACCTACCTACCGACCTACCTACCAACCTACATACCGACCGACCTACCTCCTAACCAACCTTCCGACCGACCTACCTTCTGACCTACTGACCTACTAACCTACCTACCTACCTACCTACCTACCTACCTACTTACTTACCAACCTACCAACCGACCAACCTACCTACCTACCGAACTACCTACCGACCGACCTACCTACTGACCTACCTACCTACTTACCTACCTACCTACCTACCTACCTACCGACCTACTCACCTACCGACCGACCTACCTACTGACCGACCTACCTACCAACCTGCCTACCAACCTACGGACCGACTGACCTACCTACCGACCTACCTACTGACCTACGTACCAACCTACCGACCTACCTACCAACCTACCTACCAACCTACCTACCAACCTACCTACCAACTTACCAACCTACCTACCAACCTACCTACCGACCTACCTACGGACCTAATTACGTACTGACCTACGGACCGACCTAAGGACCGACCTACCTACACACCTACGTACCGACCTACAGACAGACCAACCAACAAACCTACCTACCGACCTACCTACTGACCTACCTACCGACATACCTACCTACCTACTGACCTACCTACCGATCTACCTTCCTACCTACCAACCTACCTACCTACCTACCTACCAACCGACCAACCTACCTACCGACCTACCTACCAACCTACCTACTGACCTACCTACCCACCTAGCTACCAACCTAACTACTGACCTACATTCCGACCTACCTACCAACCTACCTACCAACCTACCTACCAACCTACTGACTGACCTACCTACTGACCTATCTACCTACTTACCTAGCTACGTACCTACCTACCTACTTACCTACCTACCAACCTACCTAATGACCTACTAAATGACCTACCTACTGACCTACCTACCAACCTACCGACCTACCTACCGATAACCTACCTAGCAACCTACCTACCTACCGACCGACCTACCTACCAACCAACCTACCGAACGACTTACCTACTGACCTACCGACCTACCTACCTACCTACCTACTGACCTACCTACCAACCTACCTACCGACCTACCTACCTACCTACTGACTGACCGACCTACATACCGACATACCTAATGACCTACCTACCGACCTATTTACTAACCTACCTAATGACTTACCTACAGACCTACCTACCGACCTACCTACTGAGCTACCTTATTACCGACCTACCTACCGACCTAATTACTGACCTACCTACCGACCTACCTACAGACCTACCTACCTACCTACCGACCAACCGACCTACATACCGACCTACATACCGACCTACCTACCCACATACCTACCGACCTGCCTACCGACCGACCTACCTACCAACCTACCAACCGACCTACCTACCAACCTACATACCGACCGACCTACCTCCTAACCAACCTTCCGACCGACCTACCTTCTGACCTACTGACCTACTAACCTACCTACCTACCTACCTACCTACCTACCTACTTACTTACCAACCTACCAACCGACCAACCTACCTACCTACCGAACTACCTACCGACCGACCTACCTACTGACCTACCTACCTACTTACCTACCTACCTACCTACCTACCTA
Organism: Dendronephthya gigantea; assembly: GCF_004324835.1. Classification (NCBI taxonomy): domain Eukaryota; kingdom Metazoa; phylum Cnidaria; class Anthozoa; order Malacalcyonacea; family Nephtheidae; genus Dendronephthya; species Dendronephthya gigantea. The sequence continues at coordinate 81,786 of NW_021163136.1, read as the reverse complement.
CCGACCTACTCACCTACCGACCGACCTACCTACTGACCGACCTACCTACCAACCTGCCTACCAACCTACGGACCGACTGACCTACCTACCGACCTACCTACTGACCTACGTACCAACCTACCGACCTACCTACCAACCTACCTACCAACCTACCTACCAACCTACCTACCAACTTACCAACCTACCTACCAACCTACCTACCGACCTACCTACGGACCTAATTACGTACTGACCTACGGACCGACCTAAGGACCGACCTACCTACACACCTACGTACCGACCTACGTACTTACCTACCTACCAACCTACAGACAGACCAACCAACAAACCTACCTACCGACCTACCTACTGACCTACCTACCGACATACCTACCTACCTACTGACCTACCTACCGATCTACCTTCCTACCTACCAACCTACCTACCTACCTACCTACCAACCGACCAACCTACCTACCGACCTACCTACCAACCTACCTACTGACATACCTACCCACCTAGCTACCGACCTAACTACTGACCTACATTCCGACCTACCTACCAACCTACCTACCAACCTACCTACCAACCTACTGACTGACCTACCTACTGACCTATCTACCTACTTACCTAGCTACGTACCTACCTACCTACTTACCTACCTACCAACCTACCTAATGACCTACTAAATGACCTACCTACTGACCTACCTACCGACCTACCAACCTACCGACCTACCTACCGATAACCTACCTAGCAACCTACCTACCTACCGACCGACCTACCTACCAACCAACCTACCGAACGACTTACCTACTGACCTACCGACCTACCTACCTACCTACCTACTGACCGACCTACCAACTGACCTACCTACCAACCGACCTACCAAATTACCTACCGACCTACCTACTAACTACTGACCTACCGACCTACCTACCTATCAACCTACATACCGACCTACCTACCGACTTACCTACAAACCTACCATCCTACCGACCTACCTACCAACCTACCTACCTACCTACTTACTTACCTACCTACCGACCGACCGACCTACCGACTGACCGACTTACCTACCGACCTACCTACCAACCTACCTACCGACCTACCTTCCGACCTACCGACCTACCTACCTACCTACCACCGACCTACCAACCGACCTACCAACCGACTTACCTACCAAGCTACCTACTGACCTACCTACCGACCTACCTACCGATCTACCTTCAGACTTACCTACCGACCTACCTACCAACCTACCTACCGACCTACCTGCTGACCTACCTACCAACCTACTGACTGACCTACCTACCGACCTGCTTACCGACCTACCTACCGGCCTACTGACTGACCTACCTACTGACCTACCTACCTACTTACCTACCTACGTACCTACCTACCTACATACCAACCTACCTACCGACCTAACTACCGACCTACCATCCTACCAACCTACCTACCAACCTACTTACCTGCTGACCTACCTACCAGCTTACCTAATGACCTACTCACCTACCTACGGACCTACCTACCGACCTACCTAATGACTTACCAACCGACCTACCTACTGACCTACCTACCGACCTACCTACCAACCTACCTAATGACCTACTAAATGACCTACCTACTGACCTACCTACCGTCCTACCAATGTACCGACCTACCTACCTACCTACTGATAACCTACCTAGCAACCTACCTACCTACCGACCGACCCACCTACCAACCACCCTACCGAACGACTTACTTACTGACCTACCGTCCTACCTACCTACCTACCTACTGACCGACCTACCAACTGACCTACCTACCAACCTACCTACCAAATTACCTACCGACCTAATTACTAACTACCGACCTACCGACCTACCTACCTATCAACCTACATACCGACCTACCTACCGACTTACCTACCAACCTACCATCCTACCGACCTACCTACCAACCTACCTACCTACCTACTTACTTACCTACCTACCTACCTACCGACGGACCGACCTACTGACTGACCGACTTACCTACCGACTTACCTACCTACTAACCTACCTACCGACCTTCCTACTGAACTATCAACCGACCAACCTACTGACCAAGTGACCTACTTACTTACCTACCTACCTACTTACCTACCGACCTACCAACCTACCGACCTACCTACCGACCTACCCCCAACCTACCTAGCAACCTACCTACCTACCGACCGACCTACCTACCGACCAACCTACCGAATGACCTACCTACTGACCTACCAACCTACTTAACTACCTACCTACCGACCGACCTATTAACCGACCTACCTGCCAACCCACCTTCCAAATTACTTACTGACCTACCTACTAACTACCGACCTACCGACCTACCTACCTACCGACCTACATACCAACCTACCTACCGACCTAACTACCAACCTACCATCCTACCAACCTACCTACCAACCTACCTACCTGCTGACCTACCTACCAGCTTACCTAAAGACCTACTCACCTACTTATCGACCTACCTACCTACTTACCTACCTACCTACCGACCTACCTAACTACCTACCTACTGACCGACCTACCAACCGACCTACCTACCAACCAACCTACCAAATTACCTACCCACCTACCTACTAACTACTGACCTACATACCTACCGACCTACATACCGACCTACCTACCGACCTACCTACCGACCTTTCACCGAACTACCTACCGACCGACCTACCTACTGACTGACCGACCTACATACCGACCAACCTACCTACCAACCTACCTACCGATCTACTGACCGACCGACCTACCTACCGACTTACCTACCACCTACCTAATGACCTACCGACCGACCTACCTACCGACGTAATTAATGACCTACCTACCGACCTACCTATCAACCTACCTAATAACCTTGCTACTAACCTACCTACCGACCTACCTACTACCTATTGACCTACCTACCGACCTACCTACCGACTGACCTACTTACCGACCTACCTACCAACCTAACTACCGACCTACCTACTACCCACCGACCTACCTACCTACCTACCTACCTGCCTACCTACTTATTACCGACCGACCTACCGACCGACCTACCTACTGACCTACCTACAAAACTACCTACCGACCTACCTACTAACTACCGATCTACCTACCTACCTACCGACCTACCTAACTACCGACCTACCTACCAACCTACCTACCAACCTACCTACCAACCTACTGACTGACCTACCTGATGACTTACCTACTTACTTACCTACCTACCTACCTACCGACCGACCTACCGACAGACTTACCGACCAACCTACCGACCAACCTACCGACTGACCTACTGACGACCTACCGACCGACCTATTGAAAGACCTATTAACCAACATACCTATCAACCTATATACTGACCTATCTACTGACCTACCTACCTAATTACCTACCAACCTACCTCCGGACCAACTTACCTACCAACCGACTTACCGACCGACTTACCTACCAACCTACATACTACCTAGAAACCTACCTACTGACCTACCTTCCTACCTACTGACCGACCGACCTACATACCAACCTACCTACCGATCTACCTACTGACTACCTTCAAATCACCTAATGACCTACCAGTTGACTTACCTACCGACCTACCTACTGACCTACCTACTGACCTACCTACTGAGCTACCTACCTACCGACCTACCTACCGACCTACCAACCGACCTACCTACTGACCTACCTTCCTACTTACCTACCCACTTACCTACCTACCTACCTACCTGCCTACCTACCTACCGACCTACCGACCTACTGACCGAAATATTGACCGACCTACCTACCGACCTACCTACCGACCTACCTACCAACCTAGCTACTGACCTACCTACCGACCTACGTACCAATCTACCGACATACATACCGACCTATGTACTGACCTACCTATCTACCGACCTACCTACCTACCTACCGACCTACCTACAGACCTACCTACAGACTGACATACCGATCGAACTACCGACCGACCTACCTATGACCAACCTACTGACCTGCGTAATGACCTACTGACCTACCTACCGACCTACCTACCGACCTACCTACCAACCTACCAACTCACCTACCTTCCTACATACCTATCTACTAACCTACCGACAGACCTACCTACCAACCTACCTCCGGACCTACCTACCGACCTACCTACCTACCTACCTACCTACCTTCCCGCCTACATACATACCTACCTACCTACATACCGACCGACCTAATTACCGACCTACCTACAGACCTACCTACCGACCTACCTACCAACCTACCGACCGACCTACCTACCCATTTACCTACCGACAAACCTACCTACCGACCGACCTACTCTCCGACCTACTGACTGACCTACCTACCGACCTACCTACTACTTACCAACCTACCTACCAACCTACTGACTGACCTACCTACTGACCTACCTACCTACTTACCTACCTACGTACCTACCTAACTACCTACCAACCTACCTACCAACCTTCCTACTGAACTACCAACTGACCAACCTACCGACCAACTGACCTACTTACTTACCTACCTACCTACCTACCTACCTACCTACCTACCGACCTACCTAACTACCGACCTACCTACCAACCTACCTGCCAACCTACCCACCGACATACCTTCCGACCTACCGACCTACCTACCTACCTACCGACCGATCTACCGACCGACCGACCAACCTACCCACTGACCCACCTTCCGACCTACCGACCTACCTACTGACCGACCTACCGACCGACCTACCTACCAGCCTACCTACCGACATACCTACCTACCGACCTACCTACCGATTTACCTACCGACCTACCTGCTGACCTACAATCCAACCTACTGACTGACCTACCTACCGACCGACCTACCGACTGACCTACCTTCCGACCTACTGACCTACTGACCTACCTACCTACCTGTCTACCTGCCTACCTACCTACCGACCTATTTACCGACCGGCCTACCTTCTGACCTACCTACAAAACTACCTACCGACCTACCTACTAACTACAGACCTACCTACCTACCTACCTAACTACCGACCTACCTACCGACCTACCTAGTAACCTACCTACCAACCTACCTACCAACCTACTGACTGACCTACCCACTGACTTACCTACCTACTTACCTACCTACCTACCTACCGACCGACCTACCGACCGACTTACCGACCGACCTACCGACCAACCTACCGATGGACCTACCGACCGACCTACCAACCGACCTACCGACCGACCTATTGAAAGACCTATTAACCGACATACCTATCGACATACCTACTGACCCATCTACTGACCTACCTACCTACTTACCTACCAACCTACCTCCGGACCGACCTACCTACCGACCGACCTACCGACCGACTTACCTACCAACCTACCTACTACCTACCAACCTACCTACTGACCTTTCTACCTACCTACTGACTGACCGACCTACATACGAACCTACCTACCGACCTACCTACTGACCTACCTGCCAACCTTCCTAATGACCTACAAGCTGACTTACCTACAGACCTACTACCTCCTACTGACGCCGACCTACATAATGACCTACCTACACACATACCTACCGACCTACCTACCAACCTACCGACCAACCTACCTACCAACCTACGTACCGACCTACCTACCGACCAACCAACGGACCTACCTACCAACCGAACTACCAACTGACCTACCTTCTGACCTACTGACCTACTGACCTACTGACCTACCTACCTACCTACCTACCTACCTGCCTACCTACCTACTGACCGACCTACCGACCGACCTCCTACTGACCCTACCTACAAAACTATTTACCCACCTACCTACTAACTACCGATCTACCTACCTACCTATTGACCTACCTAACTACCGACCTACCTACCGACCTACCTACATACCGACTTACGGACATACATACCGACCTACCTATCAACCTACCTACCTACCAACCTACCTACAGACTACCTACGGTCAACATACCGACCGACCTACAGACCGACTATCTATGACCAACTTACTGACCTTCCAAACTACTTCCGACCTACTACCGAACTACAAACCGACCTACCTACCAACCTACTCGACCCGACCGACCGACCGATTTACCGACTGACGTGCCTTTCGACCTTCTGACCTACTGACCTACCTACCTACCTACCTACCTGCTTACCTATTTATTACCGACCGACCTACCGACCGACCTACCTACTGACCTACCTACAAAACTACTTACCGACCTACCTACTAACTACCGATCTACCTACCTACCTACCTACCTACCGACCTACCTAACTACCGACCTACCTACCAACCTACCTACCAACCTACCCACCGACCTACCTTCCGACCTACCGACCTACCTACCTACCTACCGACCGACCTACCAACCAAGCGACCAACCTACCCACCGACCTACCTTCCGACCTACTGACCTACCTACCTACCTACCGACCGACCTACTGACCAACCTACCGGCCGACCTACCTACCAGCCTACCTACCGACATACCTACCTACCGACCTACCTACCGATTTACCTACCGACCTACCTGCCGACCTACAATCCAACCTACTGACTGACCTACCTACCGACCGACCTACCGACTGACCTACCTTCCGACCTACTGACCTACTGACCTACCTACCTACCTGTCTACCTGCCTACCTACCTACCGACCTATTTACCGACCGGCCTACCTACTAACCTACCTACAAAACTACCTACCAACCTACCTACCAACCTACTGACTGACCTACCCACTGACTTACCTACCTACTTACCTACCTACCTACCTACCGACCGACCTACCAACCGACCTACCGACCGACCTATTAACCGACCTACCTACCAACCTACCTACCAAATTACCTACCGAACTACCTACTAACTACCGACCTACCAACCTACCGACCTACCAACCTACATACCGACATACCTACTAACCTACCTACCGACATACCATCCTTTCGACCTACCTACCAACCTACCTACCTACCTACCTACTTACCCACCTACCGACCGACCGATCTACCGACCGACCTACCCACCGACTTACCTATTGACTGACCTACCTACCAACCTACCTACCGACCTTCCTACTGAACTACAAACTGACCAACCTACCGACCAACTGACCTACTTACTTACCTACCTACCTGCCTACCTACTTACCTACCAACCTACCGACCTACCTACCGACCTACTGACCGACCTTCCTAGCAACCTACCTACCTACAGACAGACCTACCTACCGATTAACCTAACGACTGACCTACCTACTGACCTACCTACCTACCTACCGACCAACCTACAAACTGACCAACCTACCAACCTACCTACCAAATTACCTACCGACCTACCTAACTACCGACCTACCCACCGACAAACCTACCAACCGACCTACCTACTGACCTACCGACCTACCTACATACCGACTTACGGACATACATACCGACCTACCTATCAACCTACCTACCTACCGACCTACGTACAGACCTACCTTCAGGTCAACATACCGACCGACCTACAGACCGACCTATCTATGACCAACCTACTGACCTTCCAAACTACCTACCGACCTACCTACCAACCTACCAACCGACCGACCAACTGACCAACCTACCTTCCGACCTACCTACCGAATTACGGACCGACCGACCTACCTACCAACCTACATACCAACCTACGTACCAACCGACCTACCTACAGACCTACCTACTAACCTACCTACCAACCTACCTACCGACCTACCGACCAACCTACCTACTGACCTGCCTACCTTCTTACCTAAAAACCTATCTACCTACCTACCTACCTACCTACCGACCTACTCACCTACCTACTTACCGACCTACCTACTGACCTACTTACCGACTTACCTACCAACCTACCCACCCACCTAACTACCCACTTACTGACCGATCTACCTACCTACAGACCTAGCTACCTACTTACCTACCCACTTACCTACCTACCTACTGACCTAGCTACCAACCTATCTACCCACCGACCTACCTTTTGACCTACCTAATGACCTACCGACCTACCTATTGAGTTACCTAGCTACTTACCTACCTACCTACTGACCTACCGACCAACCTACCTACCGGCTCAACTACACAAAACCTACCAACCTACCTACCTACTTACCTATCTACCTACCTACCTTCCTTCCTACCTACCTACCAACCTACCTAACAACCTACTCACCAACCGGCCTTCCTACCAACCTACCTAATGACCTACTGACCTACCTATTGACCCACCTACCTACTTACCTACCTACCTACCTAGCTACCTACCTACCGAATGACTGACTGACCGACCTATCTACCTACCTACTGACCTACCTAACTACCTAACTACCTACCTAATATATGTCTTACCTACCTACTTACCTACCTAACTACCTACCTACCTACCCACCTACCTACCTACCGACCGACCGACCGACCGACCGACCGACCGACCTACCGACGGACTTACCGACTGACTGACCTACTGACCAACCTATTGACCGACCTACCGACCGACCTACCTACCGACCTACCTATCGACATACCTACCAACGCATCTACCGACCTACCAACCGACCTACCTACCGACCTACCGACTCACCTACCTACCGACCTACCTACCGACCTACCTAGAGACCTACCTTCCGACCTACCTAATGACCTACCGATGTACCTTTTGACCTACTTACCTACCTACCTACCTAGCTACTTACCTACCGACTGACCCACCTACCTACCTACCGACCTACCTACCTACCTACCTACCGTCTTACCTACCAACTAACCCACATACCTACCTTCTGAATTACCTACTTACCTTCCTACTGACCTACTGACCTACCTACTGACCCACCTACCTACTTACCTACCTACCTACTGACTGTCCAACCGACCGATCAACTGAGTGACCTACCGACCGACCGACCTACTGAATGACCTACTGAACGACCTACCGACCGACCTACCTACTGATCTAACTACCGACCTACCTACCAACCTACCTTCTGACCTACCTACCTACTTTTTACCTACCTACCTACTGACCGACTGACCTACCAACCGACCTTCCGACCGACCTACCAACCGACCAACTTACCTACCAACTAACCTACCTGCCCACCTACCTACCGACCTACCTACTGACCTACCTACCAACCTACCTACTGACCTACTTATCGACCTACGAACTGACCTACGTATGTAGGACCTACTTACAGAGCTACCAACCAATCTAACTACCTACCAACCTACCTACCTACTTACCTACCTATTATCCTACCTACCTACCTACCTACCTACCTACCTACCTAAAAACCTACCTACCTACAAACCTACCTACCAGCCCACCTAATGACCTACTGACCTACCTTTCGACCTACCTACCTACTTACCTACCTACCGACCAACCTACCTACCTACCTACCAACCTCCTTCCCAACCTACCTACCTACCGAATGACCTACCGACCTACCTACCTACCAACCTACCTACCCACCTACCTACTGAGCTACCTACCTACCGACCTACCTACCAACCTACCTACTGACCTACCTTCCGACCTACTGACCTACTGAACCACCTACGTACCTACCTACCTACCTACCTACCTACCTACCTAGCTGCCTACCTACCTACCGAATGACCTACCGACCGACCTACCTACTGAGCTACCTACAAAACTACCTACCGACCTACCTACTAACTACCGACCAACCTACCTACCTACATACCGACCTACCTACTACCTACCGACTTACCTACTGACCTACCTACCGACCTACCTACCTACCTATTGACCGACCGACCTACATACCGACATACCTAATGACCTACCTACCAACCTATTTACCAACCTACCTAACTACCTATTAGCCGACTTACCTACAGACCTACCTACTGACCTACCTACCGACCTACCTACAGACCTACCTACCTACCTACCTACCTACCGAATAACCGACCTTAATACCAACCTACCTACCCACATACCTTCTGACCTACCAACAAACCTACCGACCGACCTACCTACCGACCTACCTACCGACCTACCTACAGACCTACCAACCGACTTACCTACCAACCTACCTACCGACCGACCTACCTACCAACCGACCTACCAACCGACCTACCTTCCGACCTACTGACCTACTGAACAACCTACCTACCTACCTACTTACCTACCTACCTGTCTACCTACCTACCAACAAACCTACCGACCGACCTACCTACTGACCTACCTACAAAACTACCTACCGACCTACCTACTAACAACCGACCTACCTACCTACCTACCTACCGACCTACCTAACTACTGACATACCTACCTACCGACTGACCGACTTGCATACCAACCTACTTACCGACCTACCTACTGACCTACCTACAAAACTACTGACCGACCTACCTACCGACATACCTACTGACCTACCCACTAACCTACCTACCTACTTACCTACGTACCTACCTACCGACCGACCTGCCGACCGACCTACTGACCGACCTACTGACCAACCTACTGACTGACCTACCGACCGACCTACCGACCTATCTATTGACCAAATTATTAACCAACATACATATCGAACTACCTACCAACCTACTTACTGATCTACCTATCTACTTACCTGCTTACCTACCTACCTACCTACCTACCTACCTACCTACCTACCGACCTACCGACCGACCAACCAACCTAATGACCTACCTACCAACCTTCCTACTGAACTACCAACCGACCAACCTACTGACCAACTGACCTACTTACATACCTACCTACCTACCTACCTACCGACCTACCAACCAACCTACCTACCGACCTACCTACCTACCAATCTACTGACCTACCGACCGACCTACCGACCTAGCGACCTACCTACCTACCTACCGACCTACCTACCGACCTACCTACTGACCTACCTACCAAACTACTTACCGACCTACCTACCGACCTACCTACTGACCTACCCACTGACCTACCTACCTACTTACCTACCTACCTACCTACCGACCGACCTACCGACCAACCTACCGACCGACCTACCGACCTACCTACCTACCTACCACCCTACCAACCTACCTACTACCTACCGACCTACCTACGTACCTACCTTCTGACCTACCTAACTACCAACCTACCTACCTGCCGACTGACTGAACTACATACCGACCTACCTACCGACCTACCTATCGACCTACATACTGACCGACCTACCTACTAAACTACTTACCAACCGAACTACCAACTGACTGACCTACCGATCGACCTACCTTTTGACCTACCTACTGACTGACCTACCTACCAACCTGCCTACCGACCTACCTACTGGCGTACCTACCTACCTACCGACCGACCTACTGACCGACCTACCTACCAACCTACCTACCTACTTACCTACCAACCTACCTACTGATATACATACCGACCTACCTACCCACCTACTGACTGACCTACCTACTGAACTACCTACATACCTACAGACCTATCTACTACCTACCAACCTACCTACCTACGTACCTACCTACCTAACTAATTACCAACCTACCTACCTGCCAACCGACTGAACTACATACCGACCCACCTACCGACCTACCTACCGACCTACCGACCGACCTACCTACCGACCGAACTACCGACCGAACTACCGACTTACCTAGTAACCTACCTCCGGACCGACCTACCTACCGACCAACTTACCTACGGACCTACCTACTACCTACAAATCTACCTACTGACCTACCTACTTACCTACTGACCGACCGACCTTCATACCGACCTACCTACCAACCTACCTACTGACCTACCTATCAACCTAACTAATGACCTACCAGCCAACTTGCCTACCGACCTACCTACCGACCTACCTACTGAGCTACCTACTTACTGACCTACCTACCTACTGACCTACGTAACGACCTACCTACACACCTACCTAACAACCTTCTGACCGACCGACCTACATACTGACCTACCTACCCACATACCTACCTACCTACTTACCTACCTACCTACCTACCGACCGACCTACCGACCAACCTACCGACCGACCGACCTACCGACCTACCTACCTACCTACCACCCTACCAACCTACCTACTACCTACCGACCTACCTACGTACCTACCTTCTGCCCTACCTAACTACCAACCTACCTACCTGCCGACTGACTGAACTACATTCCGACCTACCTACCGACCTACCTATCGACCTACATACTGACCGACCTACCTACTAAACTACTTACCAACCGAACTACCAACTGACTGACCTACCGACCGACCTACCTTTTGACCTACCTACTGACTGACCTACCTACCAACCTGCCTACCGACCTACCTACTGGCGTACCTACCTACCTACCGACCGACCTACTGACCGACCTACCTACCAACCTACCTACCTACTTACCTACCAACCTACCTACTGATATACATACCGACCTACCTACCCACCTACTGACTGACCTACCTACTGAACTACCTACATACCTACAGACCTATCTACTACCTACCAACCTACCTACCTACGTACCTACCTACCTAACTAATTACCAACCTACCTACCTGCCAACCGACTGAACTACATACCGACCCACCTACCGACCTACCTACCGACCTACCGACCGATCTACCTACCGACCGAACTACCGACCGAACTACCGACTTACCTAGTAACCTACCTCCGGACCGACCTACCTACCGACCAACTTACCTACGGACCTACCTACTACCTACAAATCTACCTACTGACCTACCTACTTACCTACTGACCAACCGACCTTCATACTGACCTACCTACCAACCTACCTACTGACCTACCTATCAACCTAACTAATGACCTACCAGCCAACTTACCTACCGACCTACCTACCGACCTACCTACTGAGCTACCTACTTACTGACCTACCTACCTACTGACCTACGTAACGACCTACCTACACACCTACCTAACAACCTTCTGACCAACCGACCTACATACTGACCTACCTACCCACATACCTACCGACCTACCTACCAAACTACCGACCTACCTACCGACCTGCCTACTGACCTACCGACCGACCTACCTTCCAACCTATATACCGACCTACCTAATGACCTACCGACCGACCTACCTACCAACCTACCTATCGACCGACCTACCTACCAACCGACCTACCTACCGTCCTACATACCGAGCTACCTACCGACCGACCTACCAACCTACCTACCAACCTACCTACCGACCTACCTATTGACCTACCTACCAACCTACCTACCGACCTACCTTCCAACCTACCTACCTACCAACCTACTGACTGACCTACCTACTGACCTACCTACCTACTTACCTACCTACGTACCTACCTAACTACCTACCAACCTACCTACCAACCTTCCTACTGAACTACCAACTGACCAACCTACCGACCAACTGACCTACTTACTTACCTACCTACCTACCTACCTACCTACCTACCTACCGACATACCAACCTACCAACCTACCTACTGACCTACTGACCGACCTACCTAGACACATACCTACCTACAGACAAACCTACCTACCGATTAACCTACCAACTGACCTACCTACTGACCTACCAAACTGCCTACCTACCTACCGACCGACCTACCAACTGACCAACCTACCAACCTACCTACCAAATTACCTACCGACCTACCGACCTACCTACCGACCAACCTACCGACTGACCTACCTACTGACCTACCGACCTACCTACATACTGACTTACGGACATACATACCGACCTACCTATCAACCTACCTACCTACCGACCTTCCTAGAGACCTACCTACAGGTCGACATACCGACCGACCTACCAACCGACCTATCTATGACCAACCTTCCTACTTACCTACCTACTTACCAACCTACCTACCTGCCTACCTACCTACCGACCTACCGACCTACCGACCTACCGACCTACCGACCTACCGACCTACCGACCTACCGACCTACCGACCTACTGACCGAAATATTGACCGACCTACCTACCGACCTACCTACCGACCTACCTACCAACCTAGCTACTGACCTACCTACCGACCTACGTACGAATCTACCGACATACATACCGACCTATGTACTGACCTACCAAACTACCGACCTACCTACCTACCTACCGACCTACCTACAGACCTACCTACAGACTGACATACCGATCGAACTACCGACCGACCTACCTATGACCAACCTACTGACCTGCGTAATGACCTACCGACCTACCTACCGACCTACCTACCGACCTACCTACCAACCTACCAACTGACCTACCTTCCTACCTACCTATCTACTAACCTACCGACAGACCTACCTACCAACCTACCTCCGGACCTACCTACCGACCTACCTACCTACCTACCTTCCCACCTACATACATACCTACCTACCTACATACCGACCGACCTAATTACCGACCTACCTACCAACCTACCTACTGACCTACCTACCGACTTACCAACCGACCTACCTACAGACCTACCTACCGACCTACCTACCGACCTACCGACCGACCTACCTACCAATTTACCTACCGACAAACCTACCTACCGACCGACCTACTCTCCGACCTACTGACTGACCTACCTACCGACCTACCTACTACTTACAAACCTACCTACCAACCTACTTACAGACCTACTGAATGACCTACCTACCGACCTAGCTACCGACCTACCTACAGACCTTCCTACTAACCTACCTACTTCCCTACCTACTGATCAACTGACCAACCTTCCTACCAACCTACCTACTGACTTACCTATTAACCTACCGACCAACCTACCGACCGACCTACCTACCGATCTACGTACCAATCTACCAACTACCTACCAACCTGCTGACCTACCTACTGACCTACCTACCTATCTACCTACCTACCTACCTACCTACCAGCCCACCTAATGACCTACTGACCTACCTTTCGACCTACCTACCTACTTACCTACCTACCTACCTACCTACCTACCTACCTACCTACCGACCGACCGCGAATGACCTACCGACCAACTTACTAACCGATTAACCAACCTACCTACAGACCTACCTACCGACTTACCTACTGGCCTACTTACCGACCTACCTACCGACCTACCCACCCACCTACCAACCGATCTACCTACCTACTCACCTGACTACCAACATGCCTACCTACTTACCTACCTACCGACCTACCTACTGAACTACCTACCGACCTACCTACCGATCTACCTACTGATCTACCTACCGACCTACCTACCGACCTACCTACCAACCTACTGACTGACCTACCCACTGACCTACCTACCTACTTACCTACCCACATACCTACCTACCAACAATCCTACTAAACTACCAACCGACCAACCTACCGACCAACTCACCTAATTACTTACCTACCTACTTACCTACCTATCTACCAATCTTCCAACCTACCAACCTACCAACCAACCGACCTACCAACCAACCTACCTTTTGACAATCCTACTGAACTACCAACCGACCAACCTACCGACCAACTGACCTACCTACTTACTTACCTACCTACCTACCTACCTACCTTCCTACCTACCTACCAACCTACCATCCTAGCAAATTACCGACCAACTGACCTACCAACCGACCTTTCTACCGACCTACCTACCGACCTACCTCCCGACCTACCGACTGACCTACCGACCTACCTACCTACCTACTGACCGACCGATCTACATACTGACATACCTAATGACCTACCTACCGACCTATTTACCAACCTACCTAATGACCTTAGAGGCGACTTACCTACAGACCTACCTACCGACCTACCTACTGAGCTACCTAGCTACCGACCTACTTACCGAGCTACCTACTGACCTACCTACCGACCTACCTGCAGACCTACCTACCTACCTACCGAATAACCGACCTACATACCAACCTACCTACCCACATACCTACTGACCTACCAACAAACCTATTGACCGACCTACCTACCGACCTACCTACCGACCTACCAACCGACCTACCTACCTACCGACCTACCAATCGACTTACCTACCAACGGACCTACCGACCGACCTACCTTCCGACCTACTGACCTACTGAACAACCTACCTACCTACCTATCTACCTACCTACCTGCCTACCTACCAACCGACCGACCTACCGACCAACCTACCTACTGAGCTACCTACAAAACTACCTACCGACCTACCTACTAACTACCGACCTACCTACCTACCTACATACCGACCTACCGACTTACCTAATGACCTACCTACCGACCTACCTACGTACCTACTGACCAACCGACCTACATGCCGACATACCTAATGACCTACCTACCAACCTATTTACCAACCTACCTAATTAACTACCAGCCGACTTACCTACAGACCTACCTACCCACCTACCTACTGAGCTACCTACCTACCGACCTACCTACCGACCTACCTACTGACCTACCTACCGACCTACCTACAGACCTACCTACCTACCTACCGAATAACCGACCTAAATACCAACCTGCCTACCAACATACCTACTGACCTACCAACAAACCTACCGACCGACCTACCTACCGACCTACCTACCGACCTACCTACCGACCTACCAACCGACTTACCTACCAACCTACCTACCGACCGACCTGCCAACCGACTTACCTACCAACCTACCTACCAACCGACCTACCTACCGACCGACCTACTGACCGACCTACCTTCCGACCTACTGACCGACCTCCTGACCGACCTACCGACTGACCTACCGACCAACCTACCGACCTATCTATTGACCAAACTATTAACCAACATACATATCGAACTACCTACCAAGCTACTTACTGATCTACCTATCTACTTACCTGCCTACCTACCTACCTACCTACCTACCTACCTACCTACCTACCTACCTACCTACCGACCTACTGACCGACCAACCTACTGACCTATCTACCTACAGACCTACCTACCGACCAACCTACCTACTGACCTACCTACCCACTTACCTACCTACCTACCTACCTACCGACCTACTGACCTACCGACCGACCTACCTACTGACTGACCTACCTACCGAATTACCTACCGACATACAGACCGACCTATTGACTGACCTAGCTATTGACCTACCTAACGACCTACCTACCGACCGACCTACCGACCAACCTACCTTCTGACCTACCTACTGACCTACCTACCAACCTGCCTACCGACCTACCTACTGGCGTACCTACCAACCTATTTACCGACCTACCTACCAACCTACCTACCGATCTACCTACTGACCTACCTACCGACCTACCTAAAGACCTTCCTATCGACCTACCTACCCACCGACTGACTGACCTACCTACTGACCTACTTACATACCTACCTACCTACCTACCTACCGACCAACCTACCAACCAACCTACCGACCAACCGACCTACAACCCAACCTACCTACCAACCTACCTACCCACCTACCTACCAATCTACCAATCTACTGACCTACCGACCTACCTACCTACCTAATGATCTACCTACCTACCTACCAACCTACCTACTACCAACCGACTTACCTACCTACCTACCTACTGACCTACCTAACTACCAACCTACCTACCTGCCCAACGACTGAACTACATACCGACCTACTTACCAACCTACCTACCGATCTACCTACCTACTGACCTGCCTACCGACCTGCCTACCTACTTTCCTACCTACCTACCTACCTAAATACTGACCTACTTACTAACCTATCTACTAAGCAACCTACCTATCGACCTACCTATTGACCTACCTACCTACCGACCTACCTACCCACCGACCTACCTACTGACCTACCTACCATATGTCATACCTACCTACTTACCTACCTACCGACCAACCTACCTACTGACCTACCGACTGACCTTCCTACTGACCGACCTACCTACCAACCTACCTACGGACCTACGGACCGACCGAGCTACCTACTTAGCTACCTACCTACCGACCTACCTACTGACCTACCTACTGACCTACCTACCGACCTATCTTCAGACCTACCTACCTACCTACTGACCGACCGACCTACATACTGACTTACCTACCCACATACCTACCGACCTACCTACCAACCTACCGACCAACCTACCTACCGACCTACCGACCGACCTACCTACCGAACTACAAACTGACCTACCTACCAACCTACCTACAGACCGACCGACCGACCTACCGACTGACCTGCCTTTCGACTTTCTGACCTATTGACCTACCTACCTACCTACCTACCTGCCTACCTATTTATTATCCGACCGACCTACCGACCGACCTACCTACTGACCTACCTACAAAACTACCTACCAACCTTCCCACCAACCTACCTTCCGACCTTCCGACCTACCTACCTACCTACCGACCGACCTACCGACCGACCGACCAACCTACCCACTGACCCACCTTCCGACCTACCGACCTACCTACTGACCGACCTACCGACCGACATACCTACCAGCCTACCTACTGACATACCTACCTACCGACGTACCTACCGATTTACCTACCGACCTACCTGCCGACCTACAATCCAACCTACTGACTGACCTACCTACCGAACGACCTACCGACTGACCTACCTTCCGACCTACTGACCTACTGACCTACCTACCTACCTGTCTACCTGCCTACCTACCTACCGACCTATTTACCGACCGGCCTACCTACTGACCTACCTACAAAACTACCTACCGACCTACCTACTAACTACAGACCTACCTACCTACCTACCTAACTACCGACCTACCTACCGACCTACCTACCAACCTACCTACCAACCTACTGACTGACCTACCCACTGACTTACCTACCTACTTACCTACCTACCTACCTACTGACCGACCTACCAACTGACTTACCGACCTACCTACCGACCAACCTACCGATGGACCTACCAACCGACCTACCGACCAACCTACCGACCGACCTATTGAAAGACCTATTAACCGACATACCTATCGACCTACCTACTGACCCATCTACTGACCTACCTACCTACTTACCTACCAACCTACCTCCGGACCGACCTACCTACCGACCGACCTACCGACCGACTTACCTACCAACCTACCTACTACCTACCAACCTACCTACTGACCTACCTTCCTACCTACTGACTGACCGACCTACATACGAACCTACCTACCGACCTACCTACTGACCTACCTTCCAACCTACCTAATGACCTACAAGCTGACTTACCTACAGACCTACCTACCTACCTACTGACCGATTGACCTACATAATGACCTACCTACACACATACCTACCGACCTACCTACCAACCTACTGACCGATCTACCTACCAACCTACGTACCGACCTACCTACCGACCAACCAACCGACCTACCTACCAACCGAACTACCAACTGCCCTACCTTCTGACCTACTGACCTACTGACCTACTGACCTACTGACCTACCTACCTACCTACCTACCTACCTGCCTACCTACCTACTGACCGACCTACCGACCGACCTACCTACTGACCTACCTACAAAACTATTTACCCACCTACCTACTAACTACCGATCTACCTACCTACCTAATGACCTACCTAACTACCGACCTACCTACCGACCTACCTACATACCGACTTACGGACATACATACTGACCTACCTATCAACCTACCTACCTACCGACCTACCTACAAATCTACCTACAGGTCAACATACCGACCGACCTACAGACCGACCTATCTATGACCAACCTACTGACCTTCCAAACTACCTACTGACCTTTCTACCAAACTACCAACCGACCTACCTACAGACCTACCTACCTACTTATCTACCTACTTACCTACCTACCTACCTACCTACCGACCTACCTACCTACCAACTTTTGTACAGACCTACCTACAGACTGACATACCGACTGAGCTACCAACCGACCTACCTATGACCAACCTACTGACCTGCGTACTGACCTACCGACCTACCTACCGACCTATCTACCGACCTACTTACTAACCTATTGACAGACCCACCTACCGACGTACCTACGGACCTACCTACTGACCTACCTACCTACCTACCTACCTTCCCACCCACCTACATACCTACCTACCTACCTACCGACTGACCTAATTACCGACCTACCTACTGATCTACAGACCAACCTACTTACTGACCTGCCTACCTTCTTACCTAAAAACCTATCTACTCACCTACCTACATACCTACCGACCTACTGACCTACCTACTTACCGACCTACCTACTGACCTACTTACTGACTTACCTACCAACCTACCCACCCACCTAACTACCCACTTACCGACCGATCTGCCTACCTACCGACCTAGCTACCTACTTACCTACCCACTTACCTACCTACCTACTAACCTAGCTACCAACCTATCTACCCACTGATCTACCTTTTGACCTACCTAATGACCTACCGACCTACCTATTGAGTTACCTACCTACTTACCTACCTACCTGCTGACCTACCGACCAACCTACCTACCGTCCTAACTACCAACCTACCTACCAACCTACCTACCTACTTACCTATCTACCTACCTACCTTCCTTCCTACCTACCTACCAACCTACCTATCAACCTACTCACCTACCGGCCTGCCTACCAACCTACCTAATGACCTACTGACCTACCTATTGACCCACCTACCTACTTACCTACCTACCTACCTAGCTACCTACCTACCGACGGACTGACTGACCGACCTATCTACCTACCTACTGACCTACCTAACTACCTAACTACCTACCTAATATATGTCTTACCTACCTACTTACCTACCTAACTACCTACCTACCTACCCACCTACCTACCTACCGACCGACCGACTGACCGACCTACCGACTGACTTACCGACTGACTGACCTACTGACCAACCTATTGACCGACCTACCGACCAACCTACCTACCGACCTACCTATCGACATACCTACCAACGCATCTACCGACCTACCAACCGACCTACCTACCAACCTACCGACTCACCTACCTACCGACCTACCTACCGACCTACCTGGAGACCTACCTACCGACCTACCTAATGACCTACCTACCTACTGTCTTAACTACCAACTTACCCACCTACCTACCTACTGAATTACTTACTGACCTTCCTACTGACCTACCGACCTACCTACTGACCTACCTACCTACTTACCTACCTACCTACCTACCTACTGACTGACCGACCGACCGATCAACCGACTGACCTACCGACCGACCAACCTACTGAATGACCTACTGACCGACCTACTGACCGACCTACCTACTGACCTAACTACCGACCTTACTACCGATCTACTTTCTGACCTACCTACCTACTTTTTACCTACCTACCTACTGAGCAACTGACCTACCGACCGACCTTCCGACCAACCTACCGACCGACCAACTTACCTACCAACTAACCTACCTACCGACCTACCTACCAACCTACCTACTGACCTACCAACCAACCTACCTACCAACCTACCTACTGACCTACTTATCGACCTATGTACTGACCTACGTATGTAGGACCTACCTACCGAGCTACTGACCAACCTAACTACCTACCTACCAACCTACCTACCTACTTACCTACCTACCTACCTACCTACCTACCTACCAACCTACCTAAAAAACCTACATACCTACCAACCTACCTACCAGCCCACCTAATGACCTACCTTTCGACCTACTTACCTACTTACCTACCTACCTACCTCCCTACCGACCGAATGACCTACCGACCAACCTACTAACCGATTAACCAACCTACCTACAGACCTACCTACCGACTTACCTACTGACCTACTTACCGATCTACCTACCGACTTACCCACCATCCTACTGACCGATCTACCTACCTACTGACCTGCCTACCGACCTGCCTACCTACTTTCCTACCTACCTACCTTCCTTTTGACCTACCTACTAACCTATCTACCCAGCAACCTACCTATCGACCTACTTATTGACCTACCTAACGACCGACCTACCTACCCACCGACCTACCTACTGACCTACCTACCATATGTCATACCTACCTACTTACCTACCTACCGACCGACCTACCTACTGACCTACCGACCGATGTTCCTATTGACCGACCTACCTACCGACCTACCTACGGACCTACGGACCGACGACCTATCTACCGACCTTCCTACTGACCTACCTACCAACCTACGTACCAACCTACCCACCTAACTACCAACCTACACACCAACCTACCTACCGATCTACCTACCGACCTACCTACCTACCTACCAAACTACGGACCGAATTAAGGACCGACCTACATACAGAACTATGTACCGACCTACGTACTGACCTACCTACCAACCTACCGACAGACCAACCAACAAACCTTCTTACCTACCTACCGACCTACCTACAGACCTACCTACTGACCTACCTACCGACCTACGTACCGATCTACCTACTGATCTACCTACCGACCTACCTACCGACCTACCTACCAACCTACTGACTGACCTACCTACTGACCAACCTACCTACTTACCTACCTACATACCTACCTACCAACAATCCTACTGAACAACCAACCGGCCAACCTACCGACCAACTGACCTACTTACTTACCTACCTACCTACCTACCTACCTACCTACAAACCTACCGACCAACCGACCTACAATCATTTTCAAAAGAGTTGGGACAGGTAGCCAAATTACCGATTTATAAGACAAACCCAGATCCCCCGCGCCCCCTTTTCAATGTTGTGTCCCAAATAGACGGACATTTTGTTCCGAAACGTGTTTGGATTTGAAAACCAACATTGATTGGGGGGAGGGGGGGGGGGATGTATGGAAATCATCCTATAAAGTAGATTTTAGCTAAAAATACTAGGTGTCCCAACTACTTTTGAAAATGATTGTCTGAAAGCTTAGCTAACTATATTGATTAAATTAAGGTATTTACTCAAATTAAACCAACCTAAAAGAGCTATCATCACCCTATGCTTTGTAAATTGTATATAGTTTTCATTAATATTTATGTATTCTCAGAGCTTTAATTGTGCTATAAAAGTAAAATTTACTAAATGAAATGTATCACCACAATGTATATTAGGGAAAGTGTTTGCGTTGAGACAATATTGCTGCATTTGCAAGAGATAAATGCGCATTTATCTGCTAAACTAGCAACTTGTATTCTAAGTGAGTAGGATGCAAAGGTGAGCTGATAAACAGCACGTACAAACTGTGCATATTTGACGCAAATAGTCGACTGTGACGTGCGTATGTGGTTTAATATGTCTTGGTATACAATAGTGGGTCAGCCATACATGTCACTATATTATATAGGATAAACCGTTTCCTGGATATCCTTTATATATAATTGCCAAAATGGTCTTCGTACAAAAGATTTCTGATGAGACGCGGGCGCTTGTTATATTCTTAAGTATGGAAAATAAGTATTCGATTCGTGAAATTGCTAAAAAAGCTAAAATCTCTAAGTCAACTGTCGCGCGATATTTGAAAACACCGAGGCTAAAGCAGAAGAAAAGGTCATCTGCAAGTACGGGGCGACCTAAAAAGCTATCTGTTCGTGATCGCAGGCATTTAGAGCGTAGTATAAGAAAGTTGCGTGATGTTAATCCGAATTTCACATTGAAAGAGCTTATTCGCTTCAGCGGACTTGAATCTTTGGGAGCATCTTATTCAACGTTCTACAGAGAGATTAAGGGCGCAGGATTCAAGTTTTTGAACGCTAGAAAAAAGGGAGTTCTGAATCGTCGTGATTATGCCAAACGGTACAAATTTGCAAAGAAATGTGAAAAAATTTTGAAAATGAAACCAAGTTTATTCCACTCTAACATTTCGTTTTACTTGGATGGAGTTTCGTTTGTATTTAAGCGCCAACCAATACATGATGCTACTGCCCCAAAGGGTAAGATATGGAGAAAAAAGTCTGAAGGGCTACGAGTAACAAGCAAGGGCTCGAAAAATTTAGCAGGAGGGAAACGATTACATCTCCTTGTGGCTATTGCCTATAACAGAGGCGTAGTTCTGGCCAAGGAGTATGAGCATATGAGTGGGGAATACTTCAGAGATTTCGTTGAGACGAATTTGTCAAAGCTTTTCACTGGAGAAACAGAAGAAAAGTGGTTCGTTATGGATAACGATCCTTCCCAGAGAAGCAAGGCTGCCAGAAAAGCAATAATGAAAGCACGTGCTACTTTATTTGCTATTCCACCACGTTCACCAGATCTTAATCCAATCGAGAACTTATTTCATGTAGTGAAACGAGAGCTTGAGAGGCAAGTCATCGCCAGGAGCTACAGCAAGAAACGTGGCAGGAATTTAAAACAAGAGTTCAGAAAACTATATTCGAAACACCAGTTAGTTATATTAACAATCTATTATTAAGCATGCCTAAGCGCATTGAAGCTGTTATCAAATGTAAAGGATTTAGAACGAAGTATTGAGCAAGTGAAACATGAGATCTCAAAACGATGCACGCGCGTATAGGTGGTTCACACTTTGATTCACACAAACGTTTATTGATTGTCTGCTTGAATTTTACGCGGTATTTACATTTGTCTTTACGTTGAGCAAGCAGTGGCATCAGACCTATTTCTATTGGCATACTTTGCTTTTAATTTAACGCCAAAATAAACCAAATTTTATAAAATGAAATGATTCACACCCAAATCTATTAATACTTGAAAGGTCTTATCTGATTTATATAAACCAAAGTGTGAATCGTGCTAACTCTCAGTTTGGTCATTTATTATTGTCTGAACTTTAGGGAAAACAATATTGGACACTTCCAAGATACTATTCCAGGCCTCAACTTGATTTTAAACCGTTTTATTTTTTTGTTATTTAAGATTTTGTGTGTGTGAATCAGTGTGTGAACCAAGGTGTGAACCACTCTCATTTAATTTTAATTCGTCTGTCCCGGAAGCTTTAATGCGTTTGACTATATTATGTAATTATACACTGCTAATAATAAGTTTTGCAAAACATGAAATGCAAGTTTTCATCTCTTTTTGTTGGTGTTTTGGTATTTGCCTATGAAAATTAAATGTACACCATCTTACGTCCATCATCTCCGTGTTGACTCTGTCGATAGTACCACCTTTTACAAGTGCTAACGGAGCATCGCTGGTTGCAAAGAATGGCGTGTCTTTATCCAACACGATATCTTTGCTCATCACATTTTTGGGAGCAGGAAAATGAACAGTATCACCCTCTAACACTTGCAGGAACTCACACCAGGGTATAAGCGAAGGCTTCCAGCGAAAATCGTTTAGCCAAACCACCTCAGCATCTTCAATTCCAAGCCAAGCGAAGCTTCCAGACGCTGGGTTCATAAAACATCGGAAAATCTTTGTCAGGGGGCGAAGAATGAACGATTTGCCACAATTTGCCGGCCCATAGATATATATGTTGCGATATTTCCCCCGACCACGTTTCAATGCGTCATAGATAGCAGACGCGAAACACTCTTTGGCGATTCCGTTGGTATCTAAAATTTCATTCGCAGCTGAAATCCACGCACCCTGGCAACCATCGACACATGAACTAGCCGCACTCTCTTCCAGCAGTTGAAGACGTGATTTATTTGCGCGTTCCAGCTTTGCTTGCGCCTCGCTCAGCTCTTTAGCCGTATCGATGGCCTCGTTCACTATCTTAGGCCCCCGGTTCGAAACGAACTCTGCAAGGTCTGTCTTACCCTCTTCTTGCCATTTAGCCGCCAATGCCATCAGTTCCAGACGTGTCTTAATTTTTTTGGTTTGTATTATCCGTACAACGTTAAACACGGCCAGTCGCTTTCTTTTTTTCCCCTTGCAAATCTTTCCTGCCTTCTTTCGTTGCCGTGACCCATTTGTAGATGGCGGTGGTCCTGAATTTGCGAGGTCTGGATGGCCTTGAGACAGCACAAATTCTGTATCTTCCTTGACAACGTATTCATATGCTGTATAGTAATTTGCGTGGTTGTCGGAAAAGTTCAGTTTTATGCCGTATCTATTATCGATGAAATTTCTAACAGCTCGCCATCTAGCCGTGTTGCTCAATTTTATAGCCATATGGAAGTGACTACCACCGTTTTGATGCGCCTCCAAACTGACTACCCACTGGATTATCCTCGACCGGGAACAGGAATGCCATGAATTAACAATTAGGTTCCCAAATTCTACTCTGGACAGTTGTGAAACTGTCGCATTGACTAAACATGATCAAATACGCTCCTTTGCTTTGGATACTCGAGTTAGCAGTTGTCTCAGCCATTGCCTTCGACTAAATGAGGTGGCTAGAATAACGGAGTTACTTAACCTAAGGGAAAAACTCCTGGTGCGCCAGTACAAGCCAATGTAAGCCAAGTCTTGCTACATAATATTAAACAACCCAGAGATAGATAAACGTTCATAACAGAAGTCAAAACGCGAAGTTAAACTTGATATTCAGAAAAGATTGACTCGAAGAGGCCCAATACTCTGTTAATTATTAACTTTTTCAATTTTCGCTCGAACTTGCTTTTTGAATGTGCGGAAAATTGAACTTAATAAGCCCGACCTAAATGTATTATTACCATCTGAAAATATTCCTAATACATTAACATTAACAAAATTCATTTTAGGCTGTAGGGTTCAGACAATCATTTTCAAAAGAGTTGGGACAGGTAGCCAAATTACCGATTTATAAGACAAACCCAGATCCCCCGCGCCCCCTTTTCAATGTTGTGTCCCAAATAGACAGACATTTTGTTCCGAAACGTGTTTGGATTTGAAAACCAACATTGATTGGGGGGAGGGGGGGGATGTATGGAAATCCTAGTATAGTAGATTTAGCTAAAAATAGTGGGTGTCCCAACTACTTTTGAAAATGATTGTACCAACCAACCTACCTACTGACAATCCTACTGAACTACCAACCGACTAACCTACTGACCAACTGACCTACTTACTTACCTACCTACCTACCTACCTTCCTACCTAACTACCAACCTACCAACCTACCAAATTACCGACCAACTGACCTACCAACCCACCTACCTACCGACCTACCTACCAACCTACCTACTGACCTACCGACTGACCTACCGACAAACCTACCGACCTACATACCTACTTACCAACCTACCTACTTCCTACCGACCTACCTACCTACCTACCTACCGACCTACCTAACTACCAACCTACATACCTGCCGACCGACCAAACTACATACAAACCTACCTACCGACCTACCTACCGACCTACCGACCGACCAACCTACTGACCAACCTATGGACCGACCTACCAACCTACCTCCCGACCAACCTACCTACCTCCCGACCTACCGACCGAACTACCTACCGACATACCTACTACCTACCAACCTTCCAACCGAACTACCTACCTACCTACCGACCTACCTATTGACCTACCTACCGACCTACCTAACAACCTATTGATTGACCTACCTACCGACCTAACTACCGACCTACCTACCGACCTACATACCGACCGACCTACCTACCGACCTTCCTACTGACCTACCTACCGACCTACGTACCAACCTACCCACCTAACTACCAACCTACCCACCAACCTACCTACCAACCTACGTACCGACCTACCTACTGACCTACCTACCTACCTACCAACGTACGGACCGAATTAAGGACCGACCTACCTACAGAACTATGTACCGACCTACGTACTGACCTACCTATCAACCTACCGACAGACCAACCAACAAACCTTCCTACCTACCTACCTACCTACCTACAGACCTACCTACTGACCTACCTACCGACCTACCTACTGATCTACCTACTGATCTACCTACCGACCTACCTACCGACCTACCTAACGACCTATTGATTGACCTACCTACCGACCTAACTACCGACCTACTTACCGACCTACATACTGACCGACCTACCTACCAACCTACCTACCGACCGAACTACCAACCGACTGACCTACCGACCGACCTACATACCGACCTACCTACCGACCTACGTACCAACCTACCTACCAACCTACCTACTGATCTAACTACCTACCTACCTACCTACCTACCTACCTACCTACATACCTACCTACCTACCGACGGAGATACCTACCAACTTACCGTTTGACCTACCCACTGACCTACCTACCTACTTACCTACCTACGTACCTACCTACCAACAATCCTACTGAACTACCAACTGACCAACCTACCGACCAACTAACCTAATTACTTACCTACCTACCTACCTACCTACCTACCAACCTTCCAACCTACCAACCTACCAACCAACCGACCTACCAACCAACCTACCCATTGACAATCCTACTGAACTACCAACCGACCAACCTACCGACCAACTGACCTACTTACTTACCTACCTACCTACCTACGTACCTACCTTCCTACCTACCTACCAACTTACCAACCTACCAAATGACCGACCAACTGACCTGCCAACTGACCTACCTACCGACCTACCTACCGACCTACCTGCCGACCTACCGACTGACCTACTGACCGACCTACCTACTGACCTACCTATGGACCGACCTACCAACCTACCTCCCGACCAACCTACCTACCTCCCGACCTACCGACCGAACTACCTACCGACCTACCTACTACCTACCAACCTTCCTACACACCTACCTACCTACCTACTGACCGACCGACCTACATACTGACCTACCTACTTACCTACCTACCTAACTACCCACCGAACTACCAACCGACTGACCTATCGACCGAACTACATACCGACCTACCTACCGACCTACGTACCAACCTACCTACCAACCTACCTACTGATCTAACTACCTACCTACCTACCTACCTACCTACCTACATACCTACCTACCTACCGACCGAGATACCTACCAACCTACCGTTTGACCTACCCACTGACCTACAAACTTACTTACCTACCTACCTACCTACCGACCAACCTACCGACCGACGTACTGACTGACCTTCTAACCAACCTACCGACTGACCAACCGACGGACCTGCCGACCGACCTATTGACCGACCTATTAACCAACATACCTATCGACTTACCTACCGACCTACTTACTGATATACCTACCTACTTACCTACTTACTTACCTACCTACCTACCTACCTACCGACCTACCGACCGACCAACCTACCAACCTATCTACCTACCGACCTACCTACCGACTGACCTACCTACTGACCTACCTACTACTTACCTACCTACCTACCTACCTAACTACCTACTGACTGACCGACCGACCGACCAACCGACTGACCTGCCGACCGACCTACCTACTGACCAACCTACCTACTGACCTACCTACCGACCTACGGACCGACCAACCTACCTACCGACCTACCTAATGACATATCTACAGACCTACGTACCAACATACTGACCTACCTACCAACCTACCTACTAACCTACCTACCAACCTACCTACCAACCTACCTACCGACCTACCTACCGACCTACCTACTACCAACCTACGGACCGACATAAGGACCGACCTACCTACAGAACTACGTACCGACCTACGTACTGACCTACCTACCAACCTACCAACAGCCCAACAAACAAACCTACATTCCTACCTACCGACCTACCTACTGACCTACCTACCGACCTAACATCCTACCAACCTACCTTCTGACCTACCTACCGACCTACCTACCGACCGACCTACAGACCAACATACCTTCCGACGTACCGATCTACCTACCTACCTACCTACCTACCTACTGACCAACCTATCACTAACCTGCCTACCGACCTACCTACTGACCTTCCTACCAACCTATTTACCAACCTACCTACCGACCTACATACCGACCTACCTACTGACCTACATGCCGGCCTACCTAACCACCGACCTACCTACCAACCTACGTACCGACCTACGTACTGACCTACCTACCAACCCACCGACAGACCAACCAACAAACCTACCTACCTACCTACCGACCTACCTACTGACCTACCTACCAACCTACCTACCAACAATCCTACTGAAGTACCAACTGACCAACCTACCGACCAACTAACCTAATTACTTACCTACCTACCTACCTACCTACCTACCAACCTTCCAACCTACCAACCTACCAACCAACCGACCTACCAACCAACCTACCCATTGACAATCCTACTGAACTACCAACCGACCAACCTACCGACCAACTGACCTACTTACTTACCTAATGACCTACCTACCGACCTTCATACTGAACTACCAACCGACCAACCTTCCGACTAATTAACCTACTTACATACCTACCTACCTACCTACATTCCGATCTACTGACCTACTGACTGACCTACCAACCTACCTACCTACCGACCTACCTAACTACCAACCTACCTACCTGCAGACCGACCGAACTACCTACCGACCTACCAACCAACCTACCTACCGAGCTACCTACCGACCAACCTACCAACCTACCTACCAACCTCCTTCCCAACCTACCTACCTACCGAATGACCTACCGACCTACCTACCTACCAATCTACCTACCTACCTACCTACCCTCCTACCTACCTATCGACCGACCTACCGACCCACCTACCGAGCTACCTACAAAACTACCTACCGACCTACCTACTAACTACCGACCTACCTACCTACCTACTTACCGACCTACCTACTACCTATCGACTTACCTACTGACCTACCTACCGACCTACCTACCTACCTACTGACCGACCGACCTACATACCGACATACCTAATGACCTACCTACCAACCTATTTACCAACCTACCTAATTACCTACCAGCCAACTTACCTACAGACCTACCTACCCGCCTACCTACTGAGCTACCTACCTACCAACCTACCTACCGACCTATTTACAGACCTACCTACCTACCTACCGAATAACCGACCTTAATACCAACCTACCTACCGACCTACCAACCGACCTACCTACTGACCTACCTACCAAACTACTTACCTACCTACCTACCTACCTACTGACCTACCGACAGACCTACCTTTAGACCTACCCACCGACCTACCTATCTATCTATCTATCTATCCATCTATCCATCTATCCATATATCCATCTATCCATCTATCCATCTATCCATCTATCCATCTATCCATCTATCCATCTATCGATCTATCGATCTATCTATCTATCTATCTATCTATCTATCTATCTATCTATCTATCTATCTATCTATCTATCTATCTATCTATCTATCTATCTATATATCTATATATCTATATATCTATATATCTATATATCTATATATCTATATATCTATATATCTATATATCTATATATCTATATATCTATATATCTATATATCTATATATCTATATATCTATATATCTATATATCTATATCTACATCTATATATATATATCTACATATATATATATCTACATATATATATATATATATATATATATATATATATATATATATATTATATTAATATATATATATATATATTATATATATATATAATTTTATTTACTACAGGACTGTTTCGTATGACAAGCTTATAGCTTGCCACACTCGTCAGGTAAATAATATAATATTACAACAGCACAACGGACTATATACAGGAGATGCATAATTAATTAATTAGATCATGTTACATGGGTGTTACTAAGGAGAAATTTCTTTCGATGTCGGCAGGCGGATACGAGTTCGTTGCGTTTGTTAAGAGAGCTTAATTCAGGGTGACAGATAATGATGAATTTTTCGGAAAGGCATAGATTACAGCGTTTGGTTTTGTTGCAGTATGGTTTTGACTTTTTCATTATTTTCCAATTGATGGTGTATGGTGTATTATTATCTTTTAATTGCCAAATGTGTTTGCTCAGTTCAGTTGCATTTTTCTTAGTTTTGTTGCGGAAGGTGCTGGTGTGGTTGAGATAGCGTGTTTTAAAAGTATTTTCGGTAAGACCAACGTATGTTTCAATTTCTTTCGTCGCCTCATTGGTTACAGCAGCTTGGTACACTACGGCTTTTGTTTGACACTCGCCTCGAAGTGGACATGCGTCTTTCATGCGGCAATTGCATCGGTTTTCTGTGGTGATGTTGTTGTTAACTTCGTTCCGCAGTATTGTTTTGTTGTGGGATGAGATGATGCTCTGTACGTTTGGCATACAACTATAACTTAACTTTAACGTGTTTCGGTTGAAGATTTTGTGCAATGGATGGTTTGGGGGGAAGGATTCATCTATGGCTTTAAGGAACTTGTGGCCAATATCGGTTTTGACGTTTGAGCTGTAAGGTGGGTTGTACCAAGTGACGTTTCTGGTTCTTTGTCGGGTTCGTTGAGTAGGTTGGGGGTTGTAGTTGTATCCACTCTTCTTTAACGCTTCTTGGTATGGGCGCTTGCTTGAATCGAATGATTCCTTGTCTGATGAAATTTTTGAAAGGCGTTCATTGATCGTTTCGGGGATTCTACGCATAATGGAGGGAGGGTGGTTGCTCTTGACGTTGACGTACTGGGGCATGTTGCCTGGCTTTGTATACGGTTTGAATGTTCCGGTCATTAGATTGAATGTAATGTCTAGAAAGTTTACGCATTTCTTGTTAGCCTCGATAGTTAGTTTGAGTTTATTGTCGCTGAACACTTTACAGATTTCTTTCTTTATTTTTTCTATCTCGCGTGGAGGGACGTTGAACGCGCTCAGGCCATCATCTCGGTACAAACCAATAGCATTTCTATACGTGGCAGGAAGTTGTGATAGCAAGTAGGCTACCACCAGTTCGCATGTTTCCGCACCGTCAAAACTGCCCATTGTCACATCAAAATTCGAGCTACTGTCCTTCTTGCACCAAGCTTGGTTTTCACTAAAGAGCAAGGAGTTCTTGGCTTGAATTATGATGTGACTTTCTTCTTCTGTTATCTCATCATATTGGGACGCGAATGCGATAGCCTTGTTTAAAAGCTCGTCTGTTATCGATGGATAAAAATCAACGACGTCAAAGCTGATAAACGAGTGTGCGGGTTTGTTATCAATGTTCTTGAACCATTGAATGACAGAGATACTGTTTTTCCATTGCATCACACCGGTGGAAGATATAATTTTATTGTTGATTCGCTCGAGGATTTTTTTACTAATAATGCCGATCTCGGATTTGCGGGATTGATGAGGCGCGTTGTCGGATTGTTGTTGAAGTTTGGCTGTGGTCTTTAACGTAATGAAACATTCTTTCTCGGCCATTGCATCGATTCTACTATCTAACTTTAGGTTTTTCGCGATTCTCCGTTCTTCTTTGGCTATTTCGGCTGTGCTGTTTGCTGCCGCTTTCTTGTAGGTTTTTGTAATGCTGTTGTGGAGAAGTTGTTTGTATGGCTCGGGTTTCACGCGGTAGAAGTTGGTAGTCTTGTCGGCGGGTATGAACAGTTCGTTGTCTTTCTTTATTTTCTTAATGTCTTGGTTCAGTTTATTTTGGAATGCAGATGTTGACGGTTGGAATTCAATGTTCTGAACTAGCGTTAGCATTCTTTCCTCGAAATCATGAAGTTCGGCGATTGCTGGTGGTGATGTTGTTGTTTTGAAGCCATATGTTTCTCTCTTGATTGAAGTGTCAGTTTTGTGGAGAAAGTGGTGCGCTTTCCATCTCAAACGTTGAAGGAAGGATTGCGTTTTTTCAATTAGGCATCTTCTGTACATGTTCGGCTGTGGTGTTGGGATATTCTTCGTGGAGTAGCCAAGGTTTGTGGGTTCCATTTCGATATGTATTAGAGTGCTCGACAGTGAAGGAGCGTGATATACAGGTGTAGTGATAGAAACTATCGTGAAGATAGAAACTAGCGCATACAAAATCGTCTGGGTAGAGTGCTCAATGCTAATGCAGAGCGGCATGAAGTAACCTGCGTTTTCTCATCTTGTGTTATGCCGCTCTGCATTAGCATTGAGCACTCTACCCAGACGATTTTGTATGCGCTAGTTTCTATCTTCACGATAGTTTCTATCACTGCACCTGTATATCTATATATCTATATATCTATATATCTATATATCTATATATCTATATATCTATATATCTATATATCTATATATCTATATATCTATATATCTATATATCTTATATCTATATATCTATATATCTATATATCTATATATCTATATATCTATATATCTATATATCTATATATCTATATATCTATATATCTATATATCTATATATCTATATCTATATCTATATATCTATATATCTATATATCTATATATCTATATATCTATATCTATATATCTATATATCTATATATCTATATATCTATATATCTATATATCTATATATCTATATATCTATATATCTATATATCTATATATCTATATATCTATATATCTATATATCTATATATATCTATATATATCTATATATATCTATATATATCTATATATATCTATATATATATATCTACATATCTATATATATCTATATATATATCTATATATATCTATATATATCTATATCTATATATATATATATCTATATATGTGTGTGTGTATGTGTGTATGCATATGCGTATGTGTGTATATGTGTATTATATATATATAGATATATATATATTTTATATATATAATATATATATATATATATATATATATATATATATATATATTAAACCTGCTATTGCCATTAGGTAAAAAGGATTTAGTTTGCCAATATTTCATATAACAATTCACCTGGACCCTAAAATGCTCGCAGCAACCTCTATCTAGCAAGTAACCTAGTTATATAGATTGTAGACGTGAATGCGTTTGTAATTGATCAGTTCATATTTTCGACCTGCACTAAATAATTACCTTACAGTCCATTTCAAATACCATAGAATCCTCCATCCACATGTTGTAGCTAATGAAATGTAACTCAATTGGACTGCAGGGGGGAAAGTGTATCTTGATGAACTGCCTGTTGGCATCACCACCATCACAAATGCGGTAGTAAATGCTTGAGGGAAGAGAGGGCATAATTATTATTTCTCGTGGACATTGTAAATCCGGCTTCACATTATTGCTATATAAATACTCAAGTACAGACTCAGGCTGCAGAATATCTCACAGAGGGATATCTGCTTATTACAAAAGCGTAAGCGCAATTTGTCATGATTTGTCACACAGTAAGTGCACTAAACGGAAGTATTCATCCCCCCCCGAACATATTTGCATTAATTATCTTCAAAGGGGAGATTGCATCTATTTAGGCACTTGCTGCATGACGAATCGCAGTTACGCTTTTTAATGAGCAGATATCCCTCTGTGTTATTCTGTGCTCACGCACAGTAAGCATGATGTACATTGTCGTACCGAAAATCTGCTCAGGCAGAAGGTGGGCATTGTGAGGTAGGGAAATGCGCCAAGGGAAAACCGAATCCAGAATCACTCAAAAATACAAATTGAAGCCGATGAGTTGCCACTTGTACGTTCAACGTACCAATATTAAATGTATTATAATTATAACATTAAACAACACAGTCATTTGCAAATCTTCCTGGGAAATAAGATGTAAATTTGACAATTTGTACATGAAATATACACATACGTGATTTAATCTGTTCATACCTGGATCTTCATTTCGTCAACAACCAGACCTCCCCAATAATCAGAAGGTTTAAGGCTTTTTCTCTCCGCTTCTTTTTGGCACCATTGAATCATTTCTGAATTCTATCCAGGCTGCTGACTAACAATTTTTGTTATACCTAAATTGCATGAGACCCAAGTTAATCAAAATATTCAATCAAAAGTTATACAAGACTGACATAGCAGTCCTTCATATTTCATGTAGAAAAATGAATAACCAGGATTTAACACACCTTTTTTTAGTGTATGATTTTCATGCTTTCTACGTACAATGAATAATTTTATTTAATCGTTGATAACTAACCTTAAAAGGTAATTACTTGAAAATATCACTTCTCGCATTGCATCAAGTGCTTTAGGGCTCTTGCAATAAACATCTAATGCAAATCGTACGATTCTAAAAAGATAAAATAACAAATGTTCCTAGTGATAATGCGAAGACTCAGGTGTGTATATTAAATGTATATGTGGTCAAGCTAATTTTTCAGCTTGCCCGGTTGGTGACTCAGAGTAGCAACATCACATAAACAAATGTTCCTGTCTATAAAGATCGATTTTTCCAAATTTGATGTCAATTGTATTACACAGCAAGAAACGCCACAGACTTGTTGCAAGTTGTTAATTTTAAAATTAACTGTATTGACAGGTTTAGTCCGAAATACTCGCAAATCGTATATCCAATGTTGGGTTTTTATTCTATCTAATATTCCCATTGGGAATTCTGCCACACAATGGGCGGATAAGATGGCAAATTCATCATATGACTAGCAGAGAGGTGTGGCTATCATGTAATAGCACAAAGCAATTAAATAGAGCAAGCAAACCCAAGTTTTTCGCATTTCGACGTTGGAAAGAAGGTATACACAGGGCTTAGAAGGGTTTTTTTCCCCATCCTGCCTGTTGTGTCTGAGCCAATACACTTCATCCTAACATGGATCATGCTGCCAATAATGTACAAATTCCTATCGCCATCCACGATGACAATGTGATCAAGACTCTACAAGAAGATCTCCACTTCCAGAACCAGCTGCCGAGTTACCGCCAGTCGATGCTCCTCCGCAAGCACTACAGCCGATACAGTCAGCACCGCCATTAGCTCAGCCTCAAGTAATTAGCTGTCTTTTACGCCTACAGTGTTTGCTGTATATATTTCACTTATACAGGGTTGTTTCCTCGTTTCTCGCTTCGCTCAAAAACCTCATCTATCGTTATAGCCTAGGCACCTTTAGGTTGGGTCCCCATTTAGGCTTCCTTCGCTCGGACTTGCTGTGCATGCTTTCTTCTGTTATAATTTCACCCAGTTCACATTACCTCATTAGATTAAAAATTATATTTGCCTTATTTGTCTTTTTTCTCTCTTAATACTCCCGCTCATTAAAATCAATCATACTCTACTATCACGACTGCGAACATGTGTGAACCATTTTGCCCTTAACCTGTGGCGCATATCTAATTTAGATGTTTCGCTTCTCGCTCATACCTTTGTCCTATTCTAGCAATACCATGCCTACATTCTCACCTATAATGTCTTGTTTCATCGTTTTGCCTGGTCTCACATAATTTTCTACCCATTTGTCTATTTTGCCTGATGTTGATTCACATTTCGGTAGTAAGCCTAACATAGTTTTGAGTTTCATCTTGTGATTTTGCCATTAATTACTCAGCGATCCGTGCCTACCTACCCCACATAGAGTGTGTGTTGCCTTTCCAATGTCAGCCAATGTGTATGTGAGAGGTTGTTTAGTTGCTCCACGCAACCCGCGTGATTTTAGCTACTTTCCACAGTGGAATGCGTCGCTCATATCAAGCCCACTAAAGCTGCAATTTACTGTTATTATTTCATAAAATTTAATCACTTGTTTGCATAATTTGGCCACTGAGAGGACGCCATTTACTTAATGTCTATTATTTGTGTCTCCAACATATTCAATAACCCCTCTGTGTGAGGCTGCTGTTCACTACTGCAGTGATTGAAGTTTGTTTATTTGTTGTTTACTCCCATATACTGTAATCTTTCGCTAACCAACTGTGTGACAGATGCCTTGTCATGAGTAATGTCTCCTCATGGCCACCGTGTGAGATGAAGTTATTTATCTTCTGCTCATTTCTTACACATTATTCACCAACCACTGTTTGAGATGTCCTTTTTTAGCCACAGTGTGAGATAAAGTTATTTACTGCTTATTTTCTTATACATTATACACTAGCCACTGTGTGAGGTGTTGTTTCATAACCACAGTGTGAGATGAGGTTATTTATTTACTGGTTATTTCCATATACACTAACCACTGTGTGAGAGGTGTCGTTTCATAACCACAGTGTGAGATGAAGTTATTTATTTACTGCTTATTTTCATATACACCAACCACTGTGTGAGGTGTCGTTTCATAGCCACAGTGTGAGATAAGCTGTTTGTTTACTGTTTATATTTTTTTATTTACTAACCACTGTGTGAGAGGTATCATTTCATAGCCACAGTGTGAGATTGAAGCTGTTTATTTACTGCTTATATTCTCTATTCTCTAACCACTGTGTGAGAGGTGTTGTTTCATAGCCACAGTGTGAGATGAAGTTACTTATTTACCGCTTATTTCATATACACTAACCACTGTGTGAGTCTGTGAGAGGCATTGTTCCATAACCACAGTGCATGATGAAGTTATTCACTTTGCTTATTTTTTCATAAAAACCCAACTTCTGGGTGAGGGTGCCATTACATAGCCATAGTGTGCTATGAGGTTGTAATTTACTTACCGCCCATTTTACCCTACAAAAAAAAATTCGCAGTAGGAATTTACATGTTTTATACTGATTTGAGAGGGGCAAATCTAAGCAAAAAGCCTCATACCACTGTCTACGACGGGGTTCTCACAGGCAGTAAACCCTCGTCCAAAAGACTGTATGTTCGACCGGGGTCAACCATTTTATACTCGCACACTTACATTGTGAGCCATTCACACCTCATGTAGATACCAAACTTACGACAGGTTTACACGTCGTCACTGATTTGAGGAAGATACATCTAGCTAAAGGCCTCATCCTCATACGACTGGGTCTCCCTTCAGTTTGTAAAGGCAGTCGTTTAAAAAAAAATTTCTAACCTTCTTAATTTGGCCCTCCCGTTTAGCCCATCACCCTGGATGGCCTGCAGGCCCAAGTAAACCAGCTCCTCACACAATCGAATACTCATACAGCGGGAGCCGCCGCTTCTCATTTACGACAAGAGCTTATAAAACTGGTTGGCCTTTTTGACCCTTTCATGCCTTAGCTGCCCTGGAGAACCTGGTCGATGTCGCCCGTGAAAACAATCATGTAAATGCGCATCTATGGAACGCCAGGACTGTCTTAAGTGATCAAACATCATTATACGTGGTGCATTCAACAATATACACGGTGGTTCTATTATTATACGTGGTGCTTTCAACATTATGCGCGGTGGTTCTATTATTATATGTGGTGCTTTCAACATTATAGGCGGTGGTTTTATAATTCATTATGCCTGGTGCTTTTGATACTATGCGTGGTAGCTTAATCATTACACATGGTGCTTTTGACATTATACGCAGTAGTTTTATTATTATACATGGTGCTTTTAATATTATACGCTTCTATATGCATTCGCTCTGCTTTCACTATTATATGCGGTAGTCTTGTTACTTGCGATACCAGGACGAAAAAAAACCGTATTTTATTTCGCAATTTCGCCGCCGAATCTGCAGTTATTATAGCCAGTTCATTTTGATAGTCAATGTTAATACTTCATGCAACATTGGTATGGAATTTGACATGGCTGACTTTTTGCAAAAATGGAGAAAATTTTTCAGCAGCTTGGACTAGCAAATCTTTTAAGTCGATTTGTCACAGAAAGGGTGGATGAGAAAATCGTTCTTTTTTCGATGGACAGCGAACTTTCTTGCATTGAAGAAATTTCGTCTTGGGGTTTTCTGGACTCTTGGTCCGGGTTTCTCCCTTGGCGTCATAAACAACATCTACGCCTTCACTTACAGTACTGATCATAATTATTTGAACACCTTCAATTTTTTCATTTCTCGGTATACCAATAGTCTAACAGTCCCTGAGCCTGAAACATGTTAAAATATGTATATCATTAAATTTACAATCCCTATGGTATTCAGTCATCCGTGTTAAATAGTTCAGGTTTAGATAATTGAGCACATGCACCAGACTTGACTTTAGACTAGCCCTGCTTTTGTGAAGACGCATGGCTAAGGGTAAAGAACTTACTATAGAGCAAAGAGCAAGGATAAAAGCACTTTATGATGGAGGTTGGTCATACAGAAAGATTGCTGGCAACTTAAAATGTTCTTTGGGCACCATTAACTACACCTTGAACAAAATCAAGGCCACGAAATCGTGTGCAAATCGCCCTAGAACTGGACGCAAAAGAAAGTTATCAAAAAAGGATGTTCATGCACTTAAGCTGCTTAGTCTCAAAGGTCGTACAAATTCTTCCAAACAACTTTGTGATGAGATCAATCAAGCATTACCCCAAGAGACCACCATTGCTGCATCAACAACACGGCGATACTTACGTGAACAAGGACTATTTGGCAGGGTAGCCGTTAAGAAGCCATTGCTTAGACCACAGAACCGAATAAAACGCCTAAGATTTGCAAAACAACATAAAGATTGGACCAAAGATGACTGGAATAAGGTATTATGGACAGACGAATCAAAGTTTGAATTGTTCAGCACTAATCGAAGGGTTTATGTGGGGAGACGAAAAGGTGAGCAGCTCATGAACGACTGCATTTCCTCCACAGTCAAGCACACCCTTCATCAGTCAAGCAATATCTGGCCTCCATTCGCGAGGAACAGGCGAAGGCAACTATTTCTCCCAAGCAGACTACCCCCCTCTTCCATGATAAGTTCAAAGTACTTTGTAGCCACCTCCACCAACGAATCCGCCAACATGACCTCTCTACCACCTTGTGCTATTTAAACGCCCGTGATCTAGCTTTCTTTTCCATCGACTTCTACTCCGGCAGCAGAGCCCTCGACCTGGGTAGAATCCACACCAAGCAAGTTCTCACCCTTCCTGATAGCGGCGGCTTTCTATTCCGACAAACCTTTGGAAAGACCCTCCGTGGTAACGGCGTCCACAATTTCTCTGTGCGTCCCGGCCCTGACCCACTCACTTGCCCTGTATCCAACCTCCGCCTCTACATCTGTCTTTCCAACGCTATGGAAATCAACCTCCGTCTTGGGTACCTCTTTCGCACCGTCAACAACTCCGGCCACATCACCGAACACCCATTCAAAGGCTCTTTTCAAGCCCGCAACAATTTGGTCAATATGTCTCTCACATTTCCATGGCCCTTTCAACAATTTCATGTAATGCCATATTTTCGTCTTTATAACTTTCACGTTTTCCCTTTCTTTTCCCTGAGTATGGGAGAAGGGGGAATCTTCGTGTTTGCAAATTTAGTAATATTTCTTCCTTTCTCTACCAATAAAGCCCCATAAAAGCAAAGCCTGAAATTATTTTGTCCCCATTCTTAGCTCTTCTTCATCTCGGCTATTGTGTTGCAAAATGTGCTGTGGGAATATAATACTATTTACAGCGGTCTTACCCATTACGACTATATAAGCCACACCCACTTTAGGTCAATTGTCAGTTAGCTCAAGCAGGCTTTTAGAACAGCCAGTCTCAAGATTCACTACATAATGCTTTGCTTTGTATATGCCCGGAATTATATTACACATGCATTATCTATAGTGTATCTTGTCCTAATGACATGTGGACAATTTACTCAATAAAGTTGCACCATTGAAGCAAAAGAGCATAAATAATTGTATTTTAGAACATCTATGCAATAGTCACTGATGTTGGATGTTTGTCATATGTAGATGTTTCAAAGCAACCTTTATTTTTCCATAGTTCATTAGCAACATCAGGACAGCGACAACGGATGTGTCTGGCGAAGCCACAAGGGGTGTCACAAACCAACACTGTAGGTTTGTATTTCAGACATGTACAAGTCTGCAGCATCCCGAACAGATTCTGTTAGACAGAGGAATTTGGATGCATAGGTACACTAAAAAGGTATAAAATAGTTATTGTTACTTACAAGGAGTGTTTGAATAATCTACTTGTTTGAATTAAACTTTTACTCTTTCAGTGCATTGAGTCATTACTAATAGAATCAATTACCCCATGTTTGCAAGCAATGTGATAAAAACCTCCTGTGCGACCTGGGATCTTTGAAAAACCATGACATGGACTGTTTCCTATTAAAATACTAGAATAAAGTACTTGCAGCTTTTCAATCATATGTTCTTGAAACACAAAATAGAGGAAATAGAGGAAATAGAGGA
This sequence comes from Dendronephthya gigantea, assembly GCF_004324835.1. NCBI lineage: Eukaryota > Metazoa > Cnidaria > Anthozoa > Malacalcyonacea > Nephtheidae > Dendronephthya > Dendronephthya gigantea. The sequence goes on along the minus strand of NW_021163136.1, from coordinate 39,973 downwards.
TATACTGTTTATGGCTAACCTTTTATGAACTTGCAATGATAACAAATTCCCTGTTCGCTTTTCCATTTCTTTGTATAAGAAGACAAACAGGAAAGATCCGATATAGCTACCAGTGGTCCAATATATAAGAGATCAAAACCATGAAATATAATATACAGGGTGTATCAGAAAAAACTAGAAGATTTTAAAATGATCAGAAAACTATCATTTTATCAAGATATCTCAAAAATATATTTACGTCTAAGTATTTTAGCATCTTCTGGCTTATCTAAGAGTAAAAGCTAGCAGAAAAATTAACCTCGAAAAGCGGGAGAACGGTTTGTAAAAGCCTCATTTTTAACCGCTTGTGCAAAGAAAATAAGACGATGAAAATCCAAGTTCAGTTAAAGAGGTGAAAGTTTGGAATCTTTTGTGCAATGTATCGCAATTTCAAAAAATTTGATAAACATTAGGTCCGCCGCGAAACGTTTCAAAATTTACTCGTTTACTCCGCTCTCGAGTAACTTTTTACACGCAAGAATGATTACATGCATGAGTGATAGTTGGAATGATGTACTTAAACATAACTAGCAATGAATACTCTTGTTTTATTGTTTTCATTTAACAAAGAGTGCTCGTAATTACGTCATTCCAACTATCACTCATGCATGTAATCATTCTTGCGTGTAAAAAGTTACGAGAGAGCAGAGTAAACAGGAAAAAAATCCAATTTTGAAACGTTTCGCGGCGGACCTAATGTTTATCAAATTTTTTGAAATTGCGATACATTGCACAAAAGATTCCAAACTTTCACCTCTTTAACTGAGCCTGGATTTTCAACGTCTCATTTTCTTTGCACAAGCGGTTAAAAATGAGGCTTTTACAAACCGTTCTCCCGCTTTTCGAGGTTAATTTTTCTGCTAGTTTTTACTCTTAGATAAGCCAGAAGATGCTAAAATACTTAGACGTAAATATATTTTTGAGATATCTTGATAAAATGATAGTTTTCTGAACATTTTAGAATCTTCTAGTTTTTTCTGATACACCCTGTAGTATATGATTGTTTGTCTAATTTTCTATAATGAAATAAGTTTTTTCCCCTGCTTTTAATATGTATACACACGTACAGCCAGCCAAATTAAGTGTCTTCTTTGAAACTGAATCGTGGAGGCTACCTTGAAAAAGATGTTGAATCATATGGGGAAAACAAGAAAGCATCGTATATTTGCATGTGCATGAAAAGTATATTAAAACATGTTCTTCATCGTTGACATTGCAGTCAATGCCATCATGCATGTTTTTCACTGAAAAATACAAGACAGCTAAAATATAATCCCATTTTGTCAAAATTGACATGAGGAACTTTACTGACTTTGAAATAGCAACGATAAAACAATCAAAACCAAAAAAATCAAATTGTTAAGTAGCGTAAAAGCATTCATCAAGATGAGCAAAAAAGGCAGTGATCCATTTTCCAAATTCATCAATTCAGCCATGCAGTATGCGCTGGAAAACCTGGAAACATTCAACGTAATCGCATGTGTTCTTTGGTGCAGAATTGCTACAATATTCAACGATTACCTTACAGATAATTTGAAAGGACATGCACATGACCAGTAAGAACTTTACTGTGCGACAGGCAAGCTTCACGAACTTTTCATGACCAAGGAGTACCGAGGTGACGTAATCAGTGCATTTAACGCTGAGAAATGGTCGGATGTTGACGCAGGTAAGAAAAGTCTTGTCGCCCAGTTACTATTTCATCTATACAGATTGTTTACAGCGGAAGTATGGAAGCGTGTTTGAAAGCAAAAAGAGAAGGACCCGGTTTGTTGTAGAGTGGATGAAATGGAAGCAGAAGGAAAAGGGAAGATCTGATATATTGGTGGATGGGCAATAGCAAAATCTCCCAAAAACAGTCGACGCTATGTGAAGGCAAACAAGCAATCGGATACCAGAGTAGTTTTTGATAAAGTTAGTAAAAAAATGAAAATAATTTATGCTGCTCATATTGCTCATGATCAGGTACAGTACAGACCACTCATGTAGCCAAACAGATTGCACAAAAGTGTAAAATATGATTTCAGGCTGCATTATAAGTGAAATTTTAAGTGAAATTTAAAAGGATATGAAAAAATATCAAGCCCAAATCTGCAATTATCAGCAGATTAAGGAGTATGACAATTTCATAGTTGGTTGGTACCCAATCAGAAACAAGGAATTTTTAAAATAAAATAATAATATTAATCATAATTATTTAATCATATATTAATTACCATTCAATGGTCAAATTCCTTGTTTTTAGCGTAAATTTACACATGAAGTATCCATAGACTTAAGAACGAAGATGAAGCAGCATACACAGTTGTAGAATATTAACGCCTGCAAAATAGATAAAAATAATGTTTCAGATGGTTGTTTAAATATATGTTTCAGACATTTCCAACACAAGAAGGCTTGAAGCCCACAAGAAACCTTCAACCAGGAAACATGCTTGGTAACAATTAAGTTGTAACAAGGCTGTTGCAAGCTGCAACACAGGGGCAGGTTGTTCGAAAGGCATTTAGCTTAAACAGTGGATAAGCCAAATTCCAAACTCTCCAAACTCTAAGCCAAATTTAAGCCTGAATCTTGTGCATTAAAAATATGTATTAACATTGAAAATTAAACAAAATTATTTACATCTAAATATTTCAGCTCAGTTGTTCAATAAATAGATAATTATGTTTTCCATTTTGAACTTATCCACCATTTAAGCTAAACGCCTTTCGAACAACCGGCCCAGATGCGTCAGCAATGTCATGAAAAGCTATCAAATTGCTACAAGACCATTTACAAACCTGCTGCAAGCTGTCCAAAGAGACTGATCGATACATGCAATGTTGTTTGTAACATCTTGCTGCAAGATTGTGTCAAATACTCAACAGTGGTGTAGCCAGTCTGACGATTTAGTCATGCTATGCAAATTTAATGTTATTATCATTATTCATTTCTTTAGAAATTCATTGTTTTCACAGTCAACACCCAGGATTGTCACAGACTTGCATGACGGTTTTATTGACTTGTGACAAGTTGTCAACAATTCTGGAGCAATTTCATTTTGTTATACCTTGTTACAAGGTTGCAATCTGTTCCAACAAGACTGATTCATGTTGTTTGCAACAAGATGTGAGTAAGTATTCAGTGGCATAGCCAGCCCGACAATTTAGTCATGCTATAGCCCAACTGAATGTTGGGAGGCTTTCCATATTACACAGCCAAAACAGACTAATTTTTCTTTCAATGAAATTTATAGCTGGCATAATGTAAAACCCATTACAAAAACTTCTCAAAACATCCTAGCCTTATCAAACAAGGTAGAGTGTGACAAAAGCCTGCACATAGAATGTTCACTTGACAGTAATTTATATCAAAATCCAGTGCCCTTGCGTTGATATAAATATTGGTCAATTGAACCCGTATTTAATAATTTCAATAATGCAATGAAATCGTATATTTTGCCTAATTTTTATGTGTAAATAAAGTGCATTTACTCAAGATTTTAATACAATTCCTTTAAAAAGTCTGAACAATCAACATCATGTGTTTGACAATTACTGGATTGTTCATACCTTGACAGTTACAAAAAAAATAGTCCAATTATATTATTTCATATGCCATTGATTTATACCCATAAACAAATACGGAATCGGAAAGTCAGCATGGTTGGAACTTGGAATCTGCTTTCACGTTTGATCTCTGTTGAAAAAGGCACTGCTTCATATTTTACATAACAGTTCAAAATGCTGAATAACAGAGGTATAACTTTGTAACGATTTCAGTATAAACCAATATAAACTGAAAAGTATTGTAAAATTAGCGATCATACACATTTCTTTGTGTTTTAATATTTCGAGGTTTTATTTCAGATATTTTTTCACAATTGTATAGAATTTTTCAAATGTAGTTGCGAACGTTGTGGCTTGAGCCACCAATTGCGTATAATAATAATAATAATGATATTCATTATTCATATTTCATACTGTAACTATTTAAAACAAAGCCTCTGATTAGTTCCCGGACTTAAGAGGTAGCCAATCAAGTACAATTTTACATGAAAAAACTGTAATAAATCGTTCGACTTGAACTTATTTCAAAGTTTGATTTTTCGAAACATAGCTTCATCAGTTAAAAATGTAATATCACAACACAGAATAGGGACCTTAAGCCTGTAGGACGGCAACACGACGAGGATGCGGCTGAAATTCTCCTTTAAATAAATGCTATGGCTAAGTTGTTGTTTTATATTATTAATTGTACCAATTCAGTGAGATATAAGGCGTTAAAAACATTGTGTTCCTGTTTAAGGACAATTCAATAGAGCCTATTTCGAGGGAGGGCTCGCTGGGCCTGAAATGCAACCGCTCTAGGCAAGACGTAAAAAACGACGTTTTCCCGTTGTAAACAGAACGAAGACGATGTCTAAAACCCATCATGGGTCTTTAAATATTCATTTCTTTTCAATGACCCATTGTATTGATAGCCGTCGTCGTCGCGTTCGCGTTCTACATGCTTAAGGTCCCTAATGTGACACACATGACATTGCTTTACACTTTTTTCGGTTTTTTGTTTTTTGACACTAAGCATTTTGAAGCGATTTTAAAGATGCAAAGTGGCAAAAAGAGATGTTTACAAAAGAACCAGTTCATCACAGACATGCTGCAAGTTTGTTCTATCAGACATGTCAAGACTTGTTTTTCGCAAGCTTGCTGCAAATTGTTTGAACAACTTGCAGCATGCCTGTGGATAACAACTTGCCGCAAGTCTGAATTTCTCAACTTGCATCAACATTGTTGAGCTCACAGACCTGAGCAACAAGTTGTTCCATCAGACTTGTCAAAACTTGATATCCACAGACTTGATGCAGGTTGATGAAACAAGTTGCATCAGGTCTGCAAATGTCAACTTGCGGCAGGTTTGATTTTCTCAACTTGCATCAGCATTGATGCATTCATCAGACTTGATGCAAGTTGTTCTATCAGGCTTGCTGCAAGTTGACAATTGCAGACCTGATGCAACTTGTTTCATCAACCTGCATCTAGTCTGCAAATGTCAACCTGCAGCAAGCCTGATTTTACCGGCCTGCTGCAGGTTGGCAGCGTCAACAAACTTGCTGCAACTTGTTGACAACTTGCAGCCGGCCGGTGAAACGCGCAATTTGCAGCAAGCCTGTGGCGTTTCTGGCTGTGTAGGCTTTGGAACAAACGTGAAACCCACTGGGAAGCAAAGGGAGGAAAGTTACCCAAGAAGTGCTATGTTACTTATAGGAAGAGCTGGTTTAGAGTAAAGGTGGGTAAGCAGAGAAAAGAAATACGGAGTGGTAATGATATGTCACTTCTGTGGGAAATGCAGACTAAACAACTGGCATAGAAGTTGCCTAATAGCTATTGATGGCACCCAAGGTATGTACATCCACTACACAGCTAAAAATGCAGCACTTGCGTCAAGGTTGTGGACAATTTGCAACAGACTTGTTATCAACAAGCCGATATCAGGATGCGTTCGCATGGCTTGCTGCAGCTTGTTGACAACAAGTCTGTTGCAAATTGTACAATTCCAACATGTAACCGTACGTCCTGTGTCCCAAGTGCAGGAGTCACACCATTGCGCTCTGGTGATAGCCGGAAGGGCACATTGTTTACACATGTTGTGTATATGTATATGTATGTGTATGTGTATGTGTATGTGTATGATGTTGTGTGTGTGTGTGTGCGCGTGTGCGCGAGTGAAAAGTTCAGAGCGTTTGTTCAGCAGAGATTTAGTTTTGCGTTTCATAATGTATAGCTTCTCTTCAAGGCAGAGGTTACATCTTCTTGAGCCAGCTTTGTAGACTGGGACGGTTTTCAGGAGGGACCATGTTATAGAACTGAATTTCCTTGACGTCACACTTGACTTGACTGACGGAACATACAAACCCTATAGAAAACCAAACGACGATCCACTATACATCAACCGCCTTTCCAATCACCCACCTGCCATCACACGACAACTTCCATCATGCATCAACAAACGAATTAACAAACTATCATGCGACAAAACAACTTTTGACGCTGCATCTCAACTGTACAACAACGCACTGAGACAAAGCAACTACGACGTAACACTCACGTACAAGCAACCAACTAACAATGACAACATCAACAATTGCAACACAACGCAAAGATGGAAACGGCAACACAATACAATCTGGTACAATCTCCCTTACTCGAAGAGCGTAAAAACGAACACCGGACAACAATTCCTACAACTGCTAGACAAACGCTTCCCACCTTCCAATAAACTCCACAAAATCTTCAACCGACACAACGTATGAATTAGCTAGCTAGCTATGGCTGCCTTGGCAACATGCACTCATTCATAAACAAGCACAACAGGAAAATACTAAGTCAACACACAAAACAGACAAACACAGACGACGCAAACAACTCACGACAATGCAACTGTAGACGTCCGGAAAAATGCCCAGCACAAGGTAAATGCCTCACATCAAAATATATATATATTATATATATATATATATATATATATATATATATATATATATATATATATATATATGACCGTCTTGGATCTTTATGCAGAATATCCACCCATAAAGATATTTTGAAGGAAAAAGAAGACAAAAAGGAACTGCATGGTGCCATACTCACAAAGTTCATTGAGAAACCAAGAAGGCTTAATTTCAAATACAAATAACTAAAATTATTCACCCCAGTCTGCCCTACTAATTTTTTTTCTTCACAAATGCCAGATGATTTTACTTGTCAGTGGTGAAACTCTGGATCTTATGTGTCCAGTGAGGGCCATCCTTCATTGTTCTGTTATGACTACTCATTATATTAAATAGCTCCATCTTTTTTAATATATTACCAGGGAGCAGCATGGCAGCATCTTCAAACAAATTAGCATCAAATGTGGTATAACAACTGATTGATTTAGTCAACCAGTCAACCAATTTCTCTCTGTAGCTTTAGTAAGGGTGATCCTTCTATTCCCTCATGGGTCAGGTTTTTTCAATCAAGTGTGATCAAGCCCTCTCCCTTAGGTTAGGTTCTCTCTAATGTAAGAAGTTGGGTGGGGGGTAAAGGGTTAGAAGAAGACTGGGATGGGATGAGAAATTGAGCAATCTCATCTCCATGAAATATCCCAAATGGTCACCCATTTCTAACCAAACTCCTTTTGTGGTGAGGTGTGAAGGCGAGGGTCTGGCGCCTAAAAACCAGATGGCTGTCCATGTTGGAATCACACATACCTACGCTGCTGGACTATTGGTGTTTCCTAAACATGCTGATAAGCCCTGATATTGGGCGAAACAGCCTTCATTTTTATGCTTAACTTTTTTTGATATAGATTGTACAATACTGTCATTACACTAAAATTTTAGCTCATAAAATAGGTCTGTAAATGAGAAAATGAAACATTAAATGGTTCTCCAGATCACTGGAAATCGCATTTGCGGGAGTCTTAATTTCAAAATTTCCTGGGGGAGGGCCCCCAGACCCCCCGTTTACGCATTCGCCTTGCGCCTTCGGCGCTCGGCTTCGAGGGCATGACCATGTCTTGGTGTGCTGGCTACGCCACTGACAACGACAAAAGCTTTTGACTTTTTTAAGGGGCTCTAAGAAAGAAAAAAAAACTTCTTCAACAGTCGAATCCAGGTGATTATATATATATTTCTCTAAGATTCGGAAGTTACGTTAGAGGCAAATGGTACCTGGGCTTTCAACAAACTATCTCTTCATGTTGTTACCATGCTACAAAGCCTGTTTGCTCGCACCCACAATGTCTCAAAGGAAAGCCAGCCAAACCCGCTACTTAGTATCCAGCTGGTCCACCCCTGTCCTTTCTTCCTCTGCCTATCCAAGATCCTGAACGGCCTTGGCGTGAGTCATGCCAGAAATGTCCTGAGGTTTGTTCTGCCCATTATCTTACACCTGAAGAACATGTCAGTTGGGTGAAAGAGAAGGGGATGACTTCATGTGAAAGAGTACCACCAAGAGCGAAAATAGAGAAGTTGATCAATGCTGGGAACAAAGTCTCGGAAGAAGTATGGACAACTTATTAAAGTCCAGTTTATTATCACAGCAAGACGCAGAAATCTGTGTTGAACATTTTGTATCAAAACTTGAGAGAAAGAGAAAAAATAAAAAACGAAGGGAACAAAAGCAATCTTTGAATCCTGAAACTGAAGACCGTGTTTATTGTATTTGTCGCAAAGAGGAAGAAGGTATGATGATACAATGTGAAGCTTGCGATGAGTGGTTCCATGGTGTATGTGTTGATGTTACTAAAGAAGAAGCTGATGTCATGGAGGAATATATCTGTGGTTTTTGCTTGGAGGACATGGATTGCCAACAGACCTTATGATTAGTGGACCTTATAAATTGCAATTGAACCTTTTCTTACTAAATAAAGGCAAAATATACACATTTCCAGTGCATTTATTACCAAGAATAGTACACGCAGTGTGTATCATAAAAAAGGCTAGTCTTTGAAATTCAAATTAGTCACATTCTATTGAATTCATCTGACAAGCTATTCAAATCACTATAATTATGACTAATTTGAATTTAATAGACTAGTCTTTTATGATACATACTGTACATTTCCTGACTGCGAATAATGTATAAGGTCTATAGTTTTCCAGCAAACTTTTCACGTGTATTTTTAATGTTTGGTTCACTTTGATAGACAGCTAAAACACAACTTGTAAACTGCCAGTGCGCAATAAGACAGATTCTAATCTCTCTTGTAAAGCTTCACTTTACGTTTTATTTAAAACTTATTTATACAGCTAATTGAAAATAGCAAGTTAACCCATGTTTATTGCAACTGTTATTCCATGTTATATATATATTCTGCTGGTGATTCAACTTTTCATGTAATTCACTTTATAGCTATATATAGAACTATATGTGTAAAACTATTATCAGGTAACCTTGTAAAAAGTATTATTGAAATTGTTTTGTTTGGGGTTTGGAAAGTTTAAAACATTGTCAAAAACTGCATTAATTATAATAAAAAATAAACAAATTTAAAGCTCAGTTGTATTAATCCACACTGGATTAACATAGAATATTAAATTCGATTTTACAATTACTTCGTATGTTTGTAAGTTCGGAATGTTCATTGCAAAATTCCAAAATTTGTTTTGAAGTTCAATGATAAAGTTTAAAATTCTCAGGTAAATCATTGGAACAAATTTCGAATTTACAAACAAACATTTGAAGTAATTTTTTAAAACAAATTGAAATCGAGAGTGTATATTGTTCAACTTGCAAGTGTTTATTTATCACTACGACAAGAATGTGGGGTCTTTGCAAAATAATAATGCCTGTGGTGTGGGGAAATAATGGGGCATTTTACAGGTACTTCTGCAAAGTCTCCGGGCCCCCCACCCTTGCGGAAGCCGATGACACACGCATAAACACAGATCATACATAACATGTAATCAAACAGAATCAGACGGGCCATTTAAAATCCATTTCTTTTATCGACCATTTTAATAAATAGCTGCAAAATTAAAACTCTTTTGTATGCATATAAATTAGCCCAATTAGTATTGGCATGATGTAAGCTTAAATTTCAAAAGATTTTTACAGTGTAATGGGGTTAGTCGGTCTACTTAATATGTATACAGGGAGGTGTGTCAAAAAAAAGTAGACAATAGTTAAAATGTCCATAAACTGAGTCCATAAAATTTCGCAAAATGTCTGAAGAGCGTGTCTTGATATAGGTATTTTAGGGTCTCTTGACCACTTTAACACACAAATGTGCAGGAATGATTATGTTCAAACACCACCTAAAACAACCCTCGCGCACAAAAATGGACAGTTTAAATCTTAATTCATTATCATAGGTTGAAAGTTTGGCTAATGTTTTATAAACTATCAAAGTTCCAGACAATTTGGTGTACATTAAATCTGCTGGACGACCTCTCGAACTTGGACTTTTTTGCTATTTATGGCCTTTCCCACATACTTTTCGTTTCACGCTGTAATAATTCATGCATTATTGATATTTTACATGAATAAGTGCCCAAGCGATTTGTTAATTTCAAAAAGCTAGAATTAATTACACCTGAGAGCATTCTAGTGAAAATCCTAAATACCCGTCTTTGAATTTTAAATAAGCATTTAGCTGCTTTTTCGCTTGCTTTTCGTTTTAAAACAATCGAAAATGGTGAGGCCACAGTACACACCACAGCAAAGAGCTTTAATGGTAACAGAATATCACAGAAATAACAGGAACATACCAAGGGTGCTGGAAAGGTTCAGAGAGCAATTTCCAAATGTTCGATGTCCATCTCGTGCAGCAGTGTACAAGAATATACACAAGTACAGTGTAAGTGGGACAAGCTGCAATTTGAACCGGCAAAGATCTGGGCATAAGAGAACAGCAACAACAGAAGAGAATATCGAGGCTGTTCGAAACGTTATTGAAAATCTGCAGCAGGATGGGCAGTTAGTTAGCGCCCGTCGCAATGGTGTTGGTTTGTCCTCTTCCACATTTAACCGCATAACGCGATTAGATTTGCGATTTCATCCTTACCAAATCATAAAGTGCTATCAGTTACTTCCTGGTGACTACCAACGAAGAGAACAGTTTTGTCAGTGGCTTATCGATCAGCCGGAGCAATTGCTCGACAACGTGGTTATTGGAGACGAGACTGGTTTTGCGATGAATGCATCTGTGAACACCCACAACTCAGAGCATAGACGAATCGTTTCCGAGCGTTTGGGCGAACTGTTTGGAGATCGAGTTGTTGCGTTAAATTGTGATGTTGAATGGCCACCGAGATCTCCAGATTTAACTCCACTGGACTTTTTTTTGTGGGGTTACCTCAAATCCAAGGTGTATGTCACACCACCAGCAAATCTGGATAACCTTGAAATGAGTATGCGAGCTGAGATCGATGCCCTCAGACAGGACAGACCAAAGGTTCGACGTGCTGTTTACGACATGATCAGGAGAGCAGAACTTTGTGTGGAAAGAGATGGACGGCAGGTTGAGGATTAAAGGAACGTTGACTGTAAATAAATTCTTGTAAAAAATGCCACTCTGTTTTGCCTTTATGTTCGTTCTTTCATGGAAATTATTAATTAAATTTGTTTATACTAAGATCTTCATACCATTTATGGTTGACAATAGGAAAACAATAGCATTGTTGTCTCAAGCACACAAAAATTAATCATGCGTGAAATCATTTGTGAGCTGCAAAAAGTATGTGAGAAAGGCCAAAATAGCAAAAAAGTCCAAGTTCGAGAGGCCGCACAGCGGATTTAATGTACACTAAATTGTCTGGAACTTTGATAGTTTATAAAACATTACCCAAACTTGATAATGAATTGAGATTTAAACCGTCCATTTTTGTCAGCGAGGGTTGTTTTAGGTGGTGTTTTAAAATAATCATTCCTACACGTCGGTATAAATTTTTAAATTTAATTTGAGTGTTAAAGTGGTCAAGCGACCCTAAAATACCTATATCAACACACGTTCTTCAGACATTTTGCAAAATGTTCAGTTTATGGACATTTTAACAATTGTCTACTTTTTTTGATACACCCTGTATAAAAGAATTTCAAATTAGCAGTCATTTATAAAACTGGTCGATTTGACACCAAAATTTACAGAGGTATATTGAACAAAAAAATTGTTCAGATTGCCAAGTCCTTCCTTGAATTAACAAAAACAAAACATAACATTAACGTACAATAATAAGTCTCTATAAGTGTTCCTTCACTAAGGTTCCTTCTCTAACGTATCAAAGGTCACTTTAATTGTTTTGTTTGCCTTTAAAATGGCAATCATGACATCCTGTTGACTTGCAGTGTTTATGTCCAATGATAGATCCAATATATTTTTAAGTTGTTGGATCTCTGATTCAGTTGATTGTAAAAAGCTAGGCATCGTTTCTCAGAGGGGTCGGAAGAGTTTTGCACCAATAGACGAACCATGCTTTGAACTTCACATGCATCAAAAAGTTGCAATGCACCAAATCCATTTCAAGTCGCCAAGGTTTGATTGTCTGGAACAGGGGAGACATTCTTTTTTGCAATTGACACAGCTTTGATCTTAACAACTTCAATTACACCAATGACATTTTGCCAATTATAGTTGTAGATGTCTCATTGAGGCTTTCAGAAAATCCACTAATGGGGCATCAAATCCAGTTGTTTGGTTTCCTTCAAACTGTTAATTCTTTGGAGTGTTCAAATATCTTTCACTCTTATACTCTTTTACTTTAAAGTTCTTAAGGATGTATGTATCTTTTTCTTTTAAAGTATTCACATGCGCACCCTGAAGTACTGGTTTAATATTAGACACTTGTGTTTCTTAAGATCAGTTTCTGCTTCATCAGTGTTCCTTGATGTTGCGTTTGGATCTTTTTCACACCATAAATTTGCATCACTTCAGCTTTAATTGTTACCGATTGCTCATTTGCCAGCTCATTGCCAGACACAATATTTATCATTCCATTTGATGTAAGTTTGTCTGAATAGACAAAATGTACATCATCAGAATTTAAGGTGCCACATTGCTGAACTGATTTATGATTATATTGTTGCCATCTGATCTTGTGTAGTTGGAAACTTTGACTGGGCTTTTGGTTTCTTCGAACTTGTTCAGTTCTGAGTGGTTATTTGGAGAGAGACGCACACCACAAACAGTATCATCTTTTTGCTGAAGGATGAAATTAAAATACTTCCAATTCAATGTTTTGGAATTCTTTTCTGGTGAAACAGCGTGAACATAGCAGGTTATATCTTTATTTGAGTCTAAATAAAATGAAAAGTGAAAGGCTCTTGGTATAAAGGATTAAATATGAATATTTGCCACAACATACTAATTTAGTGTTCTCTGATGCTCTAAAAGTACAATGTGAAAATCATTCACTGTATATTCATTTACTGTATAAATTATACAAATTCATAATTTATATACAGTGTTATAAAGGTCAGCTATAGACATGGACGGATATACATTTCTACCGTTACAAAATCTTTACCTGTACTTGTGTAGCTGCATGGAACATTTCTTTCTAAGATAGTGAAACTATCAAAGCTTTAATCTCTGTGTGAGTTTACAGTTCATTATTGCTGGTTTGCTTCGCTCACCAGCTCCGTATTGAAAATTAAACCTTTTCCAATGGCACCGTTTAAACTAAACCACCTTTCAAACAACCGGCCCCTGATGGGTAAGGATTCGTGTTTACATCATAAATAGGGCTGCTTTCTGCATTTTTTACGGGCTTAAAATACGCAGCTGATCTGTTTGTGGTCAGACGTATTTATTACACATAGAATTGCGTATCATTTGATCAATTTACTACTATTCAGTTCTCAAATTTATTGTGTGTGCTATACCACAACTACCAAATTTTGTTGCGTGTGCTATACCACAACCAAATACTCAGTTGTCTGTGCTATACCACAACCAAAGACACTGTTCAAAAGATGGAATTCTATATTAATAAATTATACCTGTTGTGATGCGACAACATGTCTGTCTCCCCTCAAGTATTCAGATCCAGAATTGGATCTCACAATGGCTCTATCAAAGCAAGAGCTGCCTAAGCTAGACTCTAAGGTAAATTTTGGAATCACATTTCATTATGTTTTATGTGTTTGTATTTTATCTATAATGTATTTTATCTTCCTTCTTTGAAATGACTCATTACTAAATACCAACAAAGTCAATGCATGCTTTGCTCAGATGATGTGCTATCATGCCACATTACTTCCCAATGACGTGGAAGAGAACCCAGGGCCCACAACTATACTTGAAGTTGTTGATTGCAATCAGACAATTTCAGTCAGGGAGACCCTAAATTTGGGTGTAACAGTGGGAAGCAATGTGTTGCGATGTCACTAACTTCAATTGTGTACTAGTGTACAGTAGATCTGCTAAGAAAGATTTCTTATTACTTACTGATTTACCTGCAATGGTTTCAGACAACAATAAAACATACTATTTACAATATACTGCGTCATTTTCTGGTGGTTTATTTATGACCTCAAACAATGAACCATTTGTTACATTGGGACATGCAAACAATCAGATCTTTTCTAGCTTATCGCTTAATTACCAAACTGCTTTGCTCACCATAGGTGATAACACTGTGGCAATTTTTAGACCTTTTCCTGAGGCTTTTAAAATTTTTGATTCCCATTCAAGAGATCAATATGGCATGCCTTGTTCACATGGCTACTGTGTTTTAACATGTGTTGAACAATTACAAAATTTAGTCAAATATTTTCAGTTGTCTTTAAATAATGATGGTACAATGGTACCTTTTGAATTAAAAGGCGTTACATGTGTTGTACAAAATGAGCTGTCAAATGAAACTGGCAGTGACAGAGAAAAAAGACTACAAAAAATGAATGAGTCAGAAAAGAAGAGACTGTCAAGAGAAACTGACAGTGAGAGGCAAGTTAGACTGGAGAAAGATAAGGAGTCCAAAAAGAGAAAACTGTCAAATGAATCTGATTGTGAAAGGCAAAGTAGGCTTCAGAAAAATGAGTCGCAAAAGAGAAATATACAAATCAGAAGGAAAAATAATGAACTTTATGGTGTCCAATCCCCGCCAAAAATCAACTTACTTATTTTCAACAACTTATTTTTTTCAACATAACTTTTTTCTGACAACTTTTCCTATTTAACACGGAATTTCAGAAAAGAAACATCTTTAACATAGAAATTTTTAGTTTCAACAACATCATATTCCCAACACAACTTTATTTTCGCAGTATAACTGTATTTTCATTGCAACTTTTTTTAAACAACATTTTTAATCCAACCGCAATCCATATCTATTCGTTAATCGCGGGCTCAGATTTTTCCGCGCTTTCATTCATCCTTTCGAAGTCAATACGGCGGATCGTTCAGGATTGAGCGAAGAAGACAAAGAGTATATTTTACAAGCAGTTTACGACGTGATAAATATCATTGATAGGCTTATTGAATCAGGAGATACTTCAACAGGTTTTCAAAGGCTTTCATTAAAGCTGGATTATCTTCAAAGGTTGCTCGTGAATTTGGCCGTAGATGATTCCATAATTGCCTGTGTAGGACAAGCTGCAAATACGCTTTTTAACGTCGTTCAGGCGAGCCGGGTCAATGAAGAATATAGAGCAACAGCTCCTACTATAAATAGTGGCAGGCGAGGCAGACCTGCTTTCGATATCAAGGAGGAACAATTGTCTTTTCTGTTAGAGACGGGGTTTAAAGTAGCCGACATAAGCAAGGTGACTGGAGTTAGGCAAAGGACAGTTAAACGAAGAATGGCTGCTTTTGGACTCTCGGTTACAGGTATTGTAAGAAACTCGAGAAATAAAATTCATTATTTAAAATATCTCATAGCTGACAGTTGAAAAAGCTGACAGTTGAAAATGTTTTAAGGTATGTTTTGTGATATTGGTGATGATCAACTAGATGAATTAGTTCGAGAAATTTCTAATGACCATCCCAACTTTGGTATAAGGATGATCAAAGGTTACCTACAAAGTAAATTGTAATACACGAAGGAACTGATGGGTATTCAAGAATGCCTGTATTTTTAAAGGCTTCTAATAACAACAGAGCAGACACTGTTTTACAAGCATTTCTTGAAGGGGTAGAAGAGTTTGGGCTCCCCTCAAGAGTACGCTCAGATAAAGGGGGAGAAAATGTGGATGTTGCTGTATATATGCTCTCCCATCCACAGCGTGGGTCAGGACGAGGCAGCATGATGACAGGCATGGGTTATAGATTCAATTGTATGCATTTGATTCCAAACAATTTTCCCATAGAATCCAAGAATATTAACTTACTGGGGTGTTGATAACATAATTTATTGTAATTTACAGGCAAAAGTACGCACAATCAGCGGATCGAGAGACTTTGGCGAGATGTATTTGCTGGCTGCCTTAGCTTATTTTATGAACTTTTTTCGTCAATGGAAGAACAAGGTCTTTTAGACAAAGATGATGATGCACACATATGGTGTTTGCACTATGTCTTCCTGCCAATTATTAATCAGCATTTAAAAAACTGGAGAGATGCATGGGCTCATCACCCAATTAGGAACAGAGAGCAATAGGAGTCCTTTCCAGCTGTGGGTTAATGGTTTGCAACAGGCAGAAAATGTGCACACACATAACATCATTGAGCCTACCCAGGTACTATAACATGCTAATTAGTCTCTGCCTAAAAAACAATGACTTTCTTGATTCCTTTGACCCTTTTATTTAATACCTGGTAGTGTCCCCTTTCCTACAGTCTGTTTAAGTGTGCTTTAATTTTAGGAGAGTTATGAAAATTATGGTGTTGATTGGCATGGGCCTATTCCCGACCAAGCACCAGAACTGGTGGAAATTCCAAGTGCCATGTGCCCATTTCATGACGAAGAGTTACAAATGCTACCCGGAAATAAGGGACAAACATATTCAGAAGGGGTTGACACATCTTTTCATCACCGAGTTGATTAACACTAGGTAAATGTCAGATTTTTACAGAAAAGTGGTTTTAACACATCAACAAAACTCAATATTTACAAAAACATTTTGCTTTGGTTCCTATGCTTACAAGTTATGTAAAAACAAATCCATGAGCACCAAACTTTAATGCTGTATCCATGTTCTTTTTAAATGCCTCGAATGAAGAATGCTTTGTAAGTAGTATTATTGTCTTGAAGCATGTCTCAGATAGAGGAAGGTCATTTACATTGCCATCAAACCTTACCAAAAGAGATTCTGCTTTGTGTTCAAGGCTGTTGCATGCAGTCAAAAAATGAACAAGATCAACAATACTAGCTCCATCTGCAAGAAATTTAGCAGCAAGAGTTTGATGAACAAATATTTTATTATGTTAACACATTCTAATGAAGATATATACCTTTTGCCAATTTCATTTACGTATTGAATGAAGAACTCTGCAGATACTTGGTTCGCTTCTCGTTCTTCAAAATACAGGCTTTCTATCACCTCTTTAGCTGTTATGATCCTTGCATTTTCATTGTGAAACACCAATTTGGATAACATAGGGCATTTTATCAGGAATGATGTCAATGAAACTTCATCCATCCCTGTGGCAATTGGAATGATATTAACACTAATATAACAAATCAAGTTGTTGTCAATTAATACAATAATTAGCATACTAAGTGATATGATTACATTCCGATGAATTTAGTTTGGGCACAACACAGTTGAAAAAATAGATGTTAGCAACTAAATGCATCTTTTTTGTACCTTTTGCGATATCATTTATTTGGAATCTTCTTTTCTCTATGACATTAAACATCATTAACTCTTGGATGGCCAACTCACGATTTTCGGTGAATGTGTCGGGATTTATACCAGCTTGCAGTAGATATTGCAATACATTCTCTCTCTCTAATTGGTTTTTAGGATCTTCTGTTGAAATGGCATTCAACTGTAATTATATGCAAAAATATAGATAAACAGTATTGTCATTATAGATAATAGTATTGCCATTCAATTAGGCAGGACTGGAACCCGATATTTCACAATTAGTAAGTACTGACCTGACTTAATATAATTTGTCACAAGTCAATATCAGCAATGTCTTCTGGGACAATCGGAGGTGGTTGACATGACTCACTGTCAGTTGTTAAAACATGTATGACTGCAGGTGATAACCCGTGCAGCCCAGGGCCACCATGAAGGATGCTATGAGCAATAATACGACCCAGTGCTTTAAAACTTCCTGTCAATCACAGAGATTGTTCATAAACAGGCAAGCGGTGATCAGGCTGTCCTTCAAAGAATATCAAAGGTTTCGATCTTCCTGAATCTGATGGAATAGCTTCATCAATAGCCTCCATAGCAAGAACCAAGAACTCTCTCACCAGCCCACTACCACCAACACCATCTTCTTCCTCGAACCTGACCTTTGGAACTGCTTGTAACTTCAAATCTGGTTTCTTGTAAATGCCGAGGATGTCTTTTCGTAATTCGCTTTTACCATCCACACGGCATACGGTAAATCGCTGTTTGAGCAGGTCTTCATTTATTGCTTGTTTCTGAAATTGCAACATAGCAGCTTCTGGGGTATATGACGATGCTGAAGACTCATAGTTGTTTTCGTCTTCGGAAATGTCAATTAGGGGAATCCCTATATGTATAAGGTTCATAATTTAGTACACAA
Source organism: Dendronephthya gigantea (assembly GCF_004324835.1). Taxonomy (NCBI): domain Eukaryota; kingdom Metazoa; phylum Cnidaria; class Anthozoa; order Malacalcyonacea; family Nephtheidae; genus Dendronephthya; species Dendronephthya gigantea. The sequence goes on along the minus strand of NW_021163136.1, from coordinate 21,805 downwards.
ACTTTCTTTTTTTGGTAATGCAATATGTTATTGTGTACAACCAGGCAAATTAACAATTGTTCTTCGCTTTTTTATCTGACATAGCTTTGATATCAGGTAACAGGACACTTCGATGAGAAGATTACTCCTAAATTGAGGATTTCTGAATTGTTTAATGGATTATTTTATCACAAATCTTTACAGTCATACCCAAAAGTTGCTCAGCAGCTGCATTGGCATCCTTATTGCAATTCTGTAGGGCACCTTTAATATCTGTTGGGCTTGCACTAGGACAAATATCATTTAAAAGTTTTTCCACATTGTGTTCAGTAGCACTTGTGTTTTCTATAAGAATCTCATCCATGACATTTTCACTTTCAGTTTCAGAATCACTGCTTAAAAAAATAAATATCAACTGGGCTTGTTGTTTACTTGAATAAATTAGGCTGTTCCATGCATAGAACTTCAGTCTGATCAGTAGCGGAATTACAGCATCAATACTGTGACCTTAAACTCAGGGAGAAAGAAATTTTTGCACATGCCAGGCTAAGCCTGAGTTTCAGGAAATAAACATTAATATATTTGACAGAACAAAATAATGTTCATTATTCATTGTCCATTTAATATAACATTCAAATAATTTAAGAAGTGATCTAGAATACTGTACCTAAATGGATTTGGAAGATCATTTCTCTTTCTCTATATTAATAATAATATTAAACATTAATTTTTTACTTCCTAATTTCCAAAACACTTCAGGAAGCAAGGACCACATTGGAAAAATTCCACTTCCGTCTCGCCTCCAGCTAAAATCAGTGATTATTAGGCACATCCTGCCATTTCTGAAGTGATTGTCCCCGTATAATACTGGATAAACAAAAAATATCACAATTAGCTCCATCAATATATACCTGTTAATAAATACCTGTTAATAAATACCTGTTAACTCTATTATGCAGTGTTCTATTAAATTATTAAAAATATGCATATGCTGCATTCTGATAACTGACATGTCATTGCAGATAATTATCAACCTACCCCCCTTGTAGTAACGCTCTACTTGAATGTTGGATTAGAGCATCTCTTGTAGGCGGTAAAGCATCAATAGTGCAGCCTTTCTTTGAAAACAGTGGTCTTCTGCATTCATTCACGTTTTGCAGTGTACTCGATTGATCGAATTGGCAAAGTGCATCATAATTTGATTCAATCTGTACTTTGTTATCATCACATACCAGATCATGTCCAACTCCTTATTAAAAGCCTCTACACAAACTTCACAACATCAATTATCACATCCGAATTTAGTGCCCCCACTTAGTAGGCTTATCTTTCATGAATTGCCTAATCCCTGACCTATTCCTAGATTTCACCATGTGCTTGTCAACAGCAATATTCTGTGAAGGCTGGTACAATTGTTCACATCTCTCTCTAAAAGACTGAACAAAAGACTCTACCTTTCGCAGTTTATTACTGGGGTCTTCAGTGACAGGGTCCGCACTACATGCAGAAATGGCATTACAGCCTTATAACAAAAGCGAGAAATTATTTCTGTTGCCCACAGACCATGATATAAGGTCTTTACACTCCAATAATTTGTAATGTCACTGTCAACCCTTACCAAACCGGCATACACTAAAAAGGCAATCAACCTCTCAATCCTCTTCAAGGTTGGTGGGTTCCCAAGCCCCGTCCTTCTTTGTGCAAGCGGATGGTTGAGAACCTACTTTTATGTGGGCATAAGCGGTGGTGTGGGTGACTACCTCTTGAAGCATTTCCCTTGTGAGGAAGAGCCAAAAGAACACAACTTCACAGTTCATACTTCTGGTGGAAGCATGATCTAGATGGAACCCAACAGTTCTGCTAGGGGCAAAATCTGGAAGAACATTCCTAGTGTCAGGATCACAAAATCCCTCATGCACTTTGGAGCCTGATGTGTTACAGGACAGGAAGCTTTCACCTTGGGTCCTAGTGAGTTTACCCCTTCCTTTCCCCCCTCCATCTACCCTTAGACCTCTTTCTAATAGGGGATTGGTGTTCTGAATCAGAACTATAACTTTCCTCAACAGCACCAGCGACATCGGTAGCAGCAGCAACATCAGTAGGACCTGTATCTTCATCACTAAAAATGTTTATATAATTATAATTCACAATATTGTCACCAAAAGTACACTTGAGAGAAAATTGGGATTAACTAGAGAGGTTTATTATCAATAGAAATACCAGAAAGCTTTTGTTTTGTTCCTTAGTTAGACCACAACTTGAATATTGCTCTAGCTTATGGTCTCCTGCAACAATTTAAGTACAGAGCTCTAATCGAGAATGTTCAAAGGCGTGCCACGAAATTCATTTTAAATTACCCATCACATGACGTTTCATATTTGGATAACTCGTAACTCTGGGGCTCATGCCCCTAGAATACCGCAGGGAACAAAAAGATTTAATTTTGCTTTACAAATTCAAGACGGGTGTTATTAATATTAACTTTGATAGATATTCTACTGCAGTTACTTGTTCTTATGTAACGAGGAACTTCAACAAGAATAACCTTATAAGTCATTATTCAATCATAAACAGAACTATTTCAGAGATTCTTTTTTATCAAGAGTAGTATCATCATGGAAAAAATTACCACAAGATTTAGAAGACTCAATCTCTCTAGTATCTTGTTTTAAGAGAAAATTACATTCCTACTTCTCAGATAAACTTATAAGTTATGCACCGCCATGATCTACCATATTAAGTTAGACTAACTTGTTATAACTTGATTTTATTTGTGATGTTTTCGTCTGGGGTTGGTTCTCAATTGGGAACATGTTCCTGTTACCGTCTCCTGTCACAGGTGTGTATTTTGTCTGTGTATAATGTTTGTAACGGGACAAATGAATTAAATTAAAATTAAATTAAATTTAGTAATTCTGGTTTAAAAAGGTTATTTGGAGAAAATAATCTAATATTGAAATGTAAAGTAACGCTCTTTATGCAAATGATTCACGCGTCATGGTAACCACAAAACAATGTAGTAAAAATTATCTAAATATTTACCTTGAAGCTCCAGAAATGATGCCTAACTTGCGATTGATGAACTCTTCTTAGTCTGAAGACATTCCGTAGTCACTAGCACAATCAGAATCATCGGTTACTTTTGAAATTACCTCCTCTAAGGTGAATGTACTAGTAGAAGCCATGTTTACAATCTGACATGCCAATGGAAAATGAAACTAGAACACCAGAGCGCAATATTTTCAAATCACCTTAGTTCCCATAAAAGGTTTGTTATTTTCTCTAAACCAATAAAATTTGTATCTAGCGTAAAAAAACCCAACGGAAACGATTTTTGAACTTATTATACCCGTAGATTTTTTAAACGACGATTTTGGCATCCGAAGTTGGCCGACTGCTTCCCAATAGTAAGAAACGCCCATAGAATGTATGATTTCTTCTGTTATCCTGCAAAAATTGCTCCAAAGGATAGAAATCAAGATGAGGATTCATTTAGTATGTTTCGTGTTGTTTTTCCTTGAAAAGAAACAAAGATATGAGCAATTGAACATCGAGTGTTGAAAATGCAATTCAATGATGCGTCATATGCATATATTTTTCCTTAGTGACCGGTTTGAGGTTAAAAAATCACTCTAAATTCAGCGTAGCATCAAACAAATTGCATAATATATATCAGATTTGAATGCTCTGTCATTTGATGGCACTTTCATCCTTTTATTGCAAATATTCGCAGAGTTATGTGATATTTAAACTTCCCGACAATATTGTCTGGATGAAGTATCACCGGACGGCAATGAGTAAAGTCATAATTGTTGAGGCGTCCTCAACACTTTGCATAACCAGCGCTAAGGCTGTTAAAATTAAATTAATTAACTCTTATATATTTATACATATAAGTCACGTTCCTTTTGGAAATATATATTTGGATTTTTAGGATCCTGATTTTTTAGATTCGTATAACAAATAAATGGAACGCAATATTAGATTCATCGAAGTGAAGCAAATAACATGGCAGATTTCGGCGTTTGCTGACGCCAGATTGACGACACTGGTTCCTATTCGCCATGGTAGTTACAACTGACCAAGGCTCAATTCTGAGCCCGCTACAAATGCACTCCCCCCTGGTTTTTGGTTAAAAATAGTATTCAGTTTTAATTATATTTTTCGAAAAAAATTTAAACGTAAGCCAATATTTTTGAACTGAAAACTTTTTGATCAGATTTGTTCGACATTTTTGTGAAGATGTCAAAGTCGTACACGTTACTTCTGTAAAAAACAGGAAACAAATAACAGATAAATCATAAAACTTGATTGACAGGTAAATATATTATTCATAAATTTATTTTTTTAGATAAAATTTCACCATTTTTTTCGTTAACAGTCTTTAGATAGATGTTGTTGTTTATATATTAATATTTGACCAAAAGACGGCGGCACGAGAAGTGAAATGTATAGTTTGAAGTTTGAACAACTACTAAAAAGATTACCCTATACTTTGGAAGTAATTTATTTTACGTATTACATACATATTTCAGGCATTTTCTTCCAAAGAACGCTATAAGGTACCATGATGTAAATTCAAGTCCAAAGAAACAGAGGCTAAGAATCATTAAGAGGATGAAGATGTGCAATTTCAACCAAGGGTAGCCTGCCTATTTGTTTAGCTGGATTTCATTAGCCAGAAGAAATAGTTTTTCTGTACTGAACTATATCATCATATATCATGTATATTGATGAAGCTTATTAGCTTAAACCTATAATGATGAAGTATTAAATTAAAAGCTTCCAGCAGTCAGCACCATGCAGTGGTGGGCACTATAATTGTCTGACTGCACAGGCCATGCTCTTTCCATGGTATAAAACCAATAATTATGGCCCATGTGCAGGTCATATCCTTTTCTATATTTGCAAATGATAGTGCAGAGGCAGCATTAAGGAAGATTAGAACCAGGGATGTTTGTAGGCCAAGATAGCCATGGTAATTGTTATTGATTATATGCAAAAGGAGCTTACCAGCTTATTGATTATTGATCTGGTTAGACCTGAGTTTTGGCTCAACTACATGGATTTAAATCAGTGTAAAATATAATGGATAAACAAATATTAATAGAAATATGTTGTAGTTAAACAAATTTAAATGTTAGTAAATATATAATTTCTGTTTTCAGATCTTTCATAGCCGTCAAACTACGAAGCTATATTTTTTACTTGACGTTCAGAGTTCAAACATCAAAATTGCGAAAGCTATTTTAAAACTCTTACTTAAGTGCAAATCGCCAAAAATTTCCTCGTTAATGAGTAAATTGCGGTAGGAACAAGCAGGGCAAATAGCTGCTTCTTTGTTTAAGTTGAAAAGAACAAGCAAAAAAGGAAAAAAAATCCATGCTTTTGTTCAAAAAATCATGTTTTTATTGAAAAACCAGGAGGGTGCACGAATTTTTTTATGCTTTGGATCGCGGTTGGTCAGTGGTAACTACCATGGCAAATAAGAACCAGTGGCGTCAATCTGGCGTCAACAAAAGCCAAAATTCCAAGGCCATGTTTTTTGCTTTACTTTTTGTATTTCAAAACATTATTATAGCTCAGTGATTTTGATTGATAAGATTGATGTAAAGTATCGTGGGCGCTTCCTTTTTCCAAATGTGGAATGCGTCATGTGGGGCAATCATTTTGTCCAAAGTTCAAGAAATGGTGGCAAAGCCAGCAAAAGGTTTTCGAAGGTAACCTTTATTGCATCTTAGAAGAATGTTTTGACTCAGAATTCACAGCTAGTACAAATGAACAAATGTTGCCAATAGTTTCGAAGTTTATTCCAAATACAGAAAGACAACCTGCAGTCAGAATCCACGAGTATGCAGAGTGCATTGTGCCTAGTTACTCCGATGGTTCATTTCGTTTGCATTTTTGTCTCTCACACAGCAGTGCAGAAATTTTGGTAGGACTTTTAGCTCATTGTCTGGAAGTTCCAAGTCAGCACTTGAGAGGGCACCTCCAGTGTCCTTGAAAAACAACTACTCAAAACACTTGGTTTGGGCAATCCAGAAACAATACGATCAGTATCAGACATTTAACATCACCAAGTCTAGTGTATTTAGAATTGTTAGACGTATTTGTCATGCTATTGTGAATAATTTGGCTACTCAATTCATTTGCTGGCCGAGTGGGGACCATGTGAAAACGGTAATGGAGAAATTTCAGAGCATGAAAGGTCTTCCACATTGCATTGGTGTGGTTGATGGAACACATATACCAATCAAGGCTCCTTATGACAATCCAGAGCAGTATGTAAACAGGAAAAAAATTCACTCTCTACAAGCTTCAAGGAGTGTGTGATCCAGATCGATTTTTCACTGATGTTTACTGTGCTTATCCTGGGTCTGTACATGATGCTCACATCCTTCTCAATAAAAAGCATTTCATTATGACACATTGCATTTTGTTATTCTATCTTGTGTTACATTTTGCCTGCCAAATTCGGTACACTACATTATGCAATTGAATCCGACATTTCATTTTGACACTATGCATTTTGATATTCGATTTCATATTTCATTATGGTGACGTAACCTTACGCATGACGCTCAGTGGACAAATTTTGGTTGCTAACTGCGCAACACTGGAACCGAGTGCGGCATATGGAAATGTTTTGCGCCTTATTTCCAACGATTTGGAAAATTCTGAAAATGTAAGTCGCGCAATGTCTCTTCTTCTCAAGGCAACTCGCCAACTGATACCACGCCCACAACTCCAAGCTCGACTCCAAGCAGCAGTTTGAACACAATATCGATGTCTGTAACGCCAAACACTACAAACAGTTCTACAAGCCAAGCTCTGCGAAATTTTTGCAATCTTTTTGCGCCCTATGTAAGCACTTATCGAGGAGGAAGGATTCAATCTACACACAAACCACCTACCAAAAAAGTGTGTAGGAGACAGAGAAATACGAGACCAAAGGAAACTTGGAGCACAAAGTCTTTTGTCTCGCTAATGTTGACGAAAGTTCGACCCCAACTCGAGCAAGGAAAGAGACACTACAACGCGCTGGCTTGGTAGAAGCAAAATTCAGTTTGACGCTAATGCCAACGCAGTATCATTTAAGCAAAAATTAGAAGAGGTATTTCTGAAACTTTTTGGGGGATTCGAACTGTTGAGACGAGGCGCTTCTGGAAATGGTCTAGTTGTCATTCGCCCGCCGGCCAGTGGTTATTCTGCAAAGTATTTGCGAGATTCGTCCGGTTTAGGACAAGCATTGCTCTATGTACGACCGTTGCAAATGAACATCGATATATCAAGCGAAGACGCAGATGACACGGACTTTGACTTAGAGGTGAGAATGAGTTGAGAATGAGTTTCCTGACAATTCGAAAAACAGAAAAAGGGCATAGGGCATGAACCACCTGCAGTTTCTATCACAGCAGGGATGGTAAAGGTTGCTAGGGGGTGGTGATTTGAATAATTATATCTTATAATATTGCATGCTTTTTCATTGACATCTAGGAGGCTGAAAACGCCCCAAAAGTGGCATGTGTAAGGTGTGGTGTTTGTGTGCCCGTCACCCTTGTGCAGAGCCATCATGAAGAGGGTGTTGGGTAAGTTGTATTTCTTTATTTCATTTCTACATTCAATAATTTGTAATTATTTAAACATTTTCATACCATTGTGTTATAAATATACTTGGCAAATTATTTGAATGTTCATTTATTCATTAAAATGGTGTTTTAATAATTGTCAAGGTCTGGAAGTATGGCCTCTGGTGAGCTTGGCAATAAATCAGATGAGAACCAGGTTGGAGATAAGAACCAAGTTGGAACCAGTTCTCAGGTTGTTACATATACTTAGTTATATTTATACAACTACATTTTCAGAATTATAGCTGCTAGGTTATCACCCAAAGAAGAATCAACCAACAAAATGGAATAAGTTGATGTATCGATCTTGGGGCCCTCGTGATAGACCTGTCTACAATTCTGTCTTGATTTTACAGTTAACCAATTTAACTGACTACAAAAATGGTTGTATTTGGTGCCAGTTAATGGATTAATGTAGATTATATCACTATGTACTATAACAGCATTCATCCCAACTAGAACATGGCAACTACAATGTATACTACAGCCATACCACTATATAAGCCATTTATATTTTGTTAGACACAAATTGCCAAAAGCAACATAAATGTAAATGAACTGTAATGGTGCACTTGGCAACAGCTAGAGAAAACTAATAATATGCTGCCTTGATCTGTCTAATGCCAAAAATTTTATTTGTCAGAACACATCCTATTGAAGAGATATACAAAGTATACTTTATTTTTAAATCTACATACAATTCTTTAGGTGCGGGAACAAGATATAAGAATGTTAATAATGCTACCATCGATTAGGGAATTATTTCCTAACTGTAGTGAACAATTCTGCCGATCAGCTTTGGAGACTTCAAACTTCAATATGAATCGGGCAACAGACATCATTTTAGCACAAGGTTTGCACTGTTTGCATTTATTTTTTTTTATTAACTTTGCCATACATGTAACCATTATAACAATTACTGGTGGAGTCCCCAATAATTGGTTATATAACAATTGAAAAATACAGTAACAGACATGTCTAACAAACAAGAAAACTAACACGCTTATTTCCTACAATGAATCAAACAATTTAGATGTACTTATAATTCCTATTAAAAGCACAATATATATTGTAGATGCAACCTATCCCATTCCATGCCAGGTGATATTACAATGTATGTATCTCATTCTGCAATTACATGGTACAGTTCTGGAAATAGTCTAAATTCAGAATTCAGTACAGAATTCTCTGTTTGCAGGCATGGAAGCAGTGGGATTGAAGTCATTTATAGAGAAACATCCCAAATCTATTTGCATCCTGTTTCCAACTGTAAGTAAAGCTACCATCATTAGAGCAGAACTAAAATCAAGATTACAGTTTGAAGACAAAACATTGGAAGCAAATAGACAAGTGATGGAGATGTTTTTGGAATACATTGATATACTGGAGAATCGAAAAGAATCTACTGTAATAATGTATACGTAGATGTAGGTTTCAAGGTAATTCTGAAGATGTTTCATCTAGCCCCCATATGATAAGCTTTACCCATCAACTAGCAGGGGCGGATCTAGGAATTTTCATACCCTAGTCAAAAATTTTCGGTCCGACTACCGCAGGTACATTTCTCCCTATTATTTTTTCAGAACGATTCGTGGGGGGAGGAAGAGGGTGCGCATTTTATTTTTAAATGAAAATTAATCATAATACATATTACAGATCATATTACACCACACTATATTTCGACTTTCATGTTTCAGCAAAGAAATTTGTAAATCTGTGTGCTAAACTGGTTTGTTAGATAAAAATGCTGACAGGAAAGCTTCGGTTGATGTAAATATTAAATGATATGAAATTATAATCAGCTCTAAATGACCTTTTGGTCTGACCGGGAACCGCTAATACAAATACAATAACAAACCTGGCTCATACATTTATAGTGCCACAAAACATATTGAGTTCTGTTCATTATTATTGTAATATATATTGCTTGTATGAAAATCAACAGAATTATTTACCTTAATGCTGTACACTTCTTACCAAGAAGGGAAATTTCTCGGCAACATATTGTTTGTGTCGTAAATAGCGGCAAGAAGCTCTTCGACTGATTTGCCGTGAATTTTATTATACCGTGCATTTGCATTTGCGTGAATTTCCTTCGAAAGATCTGCCTTTTGCAAATCGAATCGCAGACCTGATTGTCTCGTACTCGTAGACTGGCATTATCAATTCGCATGAGCGATCGATATTCGATAAAAAATCTTCTTCAAATTTGAAACTTTGCGAACTAAAATGTTATCATTATTCCTATTGACTGAAGTTGACTAGATTACCCCACGCAGCGAACTAGTCAAACGCATCAAGCCAATCAGAAGCCAGAAGTTTTCTTTAGACAGCCAATCAGAACGCAAGAATATCACGCAATTTAGTCAACCCCCCGGAAACTTTAGTCAAAATGCGAATTCACCAATCAAATGGCTTGAATCTGCCTCAGATTAGTCAAAATTCACGCAGTCATCCGCTTTTTTGACTAATCTGCACGCTGGCTGAAGCGATGCATGAGATATATAACTGGACTTACTGGAGAGCATTTGAAAATTGATATGCGGACTTCTAACGCTGTATGGGATATTTAAACTGGAGTACTTGGAAGTTTTTTTAATTATTATATCTGTGCAATTTTTACCCTAGTCACGTGACTAGTTTGACTACCCCTAGATCCGCCCCTGACTAGCAACTGCTCTTCCACTGACTAGTAAAATCATCAAGCATTAGGTGTGTATTAGAGCTTATTGTTAGTTGTTTTGTTTACTAAAGTATGCCAGAAACTGTAACTGCAAGGAAACTTGTGTACGTAAAATAGCATAACATTCACCATTAACTGGGAGACCCAGAGTAAAATAGACAGAGTAAAATGCTAAAGGTTGCATTTGGAATTCCTTGTATTATAATATGAAAACTACAAACCCGCTGTACCTTAATGCATTAAGAAAAAAAACATTCATAATATGTTTTGATTACAATGACACAGCCTATTATTATTTTCAGATGGTCCTTGCTTAAGTGATTTGTGCTGTTTTTGGACTGGGTTTGACCTTCTTCCTGCCAGGTCTGAAAGGCCTAGTGTGATATTTAACGCATCTAGTGAGATGGATTTACTCATGGCAGAGTTGTTTCTCAAACATTGTCATACCCATTGTTCACAGTGAGTTTGAACAATTCAAGAAGAAGATGGATGTAGCTCTAAAGTATGGCTCCAAAGGTTTTTCCTTTGCTTAAAGTACAGTCTGATGTTTGGTTTAAAACTTGACTGTTCTGTTTAAGTTCATATGTCAAAAGATTATTGATTATATACATGTTTTGTTTTGTTGAAAACTACTAAGGGGTAAACCATTAGACTTTTACAATGGTAGGTTACAATTGCAGTGTTCTATTTCTGTTCATTCAGTTCTACTGTTCTAGTAACTGTGCAATCAATTAGCCTTTCTCGCACTATGATTTTTGGGATGGCAAAATAACTGATTTTGGCAACTTTCGTTTTACCAAAAACAAAAATCCTTGGGATTTCTGTTTTGCTAGTAAACTTTTTACTGCTGCTAACTTGGTGTGAAATTAAATGTTGAAATTTTTCTAGGAGAATAATTTATGAAAATGCAAATTTTTCAAGAAATTATAGAGCAAAGGAAAATTCTATCTGCTTGTGCTTGATTAGTATTTTGGCAAAATCAATTATTTTGCAGTCAGAAAATGGAAGAATTGGCTTAATTGCTACTCTACAAAGAATGATTTTTAACAACTATTCACAATGCAAGGTTCACAAATATATTTTTTTTGCTCAGGCCTATTGCGCCGAAAATCGTTAGAAAATGTTCCTTGTAGCATTGGCTTAAAGCTTTGATTCATTGGAGCCTACTCAAAATGAACTGAAGAACTTCTAAGTAGCAATCTACCCCATGGTAAATTGATTGGCGAAGTGCGTTTACACTTTCTCTAAGTTCTTCAAATTGTTCCATAGTAAGGGGGAAATTAGTTTCAGGAACCTCTATGTGGTTATCATCACCAATCTCTCGCACAACTGGACCATCCCAGTCAATACCATAGTTCTCAAAATTTATCTGATAAACAATAATAATTGTAATCAGTTATTGTTTTCTTTTAGTTAGTAATATGGACAGATAATACATTTAATTAATCAACACTTTTACTTGTTTGCATAGTGTTTGTAAGCATTAAAAATGTTATTCAAGTCTGTTCTGCACATGAGTTATACAAAGGCCATCTTGTGTAAACAATACCCAATATATCTGCTCAAGAATAAACAACTTGCACTTCCACTGATAGACTTTATGGTCTTAATGGTGAACATTACACAACACAAAATTGACTAATGTAGTGGCAAACACAGCACTTACCCCTTGAGCAAACTCCCTTGCAACTGTCCCATTTGGATTCTGGTTTCTCATCATCCCACTGATCCACATTTGCTCTGGACTCATGTTTCTGTCGGTACTGATGGGCCCTGTGATATGACCAGATTTAAATACATTAAGGCTACTATTAATTCTGGGCTGAGATACATAATGGAGAGCTGCAAGATGATACTCATTCGTTGAATCTAATATACCACATTCTTCCATGAAATGGAACAGCTTATAAAAGAGGTATGTGCAACCAGCAAACACATCTCTCCACAATCTCTCGATTCGCTGGTTATGTTCACTTCGCCCCGTGATGTGACTGCCTCGGTCTGGATGGGTTAGCATGTACCATGCCACATCAACGTTTTCACCACCTTTATCCAAACAGATTCTTGAGGGCAAGCCAAATTCTTCAACAGCATGGATAAACTTATTAAATACTGTACTAGATTTGTTGTCTGTGGAACAGGCCAGGAATACAATTATACGGGAATAACCATCTATGCCTCCATGAATTACAAATCTCCATCTGCATGTGTAAAATTACCACCAAAGATAACTTATCCATTGGGAATATTGCAAGTTTCAGACAACACATGCAAGACCAATTGATTTTGAGTAAAGTTAGCGGGTAAGATTCAGGGGTGTATGTTAATGTTTCTGCTAAATGTTACCAAAAAGTCAGTTTTCATGTACCATTGGATGCAAGAAAACACGAACTTTGACAATTGGTATACCTTTATAGTAGAGTTTATATAAAATTTAAAGGAATTTAATAAAATTCTGATTAACCTGATTAACTTATGGTTGCCATCAATATGCCACAAAGCCAATGGTGAAGGAACTGAATAGACCCTCCGATGGATCACGTTCATTTCTAGTGCTCGTAAAAGAGTGTCCTGTGGATCCACCCCCGCATGGATTCCCTAATTGTCTTTGTTGGATTCTTATACCACGTGTTCGCAAGTAGCCAAACATTCTTTTATAACCAGTGTTTGGAAAAGTTGCTAATATTTGATTAACCGTAGAATCTAAGTGTTCTTCAGATATATCTGTGTAGGTTGCCCTGACTGATAAACCAAACTCCTGTAGTCGACGCTCTACGGTACGTGAACTTACACCAAGCAGCGCAGATATTTGGACAACTGTAAATCGTCTTTCAAGCAGAAAATTCAACTGTTCTTAAGGGATGTTAAACTTTGGCCTTCCAGGAGAGCCAATAAAAATTTCTTCAGTTCTACCACAATTTACTACTTCGAACAAAAAGCTTAACCGCCCCATGCTTCCGAAATGAGGTTGACCACATTGAGCTCAATGAAATTGCCCTCATGATACCTTGTAACTAAATTCAATAACCATTCTAACAACCTATAGTGAGTATTCTCAACATGGCCATTCTTATCACCACGTAACTAAATTTAATAACCATTTAACCAACATTTCCTCTTGATTTGACAGTGGTAAAAATAGTATAGCCAACCATCAATTGCCATTCATTGGTATGTATGTATGTAACCTTTATTTAAAAGCTTGATCGACGCTAGCCTCATCAACATTTGCTGGTTTCCATGAGGGGCGTCGATATACATGCAAAAAGAAAGTAAAAAATAACTATTTACAGATGATAACATGAAGGAAAAGAGAAGATACAAAGTTAGTAGAAAATATTTACATTAAATTTTTACTTATTATATTCGTGTGACTCTTTTTAATTGATAATTCGCTTGAAAATGTATTCTAATTCTGCTAATTTTGCTTCCAGAGAAAGGCTATTCCAAAGTTTCGCGCAACTATATTTGAAACTTTTTTTAAGGAAATCTCTTTTCAGAAGAGGAAGAGCTAGATCAGTTAATGTATTTCTTAGATTATAATAACCTTGCAATGTTCTAATCCGGGTGAATGAATTTTTCAGGTTCGGCGCGCTCAAATTATTTAATATTCTGGGGCCGGTTGTATGAAAGCCGGATAGCGCTATTTACCGGATAGTGGTTTTTTCAATCGCTTTAAAATCGCCCGTTGTTTGCTATAACTTTGATTAAACCTTAGTATTCCTAAATCGAGTATCCTTTTCAATAATTGCTGGTTCCAAAAATGAAATTTTATCACTTTTCAAGCATTTTTAAAACGGTTGAAAAAATCATAATCTGGTGGATAGCGCTATCCGGCTTTCATACAACCGGCCCCTGTACATTAATATAGATGGATTACGTATACGTCTTTCCTCTAAAGTTAACCACCCAAGAGATGCGAGAACGTCAGCCGAATTGACTGAATAGTTTGCCCCGGCAATTATCCTAGCCGCGCGATTTTGACACTTTTGAAGCTTGTCTTTTAAAGCTCCACAGCAGTTTCCCCATAAGGGAGAACAGTAATCAAAATATGGCTGTATCAGAGCGTTATAAAACATTTGCATAGTATGAGAGGGAATAAAGGGCTTGATTCTTTCATAACCGCTATAACCAGCCCCTACTTTTTTACAAATTTTTTCAATGTGCTTATCCCAACTCATCTTTTCGTCAAGGAACACCCCAAGGCATACCAAAGAGCTTGTCTGGGAAATCAGTTTGTTATTTAACATTACTGGATAGTCACAGACCTTATCAAGGTTGTGTGTCGATCCAATAATCATTACTTTTGTCTTGGTTGGGTGGTGTTGTAATTTGTTACTAACGAGCCATTCGCTGATTTTATTGAGATCGTAATTTAATTTGTCAATAAGTTCCCTGTAATCATGAGAGGAAGCAAATATCTGGGTATCATCAGCATAAAGACTGGGAGTTGTCTCACAAAGACTCTCAGGTAAGTCATTTATATAGAGTAAAAAGAGCAGTGGCCCGAGGATAGATCCCTGCGGGACACCGGTTATAATTTTTTTAGGAGTAGAAAAATTGCCATTAATATTGCACACCTGATTTCTATCAGTCAGGTATGACTCAAACCAGCCAATTTCAATATTCGTAAACCAAATTTGTGTTCTCATTTTTTGTAATAATATCTCATGATCTAGGGAATCAAATGCTTTACGAATATCTAAGAAAACAACTCAGTCAGTTTGCCATTGTCCATGTTTTGATACCATTCATCACACATTTGTAACAAGGCAGTTAAAGTTGAGTGCATCGGGTGGAAACCAGACTGATATTTTAATAACAATGAGTTGTTATTGAGAAATTTATATAATTGATTGAAGACAACTCTCTCTAGTACCTTACTAATGACAGGCAAGATCGAAATTGGCCGATAATTCTCGCATTCACGTCTATCCCCTGATTTGTAAATAGGTAACACCCAAGCCTTCTTCCAATCATCAACGAAAACTTCAGTTATTAAGGAGCGATTAAAAATCCAGGTTAGTGAAGGTCCAATAATATCAGCAGATGTCTTAAGAGCACGAGCTGGTATCATATCAATACCGGTTAATTTCAAAACTTAAAGATTACGCAACTTAGAAATAACAGTGTCCTCTCTAATTTCAGAAAATTTAAACAGTGAACTTGGACAAGGGGGTATTATTATCAATATCAGTCTCGTCCGGTAGATCATCGGAGATCTCCGAAGCTAATTTTGAGCCAATAGTGACAAAAAAATCATTAAATGTGTCTGCGATTAACCTATCATCCGAAGTGGAAAAAACATTGATCAAAAGTTCAGAAATATTGCTAGTTTTCAAGTTCTTACCCAGAAGATTGTTAATTAAAGACCAGCTTTTTCCCAAGTCATTTGCTTGAGCACTTGCTTCAATTTTATCACAAAAATATTTCTTTTTAGCTAAGCGCATTTCACCATGCAATTTATTACGGATATTTCTATACTTGTCCCAATTAATTTGAGAATTATGCTTCAGAGCTTGCTTTTTATAGAAATCTCTAGATCTCATTTTTTTTTTTATTTTCTGTGTAATCCAAGGAAGAGAATTAACTCGGATTCTTATATCCTTGAGTGGTGCGTGTCTATCTAGAGCGTCCAGATAGAGGGATTTCCATGTTTTCCAACAAACATTAGGGTTGTCATTATGTGTTACAGATTCCCATGGAATCTGGGAAATATCATTAATAAAATCTTCTGCGTTAAAGTTTTTGAAATTCCGAACTTGTTTTGTGTTTTTACGAAATTTAGGAGTACTAAATTTCCTGACGGCATAAATTAGCCTATGGTCTGATATCCCAAGGTGAATGACTACATCAGAAAAGTTGCTGGAAATAATCGACAAGCATGATCTCTGTCAAATGGTAATGGACCAACCCGAAGACAGCTAAGTACTAGTAATGTGTTAGACCTTGTTTTTTCAAATAATTCAAATCTTGTCAGCAGTATTAAAACTATTCCAGGTATAAGTGACCATGACATTGTACATTTTACGTTGAACGTACGCTGTAAGAGAAAACGGAATATTAAGCAAACAATCTATATTAGAAAGAAAGCTGATCAAACACGTATTAGACAAGAACTACAGACTTTCACCTAAAATTTTGACAATTCAACACAAGGAAAATCTATTGATGCGAAGTGGAAATTATTTGAATCAACCACGCTTAACATAATAAACAACTGTATTCTGCGTAAATTAAGTAGCTTTCGGCTATAACTTACCTTGGGTTACGCGATCTCTGAGGCGTCAAACTCGAAAGAAACAAAAATTATATAATGGAGCTAAAGCTTCCGAAAGTGAGTCTGCCTGGGCAAGATTTAGAGAAGCCAAACGAAATTTGAGTCGCAACCTAAAGGCTGCGCAAGAGAGAGTTATGTTAGTGATGTATTGGGAGAATAAATTAAGGAAAACACGAAAACGTTCTGGAGTTACATTAAGAAATTAAGTAAAGATAATATCGGCATATCTGATTTTGAGATAAATTGGAAAATAGTAGATGGAAAACAAAAAGCAGAATTTCTTAGCAAAACATTTTGTGTCTTTACCAAAGAAAATCTCAATAACATCCCGAGCATAAACAAACATGCAAGACATGACATTGAGCCATTAGTTATTTCTACGAATGGCGTCACTGCACAGTTACAAGCATTAAATCCCAACAAATCTACTGGTCCAGACCAAATCCCCCCATGGTTCATGAAAGAGTATGCAAACGGCATTGCACCAGTTTTAACAAATATATTCCAGGGATCTATAAACAGTGGGGTTGTACCACAGCGATGGAAGAATGCGAATGTTACAGATGTTTTTAAGAAAGGAAAAAAGACAGACCCAAGCAACTATCGCCCAATCTGATTAACATCTGTTGGGTTTTAGAGCACATTGTCCACAGTCATATTATGAAATACTTTGAAGAACATAGTATTTTAACTGACATGCAGCACAGATTCAGAGCCAAAAGGTCGGCAACAACGCAACTAATCCATACAATCCATGAAATGTCCAAATCTGTTGATGTAAATGCAACTGTTCATGCAGTGATATTAGATTTTGAGAAAACATTTGATAAACTTCCTCACCAGCGATTATTAAGGAAACTTGAAAGTTATGGTATTCAAGGCTGTGTCTTAGCATGGCTGGAATAATTTCTTACAGGGCAGCGCCGCAAATTTTTTTTCCGTAGACAGTCAGACCCCTCTTAGATAGTCGGACTCCTATGTCACTTGCGCTCATAAGCATATCGCACAGCGGCTACCCAAAATAACTTACAAAAAAAATTAAAATTTGCTTTTACGCGCGAGTATGCAAACATGGCAGTGAACAAGGAAAATATCGAAGTAGTTTCAAATCCTAATGGGAGTGATTCTTCGCTCAAGTCATGCAGGATAACGGCATATCACGCATTTTATAAAACAGTTGCGGTGAGTATTCAGATTGCTCATTTATTTAACCTGCATTCATTGAGAGTTTATAGATGATTAGATATATAATTTTTAGGCGGCTTACTCTCAGTTTATATTAAAATAGTTATATAATATATACAGTCTTTAGTTATTTTACACATATTGCTGCTTTATTGGCTTGTGGAAGCGAGAAAGTTTCGTTAAATTTTATACACTTTCAAAATACGTATGAAGAATATTTTACTACATTGTAGTACCATTATTAATACCAATCATGTGTGTCACATGTTTGAAATTCAGTTTTCACAGCAGAATGAAATATAGAAATGAACTTAATTTTCAATTGTTGAACATTAATTTATTCTTGCCTTGGACATCGTCTTCGGGCATGTTGAAAAGAATATTTAATCACAAATCTGCACTATTTTGGGCACCAGCTGGCATGGGTTTCTTACATTGTCCGGTGTGTCCCAAATTCCTAAGTGATTGATCGCATGTGAAGTATAGGCAGACAATTATTTCAGTTAAATTTCCAAGTAGAACATTTTGCAATCTTAACAAGACCATATCATATTTTTCTTAATACGGCTTTGATAAATTTGAAAAGCAAGTAGTTTACTCGTACCATATCTGTTAAATATCTGATTTGTAGGGTCAAATCAAAGATGAAGCTTCTGATGCAGATTTCGCTATGATGAGCAAAACAGCTTCACACATGTGGAGAAAATGCTCTTCCAATGTCCAACAAGTAAGTAATTTAACAGCTAGCCCTGTTAGCACTTAAAAACCTCTTGGGTAATTGGATTATACGAGATGCCCAAGGGTTGCATCTTATGCACTTGGTGAGAGCAAGTGTATGTTGTAATTAAATACAAAGGTAGAAAGTATCAAATATGAATACCAAGCTGCACCAGTTGAAGAGCCGTTTAACGGCGAAACATGCATGACTGCAGACTGTAATGAGATGCTATTTACCATGAAAACCATTGTGGTGAATGTTCATGCAATACCTGTGGAAAAGTATTTCAAAATAAGTTGTCTCTGATGAGACATAGCAAAATACACGAAAAAAAACACAAATGTGAATTATGCAATAAAACATTTGCCAGTCCAAACTCATTGGAACAACATTTGAAAACACACAGACAGTAACACATGTGAAAAAAATAATTTAATTGTTCTAGGTGTGCTGCAAAATTTTCCACAATGTTTAACTTAGAGGCATTCTAAACGCTGTTTGTAGACTTTCGTAAACATTAAAGATCATTACATTTAGTACACTTGATAATCCTTATCTGTACGCAAAGAATAGTAATAAATGGTCATTCAGGAGCAATCTATACTCCCCTACTTAGGAAATGACAAATGGATATCTGTATATAGTTACACCTCCCTCCCCAACCTTTCCCCCCCCCAAGACTTCAGAAAATTTTCTCTATGTGGGAGGTGTGGACCTTATTTGGAATACCTTAATGTTCATATACCCTTGTTTTAGTGGCCATGTTTCTTCCAGCTTTTTTTGCCACTGGTTCAGTTTGGTGCGACCAGCTTGTTTAACAAATGGGTTGTTTTTCGCCAGTTGACCTTTGTTTTGTTGTCTTCTTGATCCAGTTATATTCCTCCACTGCTTCAGTGCTTCAGGTTGCACATGGATCTTACCATGTTTCCTTTTTTCTCAACAGAAGTTGTTGTGAGATGCATGTTATATACACCTCTTCCACTGAAAGAATGAAAAGAGGTTGCCAGCTTAGACATCGGCATATTTTTGACTCTGTCAGTGAATTTCTGGACACCTTTTAGAAAGTTTTGGTCAGCTCCATCCAACTTCTCTTTTAAGATATCCAAATTTGTGGTCAAAGCTTCAGAGCACTCGTCAACAGGAATTGTGTCATGAGGGAGATTCCTTCTAGGTAGACCTGCAAAATAAAACAACACTTACATTTAGTACTGTATATAGACCCCTAAACTTTCTTTACGTTATTTGGCACGCAAATAAACATTCATGAGCAATTTTGGACAATATAAATTAATATGTGTTCAGTATAATTTTTATTGTCCAAAACAAAGGATCTATGTGCAGTGTGTTTAAGAAAAAAATGCTACTATTTGTAATTCAAATTAATTGTAAAGCGATTTGATTGTTTTAAAATTAGTAAAATACAAATTCAATGCAATATTGTCAATTTTTGAATTACAAAGAGTATTGTTTTTTCTGAAACACACTGTATTTCACTTCAATTAAATAAATATTATCATTCAGAGGTGGGGGGGGGGGGGGTTGGGTCATGCTTACTTGTTTCTGCAAAATCTCTCTCATCTGTAAAATTATGAACATCTGGAAAGTGCTCAACTGGATCAGGAAGGGTCAAAACATGATCATGCAGGCCTTCGTAGTAGTGCAATGACAATGACATTCCAATTTGCAATCTGGGCATATAACTGTGGTAATGATTTTTGAATCATTCCACCCAATGTTATGGTTAGTTTGACACATGTGTTCTGCCAAGGCTGATTTTGAACTGTCTAAGTTCGAAACAGCCTTTCGATGTTCTTTTAAACATGTGCGGAACCAGGGGCGGATCTAGGGTAAGTCCAGTCAGTCGCGCGACTTACGTATTTTTGGCAGTAAAAATGATAATTAAATACTTATTCAAATTTATCTTGAAATATGAATAATTAACCCCTTCAAGATTGTAATAAGAATTAAAATCATAGTCCAGTTAAAGGGTTCAGTTTAAAAAAAGCAATATTCTTTCATCCAGAGCAGCGGTAAAACGCAAAAAACTCGCAGAATCGGGTGGGTCAGCCGGCTCATTTGATTGGTCGATAAGCCATTTGGACTTATCTCGACTGATTTGTGGGGTGGCCGGACTGATTTGCACCTTAACGGGGCCAAATCAGTCCATTTCTTGCATTGCGATTGGTCAGTTTGAATTTACCGGACTTATCTCGACTGATATGCGGGGTGGCCGGACTGACTTGAACTTTAAACGGGGTTCGATCGCTCTGTCTTCAGAATGATAAAATTGCAAAATTTATTATTCAACGAAGCCAGGCTCTCTACTTCCAATATTCTGTCATACGAAGGATTACAACTTTATTGTTAGAAAATTATTTTAATACGCGGACATTCGAAGCAGGATTTTACAAGATAACTGGCTCTTGATAAGCATTACCGTGGAGCAGCGATTTCATTCGAGCAACTGTGTTGATGTTAGACTTTAATAGACGAGGGAATTAATCACGATATCCCTGCTGAACATGAAAACTAAGACTGTGTTGGTAAGAGAAACGTTTAACATGGATATAATATAACAAATATAGCAATATACCTAAAAATATAATGATTTAGGAGTGTTCCATGCATGCGACAAGTTCGTTCACAGTTATTGATTTCATGCCGCTTTGTTGTGTAACCTGATCAATTATCAATATATAGTTTATATATCATAATCTTTCTAGTAGTTCCTATGCTCATAATATTATGGTTATAAAACGTATCCTGTCGTAAAATGCACTAGAATGGATAAAGCCTACTTACTCAACACTCGTTAGAGTGTTTGAGAATTTGCATTATACTGAAGTTTGCGATGCATATTATAATATTCGCGTCTATTTATAGCATATTATGTTTGTTATGATTAGCATGGTTTTGTAAAGTTCTTGTACGCCTAATGCATTTTACGCGAAGCAATGGAATATTTCTCTTTATATTATTTGAGGATATTGTTTAATTTGTGTTAAATCAACTATTGCTATCATAAGGGGATAATATATGGGAGTACGAAGTTGTGTATTTTGAAATATGACCCTCGCCAGCTCTGTTAATAAGCGGAATCTAGTATGTCTTTCCTGGGCATTGTGATGAACCCTAAAATGAGCCGAAATAATCAAAATTCCGATCTGCCGATTTGAAAAATTTTCTCAAAATTTTCCAATTTGGACTTATGTTTGAAAAATCCTAGATCCGCCCCTGTGCGGAACTGGCGTTTTGTTGGACCTAGATATTCTTTCTCGCAATCACAACATGGTATAGAGTGTACAGCATGAGTTTTCTGTTTAGTTGCTACG